>NC_060126.1:163750399-164368316 GCF_021461395.2 Schistocerca americana | reverse complement strand
TGCAGTTGACAAAAATATTGTGTCTACTGAGGTCGAAGTGCCGGCCGCGGTGGCCGTGCGGTTCTAGGCGCTGCAGTCCGGAACCGCGAGGCTGCTACGATCGCAGGTTCGAATCCAGCCTCGGGCATGGATGTGTGTGATGTCATTAGGTTAGTTAGGTAAAGTAGTTCTAAGTTCTAGGGGACTGAAGACCTAAGATGTTAAGTCCCATAGTGCTCAGAGCCATTTGAACCATTTTTGAGGTCGAAGTAGAGTGTGATTGCGAAGTTATCTGGACACGTTTAACAGGGCTAGGGGAAATAAATTGTGGCGTGTTATTACCGGCCACCAGGTTCCACCGTGACAGTTCTAGAATCATTCAAAGGGAGTCTACATTCTTTATCTCAGAAGTACCCGGATCATGCTATATTAGTCGGAGGCGACTTCAGCCTACCTAGTATAGACTGGGATGTCGATGGATTCACTACAGGTGGTACTGACAAGCCGTCGTGAATTACTTTTGAACACGTTAACCGAAAACTGTCTTGAGCAGCTAAATCGACAGCCGACGCGTAGTGGAAATTTTTAGATCTGGTAGCCACGAACAGACCAGACCTCATCGACGGTGCCAGTGTTGACACAAAGATTAGTGATCATGATGTTGTCATTACGACTATGGTTACGAAAGTTAAAAAGTCGGCCAAGAAGGCTGGGAGAGTATTCTTAGTAGAAAGAGCAGATAAGCAGTTGTTAGCATCCCACTTAGTAAATGAATCGACTTCATTTACTTCCGGTACGATGGCCGTGGAAGAATTATGGGGAAATTTTAAACACATTCTAAATCACGCATTGGACAAGTATGTGCCGAAAAAGTGGGTTACGGACGGAAAAGACCCACCGTGGTTTAACAGCGCAATTCAGAGAATACTCAGGAAGCAGAGGCAGTTGCACTCGCGGTACAAGAAAGATGGGGAGAATGAGGACAGGCTAAAGTTATTAGAGATTCGTACTGCTGTAAAAAGAGCGATGCGCGAAGCATTTAACCTCTACCACCGTCATACCTTAGCAAAAGATCTAGCTGAAAACCCAAGGAAATTCTGGTCTTACGTAAAATCGGTAAGCGGGTCGAAGGCTTCCATCCAGTCACTCACTGATCAGTCTGGGCTGGGAACGGAAGACAGCAAAATGAAAGCTGCAATTTTAAATTTAGCATTTGAGAAATCTTTCACGCAGGAGGACCGTACAAACATACCGCCGTTTGGGTCTCGTACAGATTCCCGTATGGAGGACATAGTAATAGACATCCCTGGGGTTGTGAAGCAGCTGAATGGGTTGAAAATAAATAAATTGCCAGGTCCTGATGGGATTCTAATTCGGTTTAACAGAGAGTACTCTACTGCATTGGCTCCTTACTTAGCTTGCATTTATCGCGAATCTCTTGCCCAGCGTAAAGTCTCGAGCGATTGGTAAAAATGCGCAGGTGACGTATGTATATAAGAAGGGTAGAAGGACGGATCCTCAAAATTACAGACCAATATCCTTAACATCGGTTCGTTGCCGGATTCTCGAACATATTCTGAGTTCGATTATAATGAATTTCCTTGAGACAGTTGCTGTCCATGCATCAGCACGGCTTTAGAAAGCATTGCTCCTGCGAAACGCAACTCACCGTTTTTTCACATGATATCTTGCGAACCATGGATGAAGGGTATCAGACGGATGCCATATTCATTGACATCCGGAAAGCGTTTGACTCGGTGCCACTCTGCAGAGTCCTAACTAAGGTACGAGCATATGGGATTGCTTTCCAAGTATAAGAGTGGCTCGAAGACTTCTTAAGTAATAGAACCAGTACGTTGTCCTCGATGGTGAGTGTTCATCGCAGGTGAGGGTATCGTCTGGAGTGTCCCAGGGAAGTGTGGTAGGTCCGCTGTTGTTTTCTATCTGCATAAATGATCTTATGGATAGAGTGGATAGCAATGTGCGGTTGCTTGCTGATGATGCTGTGGTGTACGGGAAGATGTCGTCGTTGAGTGATCGTAGGAGGATACAAGATGACTTGGACAGGATTTGTGATTGACGTAAAGAATGGCAGCTAACTCTAAATATAATTAAAGCTGTTGAATAGGAAAAAGAATACTGTAATGTTTGAATACTCCATTAGTAGAGTAGCGCTTGACACAGTCACGTCGATTAAATATTTGGGTGTAACATTGCAGAGCGGTATGAAGTGGGACAAGCATGTAATGGCAGTTGCGGGGAAGGCGGATAGTCGTCTTCGGTTCATTGGTAGAATTTTGGGAAGATGTGTAAAGGAGACCGCCTATAAAACACTAGTACGACTTATTCTTGAGTACTGCTCGAGCGTTTGGGATTCCTATCAGGTCGGATTGAGGCAGGACATACACTCCTGGAAATTGCAATAAGAACACCGTGAATTCATTGTCCCAGGAAGGGGAAACTTTATTGACACATTCCTGGGGTCAGATACATCACACGATCACACTGACAGAACCACAGGCACATAGACACAGGCAACAGAGCATGCACAATGTCGGCACTAGTACAGTGCATATCCACCTTTCGCAGCAATGCAGGCTGCTATTCTCCCATGGAGACGATCGTAGAGATGCTGGATGTAGGCCTGTGGAACGGCTTGCCATGCCATTTCCACCTGGCGCCTCAGTTGGACCAGCGTTCGTGCTCGACGTGCAGACCGCGTGAGACGACGCTTCATCCAGTCCCAAACATGCTCAATGGGGGACAGATCCGGAGATCTTGCTGGCCAGGGTAGTTGACTTACACCTTCTAGAGCACGTTGGGTGGCACGGGATACATGCGGACGTGCATTGTCCTGTTGGAACAGCAAGTTCCCTTGCCGGTCTAGGAATGGTAGAACGATGGGTTCGATGACGGTTTGGATGTACCGTGCACTATTCAGTGTCCCCTCGACGATCACCAGTGGTGTACGGCCAGTGTAGGAGATCGCTCCCCACACCATGATGCCGGGTGTTGGCCCTGTGTGCCTCGGTCGTATGCAGTCCTGATTGTGGCGCTCACCTGCACGGCGCCAAACACGCATACGACCATCATTGGCACCAAGGCAGAAGCGACTCTCATCGCTGAAGACGACACGTCTCCATTCGTCCCTCCATTCACGCCTGTCGCGACACCACTGGAGGCGGGCTGCACGATGTTGGGGCGTGAGCGGAAGACGGCCTGACGGTGTGCGGGACCGTAGCCCAGCTTCATGGAGACGGTTGCGAATGGTCCTCGCCGATACCCCAAGAGCAACAGTGTCCCTAATTTGCTGGGAAGTGGCGGTGCGGTCCCCTACGGCACTGCGTAGGATCCTACGGTCTTGGCGTGCATCCGTGCGTCGCTGCGGGCCGGTCCCAGGTCGACGGGCACGTGCACCTTCCGCCGACCACTGGCGACAACATCGATGTACTGTGGAGACCTCACGCCCCACGTGTTGAGCAATTCGGCGGTACGTCCACCCGGCCTCCCGCATGCCCACTTTACGCCCTCGCTCAAAGTCCGTCAACTGCACATACGGTTCACGTCCACGCTGTCGCGGCATGCTACCAGTGTTAAAGACTGCGATGGAGCTCCGTATGCCACGGCAAACTGGCTGACACTGACGGCGGGGGTGCACAAATGCTGCGCAGCTAGCGCCATTCGACGGCCAACACCGCGGTTCCTGGTGTGTCCGCTGTGCCGTGCGTGTGATCATTGCTTGTACAGCCCTCTCGCAGTGTCCGGAGCAAGTATGGTGGGTCTGACACACCGGTGTCAATGTGTTCTTTTTTCCATTTCCAGGAGTGTAGAAGCAATTCAGAGGCGGGCTGCTAGATTTGTTACTGGTAGGTTTGATCATCACGCGAGTGTTACGGAAATGCTTCAGGAACTTGGGTGTGACTCTCTAGAGGAAAGGAGGCGTTCTTTTCGTGAATCGCTGCTGAGGAAATTTAGAGAACCAGCATTTGTGGCTGACTGCAGTACAATTTTACTGCCGCCAACTTACATTTCGCGGAAAGACCACAAAGATAAGATAAGAGAGATTAGGGCTCCTACAGAGGCATATAGGCAGTCATATATCGCTCTTCTGTTTGGGAAGGGAACAGGGAGAGAAGATGATAGTTGTGGTACGAGGTACCCTCCGCCACGCACCGTATGGTGGATTGCGGAGTATGTATGTAGATGTAGATGTAGTTGCAGTAGTTGTTGCCTAGCTTGCCTCAGGAGAGGTTGCAATGGCTTAATTATACCAATCCCAGCCAAATCAATGCATGCATCAAGCCCAGAGAGGGAGGTGGCAACGTCATACTGAAACTTGTGCTTGTACTTCAAATTTCTTTGTAAGTTTCACTCGATCGTGTAATAACTCAAATAACATCACACACTCTCTCAAGTCGTGATGTTTAGTTACTTTTTCTCCCTCCCTCCTGCGTACTTCAATATATAATCTAAGTGAGGCTGTAGTAATCAAGTCGTGATGTTTAGTTACTTTTCCTGTGGTGTCACCGCCAGACACCACACTTGCTAGGTGGTAGCCTTTAAATCGGCCGCGGTCCGTTAGTATACGTCGGACGCGCGTGTCGCCACTATCAGTGATTGCAGACCGAGCGCCGCCACACGGCAGGTCTAGTCTAGAGAGACTCCCTAGCACTCGCCCCAGTTGTACAGCCGACTTTGCTAGCGATGGTTCAATGTCTACATAAGCTCTCATTTGCAGAGACGACAGATTAGCATAGCCTTCAGCTGCGTCATTTGCTACGACCTAGCAAGGCGCCATATTCAGTTACTATGAATGTATTCTGAACAGATAATATTGTGAATCATGTACCGTCAAGAGCGACGTTCATCATTAATGGACTAAAGTTAGGTATCAAACTAATTACGTCCGCTTTCTGAATTCTCATTCCTTGTCGTGTTCCAGACCTCACGTCAGTATAGTTATCCCCCCCTCACGCCAGCCTGCGTGAGCTAAAACGCGTGCGTTTCGGCCTCAACTCGTAACACGGTGTTAGCTCTTCTGCCAACACATTTCCTCCCTCCCGTCTGTGTATTTCAGTTTAGATTATATATAAAGTGTGTGGAATTACTGCAGCTTCACTTATATATAAGTGAAGCTGCAGTAATTCCACATTTCACCAAAATACGTAAGAGACCATGTGGGGAAGTGAAGAAAGGTACCGTAACACTGTTGATAAATACATTTGCTTGACGAAAATGAGAAAATATGTATTAGTGTACTAAACACACCGCTAAATAGAGGCTGCGTGATAAAAATATTCAACGAAATACATTCATCGCTACTGAAGAATGAATAGTAAGGAAGGTTAATTTTCTCAAAAAACAGTTTATTTTATAACTATAAGCATAATTTGTGGTATGCACGTTGATCAACATTAATTTGCATTGTGATATTACTGAGTTCACACATGGCTACGACGGATTCAAAGAAATAGAATGCTCACATGAATTATAGGTAGTACTGTATTCAGTACAGGACGATAGATTTTCATTACCAAGGCGCTGTTTCAGTATGGAGTTATAGAGTATGAAATTTTAATGGTGTTAAGTCTGTAGGAATAAAGTCTGAAGTAAATTTTTACAAACGATTTTAAAAATAGGGAACATAGTATCTGAAAGTGAAAGAAACTCTTTTAATAGTCAAAGTATTGATTATACATACAATTTTTCTACATTGTAGGATTTGTGCAAAGTACAATACACAAGCAGCAAGGTAGGTATGTATGATCGTGCATCTACATAGCAAGACTAATATAGTCGTTTTTTTCGAGCAGAACGTATAGATCGTCGCATCTTCACGAAGGTGGGAACACTGAGTTGTACGGGACCTTGCCAAACACTCTCCTGGCCATCTCCTTGAAAGAAGCGCCCAATGCTTCCCCTATGGCGGGTTCCAGCTCCTTCGCGATCTCCCCAGAATTCTCGTTGAGGAACTTGAGTGTGTTGTCAGCTGAAACATTCACACACATTTCTGAATTAGTTTTATTTCCCAGATGCATTCTTTAATCGTAACCAATATAATTTGTGAATTTTCAGCTCTGAAGCACAGATAAACAAGCTGATAGTTTCTGAGATGTACATCATGAAACAGAAATTTCGTAGCACCAATTTTCTAACCCCGCCCACCAAGTCAATGGGACCAGCATACATCACCAACTCTTGTCTCAGAAGGCGGCACAGTCAGTGACACACAGGGCCTCGCTGGGGTTGGCACGACACAGCTTTTATCAGTGTGGAGCTTATTCAGGCGCGTCATCTGGAAAAGAAGCCAGCGCCATAGTTGGGGGGGGGGGGGGGCAGGGTCTGGGCGAAGTATGGTGGGCTGTCCACACTTGTTTTGCAACAGCGTAGCTGGCCTAAGGAGCCGACAGGGAATGAAGCCGGAAATACGGGACTGAATCGGACACATCTTCTGGAAGCCAGCTCCGGGCTGCTGTGAGTACGTGGATGATAATGTTGTGGTTTGCAGCTGGGTCAGTGCATTGATGCCGTGTTTACGATTGATGGAAGCGTTGGAAAGACCCAAGACTGGCTGGACCAAAGCAGTAGGGAGTGCGACCAGTGACATCGTCTTGAGCTGGTGCTGTAGATCACTGTGGGTAGCCGTGGGCAAATTATGCAGTGCAGTAAAGTCAAGCTGGGGCATCAGTTGCCTTTTTCTTTGCATCATCGTCAATGATCAATATGTTGTGTGCAGCATTCGTCGGAGATACAGCAGTGGTTGGGGTTCGTTGATGGCTGCCCAGGAAAACCGTCTCTGGGGAACCAGAGTGCCGTTGAGCCGAGAGTAGTGTGGAAACAGCGGCAGTGCGCTGCAGTGGTTAGTGTTGGAGATGGCCGCTTGTAGTGCGGACATCGTCAAGCTTTGGTACCAGACGGTTTCTTCCTTCGAGAGCCCAGAGGAAGACGGGGCCTCATAGACACGGAAAAAGACTGAATGTCCCTCATGGATTAGTTGTTGAAGTGACATCTGACGACCAGTTCACATTCGTCTTCAGGCCACAAGCAGCCCATCGGGACCATCCGACTGCAGTGTCATCCTCAGCTGAGGATGCGGATAGGAGGGGAGTGTGCTCAGCACACCCCTCTTCCGGTCGTCATGATGGTTTTCTGTGACCGGAGCCGCTACTATTCGGTCGAGTAGCTCCTTAATTCGAATCACGAGGCTGAGTGCACCCTGAAAAATGGCCACAGCTCACTGCGGCCTAGATGGTCACCCATTCAAGTGCCAGCCACATCCGACAGCTCTTAACTTCGGTGATCTGACGGGAATCGGTGTATCCACTGCAGCAAAGCCGTTGTCAGCTGCTACCTTGCATCCTTCGCAATTTAAAATGAAGAGTTCCTGTGATAGGAACACACTGTAGAGCACAGACCGACAAATCTTTTTTACGTGTTATTTATGCAGTTGACAGGCACTAGCGTTTGTCAGAGTTTTGACCAATAAAAATACATTGTGGGAGCATGCATGAAGGCCCGCGTAGTGAGCCTGGTATTGGTTGTGGTATGAAGAAGGACGGCGATGCAGTGAGAAATCTGATTGTGAGATAACTGCATAATTTCATTACAAATCTGTTCACCTGTTTTCAAATGTTTATTATCTTCATCTTACAGATCTCCCGTTCCCTACTTCTGTATATCATGCCAGCCAGAAATTTGCAAGCGTAGGCCTGTAAACCCGACAGTTTACACACAGAAACACACACACACACACACACACACACACACACACACACACACACACACACAATTTCCTTATAAGTCGGAAGAACGATGGCAATATTTAATATTGGTATATTCTGTTCCTTCTAGGTAAATAAGAGGATGTTGCTTTTGTGCTGTTTCTGTAGTTTACAATCGGCGCTACCTCTCTCATTCGTATTTATTTATTCTTTAGTTCTATGTCATACGTATCATTAATTTCCTATAAAGATTTGCTATTGGACAATATCTCAGAATGACTGGAAACAACAGGGTACTAACGTAAATAAGGTTTACAATATACTGTTTTCAACAATGTGACTGAAATATGTATTAGGGCACCGATACACGTCGTTAACTTGGTTAGGAGTACAGGATTTTCCAGATGTTGCTTTCAAAAGAGCCAACATTCCTTGGCGTGTACAGGAATCTAACCAATATGACATAAATTCCATTGGTTACGTAATTTACCTAGGTGATATAACTCATCAAAAATAAATTAACCAAATATATTTCCCACCTTAGATAAATCATTTGGTATAAGGAATAGCACCCTTCGAAGGACCCTTGGGCTGTAGAAAGTTGCCTTTTTGTAACGGGTCTCATACTCTTCACAAAATGAAATAATTAAGAACTCATTCAGTCCACATGGCATTAATGTTACTTCTACTGACCAAAATGTAATAAACTCTGTGGATCGCTTCGTAAATTATTACCTTCAAGCTTAATTTCTCCTACGACTCTCCCCTTCAACGTACCTGACCTTTACAGTATAATTTTCTAGAACAGGTACATAAATTATTTGCTCAGTAACGCAGGATCTACTCCACTGCTTACCTAGTGCCTTGTCGTTGTTGTATAATCCCGTTAAGTCAACCACCAACTTTTCCAAATGGGGATTGACTTTGAAGTCCGTCACATCCCAGTACACCTCCCCATCGCGTTCAACCGGCTGTCCAGTCATCTCCAGGTCGGCCTCCAGTCTAGCTGTAAGCAAGAGGAACATGGGAAAGAATATTAGAGTAAATTTCAGGTCACTCAAGAAGAAGCACAGGACGAGGAGTCTCGCATACATTAAGCTAGATTTAGCAGCTTTCAGTAGATAACAGATTAATAAGTTTATTTAAAGACGAATTATTTCCGTTTATGTCGCATTTCTTGAAATCTCCATTATTCATAGTGGTGTCCTAAGTCGAATCAAATTATTACGAATGACACATGGTAGAAATAAAAAATCTTGTTGTTATCAAGTCTTATAAATGGTTACAGACATTCCTTCCAAGTCAATATTTTTAAAAATTGCTAATATGGTTAAATATTATTTACTGTACAGGCAACATTATTCTGTGTTATGAGAGGTGTACAGTCTTCAATAAGCTATTATGAATGATTATATACCTATAACAGTTAATAGGTGTGTTTATTGTAAGTGGCAAAGTTTAGGATCTCCAGGATCTCTGTTAAATCTAATTAGACATCTGTACTAAGTAAACATTACAATGAGTAGTACATAATAATAATAGTAATAATAAAAAATAATAATATCCATTTTTAATCATCAGCTTTGAAATCCTTATGCACGACCTGATCTACAACATTCACAGTTTCCACAATTAACAGTAAATATAAAGCTGGCTTCAAAACCTACTACAGATTTTGTACTATTTTGTGACCCAATTTAATATGAAAGGAAAAGGCCAATAACGTTTATCTTGCTCCACTGCACAAACAGCTGTTTAAAAGTGGGAATCAATTTGTGGTATGCTGTCTTCTCAAATACTCCACTATTTACTTAACTGGTCCTTATCATCACATTTGTCTCATGCAACAGTGGAATGTGGCGGTGGGAGACGGGGGGGAGGGATGTGGTCCCAACATACCTTAAATACCTGTGTTCATACATAGAGTGTATCATTATTAACAGCGTAAACGCACTGACAGTACACGATACCAGAAGCAAAAAAAGTCTCGATACAAATAGCTCTGCAAACGAAACATTTCCAAGGTAATTGCAACTTTGTGATTATCAGTCACTACCCATGTGATTCTGTGTAAATACCATATTACGGTCGCAGGTTCGAAACCTGCCTCGCGTATCGATGTGTGTGAAGTCTTTAGGTTAGTTAGGATTAATTAGTTCTAGGTTCTAGGGGACTCATGACCTCAGATGTTAAGTCCCATAGTGCTCAGAGCCATGTGAGCCACATGCCGGTAGGGGGTGTGAGCTGTGTTAACGTTTTGTAAAACTGGAGTAGTAAACAGAATTGGTACTACAGTAGAGTACACAGTCAGAGTGTCACTCGCATCAAGTGTTTCCAGAGCACGAGTTGTTTTGTACGGTTGTTGGCAGTAGCTTGGAAAACTACAGTATGAGGAGTATGGGGACATGCATTTCATTTATGGTAAGGATAACGGCAATGCATGGGAGACTGCACGCTTGTTCCAAGGAATACTACTTTGACTGAAGGGACCTAGACAGTCGAACGTTTACAATGGTACATCAGCGCCTCCGAGAAACTGGGAGCTTTGCAGATGCTGCGGGATTGGGTAGGCGTGCACGAATTCCACCAGAGTTTGATGATATGGAGCTGGAAACAGCCGAACATTGTCCATGGATCACGACAAGTAGATTTGCCACAGAAATTCCGGGATGTGCCACATGGAGAATTGTGCTGCATCACCTTGCCATGTACACACACCACCTCCAACGAGTTCAGTGTCTTAGTAAGGCGGACCTCGGCCCTAGAATAACGTTCTGTCAGTGAATGCAACAACAAGCTGTAGCAACCTTGCATTTGACAATAACGCTTTATTCACAGACGAAGCAGGGTTCACTTGTTGTGATTAATTATTACACGTTTGGAGTCATCTAGGCTCCAACGCACATGTGCACGTGTCTACATCCCCGCGTCGTTTCTTATTGAATGTATGATTAGAGGTGTTAAGTGATCGTCTTATTGGGCTGCACATTTTACCAAACCAGCTAAGTGGATGGTATGACCTTTGGTTTCTGCAACATCATCTAACAAGGATTGCTTGAGGATGTTCCCTGTTCGCAACGTCAGAGGACGTGATACACGCATGATTGGGCACAGGCGCATTTTGCTGTTATGGTGAGACGGCATCTAAATTGGCGATATGGCCGAAGATGAACTGGGGGAGGAGGACTCCAAGATCACTCGAGCTGAGCGACAACGGATTTCTACGCTGGGGGTCACCATACGTGTAGCGTACGTCACTGCGGTTAGCACTGTTAAAGAACTCAAACAGAGCTTGTCAGTGCTTGCAAGAATTTCGAAATAATTCAGTATGAAAGCGTTCGGAACTCTTTGCGGCGACGGGTACAAGCCTGCATCTGAGTATTAGGACGACAGTTTGAACATCTCCCTCTTGTTCGAGGATAATTCAATAACTGTTGCCGTTTTTATTCATAGCGGCTGCACTTCTACCAAAATACCTCCGATAACTTTTCTTAACGTTGTATAGTATTGCTAATTTTTCTTAATTGGGATGACATTTACGCAGAATAAAGTCAGGTGTGGCTGGTAGCCTCAAAGTTGCTATTATCTTGCCGACGATTATATGTGTACAGAAACTTTAAGCTTATACCATCGTGTACGTTCAACTGTATGCTTTTACACCATTAATTGCGATACATCATGTATAATGAGTAATAAACTGTTAGTGTTGAGAGTAATTTGCGTCTTCGCTAAGGCTTTTAACTGTCAGAACTTCACATGAAGAGGGAAAAATACCATGAAATGTCCAAACAGCAAGTTCAAGGTTTTCATCTCATTTAAATAATAAAAGACAATGAACATCTTGTTGATCCCCGTTCAGGAGTCTGACACCGGCTGTACAATATTGATGTCATTTGTTGTTAATAATATGACAGCTTATCCCCAAGAATTAGCATCTTTAACTCAGTTAATAGTAGCAAGAAATCCAATGTGACTTTGGATCACATCTCATTGACTCTTGTGCAGAAAGGCATACATCCATTTTCATCAAGCTACCATAAGAATTAAAACATCTTAGAGTCTAATCTAGCGAATTTGCTCTTGGAGCACTCCATTTATCCTGTAAGGGAGTTCCTGGGGAAAAAAAATAATTTAGTTCCTCTGTCATATTTTTGGTTATGGTAATATACACAGAGGTGACACATACTGAGTTACATTCTGTACCTGAAAGACTCAATAATGATATACCACAAGCTTCTGCCTTGAATCTTTCGCTGTTTAAAATGTACATTACGGATCTTTCGCTGTTACGAGGTGCTAGTTTTTAAGTTTTCTTGGATCACAGAAGTATAGAAATAACATTATTTTACTAATACTAGTTACCTTACTGCAGGTTCAGTTAAGGGATATTTCTAAATATTGTGAAGCGTCAGGGGGCAGGTGTATTGACATTAAATTTTGATTAGAATATGCATAAGCAGTGTAATACCTCACGTAGACTATTACAGCCTATAACCGTAATTTATCCCAACAATAAAATACATAAAGTTGATAGAGCTCAGTAGTTCGTGTAACGTAAATACACAATACGAACATGTGTACTTATGTATAAGATTGTTCAATTTTGGACAACCTGCAGTTTCGTTGGTGTAAGGTCTCGGTTTGGTGAAGAGTAATTTGTAGATTAAGATTATATGTCGGTTTATAATTAAGGCTTAGTGCAAGATTTATTAGTATGTCAATTTACCCCTGTTTCGTTTAGAGCGACATATGAATAAGTTATTTTAAATTAAATAGAGTATTATGAATAATGACAAATATATTAAACACCAAGAATACCACAGTAGTGAAAGATAAAATGGACAGTTGTCCTCCCAGATAATAGAAAAAGCTACCTGAGTGAATGGTTTCCCAGAGTATACTATACATAAGAAGCTCTAGAGACTCTAGCCAGGTGGCAGTGTTTAAATACCGATCTAGACAGTACGTCTAGAGCGATAGTCATCATCTCCTAGCAGAGTGTCGCCAAGTCCCTATATTTACTCATTATGGTGGCCATCGCCTCCACCAATGAATTCGTGGATACTTAAACAACACCTATCACAACATAACATTCATAATGGAGCTAGACGGGAAATTGATGTCTCGTTTTCTACTATTTCTTAATAAATAAGAACACTAATGGTAGTCTAGGTCGTGCAGTTTGTAGGAAGCATGCAACTAAATGCCACCATCGAATGGTGCAACATACAGTGCTTGCCGTACTGGTCCATAGCGCACAAGTCATCGTGCATCGTGATAAGCAACGTCTTCCAGCGGAGCTACAATCACAGGGAGGAAGTGTTCCATCAAAGTGGTTACAGTAAACCCCATTAAAAAGGGCATTCATTGAAAGAAAAGACACCACGTCAGCCATCTTATGTGGGGCCACTCTTAATAAAGTGGATAGGCCGCCTGGATAAAGCGACATCAAAATTATCTTGCAGCCACCAATAAAAACGAATGATGCTCTAGGATCTACCGATCACCCAATGAAACTTTAAGTTCCGGGGATACGTATTATTTGATGTGAATAAAGTGTCCAGTAAATCAGAAAAACGCATAATGGGATCTCGACACGGAGATAGGGACTAGTTAGATTTCGCGCGGTACACTCACAGAAATCAGCAGCGGAAGAGTATAGCCTGAACGAAGAATATGCGCCGTACAAGTATCTGGACAACTGTTCGTGGACATTAATATGGAATGTGTCTGCGCTTCACAGGTATGGCCTCTTCACCTCTGCTGGATATACTTCCAAGGAGGTATCCAAATGTCTATGGAGGAATGGCAGGTCCTTATTCCTGAAGAGTCAAAAGTAGAGAAGGTCTGGGATCTTGAGCGA
This sequence comes from Schistocerca americana, assembly GCF_021461395.2. Classification (NCBI taxonomy): domain Eukaryota; kingdom Metazoa; phylum Arthropoda; class Insecta; order Orthoptera; family Acrididae; genus Schistocerca; species Schistocerca americana. The sequence goes on along the minus strand of NC_060126.1, from coordinate 164,354,753 downwards.
AGTCGACGTTCTCATAGCAGAGGAGTCCCAGTCGGTTCATGTCGTGATTCTGGGCACGCTTGTCCATTACAGGAATCTTATTGCTCACAGATCATTGCGTCAAAGATGCTGTTATATGACAGAATGAATTGTCATGCCGAAAAAAACAATGTAAAATGTATTCATATGTTTCCTTGTTTCGGGTTTTCTTAAGCGCAGTAAGAGACCACATTAACACGAGAAACACCCCTATATCCTAACACCATCTCCTCTGTACTTCACAGTTAGCGCAACACGTGACAGCCGTTAACGTTCACCAGACATCAGTTGAACACAAACCCGTCCATCGGATTGCCCCAGGGTAGAGAGTGATTCATCACTCGAAATCACTCGTTTCCAGTCACCCAGTGACCACTGGCGTCGTTCTTTCCACCGTCACAACTGTCGCTTAGGATTGACTACGGAGATATATGGCTCATAATAAATATGGTCACGAAGTCAATGAAATTAAGGAATTCTGCTACCTAGGCAGTAAAATAACCAATGACGGAGGGAGCAAGGAGGACATCAAAAGCAGACTCGCTATGGCAAAAAAGGCATTTCTGGCCAAGAGAAGTCTACTAATATCAAATACCGGCCTTAATTTGAGGAAGAAATTTCTGAGGATGTACGTCTGGAGTACAGCATTGTATGGTAGTGAAACATGGACTGTGGCAAAACCGGAACAGAAGAGAATCGAAGCATTTGAGATGTGGTGCTATAGACGAATGTTGAAAATTAGGTGGACTGATAAGGTAAGGAATGAGGAGGTTCTACGCAGAGTCGGAGAGGAAAGGAATATGTGGAAAACACTGATAAGGAGAAGGCACAGGATGATAGGACATCTGCTAAGACATGATGGAATGATTTCCATTGTACTAGAGGGAGCTGTAGAGGGCAAAAACTGTAGAGGAAGACAGAGACTGGAATACGTCAAGCAAATAATTGAGGACGTAGGTTGCAAGTGCTACTCTGAGATGAAGAGGTTAGCACAGGAAAAGAATTCGTGGCGGGCCGCAGCATCAAACCAGTCAGTAGACTGATGACAAAAAAAAAAAAACCGGCCGGTGTGGCCGTGCGGTTAAAGGCACTTCAGTCTGGAACCGCGTGACCGCTACGGTCGCAGGTTCGAATCCTGCTTCGGGCATGGATGTGTGTGATGTCCTTAGGTTAGTTAGGTTTAAGTAGTTCTAAGTTCCAGGGGACTGATGACCACAGAAGTTAAGTCCCATAGTGCTCAGAGCCAACCAAAAAAAAAAAAAAAATAAATAAATAGATATCTGAACCCTTGCACCGCTTTCTTTGTAATTCCCTGCGCATAGTCACTGTGGTGGCTGGATTGATGGCAGCACTTTGCAACTCACTAATGATGTCTTCCACTGAATTAGTGCGATTTATTACAACTTTCCCCCAAACCTCGACGGTCCCTGTGGGCCAGTACGAAGAGGTCTGGTTGGTCCGTGATGGATTACTTGGTGAGGTGACATCTGATGACTAGTCCACACATTTAGTAGCTGTGCTTTCCTCACCGATGAATTCTACTGTTACTGATTCTCTGCTGATAACAAAATACCCTCCGCTACCTTCTACAGTGAGGAGTCCGCCTCTCGTCCCACAGGGTAGTTAATTCCACATTACATTGTGCTGTCCAAACACTTCCTATAGGACAGCGTACATTCGATATTGAAAACATCAAGTTGCCGTGCCGAGCTGGGCTAATAGGAATGCGTAATCCACAGAAATGATGTTCGACTCGTGTCTGTGAATAGGAAGGTAGATTATCAGCCAAATTCGGCGTGAAATTCCACGCTATGTATGGCCAGCACGCGGTACGGACGAACAACGCCCACTCAAAGATTGGAACACAGGTTGGCCCCCTTTCCCTCATATCACAACGCTACGTCCCTTCCATTCCTCCCCACCTGCCGGTTCGAGAGCCTGGTAGCGAGGGCGGCCGAGGGGACGTCCGAAAAATTCAGCATTTCGCCAAAAAACGATGTGCAGTGGCCGCCGATGAGTACGCTATTGGTTTGTTCACATATTTTTTTTTATTCAGATTAATTGAGATAGCATCAGGTGTATAAGTGTTATGATTATGAACAAATTTATATCCCTGCAGCCACTGCCATTAATAATTACTTTCTTTCTTTCTTTCTTTGTCTGAGCCTCGTCCCGTGGGTACGCAGGGTCAGCCATGGTTAATCTGATGTGGCATGTTAAGTATAAGGGGCGGCCAGATGCCCTTCCTGACGCCACCCCGTACCCCCCAGGAAGGAATTAGTGTACCCCAGCTGTCTGTGTCTAATGTAAGCCATGGAATAGTGCGAAGGTGTTGCAAATGTCTGCGAGTCGTGTAACTGAGGCGGAACGTGGGGAACAGCCCGGTATTCCTCTAGGGGGATGTGGAAAACCGCCTAAAAACCACATCCAGGCTGGCCAGCACACCAGCCCTTCGTCGTTAATACGCCGGGTGGATTCGATCCGGGGTCGGCGCGCCTACCTGAGTCCAGGAAGCAACGCGTTAGTGCTCTCGGCTACCCTGACGGGTCTCTACCAGTGATAATTACGTCAGACATATTATTTTTATGTATAGTGAGTGAATCAGAATGTCTGAGGAGCGTACTACAATCTAATTGGATTCATGTCGACTGCCAAGGGAACAGAGATAAGCGACTGCCACAGTGTGCTGCCAAGATTGGCATTGACGTAAACCTGCAGTTGAATAGTAAGGCTTAGATGTGCACGCCACGCAATGTGCACGTTGTTTATCCAATCCGTATGTATTTGACCCATAAGGCAATGGAGTCGTATCAGTTTGCGCGTGCACAAAAGCTGGTTAATGGCATGCACAACGCAAGACATGCTCGCGACCGAAATGCCAAGTTTTACAGAGTCTAGAGGAGGAGCACTGTAGCATACCACGCTATGTTTCAGGTTCTGCGTCTATTCGTTTAACAGCATTCGATGAAAAATAATCAATTAATCCGCATGGCGTGAAAAGCGGATCCTCGTTGATAACCAGTAACACTTTCACGAAAAGTGTTTATGAGAGAGCGTAAGGTGCGAGAATCTAGATACTCACGTGCTGTTATGTTGCTTATTCCCTCTCCTTTGACAGGGAGTACCAACACCTTGCCGTCGGCCTTGTAAGGCCCGACCAGCCGGAATGGTACGCCAGAGTGTATGTGTGCCTTCATGTTGTAGCTACCAGGCTTCATCCTGCAAACAGTTGCACAGACCAGTTTTGAGGTTAATCTACATTCAACAAATAATCACTTCTATAACTGTGTGGAAATAACATACAATTTACATAACAAAAGGAAATGCCGTAAAGATTTAAAATAGAATTTAAATAATGTAGCTATTCATTACAAGATGGATAGGAATGCATTTCTTCTCATTTCTCTATATAGTCATCAATGTTATCTAAGCACCTCTGCATATAAGTCAACAGCCAGGGCCCCCGACTGGTCTGTGAAGTTTTTCAACACCCCACTATACTACTTAAAAAATTAACACGGTTGCAAGAAAGGCTATGAAACTGGATAATGACCCCATCGTAGCTAAAAACATTTTCGTGATAGATTTTTTATTTTGCTGCTGGATACAGATTATTTGGTGTGGTCAGTAGAAGTGGGAAACCTATATATATTTTCGTGATAGATTTTTTATTTTGCTGCTGGATACAGATTATTTGGTGTGGTCATTATCCAGTTTCATAGCCTTTCTTGCAACCGTGTTAATTACGAAGATAGTGCGTCTATTTTAAGTAGTACCTTGTATATTTTATTCTTTACTCCACTTCCTCTCCTCAAGAACCGTTCAAAAACGTATCAGTATCCCATTCATGTTATTAACAACATAAAATGAAATTAATCTGGCTCTCCTGTACTAACAACTACCCTCTGTAAGCTAAGTCGTCCGCTTGTTGAAGTTAAAAGTAAACAAATGGAAGTGCTTGGAAAATGCACATCTGTAATTCAGTCGACCGTTTTAAGTTGAAACTTTGCGTCAGTACAATGTACACGACAGAAGAGAAGGTGGAAATGCTACTCATCTGTGGACACTGTAAGTTAGGAGAACGGTAACTGCAATAATGTTTCCTTTTTAACAGAATGGGTAGGTGCAATACGGTATTGTAATACTACCCAACAAATTATTAGTGCTCTTTGCCTCCCGTTGCGGTAATAGGAAAAGCGTGATGATGTTATAGTGAACAGGTACAGTGGTGACTAAGGAAAATACATCGCACTGTAACTGCTTCCAAGACAGTTTTGCATCCACTATCAAGTGGTTCAGCGTGTCCCCGTGAAATACTAGAATATAAAGTGACTACAGGCCGAACGAAGTGCTCTCACTCTCAGGTGCAATAATATTGCTGTCGAATAATACCACTAAACGATTTGTTGAATACAGTATTGGTAGGGCTTGCTTAAAAACTGCATCGTCATCCGTTTTTTTTTTTTTTATTGTGATTGTAGGCAGGCGCAAGTTACTTACGAAGACGGAACTCTACAGACAGCTATAGTTTGACAAGAATCTACCTTCGTATCGGATGCTTTCTATTCTTGTTCTAACGCTTCAGGAAATAGGAAGTTTAAGCCCACTTACATTCTTCCGCTGTAGTGCACTGTTCTCACACAAACATTCAACTGATGACGTTTTACAGAACGGACGGATTGTCAAAATCAGCAACTAGACCAGTTACTTTACCCCGAATATGTGCCCTATGTACTAGTACAGAGAGTCAAAGTCAGTTTCGTGTTATGATTTTAGTAACGTCATTTCTACACACTGTAATATTTTTGGACAGGTCTTGTTGAGAGAAGTGGATTACTGAATAGAAAATAGAGGGTTCTATTTAAAAAAATTCGTTCTGCTACTCATATGTTCGTTGTGAACAGAGTTACAATAAAGCCTATGATACTGCCCTGATACCTAAACACCATTTGTTTCATACATTTTGTACAATGCTTCTACACAAAAAGCTATTTTGGATGATCAAGATAAATGGAACACACCATGTACAAGAAAGATTAATGAGATCCCCTACATACAAAACTTAAACATCTCTACTACACACTCTCATTCACACACAGAAACAATCGTAGTTATGTATAGAGTACAGTAAATAAGAGTATGACTGTCCTAGAGAAAAGTTAGTTCACATTCCCCAGTACCTTTTGAGGTTTTCAAGAAGTATTCCTTGGTCATAAGGCAAAGGACTTAATTTATAATCCCTTTCAATTTATTCCCATATGAGAATCCATCTGCTGCACTACAAACTTGCTGGTATTAACCTGGAAGGAAGCGCAACTCTAGGATGGATCTCAATCAATCCCTCCACTCCCTACTCCTTATAGAAGAGAATGAAAAGACAAATAACAGAAATACGACGAAGTACTTCAGTGGCAAATTATTTCGTTATGAAGTACGCTGTCAAAGTTGAAATATCTCAACAAAAAGTACATTTTCTTTTGTGGCAGTGTCCAGAAGATATAAGTAAATCCAAGGATGGCATTTTGAAGTAATTAACTTGTGCCAATTTCCCTCATCAGTTTAGAATTTAGCAGTTTTTGGCTTTTGAAAGTAACTGAAAGATAATAATGGCCAATGTTTTCTTCTCGGGTTGCATGGGTAAAGGAGAAGCAGAGACCCTAAATGATGTTGCGCCACAGAATAATACTACTGGCCCATATTAAAAATTGCCCTGCAATGCCAGAGGCAGAGCAGAATGAATGAATGACCAAGTGGAATGCCAGCGAGAGAGAAATAATGATAGAGCAGCAGTAAATACAGAGACTGTTTCAACACCCTGGACAGGCTGAACACTCTTTCAAGCAATGTAGAAAAATGACGTCGTGGTAACACAGGAATAACGTAAAAATGCTGACTGTGCAGTGTCGCAAGAATGCTCAGGTCAAACGCAAGAGTAACTGTTCAGTTATTGATATAGCAGAAAAGAGTGTGCAGGCTAAGTAGTGACTTCCTGAGGTGACCAAGAATGGTGACAAGCACAGAAAAGCAGGGCACATTCAATGATCTCACAGAATGATAATGAGTCTGGTGTAGCCAGACAAGTACATATACACAGACTTCCATAGCTTTGTTCTCACTTGTAGCTCAGCAGTTGCTTAGTGTAGCAGCTACCCAATACCGTGGCTCCATTCTGGGTCTAGTGATATGGCTACAATGTAAGATGCCATTGGTTACTAGATCTGATGGACTCTGCTACTGAGATCTGCTGCTGCCTCATCCACGCCTTGACTGATGGCAACAACAAAAAATGGCTCTGAGCACTATGGGACAACTGCTGAGGTCATTAGTCCCCTAGAACGTAGAACTAGTTAAACCTAACTAACCTAAGGACATCACAAACATCCATGCCCGAGGCAGGATTCGAAACTGCGACCGTAGCGGTCTTGCGGTTCCAGACTGCAGCGCCTTTAACCGCACGGCCACTTCGGCCGGCCTGATGGCAACACTTTGACACGTCTCAATACCAGGTCTATGAAGGCGTCACTGATGATCCTTTGCGAGCTGATCAACCACCATCTTTCTGGGAGAGCACAGTAACAGCGGCCCCCCGACTTGCAGCTGTATGCAGTCTCCAGTGTTGCAGGCCAGTCTGTCGCAGAGAGCCCATGACATAACTTTCCATGACTGCAACCACTTATTGCAGAGCTATTCACTGCCTTTTTGGGCTTCAGTCTATGTCATCAACGAGAGCACCGTAGTAGTGTGCTAGCTGTGCTCGTTCTGGCAACACAGACTATGGCATCCGTGCTGGGGCTAACTGGCTATGACGTCGGGATGTGCTAAGTGTGTGCCTTTCTCGCCACAGTAGTCAAGAATGCGAGATGAGCCGCAGTCAGCGCATATCAGCGTGGCCAGCGTCCTTCTTCCAGTTGCACTGACAGTAGCTGTGATGGAGGACGTCTGTGTATCTATGATCAGTGACTGTGCATTCTGATAACAATGCCACATTATTACAGTCAGACGTTCGACAGATCCTCATGCCCACATTTGTCACAGTGCTATTCTGACGACTGTAGAGGTCACTGCCTTGGACTTCTATAACAACACCATAATGTGGAAAATATGGTGAAACGTTTTAATATTAATCGCAATGTTAAGGATATAGTTTGTTATGAGAGGGAAACACTGGAGGGTTCTGAAAGTACCTCGCACCCAAAATTGCAACAATAAGAACCTTTTGCAACCTGTGCTGTTTGTGACGCAGGTTGGTGTCCTTAATGTGTACTACAATTTGTGGATGCAGGTGTAATTGATTGCCCACTGCCGGTCTTCGAAGCACGTACTTCCTTTATCAACAGAGCATGAAATGTTCGTGCCAGTGCGTGACATTCATGATCAAGGACAACAATATCAGAGAAGTCTTCGTCCACTTGATATCCACCACGTTCTCACGTTCTTAGTTCCAAACGTGCATTCTCACATGTGCCCTTTCCAATTTTTTTCCCTCTTGTAATTCGGTCACAGACACCAAAGGACGATTAGAAAGAGTGAATGGAGTCTTGAGAAAAAGTTAAAACGTGAACATCAACAAAAGTAAACCTAAGATAGTCGAGAAAGGACGGATTGAAATAGAAAAAGCACAAAGAATTAGGTAGGGTAATGTGACGCTAACAGTGGGAGAGAAATTTTGCTGTTTGAGTAACAAAATAACTGAAGATGGGAGATACAAAGAGGACGTAAAATGCAGACTTGCGATAGCAAGAAAAGATTTTCTGAGAAAGATAAAAATGTAAACATCAAATATCAATTTAAGTGATAGGGAACGTTTTCCATGACCGTTCTTCTAAGGTGTGGCCTTGTACGGAAGTGAAACGTAGACGATAGACAGCACAACAAGAAGCAAATAAAAGGATAGAAAATGTTTCGCAGACGACTGCTATTGATGTGTTTAGTATGGCGGTTAAGTAATGAAGATGTATTCCGTCCTATTTGGGAGAAAAGAGCTATATGTGAAAATAGACAAAAGGGTTGACAAAAGTCGTCCTGGGGCATCAAGGAACAGTTAATTATGTAATTAATGGAGGTTTGGAGTGTAAAACGTGTAGTGGAGAACCAAGGTTTAACTACAGAAAAAAAGTTCAAGTTTATGAGGCAGAGAGCTGATTAGGTCGGAGAACTGCATCACACAAGAATTTGCTCTGAAGATCGCTGCAGCAGCAGCTACTTACTCAAGGGTGTCAACAATTCCCTCACCCATGCCGATCATATCGGCCTCATTGAATTCCAGGTTAAGAAACACTGGCCGATCGGGTGTGTCCTTAATGCTGATTTGCGTGAAGTGCATCGGGTCAATAGATGGGAGACCCAGACTCGGAATTCCTGGAAAGAAAACATGTATGAGAACGGATAGGCAGATGTGATGCAGTACTGCTACTTACATATATGAAGCATATACGGTCAACAACATCTTATCTTTTTGATTCGCTGCACTTGACTCACTCCCACAAATAAGAGGAAGACACTAAATAGAAAGCAACAATCAAGACATTTGAGAACATCTGCAAATCAGTGGTTCTACGCAAAGTACTACAATATACCACTGGCGTAACAGTTCAGTTACACCAGGGTTCGGTGTTGATTTGGGGAGCCATATCGCGGTATTCAGTGGCTACCATGCACAGTCGCACTACAGCCAATGATTATCTGACTGTTTTGGTTGATCGGATTGAAACATTATAGACGTGGCATGGACAGATTCATTAACGACTTCTGGTCCAGATTTACGATTTCGAGACGATATGTCTCTGACCCCTTAATCCTTCCAGATATGTTTCTGTAATAGGTAGGCGCTCCTTAAGGACTACAAGAAATAAAATATAAGTTAAAGAAGACATTACTAACTATCGAAATTTTTTATCAAAGTGAGCTTACAACTAAATTTACAAATGAACTACTCTCCAGAAAACTTAAATTACAATGTACAATTTACATGTAAAAAACTCTGAATGTTAACAACATGGAAATGACCATTTAGTTTCAATAATAAATGAAAAGACGAAACTAACGAACAGTAAAATTATGTTAAATTACAAATTAAATTGTCATCTGGAACTGAAACTTCCTGGCAGATTAAAACTGTGTGCCGGACCGAGACTCGAACTCGGGACCTTTGCCTTTCGCGGGAAAGTGATCTACCAACTGAGCTACCCAAGCACGACTCACGGCCCATCCTCACAGCTTTACTTCTGCCATTACCTCGTCTCCTACCTTCCAAGCTTTATAGAAGCTCTCCTGCAGACCGAAAATCTCGTTCTGGAAACATCCCCCAGGCTGTGACAAAGCCATATCTCCGCAATATCCTTTCTTTCAGGAGTGCTAGTTCTGCAAGGTTCGCAGGAGAGCTTCTCTTCCATTTCCATAATATTGTCCTTAAGTACATCGCCCTTGTATAGACCCTCTATATACTCATTCCACCTTTCTGCTTTCCCTTCTTTGCTTAGAACTGGGTTTCCATCTGAGTTCTCTTATCTCCAAAGGTCTCTTTAATTTCCTGTAGGCAGTTATCTATCTTACCCCTAGTGAGATAGACCGGCCGGTGTGGCCGTGCGGTTCTAGGCGCTTCAGTCTGGAACCGCGTGACCGCTACGGTCGCAGGTTCGTATCCTGCCTCGGGCATGGATGTGTGTGATGTCCTTAGGTTAGTTAGGTTTATGTAGTTCTAAGTTCTAGGGGACTGATGACCACAGATGTTAAGTCCCATAGTGCTCTGAGCCATTTGAACCAACCCTCGTGAGATAAGCCTCTGCATCCTTACATTTGTCCTCTAGCCATCCCTGCTTAGCCATTTTTCACTTCCTATCGATCTCATTTTTGAGACGTTTGTATTTCTTTTTGCCTGCTTCATTTACTGCATTTTTATATTTTCTCCTTTCATCAATTACATTCAATATTTCTTTTGTTACCCAACGATTTCTACTAGCCCTCGTCTTTTTACCTACTTGATCCTCTGCTTCCTTCACTACTTCATCCCTCAGAGCTACCCATTCTTCTTCTACTGTATTTCTTTCCCCATTCCTGTCAATTGTTCCCTTATGCTCTCCGTAAAACTCTGTACAACCTCTGAACATTTAGAAGTTTCCAATCTTTGCACCCCTTTGAAATCTTCCCAAAATCTGACAACAATAAGCGCTGTTTTATATATAACTCGAAAAAACACCGGCGCATGACATCCAAGAACTGCACGAGGAAATCGACTTCACGCTGCTGCTCCACCTACCTCTTATATAATATCGACGATTGCGAGGGGGAAGTAAAAATAATACATTCGAGAAATACATCACTGCGTCGACAGAAGTTACCTTGTCTCAGAATCGGTCTGGAGTCCATGAGAGCATTCTTCAAACAGCCGCTGAAGTCTGGGTCAGTCTGCTTGCAAGTTTTCATCGATGGTGCTGTAATAAAACAGAATTTCATTAGTGCACTATTTTACGTATGTAAAACACGTCGTATGACAAATAAAACTGACGAAACATCTGAACTATTGGACGTGGGCTGTCATCCGTGGCAAATATTGTTTGTAATTTCTTTGCTACTTTTTAAAAAGACTTTTTTTTTTCAAGAACTTGAATTGCAGTTTTAACATATACCAGAAATGCTTCTAACTATGTGAACATTATAGGGCTCGGTACTCATTGCACTGGTGCCAGGACATATACAAGTACGAAGATCTACAGCCATGAGCTATAGCTGAATGGTAAAATTAAATACCCGGTTTTCGAGACAGTATGTCACAGATTCAGGGGAAAATTGTCTATTATCTGAAAAGGAAGCTGTTCACACATGTGACAAAGGTTCGTGTGTACAGACACTTTTCTTTATACTTTCAATTTCTTGTGCTTTTGCACTAGGATTGCATTTTAATGTTGTTTCTATTCTAGAGTTCGGCAATAGATTTAAAATGGGGAGTAATTTGGAGAAGGTAACGATAACGTCTGGAAACCTTGACGATACAGGGGTACTGAAACTATTTTCAATCTTGCTCAGAGACAATTTCTGCCAGACAAAAATACTAGGCCAACTGTAAGTATGAAACTACAAAATCGTTATAATTAAACTTAAGCTACTCAAGAGGACCCTGATAAAAAACGAGTGATCGTAAGACAATGGAACCTTGTGTAGGCGTTTTTTAAGAACATTCGGAAAAGAAACAGGAAATAAACTGTTGAAAGCAACACATTTTGATTTCCACATGAGAGGGTAACAATTTTTAACTGCGTACCATGTATGCGTCCTACGTTACAACCGTTGCTCGAAGTGACGATCATCTGCGTACACGACAGTCTGGAACTACACTAGAGACTGCTCTACTGCTATCCGAAATTTTTAAGGTGGGGTGTGGACGACGGATTATTCAACTGTCAAACATCAAATGGGTGTGAAATCTTATGGGACTTAACTGCTAAGGTCATCAGTCCCTAAGCTTACACACTACTTAACCTAAATTATCCTAAGGACAAACACATACACACCCATGCCCGAGGGAGGACTTGAACCTCCGCCGGGACCAGCCACACAGTCCATGACTGCAGCGGCCTAGACCGCTCGGCTAATCCCGGGCGGCATTCAAGTGTCGTGACACAGCTTGTGTACTGCTTCAAGATCGTACTTTGCGTCCAGCGCTCTCATCCACGTCAGCACTAAATTCTTCAAGAAACTTTGCTGAAATCGGCGTCTTCCAGCGTCAATTTCCAAATCGCCAGTTAACTGGAACTTACGAACCATATTTTTCAACCCCGGTGTGGACAGAGAACCTCTCCGTAAGGCATTAAAGTGTCGATACTGGCGAAGAGCAGCTGCAATACTGCTGTTGTTTTGGTAAAACAGCTTTACGAGTAAAACCCAGCCACCTTGTCCCGGCACTTATTGACTGTGTGGAACTATAGAGCACACTGGTGCCTGTGTTTCACCCCTACGTCGCCATGCCAGTTCTGGCGCCTAACGGCATGTCATGACGTTCAATCAGAATTACAGCACATGTTTTTCTTACCCTACTTCGGTTGAAAAAAATGCAGAATTTCTTGTGGAACTTCGTCGAATATTGGCGCTTCAGCCCCTACACCAATGGTTTCCAAGCTTTCTTAGACCCTGAGTGCAATTAGATGTTAGCTCGTACCACCGCCCTCCCACCTTCCCCTCCCGGCTCTTGTCACTGTCCCCCACATTATCACCAACATTAGCATCTAACTATGCTGTACAATAATGGCTTTTGTTGGAACACTTTTGTTTTTAAAATGACGAAATATGAGCGGTATTTACATTGTGTGTGTATGTGTGTGTGTTTGTATGTGTGTGTGTGAGAGAGAGAGAGAGAGAGAGAAAGAGAGAAAAGAGAGAGAGTGAGCTAGAGAGAGAAGAGAGACAATGAATGACGAAGGAATTCGAGGTGCATAGCACTTACTCCCCCACTACTCCGTCTCAGACAAGAAAGCTAACTAATCACAGTGAAAGCAGACACTTCCTATGTATTACTCCTCTCCACTGCGTCAATTGGTTGAATTGCACACTGCAACCCCAATGAAACCCAATCAACTTAAAATGTGTGCACTATAGTTACTGTTCGTAAGTCACTTGATTGCTGCGCGCCTTACTTCCAACTGGCAAAAATTGGAAGACTTCAGGCTGTTAATCCTTTGTGTCTGACCACACGAACACAGTAATAGTAATAATAATAATAATAATAATAAAATATACAGCGCTACGGTAGGCCTTGCATAGTTACTGCTGTGTCGTGCTGTCAATTAATTCATTTACCTCTTTCGAAGCGAGTAGTGAAGCAATTTCTGGACTACTATCGACAACTTGGAGAAGACATTTTCTTGAGATATTCAACATTTGTTAGGTATGTGCCTCATTTTTATCATCAGCGATGCATGGTATAAAGCACAACGTATGTGTGGTGTGGACTGAGGGAGGAATCTCTAGCCACCAATACATTAATGCTACTAACTGCGAAAAAGTGTCCGCCCTTGGTAGCTGAGTGGTATGCCGGCACGGTAGCTCAGCGTGCGTCAACGCGACGGAATGTCATACCTAACGGCCCAGGTCCGATTCCCGGCTGGGTCGGAGATTTTCTCCGCTCAGGGACTGGGTGTTGTGTTGTCTTTATCATCATCATTTCATCCCCATCGACACGCAAGTCGCCAAAGTGGCGTCAACTCGAAAGACTTGCACGAGGCGAACGGTCTACCCGACGGGAGGCCCTAGTGACACGTCATTTACATTTTACTGCGAAAAAGTAGTGATTGATAACTTATATAATCAACACTATAGTCTTAAAAATTGTGATAATAGCAATTATCTTTTCGAAATAATTGAGTTTCTTGACTGAAACAGATTCGAATAATTTAGTTTTTACCCCTCAGAAAATTTCATTTCATCCCTTACGGGGTTATTGCTCCCACGTTGAGAACCACTGGCCTATATTTTCATGAAGTTCCGATAGGTGGCGTCGCTATACGTACCTTTTGAAACGGCTTTTGTAACAGAGGTGCTTTCCAAGCAGAGAGCTGAAACACTTTTGTCGGAAAACAAGAGCGTCGTGGGCCCTTGCAGAAAGTTTACAAAGATGTGAGAGTGAACGAAAGCACGGTGTCTTTGGGCGAGGCATCTGCCAACATCACGACAAGATCGTGGAAAACCTGACCGATCATTGCTATAAAGTTATGTATCAGTATGGTAAATAGTTTTCCGTCGACGCTGGCTCAAGTAGCGAAAGTATTATAATCGCTGTGGGGTGGGGGGTGAAAAGGAGAGGACCAGTAATTTCTTACAAAATAAAATTGTGACGGAAAACATAGTTCATAAAACGACGAACATTCTGATAATATTACTTGATATTAAATACCTACGTAGGGACTTCAGAAAGTAAGTTACACGTGAAGTCCCAAACTAAGATCGTTGTACAACATGATGATAGTACATGTTTCGACTTCCCTGCAAACACAGTCCTGCTGCGGCACGAGTAACGGGAGCATCACAGCGCTAGTGAACTTGTTCTGTCTTAATTAAGTGTTACCTACTCTCTGAAGTCTCCTCACACTATGATTGTCTACAATGTCCTCAAATGAGATCGTAAGAATAGAAAAAAATCATAGTGATTTGTAGGTACAACACTACTGGAAGCTGTGAGAACCTAGGGGCATCTGGCAAGGCGGATGACGGAAGAAGCAGAAATAGTCTTGAGTTTCGAAGAAAAATTGCTGTTGGCACACTTGATACCAGAAACAACCTTTAAACTTTATACCTTCCGCCAACACGTACTAAACTATTACGTCTGTCTGTTTGGCGAGGAATGATATTAACCGGTTTACGAAGGCCACAATATTTTTCTTTCCTAGGGCGAAGCGGCAGCTATCACATGTCGACGAACAGACGCTGTAACATGCAATAATAAAGTAGAATCAAAGGGTTGTGTGCCGTACACGTAAATAAGTCTCCATAAATAGAAACTTTAAACTTGGTGCTTTCTCTGGACATACTGTTCTTTCATGGATCAGTTTATACAACGATTGTTTTAGCCGCACGGGATTAGCCGAGCGGTGTAAGGCGCTGCAGTCATGGACTGTGCGGTTGGTCCCGGCGGAGGTTCGAGTCCTCCCTTGGGCTTGGGTGTGTGTGTTTGTCCTTCGGATACTTTAGGTTAAGTATTGTGTAAGTTTAGGGACTGATGACCTTAGTAGTTAAGTCCCATAAGATTTCACACACATTTGAACACTTGAGAGGAATGTGTTGTTCTATCTATGTCTACGAAACAATGCAAAGTCTGTTCCGTATATTTTCTAGTTTTAACGGATTGTGTGTAGTGCTTCCAAAAAGATAATATTTAATCAGCTAGGAATTTCCAGAATGAGATTTTCACTCTGCAGCGGAGTGTGCGCTGATATGAAACTCCGTGGCAGATTGTATGCCGCACCGAGACTCGAATTCGGGACCTTTGCCTTTCGCGGGCAAATGCTCTACCATCTGAGCTACCCAAGCACGACTCACACGCCATCCTCACAGGTTTACTTCTGCCAGTACCTCGTCTCCCTACCTTCCAAAGTTTCAGCTAGAAATTTGCTTGAAACAGTGTGAGGTGTACCAAATGCAATAATCACTTTATTTTCGAAACATCTGTGATGTCATATCAGCGATTGAATTATTCAGATACCTCTGCACAGGACGAAACAATCATCCATTGACGTTAGACATCATGAACCTAGTATGAAAACTCACTAACAGGAATCAAGGTGTAAGTCTGTGTTGGGATAAAGCTCACAACGGTATTTCTGGAAATGAAACAGCAGATAGAGTAGCTACAGAAGCCCCTAGTATCAGAAAGGGAAACACTTAGGAGCAGCAGCTGCAGATATATTAATCGGCGTCAAACCAATAATCAGAGAGACGTGGTACGCAGAATTCTGATAGTCATCCAATTACTTTCTCCGAGGGTACGCTATAATAAACCCAGTACTGGTTATTTGAGTTCTGGCGGGAGAAACATCAGTTTATCAGAACATTTAAGAACATTAAAACACTCCTTACGTTCAACCATGGCTGATACACGAAACAACTTGCTATTATGTGATAGCGGTAACCGACAGCATGCCAACCATTTCTCCTTTAGCTGTCCGAACAGATGCGATACTACAACTGCTGCAACATCGGGTCAACATGAGCTGCCCTGTACAACTTCTATAACAATACTGCTACGTCGAAGAAACTTTACAGTATACTCATTTTTGACTGAGGTGCTGGTCCTCTTTCATTGTAAACATCATATAAGACCTGTGCGTAAGTCTCTGAAGTAAGTGGTTTAGGAGGTTTCAAGCTGTGCGTCTGTTTTGTGTGAATTTGTTTCCAGAAGGCATATATATGCTTGATGACAATATGAGTCCCTACTCAAGTGCCAAGTAAATTAAACATAAAAGAACAAATGAACATTGAAAAGCTTCGTAATGTGTTTGTACGGGCTGCTTCATTACATCATTTGCAAACATTGTGGAACTGTAGCTTACAAACAGAACCTTCACCTCTTGAGGAAAATTTTTCTTTTAACACGTCATTTGCTACGCAAACGAGTGGTCTTGTAGGTTCCGAGAATGAAATTGAATAATTTTTACATGGTCGTTCGGATGATTCATAACAGGCATTGAGCCTTCCTGAGGCTGACTGTTTCCCTACCACAGGAAACTATTTGTTCCTCTGGAGTGGACCGTTACTTCTCGTGAAAAGTAAGAGTGATTTTAGGCTTCAACATACAACTGCTTCAAATAACCCGTCCCTTTTCATAACAAACTCTCAGCTGTTGTCATGGCGTTTAAGTTTTCGTTTTTGATTTCCACTTTATAAATTATTAGTAACACGTACTAACAGTCAGAACCACATATTGAAACAACTGCGCTATCCTAGTGGATGCAGCAGGTCGAAATATAGCGTGACCGCAAAGTCCGCTAACATTTGAAAATGCTATAATTCACGGAATAATGTAAGTTGAGGTGTAAAACGTGACGCACGTGCCTAAAATGGCATGGGGTTTTTTGAACCCACAAGCGGGTGAAAAAAAGGGCCAACAGATAAAACTGCAGAATTTGGGATACCGAAATTACTAGAACTGTCATGGAAACCGAACTGCATGACGACATCACGGTGAGGTGTGTATTTACCATGTCAGTCGTGATGACACCCTTTTTCTTCGAGGAAATGCGGGCTGCTACTTATCAAACTACGTGTGCGATGTACACCAATATGTTACATGAACGCATCGTCCCTAGCCTAGGTGATAAACACCCGCTGGAAGGTACGACTTTTATGCAAGATGGCTCTCCACCCCTCATTAACTCTCGTGTGAAAGATCTCTTGCACACATCGTTCGATGGGGATCTAGTGCCGATCCGCCACATTCGGGATGCTTGGCCTGACAGGTACCCACACCGTAATCTGTGTGATTGTTGGTTATGTGGTTACGTGTAGTCTTAAGTGTACCGCGATCGTCCGACATCTTTAGGGATGCTGAAAGACAACATCGTGTAGCAATTTCTCGCCACACCTTCTGATATACTGTACAGTGATGTTCACAAAATTGTCCCTGAACTACAGGTATTGTTGATGATTGATGGCCGATATGGCGAGCATTTGCTATAAAGAACATCGTCTTTTTTGTGCTAATTATTGCTTTTGTATCATATGAAGAGCAGTCTGATGTTCTTTTTCTGCATTATTCTTTTGGTTTTGAATAAAACTATATGTCATTTCCAGCGTGTGTGTGAGTTTATACCTTTTGAGCTACATTATTCAGTGAATTACTGAATTTTCAAATGTATACAGACTTTTGGATCACCCTCTACATCTATTCAGACAATTAGTTCCACATACATGATGTTGTGACTTGGCAAGACAGCCAAGCCACTAGAAGGTGAAGCCGAAAGGCACGCGTTTAAGCTCACGCAGGCTGGCGTGAGGTCTGGAACAGTTAAAGGATTTGAGTCTAGCAAATAAAGTACGTAGCTGTTGGAATACTTAACTTTAATCCATAATTGGTGAACATCGGTCTGACGGTACATGCATCACAAGATAAATAGCAATTGATAATGGCGCCTTGCTAGGTCGTAGCAAATGACGTAGCTGAAGGCTATGCTAACTATCGTCTCGGCAAATGAGAGCGTAATTTGTCAGTGAACCATCGCTAGCAAAGTCGGCTGTACAACTGGGGCGAGTGCTAGGACGTCTCTCTAGACGTGTGGCGGCGCTCGGTCTGCAATCACTGGCAGTGGCGACACGCGGGTCCGACGTATACTAACGGACCGCGGTCGATTTAAAGGCTACCACCTAGCAAGTGTGGTGTCTGGCTGTGACACCACACATGACTTTATTTTCATTGGTGTACATTAACTAATTCCAACTTGACGAAAAATGTTATCATCTGCGACAACCTAAAATCACTCTATTTTTTTCCTTGAGACACGTCTCTGAGTACACGTAAAGTGTATACGACAATTACCCGTATCAGAGCTTCAGGGGGTTTCTTTGACGTTTTCATGTTACGGCACTTACCTGTGGAACGCCATGGAAAGAGATGGGTATGATGCAAGTCGGATTGAAAGCAAACTACACGAATTTGCTGCGTAGCCTCTGCCATTGATGATTTGTCTAATACGTCGTTCTTGTGCACCTCTTTTCTTCATCATTACAATAAGAAAACAAAACTCGAACATAGCGCACTGTACTTAATATACGAGTACCCTGTAAGAACACATAATCAGTTGCTCCAACACGTCAGTCTATTCTAAGTGGTTTCCACAGGTATAATGCACAATTTTTATGGACACCGCTAGTGGATATTTAGTGACAAATATCGCCTAATCACGAAAAGCCACAATCCGATATCATTTCCAAGTGAAAGAAGGACGGAGCAAAAAGGAAAGAACGTTATTGATCTGGCTTGAATAGAATCAGAAGAACTGTTTGCAATTTCCCATTACGACTAACATAAATTGGAAAGAACACATAGAAAATGTTGTGGGGAAGGCTAACCAAAGACTCCGTTTTATTGGCAGGACACTTAGAAAATGTAACAGACCTACTAAGGAGACTGCCTACACTACACTTGTCCGTCTTCTTTTAGAATACTGCTGCGCGGTGTGGGATCCTTACCAGATAGGACTGACGGAGTACATCGAAAAAGTTCAAAGAAAGGCAGCACGTTTTGTATTATATTATTTCTGTGTCACAGAAATGATACAGGATTTGGACTGGAAATCATTAAAAGAAAGGTCGTTGCGTCGGAACCTTCTCAAGAAATTCCAATATTTTGTTGACACCGACCTTCATAGGGCGGAACGATCATCACGATAAAATAAGGGAAATCAGATCTCGTAGGGAAAGATATAGGTGTTCATTTTTCCCGCGCGCTATGCGAGATTGGAAAACAGGGAATTGTGATGGTGGTTCGATGAACCCTCTGCCAGGCATTTAAATGTGATTTGCAGAGTATCCATGTAGATGTAGATGTAGACAGCAGATTTTCAAAGACATTGTGACCCTGCGATGAGATACAGCAGCTATAATTAAGTCACTCTTCGTCACATCGAATTGCTCTTTCAGGTGTTACAACACATAATGTATGTTCAGCAGGACAACACTTTGAAATAATCTAGAAGATGAAATTAATTTTCGTTCAATAGAGTTTTGTTTCTCTATCAGGTAGTTTACGCACTTTGTTACTATATTCACATGTATCTAGCTGGGCGTAAATGGTAGAGAAACACATTTTCCGCGATAAATTTTAAGGCGATGGGTATCAGAAGAGAGGCATGAGATGCCTTTCCAAATGTTATCTACCTTGAAACTTCATGGCAAATTAAAACTGTGTAGCGGAACTGAGGACCTTTGCCTTCCGCGGGGAAGTGCTCTACTGTCTGAGCTACCTAAACGCGATTTACGATCCGCTCTCACAGGAGACGAGGTACTGATGGAATTAAAGCTGTGAGGACGGGTCGTGAGTCGTGCTTCGGTAGCTCAGATAGGAGAGAACTTTCCCGAGCAAGGAAATAAGTCCCGAGCTCGAATCTTGGTTCGGCAAACTGGTCTGCAAATAAAGTAGATTAAAACTGAAAGGAAGTTCCGCATCAGCGCACACTCCGCTGCAGTGTGAAAACTTCGTTCTGGTTATCTACTTTATTTGCAGACCAGTTTGGACAAGTTTGCTTCCATTCGCCGACTGTATTACGAGCACCACGCCATACACAAGAGAGCCGCTGCTCAAAGCACTGAGGGGTCGGTCTTGTGTAGTGGTCGACAACCAACCACGATCTTAAATCAGTGCAGCATGGCTTACGGAAACGGAAAAGTAAATTTCAGGAAAAATGCTTTTGTAGCTGTTTGGTGTATTCTTCTGCTCTACAAAATACACTACTAGCCATTAAAATTGCTACACCAAGAAGAAATTCAGATGATAAACGGGTATTCATTGGACAAATATATTATACTAGAACTGACATGTGATTACATTTTCACGCAGTTTGGATGCATAGATCCTGAGAAATCAGTACCCAGAACAACCACCTCTGGGCGTAATAGCGGCCTTGATACGCCTGGGCATTTAGTCAAACATAGCTTGCATGGTGTGTGCAGGTACAGCTGCCCATGCAGCTTCAACACGATACAGCAGTTCATCAAGAGTAGTGACTGGCGAATTGTGACGAGCCAGTTGCTCGGAAACCATTGTCAAGACGTTTTCACTTGGTAAGCGATCTGGAGAATGTGCTGGCCAGTGCAGCAGGCGAACATTTCAAAACAATGGTTCAAATGGCTCTGAGCACTATGGGACTTAACTGCTGTGGTCATCAGTGCCCTAGAACTCAGAACTACTTAAACCTAACTAACCTAAGGACATCACACACATCCATGCCCGAAGCAGGATTCGAACCTGCGACCGTAGCGGTCGCGTGGTTTCAAACTGTAGCGCCTAGAACCGCTCGGCCACTCCGGCCGGCAGGCGAACATTTACGGTATCCAGAAAGGCCCGTACAGGACCTGCAACATGCGGTCGTGCATTATCCTGCTGAAATGTAGGGTTTCGCAGGGATCGAATGAAGGGTAGAGCAACGGGTCGTAAAACATCTGAAATACAACGTCCACTGTCCAAAGTGCCGTCTATGCGAACAAGAGGTGACCGAGACGTGTAACCAATGGCACCACATACCATCACGCCGGCTGATACGCCAGTATGGCGATGACGAATACACGCTTCCAATGTGCGTTCACCGCGATGTCGCCAAACACGGATGCGTCGTCGTTGAGTACACCATCGCATGGGCTCCTGTCTGGGATGCAGCGTCAAGGGTAACCGCAGCCGTGGTCTCCGAGCTGATAGTCCATGCTGCTGCAAGCGTCGTCGAACTGTTCGTGCAGATGGTTGTTGTCTTGCAAACGTCCCCATCTGTTGACTCAGGGATCGAGACGTGACTGCACGATCCGTTACAGCCATGCGGATAAGATGCCTGTCATATCGACTGCTAGTGATACGAGGCCGTTGGGTTCCAGCACTGCTTTCCGTATTACCCTCCTGCACCCACCAATTCCATATTCTGCTAACAGTCATTGGATCTCGACCAACGCGAGCAGCAATGTCACGATACGATAAACCGCAATCGCGATAAGCTACATGCCGATCTTTATCAAAGTCGTAAACGTGATGGTAAGCATTTCTCCTCCTTACACGAGGCATCACAACAACGTTTCACCAGGTAACGCCGGTCAACTGCTGTTTGTGTATGAGAAATCGGTTTGAAACTTTCCTCATGTCAGCACGTTGTAGGTGTCGCCGCCGGCGCCAACCTTGTGTGAATGCTGTGAAAAGCTAACCATTTGCATATCACAGCATCTTCTTCCTGTCGGTTAAATTTCGCGTCTGTAGCACGTTATCTTCGTGGTGTAGCAATTTTAATGGCCAGTAGTGTATTAAGTACTCACTTAGAGAAGTTGGAAACTGTAGATTAATAACACTGTGTAATCGCAAAGAGGTAAACATTTTCTTCACTGGAATAATAATATAACAAATGCCAATAAGAAGATTTGCAGAAAACATAGCATAAAGGGCGATTAAAAAGTTTCCGTCTGAGAGCGTTGCTGCAGCATATATACACCGTAGAGCGACATCGATACGGGTATATGAGCACCGACATTTAGGCAACGGATTAATGTGGCATTCATGTTTTTCCAAGGGGCCGGCGGTTGAAACGAATTATTGCGACGTTTTTACCAAATACGTTGAAATACGACCAGCGTGCTGCTACTCTTTTCTTGGCTGCTGATGGACGAACTCAGGTAGGCACAGATCGGAGAATGAAGAATATAGATGGGGCAGAACATCTCTCGAAAACCACAGGTGTGGAATCAAGGGCCAAATTTATGATAACGCACGTCCCCATGCCGCAAATTTCCTAAAGTGGGAGACACTCGAGCACCAGGCCAGTCTCACGATCTCTCTCCGCCGGCCGCTGTGGGCGAGCGGCTCTAGGCGCTTCAGTCTGGAACCGCGCTGCTGTTACGATCGGAGGTTCGAGTCCTGCCTCGGCCATGGATGTGTGTGACGTCCTTAGGTTTAAGTCGTTCTAAGTCTAGGGGACTGATGACCTCAGATGTTAAATCCCATAGTGCTTAGAGCCATCTGAACTTTGCTCTCTCTTCGTGCGATTAACATGCCTTCGGTCCCTTAAAAGTTTCGACGATCTCTGTCGTAAAAATATGTACAGCAGGCAGTTACGGACATCTTGATGTAGCACGATACGGTATTTACCAGACTTGTATCTTCAACCTTGTTCGTCCGTGTGATGATTACCTCAAAGCCCACAGCGATTTTGCCTCGGTGGCATACTGGTTCTGCACTGTACGGCCTTCGAACGGAAACGTCTTGATCGACCCTTATACCATAGGCAAAGGTTCTCAGGTATGTGCCATGTTCCTTGACTTCAGGAAAGATTCTATACAGTTCCGTATTGTGGTATTGAGAAGAATGTACAGGCTTACCCGGTATCGGAGCAGATTTTTGGTTAGATACAGTAGTTTCTTACGGCATGAACACGTATTTCTCAACTACAAAAATTCGAGAAAGATAAACATACATTTCGGGATTACGATACGGAGTTACAGCACCGCTGTTATTGACATTTTGTGATAATGATAAAGTAGATTATGTTTGCGTATCCGAGACGCTATTCGCGCACAATGCTGCTGTCTGTAGGACGGTTGCATCTGCCAGAGTACTACATCAAAATGACAGAAAAAGCTGCGCAGGTTCGACGCTTGGTGCAGCGACGACGAGATCTTCTGCTGCCCGACTACACTATTGACTACAAATCACTGGAAAGAGTAACTAGCATAGAATTCCTGTAATAGCAGCAACCGTCCAGAGTGACAGTAAGTGGAATGACCAGATAAAACACATATGGCCTCTTATATGTAAATTGAAGTTGTAGGGGGAGAATGGAAAGGAAACGGGTTAGTGACATCAGCTGTGTTCAGACGTTATATATAATCAGCGAAGTCGAGTGAAAACGTGTGCCACACCGGGATTCGAACCCGGGATCTTCTGCTTACAAGGTGGATGCGTTAACCACTGTGTCACCCGGAACGCAGTGTTCATCACAACTGCTGGGGTTATCTCGGTAGGCCTCAAGGCCAACCGACTCCCCAACGAGCGCCACGGATCCATAGTCCATGTCCATTTCCTCCATGATCGCTACTCAGATTCCCGCAGGAGGTCTGACGTGCATCCGCACTGGAGAAGTTTGATCCATTGCCCATCTAACCGAAGCATTTGTATGAAAGCGTGGCATCTGTTCTTTTGGATATGTCCGAAAGAACAGACTCTAAGCAATCATATAAATATAGTCCCGTCAAATAGTAGATAAACCTTGCAAAAGGTGGGGTAGAAGATTTTATTTTACTAAATGTCTTTATTTTACTACACTCCTGGAAATTGAAATAAGAACACCGTGAATTCATTGTCCTAGGAAGGGGAAACTTTATTGACACATTCCTGGGGTCAGATACATCACATGATCACACTGACAGAACCACAGGCACATAGACACAGGCAACAGAGCATGCACAATGTCGGCACTAGTACAGTGTATATCCACCTTTCGCAGCAATGCAGGCTGCTATTCTCCCATGGAGACGATCGTAGAGATGCTGGATGTAGTCCTGTGGAACGGCTTGCCATGCCATTTCCACCTGGCGCCTCAGTTGGATCAGCGTTCGTGCTGGACGTGCAGACCGCGTGAGACGACGCTTCATCCAGTCCCAAACATGCTCAATGGGGGACAGATCCGGAGATCTTGCTGGCCAGGGTAGTTGACTTACACCTTCTAGAGCACGTTGGGTGGCACGGGATACATGCGGACGTGCATTGTCCTGTTGGAACAGCAAGTTCCCTTGCCGGTCTAGGAATGGTAGAACGATGGGTTCGATGATGGTTTGGATGTACCGTGCACTATTCAGTGTCCCCTCGACGATCACCAGTGATGTACGGCCAGTGTAGGAGATCGCTCCCCACACCATGATGCCGGGTGTTGGCCCTGTGTGCCTCGGTCGTATGCAGTCCTGATTGTGGCGCTCACCTGCACGGCGCCAAACACGCATACGACCATCATTGGCACCTAGGCAGAAGCGACTCTCATCGCTGAAGACGACACGTCTCCATTCGTCCCTCCATTCACGCCTGTCGCGACACCACTGGAGGCGGGCTGCACGATGTTGGGGCGTGAGCGGATGACGGCCTAACGGTGTGCGGGACCGTGGCCCAGCTTCATGGAGACGGTTGCGAATGGTCCTCGCCGATACCCCAGGAGCAACAGTGTCCCTAATTTGCTGGGAAGTGGCGGTGCGGTCCCCTACGGCACTGCGTAGGATCCTACGGTCTTGGCGTGCATCCGTGCGTCGCTGCGGTCCGGTCCCAGGTCGACGGGCACGTGCACCTTCCGCCGACCACTGGCGACAACATCGATGTACTGTGGAGACCTCACGCCCCACGTGTTGAGCAATTCGGCGGTACGTCCACCCGGCCTCCCGCATGCCCACTATACGCCCTCGCTCAAAGTCCGTCAACTGCACATACGGTTCACGTCCACGCTGTCGCGGCATGCTACCATTGTTAAAGACTGCGATGGAGCTCCGTATGGCACGGCAAACTGGCTGACACTGACGGCGGCGGTGCACAAATGCTGCGCAGCTAGCGCCATTCGACGGCCAACACCGCGGTTCCTGGTGTGTCCGCTGTGCCGTGCGTGTGATCATTGCTTGTACAGCCCTCTCGCAGTGTCCGGAGCAAGTATGGTGGGTCTGACACACCGGTGTCAATGTGTTCTTTATTCCATTTCCAGGAGTGTATATGGCTCGAAAGATTGGAAAACAAATTTTTTTCAGCAAAATTTATATTGCCTAAACTCTCTGTAGTCAAAATGTGTTCAAAATAAAGGACTCTTTTCATCTACATCTACATCTACATTGATACTCCGCAAGCCACCCAACGGTGTGTGGCGGAGGGCACTTTACGTGCCACTGTCATTACCTCCCTTTCCTGTTCCAGTCGCGTATGGTTCGCGGGAAGAACGACTGTCTGAAAGCCTCCGTGCGCGCTCTAATCTCTCCAATTTTACATTCGTGATCTCCTCGGGAAGTATAAGTAGGGGGAAGCAATATATTCGATACCTCATCCAGAAACGCACCCTCTCGAAACCTGGCGAGCAAGCTACACCGCGATGCAGAGCGCCTCTCTTGCAGAGTCTGCCACTTGAGTTTATTAAACATCTCCGTAACGCTATCACGGTTACCAAATAACCCAGTGACGAAACGCGCCGCTCTTCTTTGGATCTTCTCTATCTCCTCCGTCAACCCGACCTGGTACGGATCCCACACTGATGAGCAATACTCAAGTATAGGTCGAACGAGTGTTTTGTAAGCCACCTCCTTTGTTGATGGACTACATTTTCTAAGCACTCTCCCAATGAATCTCAACCTGGTACCCGCCTTACCAACAATTAGTTTTATATGATCATTCCACTTCAAATCGTTCTGTACGCATACTCCCAGATATTTTACAGAAGTAACTGCTACCAGTGTTTGTTCCGCTATCATATAATCATACAATAAAGGATCCTTCTTTCTATGTATTCGCAATACATTACATTTGTCTATGTTAAGGGTCAGTTGCCACTCCCTGCACCAAGTGCCTATCCGCTGCAGATCTTCCTGTATTTCGCTACAATTTTCTAATGCAGCAACTTCTCTGTATACTACAGCATCATCCGCGAAAAGCCGCATGGAACTTCCGACACTATCAGTTTTCTTCTTAAAAAAATATCAATCTCTTATGCTCGTAGAGCTTTGGCATCTATTCACTTTTTAAAAGAGCAGAAAATTCTCTGCAAATTTGACTATTACGACTTCCTTCAGTACCCTCCTTCAGTACCAAGTAGAGTTTGTCAAAAAATATGTTTTTAAAATTTTGAGTGGAAGGCAAAATACCTAGTTCTTGAGCACTTTCATTTCGGTTTCTGTTTATATAGTAGATATATAACATACATAATGTCATATATTGGAATTGAATATTTCACTTTGCAGTATTCAATTACTCCAAGTGCAGTTGGATGATTCCTGGGCATCCACATATTGTGATTGGTACTTCAACACGACATAATTTACTCATTATGTTATATAACCTTTGACAGAAAATTTAACTATTATTGAATGAAATAGGAGAACGGAAATAGGTAGCTAATTGCACTTGTATAAAGAAACCATACAATATAAATGACTCGTAGATGGCGATATTGTTAAGAAGGCATTAACATTTACTAACGCTTGTTAATACCACCTCTGTATGCGTAATAATTCTGACGGTGTTTTACAGTTTTTATAATTAATATCACTGCAGTTGTAGCAAATGGCAGAATTTCTCAAACCACCACTAAATATCAACTTAAGCACGAAAAAAGGTGAAGAACTGACTAATGCGTCGGGTCTTGGCTTATGGCCTCAGACCGTTGTTAGTGTGAATTAGCCCCATTTCTCAGGATGTTCAAAGTTTCCCATCCAACGAACTAAATGTAGCGTTCTAGAAATAATAGGGGAGAAAAAGATTATATGTGGATGGACTGTGGATGACAGTGGAATGAGGCAGTCGCAAGTGGAGAAACGTTAGATACGCTATGTTTTTAGACAAGTCAGGTGTGACGGAATCAGTTATTGAAGCGAAACTGGGTGGATTCTGAAACTCTGCATGTAGATCACAGAGTTGTGTGAAATAGAAATATGGTCGAATGGAAATTCGGAGATGAAGAAACTGGACGGTGTAAAAATTTTGTGCTAAAAATATATGTTAAATTTTAAGGTGGTAAACAGCGAATTAAATGTACACGTTCTAGAAATAATAAGTGAGGGAAAGTGTACATAAAATACTGTTATACTTAGGAAGGGTAGGACACCCGTTAATGTTTCATAGCACGAAATCTGATACTGAGACCTTAGACAGAAGCTGATAATAAAGGAAATATCAACAAGGGCAAATCTTCATGGTACAGGAATGTAGGTAGACGCGTTAGCACAACGCCTGTGCGTTCTAAGACATTCACAGTAAGCACTCACGTAGCTGAGCGGCGCCGGCGTATGCGACAAGCAGTAGCACAAACAGCGGCAGTGTTGACCCCATGGTGCCTGGAACTGGATGCCGACCTCTGGAGCTGGAGGATTGCGTGTGGCGTTGGCGGCACACCGGCTCCTGTCTTTTAAAGATTCCGTTCTCAAGGGCAACTACACCCACCATGTAGCCGGTCACCGTGACGTCGCCGCACGCATGCAGACTCTTCTCTGCTTAGGAGACAGCTGTAGAAGAGAAGGGCGTAGGTAATGTTTGTAGAAGAGAAGGGCGTAGGTAATGTTCAGCCTGAACTATGGACGATCCGATACGTACAGGCTACAACGTTCCCCATATCCGCACTCTTATTCCGAAACGCAACCAGAAGCGTTCGCGAAGCTGTCGTACGATATGCTAGGCAACTTGTTTAAATCAATTCACATCAACAGATAAGCATCGGCGCGGTGTCTCAATAATAACACTGATAAACTAAATTCTAGGCAACATCACAACAAAGTTTTTCCTAATCGTTCGCCTTGGAAGTATGCATTGCCTGACCGATATAAAGAAAACTAACTACAAGTTCAAACGTTTTAGAGGATTCTGCCTCCAAGCTACTTACAAAGAGTTGGGCTCTTAAGGAGGAACCACCTGACAACAAGAGATTCTCACCACGAATGGAAATAGGAGGAAAAACACAATACAGAATAGAAGCAACTGGCCACCGTCTGGGAGCTGTGTGGAAATACATAACCCTCAAATACGTACATCAGACGTTACATCCACGTGTTAAGAATAATATTGCAAGAAATGAAAAACTCCACGGATCAGGAACTAGAGACACAGATAAACGTCCTTCATGTGGTTTGGTTGATTCTCAACTTCAGCCTTTCACTAGCTACTGTCGTTTACGTAAGTGGCGATGGGTCAGGAACAGACTTGCCTCCTTGTTAACAAGGAGCTCGAAACCAGACAGACAGACATCGTACATCGCCCTGTATACAACATGTATCCTACCACAAAACATGACTCCATGGTGTGATTACTGGCACATTATAAAACTGACATCCAAGGAGATGATAACCTTATCAACTTCTTTATCTACGTGGGAATGGTTGACTGGAAAACCAAAAAGGTTGATAAGCATAAATAATGTGGCAACAGCCTAGAAATAAAATTTGACAAACGCGGAACAGAATAATCTATTGGAGGCGAAGCAAGACAGGAACAGAACAACAATCTTTACAAGAAGAATTTTAAGTTTGTAAAAAGATTAATTTTGCCGCCCAAAAACATATTTTATCCTTTCATTTTTATTATTTAAATTAAAATATGCATTTTCATTGTGATTTTTCATGTATATGATTACTATTTGTTAATAAAGGTTTTTCTCAAAAACGGCTGTACAGCCTCTCTAGGAATAAAAGTTAAAATTTCGTAAACGACCATACGAAACATGAGACTGCGTTCCTGACTGGATGGAAGAGTTCGCAGCAGACAGAACTTAAGATGTCATTCTCAATGGAGGGACTCTTCAGACACAAAGGCTTCTGACGAGTCCGTGGTGAGTGGTGACATTATTTATAAATGATTTTGTGGATGACATTGGAAGTTCTATGAAACGATTCGCAACTCATCGTAAAGAAATGTAACTTGATGCGTAGAAATAAGCGATAAGATAGCTTAGTTTACTGCTGTTCGACAGCCCATCTATCTTTGGAAAGAGAAAAGTCCTCTAAATATTTACGAGTTATTATACTGAGTTATTTAAAGTGAAACAACAACATAAAATTTATCATAGGCAGATGCGAGACTGAGATTCATTTGAAGAATCCTCAGAAAGTGTGTACCAGCCATGTAACATGTAACCTACGAAACTTTCGTGTGACAGATTCTTGAGTATTGCTTGTCAGTGTGGTACCGTTGCCGGATGCGATTAACAGAGGCAACAGAAGACAACCAGCGAAGAGCAACTGTTTCAACAAGGGTTCGATTAGCAATGTCTCCAGTGGCAGAGCCAACAGCACATGTTTTGCGCGTCATGTTGTGTTATACTGTGAAAAATCTGAGCGCCTAATTTCCTAGAAGAGTAATTTGATATATTTCTTCTGCTTATCTATATCTACGGAAAAGAAGGTAAAGTTATATAAAGACGATGCCAATTATCGTTCTTCTGGCACACCATTCGGCAGTGGTAAAAATATGGGAATAACTGTAGTAAACGAGGTACCCTCTGCCACACGCCAGGAGGTGTATTACGATGTATGGTTGTAGATTTGGACCAGAGCTCGCACCTTGTCACAAAGACGTATGAAGCAATTCAGACCTAATTTAAAGAGAGCCGGAACGTTCAATGGATATTGACGAAGTAGCAGCATGTGCCCCCATAGACAGTTTCGTGAAATATAAAAAATGTTTCGCCGTATGACACAATGGCAATTGACTCTCAATGTAGACAAGTGTAATGTGTTGCGAATATATAGAATGAAAGATCCCTTATCATTTAGCTACAATATAGCAGGTCAGCAACTGGAAGCAGTTAATTCCATAAATTATCTGGGAGTACGCATTAGGAGTGATTTAAAATGGAATGATCATATAAAGTTGATCGTCGGTAAAGCAGATGCCAGACTGAGATTCATTGGAAGAATCCTAAGGAAATGCAATCCGAAAACAGAGGAAGTAGGTTACAGTACGCTTGTTCGCCCACTGCTTGAATACTGCTCAGCAGTGTGGGATCCGTACCAGATAGAGTTGATAGAAGAGATAGAGAAGATCCAACGGAGAGCAGCGCGCTTTGTTGCAGGATCATTTAGTAATCGCGAAAGCGTTACGGAGATGATAGATAAACTCCAGTGGAAGACTCTGCAGGTGAGACGCTCAGTAGCTCGGTACGGGCTTTTGTTGAAGTTTCGAGAACATACCTTCACCGAGGAGTCAAGCAGTATATCTCGCGAAGAGACCATGAGGATAAAATCAGAGAGATTAGAGCCCACACAGAGGCATACCGACAATCTTTCTTTCCACGAACAACACGAGACTGGAATAGAAGGGAGAACCGATAGAGGTACTCAAAGTACCCTCCGCCACACACCGTCAGGTGGCTTGCGGAGTACGGATGTAGATGTAGATGTTGATGGACATTACAGCTGAAAATTCCATATGGCTCTGGATTCTCAAACGCCCAAGTTGGAAATTTTGGAAATTTGTGTAAAGGTCTTAAGGGACCAAACTGCTGATGTCATCGGTCCTTAAGCTTACGCACTACTTAATCTAACTTAAACTACTAACTCACCCACGCCCGAGGGAGAACTCGAACCTCCGACGGGGGGAGCCGCCCAGTTCAACTTGCTCGTACGTTCAATTGAAGGAGGTTTTCTTGTTAACAGCCAAAATCAAAAACAACTAAACAGTTTAGAATTCCATACCAACAATATTCTCCTACTTAACAACATTGTAAGAAGCAGCTACTTGTTATCAAGTGGTAGCTTCAGCATGTCTGGTGATCACCAAACACCGTTTTTTAGTAGTTTCGATTTCTACTTCAGATGAAACCTCTCTTTCGTTTCTCCACCCCTTACATGAGTTGGCTTAGTTCTCCCTCCCCCACCTCCCCCTCCTTATCCGCCCGTCATAGCTTTTGTACGCTATCAGCGTGAACTCAGAAAATTTGTCGCTGTTTAGTTCACGAATTCCAGTTGCATTCGTTGTAAAGCAGAAGACATTTTTATGATGACTGTGTTAAAGTTTGCTAAATCTGAAGTGAATTTGACTTTCAGTTTGCATTAACTGCAAGTAGTATGTAGATTACTGCTCTTGCGTAAGGGAACCAATGTTTTCTACAAACTGTTTCATTCCATCATACCCAATAATTTTTTTAAAATATTACCCAGCTGTGAGTTCGTTCTACACTGAAGTTTAAAAAAAAACTGGTATAGGCATGCGTATTCAAATACAGACATATTTAAACAGGCAGAATAGGGTGCTACGGTCGGAAAAACGTATACAACACATCGAGGGCCTGGTGCAGTTGTTAGATCGGCTACTGCGGTTACAATGACAGGTTATCAAGATTTAAGTAAGTTTGAACGTGGTGTTATAGACGGCGCACGAGCGACGGGACATAGAAACTTCGCGGCAGCTATGAAGCGTAGATTTTCTCATACGTCCATTTCACGAGTGTACCGTGAATATTAGCAGTCCGGTAAAACATCAAATCTCCGACATCACTGCGGCTGGAGAAAGATCCTGCAAGAATGGGACCAACGAAACATCATCGATATGGACTTTTGGAACCGAAGGTCCACTTGGGTACTCTTGTTGACCGGACGACACGAAGCTTTAGGCCTCGCCTGGGTACGTCAACACCGACAATGAACTGATAATGACTGGAAACATGTTGTCTGGTCAAACGAATCTCGTTTCAAATTCTACCGAGTGGATGGACGTGTACGGCTATGGAGGCAGTCTCATGAATCCATGGACCCTGCATATTAGCAGGGAACTGTTCAAGCTGGTGGAAGCTCTGTAATGGGGTGGGGTGTGTGCAGTTGGAGTCATATGGGACACCTGATACGTCTAGATACGAGTCTTACGTACGTAAGCATACAGCCAGGTCACCTGCATCCATTCATATTCACTGTGCATTCCGACGGACTTGGGTATTTCGAGCAGGACAATGCGACACCCTGCACTTCCAGAATCGCTACAGAGTGGCTCTAGGAACACTCTTCTGAGTTTTAACACTTCGGTTGGCCACCAAACCCCCTCTAAGTATATCTAACGCAGACGTATTAATTTTTGTGGAAACTGAAACTCTTTCAGGACATTCGCTAATCCGCCCCTATGCGTATTCTCATAGCTTTTTGAACAGTACTATGTCCCCAGTCTCCGTTTCCTGTCTGAGCGTGGAGAGCTGTTCTACAGTTGGCTTACTCCTTTTGAAACCACAGTGACAGTCCCCTATAATTTCTTCTCCAGTAGGAATCATTCTTTTCAGTATAAACTGATACAGAATTTTGTGCTTCACGTTAAGTACTTCGGCCATCGTCGTTCTACTTCAGAGGTATTAGTGAGGATCTTCCCATGTGTGTCATTACCTAATGTTTCTTTTGTTTTATATCTCTGTGTTACTTTCTGTCCTTATCGTTATATTTGTCTTGTCCTGCGCTGAATACATTCCCGTTCGGCTTCTTCTATTAGCTTCTTGTTATACATCGGTTTCCCCCGCCTTAGTATACTTGCCATTTCCTTCCTTACCCTAATATACATGTCTGTAGCTCCTGATGCCTGACATTTGCTAGCCACGTCTTCTTAACCAACCTCCTCTCTCCACTCTTTTGCTGGCACACTTGACTGAACCACACCTTACCTGACGCCTTTCGTTTGCCCAGACTTTATGAGGCTACTTGTTTACCGTTTCCTTAATCTGACACCAGTCGTGTTTATCAGTGTCTCCTTCTTTTTCCTCACAATTACTTGGGCTTCCTGGCAGTGCTGACTCGTACTTCCTTTTAATCTATTTTTATAATAATGTGTAATCTGCTTAATAGTTCTACATATCTATTTAAGTTTCACGTTTACCAGTGCTTCAGTGCGGTTTTATAAGCTCCACGGATCTTTAGTTCTGTTCGCATACTGCTTCGGGATGATTCCGTATCCTATGTATATGTTCGTTTGTGTATGTTTTTATGTTGAAACCATGTACTCTTGATACAGATGTTATTATCAATTACGAAGTTTATCGAATGGGTACTACTATCGATTCTCTCTTGTCGCAGACATTCATTACCGACCACCGGTTAATAGATGTCTTCCTGACCCACTCCGGCGTCAAAATCACCCAGCATTGTTACAACACTATGATTTGGCACCCAGAGATACACACAATACGTTTCAGTAGAGAATTCCTCCTTCATGAATTCCTCCTTAACTGCGCAGTCGGCGTGTGCATTAAAGGAGGATACGTCGCTATGACTGGCAGTCATTGTATTATAGGAGATTCTGTTGTTGACGGATATAGATTCTTGTGAATGGTGAACGTGAAGTAACTTGAGCTATGGGAACATACACTATCCGGACACCCCCAAAAACCTACGTTTTTCAAATTAAGTGTATTTTGCTGCCATCAACTTGTAACCTCCCCCTCACTTATCGACCTTAATGACAGTGAAAAATTAAACCGCGTGTACCTAATGGAAATTTGGGAAAAGCAATCGTCACCGAAGTTAATCTGTCGGTAAAGAGGAAGGAAAGGCTTACATCTAAATGAAAGGAAAAATTCAAATAAAACTGGTGGGAATTAATTTTGAAAAAGGGTAAAGTTAATAAGGAAAGTAAATGTGCGGTCGTTACGTTAACAATTAACTAGCGGTAATTAGATATTTGAGATTTGGGGGAAATTACGGTCTCCAGTCCTATGGACAATTACTATAGTAACTGAAAAAGAAAGGTTATTACACATATAATTAGCACTAGAAGCGTGGCAACTGAAGGTTGACACGTGTAGTGTGAAAACTGAAAGTTTGTCAGAAGTAATAAATTTCGCTACACTCTGACTTAATTTAGCAAAAGAATTAATAAAAGCAGAAAATTGAAAGTTAATTTAGTGACTGAGATTAATAGTGAACTTTGTTTCTGAAGCATATCGAAATTCAGTAAAATACAGTTAGTCTTGGGCTACCTCAACAATCATTTCAAAAGCTACTTGAATCCAAGCAATTTAGAAGTAAGAGATTTAACTTCGAACTTGAATTAAATGATTCTGAACAATTAACAATAGTAAAATTTTGTACGTACCAAGCTGAGCTGCAGTCACAGGTAAGCTAAAATACGGTAACAAAACTCGCACTCTTAATTTGTGCTCGTGTAATCTAAATATTGTAGCCAGCTATGAATACTTAAACTGAACTTTGAAATTAAAGCAGTGAAATTGAATAATGCTGCTTTAATGCTGGCGTTTGAATTTCAACGACACTCGGGTTCATTTCGGAAAAGGAAGGGACCCTGCTTGGTAATGCAATTGGGACACTGAGCAACAAAGGTTCATGCTAAGTTGCTGTAATTTTGCGATTTGAACAGTTCGAAAAGCTGAGGTCTGCCATACAGTTCTGAAACTTTACGTGCTTTTAGTGTTCCTTGTTGGTTGATTGAAGGTTTGAAGTCGTCGATCGAGGAGGTGGCGACGGTCACTCATTGCCGGCCGTCGCTGTTGCAGAAGCTGGATGCTGGCGCGCCTTCTTCTCGACACGGTCACCAGGCGAAACGGGCTCTTGATGTCCGCCAGCTAATGCTTCCCGTCCGCGACACCATGTCAGAAACAATCATCGCAAGTCGAGCACAATTACATGCTGCTGAACCCGGAAAGCGCGGCAACTCGCGGGAGCGTCACACAACACCTCCTCCACTCGCTACTCCAGCCAGACCCCTTCTGCTCTGCCCGCGCTCCACGCGGCCGAGTTCACACTACCAAAGATCCTACACACTTTCGTTCTTCACACGACCTATCGATGTATTCGTTCGATAGCACAGTTTTCCCTAGGCAAGACCCAGCGTAAAATACAAATAATATTTACAAAACAAACCAATTATACATCGACATAAATGCATATATATATATATATATATATATATATATATATATATATATATATATATATATATATTAAAACAATTACAATATATAAAGACACAGGTAACAAAATAAGGAAAAAATTATGGTACAATAGATGGAAATAGGATGATATGCATTTCCGGCGTTACACGTGCCCCACATTGTCTGAGGATGTTCGTGTAACCTAAACAGACTCAGAAAATGTCCCAAAAAGGAAAAAAACAGCGGAAATGCATATGCTCAAAACATCAAGAAAATTTAGCATTAGGCTAATTAACCATAAACCAATTTTTAGACCATAATAATTGAGTGGAGACACTCCTAATCTTATTCCACTCTGTCATATTACACAAAAGAAAACAGGGTGACAACATATTAAAATTCATAGAAAACATAGAAAATGGTTTAGCTATCCAAAAAATCAAAATTCTTACCAGTATCAAGAAATGTAATACTATTTACAAAATTAATCACAGTACATGGTCATAAAAAACAGGTATATCAAAATACGCAAATTAATAATTAATTACATAGAATACACATTTTATATAACCTTTTCATAATTAATACTCTCGCCATGAGAGTCCACTTAACGCTAAACAAAAAAATAATATACAGAAGATCGACAAAAACATAAATATTGACAGCAGAATTCTTTCACATCAGCTGTCCAGGAAGAAAAACAACTCCGCCTTCCGTACTCGCAAGTGCAAAGAATGCCGACAGCGGCACATGAGCCGACAGCGGCTCCGCCTCGCCAGTATTGTTGCGCCCGCCTGTGCGGCACGCTTGATCTCACTCGCCTGTGTAACGGCATTTCCAGAACGTCCGTTTCACTGAATTCTTTCGGAAAAACTCACTCCCGAGTAATCTCAAGGAGTCCATTAACAATATCACAGTGGATAACTCAACACTGTCCATCATCACACATGTACAAGCCTGAAACTTAAAACATCGTCTAAGTACATCGACAATGACTAGTAAAACACATATTCATGAAATCTTACAGCTTGTTACAAAATCATATTTACATTCAATCTACTGTGACTCAGCTGAAAACAAACTAGCAGCTTGGATTTATCAATTGATCAAATCATTTAATCAAAAATTAATTACTTATTAATTACAACTTCTTTAATGACCTCTTGGTCAGGCAAAAGCATGGCAATCTAGCAAACCTTAAATCTTACGCTCTATATTTACATACTGTACAAATTACCCATTGTGTGGTATTAATCGATCCTAGGTTGGTACAATTTCAAGTCTACAATATTCCGTATACCTTATAGTTTTCCAGAGCTTGGATACTCTAAGCAATAAGCATTTGTGTGAGGTATACCAATGACTTTATATGGTCCATTATAAACAAACTTAAATTTCGAGATTTCATTGTCTATCTCGCTCGATTTCTCATGAGCTTTTACAAGTACTAAGTCTCCGATTGCAAACTTAGCAAAACGCGCTTTAGCGTCATGACGTCGTATGCGAGCATCGGCTTTTAGCTTCATTACTTCTCGCAAACGATCTTTTTTCACACCAATACTAATGTCAATCCGTGGAGGGAATTTGATTATCTCTTCCAATTCACTTTCTACACTTTTGTCAATGCTGAGATTCCTCACGTTACAGCAGTTCAAATTCATTCCTGCGTCAATGTCATCCCGCCAGTTAACAATGTGTATAGGCTGGTATTGCCTATGCACACCGTCTCCCGCCTCGTCAAAACTAACTACTATTGTTTTATCTTGGGACGTACATGTCAAAGTTTTGCTTTCGCAATAAATCACTGCACGGTACTTTAATAGCCAATCTAACCCGATAATTACTTCCGTAGTTACGTCTGGCACGACGACAAACTCTTGTTCAAATCGTGCCCCACATATCTCGAAGTTGACAAAAATCTGTTTTGTGACCGGTTTACTGGCCTTCCCAGTAGCACCGATAATTTTCACTCCTGTTACTGGCATAACTACGATGCCAGGTCTGTCTTTCAGTAACTCAAATATTTTCGCAGATACAGCACTCAATTCTGCGCCGGTGTCAATCAACACGTTTAGTTGTAGGTCGTGCATATTAACAGACACTACTATCTGTCTACACTTTTCCTCGACTGTTTCTTTATTTTCCCACAGTAAATCCTCGTCTATATCCAGGTCATTCCAGAAGAAACCATCCGGCTTTGATCCTAAATCCTGCTTATCTGGCGGCTTTTTCAGCCTCTGTTCACATACAGTATTAATCTCAACACGTTTGTCCTGAGGCTTAGTCTGTAACTTCGCCTCCAATACCGAAACCTTTTCCTGTAACTCGTCTACTAGTGAGTGTTGCTTTGCTATCAATTCATTAATTGTCACCTTCTTCGATTCCTCTTTGGTCAGATTGATCTCATCTGCCACTCCACCTGGAGGAATGTGCCCAGTAGTATCTGTAATTACTTCCTCTGGATCTGCGCAACCCACATTCTACCGTCTGACAGTATAGTCAGCTCTAACCTCATACACGCTGTAATCTACGTGCTTTTCTACCAGTCGTGTCCGGCTATCACTAAAATTCTCGTAATCTTTATCAATACTTTCGCAATGCTTAAACTGGAGTTTTGCGTCGGATGGGTCGGCTACTTCTACCACTATAACTTTCGATAAAGTCTGCCGGTCAGGGCCAGAACTTTCCGTTACTACTTCAACATTCAACTCCTGCGGGAGGAAACACGACGAATCTTGCTCGTGCTCCCCATTAACATCAACTGTTTCCGGTAAAGTCTGCCGGTTAGGGCCAGAACTTTCTATCATTTCACAAACACTATCTTCCTGAGGGACGAGACGCGGCAAATCCTGCACGCGCTCCCCATAAACACTTCTCCCATACAGACCCCTATAACCTCTTAGTTCGTCGTATAAGCGACCGAACTGCCTTAACCAGACCTCAACCCTCTCTGCATCCCCTCGCTCGATGACGGACGTTTTATCCGACATCTGATCTTCTCTCAACACTTGCGAATCATTCTTAAACTCAATCTCCAGTTCCGCTGTGGGTATTACAGCTGCCACTTTATAATCGATTTCCGGAACACTACTTACATTGTTCTCACTGACAGTGAATGTATTTCCTACTGCCGTGTCTACAGCTGATCTACTACTTGTGGGCGCAGTCCTTTCTCCTAACACTGGCACACTCTCCCGCCGTTGATTATTCCACACGGAATTTTCGTAACGACGACACCTGGGTTTTCTCCTGTTATTGGGCCGCCAAAATTTCTCCACGCCCGGTCGGCCCCTCACCGGCGCGGCTAATGGTTTCCCTGTCTCGTCCCAGCAGATCTGCTCCCCGAATGCTGCTGAGGCGGCTTATCGCACCCTCTGGTGTTATTACTATCCTGTGAAGCCCGTATCACGTTAGTATGATACTGGTTTCCGTCATTCCTGTTATTATTTGCATTGTACCGATTGTTATTACGGTCCGAACCACTATTGTTATTGCTGCCAAAGTTGCGGTATGCATTATTCCCATGGTTATCGTTGTTGTGGTTGCTGTGGTACCCGTTGTTGTTACCACGGCCTCTACCACTGTCGCGATTATTGCGCCAATTGTCCTCGTCCTCACCTCTTTCCAGGAAATCATTGATTGTCCTGTAATTGCTTCCTATGTAGCGTTTTGTATCATCTGGAAGCTTCTTGTAGAGTTCCCAAACTATTTCAGATTCCGTGCGGCGATCACGCAAATATTACAACTTGCAGATCCACCCCTCACAGAACTCTTTCATCGAGCCACGCGAATTCGCATCGAAAGGCCTCGATACGACAAATTCGCGCCAGACACTTTGTTGTTTTTGCTCTGACCAGTATTCAGCCAGAAACAAATTTTTAAACTCGTCAAAAGTCAGGTTCGTAAAGTTGATGTTTAAGCCCCAACGCTTGGCATCACCAGCCAACACATCAATAACTGCATTAATTTTTCTCTCATTAGTCCATGATCTGGGTAAAACTCTTTCACAATTTTTAATGAAATCCGTCGCGTGTATACCGCCTTTTTTCAAGGGGTCGAACCGCTCCTCTTTCGTCAACAATTCCGAACTATGTGCACAGATTGGCACATAGCTCTGTTTTTCGTCAAGTTTCTTTTCTAATTCCGACACTTTCGTAATTACTTGGCAAGTGGTTGTCGCAAGCATTTCTACTTCCTTTTTTTTCTCTTCGCAGGAATTAGCCTGCTTCGTCACTTTGGTATCTACTTCGGATACTAAAGCCTTTAAAGTTTCCGCCTTCTTTTGATCCTCTTTTTTCACTAATTGAATTTGTTCCGTCACCTTATTCTCGATGATCGGAGCAACTGCTTCTCCTACACTTTTTTCGATTCTGCTAACTTCTGAATTAAAACGCGTATTTATGCTCGCAATTTCCGCCTGAACGCCTATCATTTCCTGTTTAAGATTACCGATTTCGGTATTAATCACAACAATATCTTCTTTGATTTTATCAACTTCTGCGTTAACAACTCCAACATTGTTGTTAACAACATTAATAGCTTTGTTCTGATTGTCTAGCTTCCTGTCAATTTTTTCAGACTGATCTTCTTGCTTGGCAGCCTGAGCTTTAATTTCTGCCGATTGAGTTTCTATCGTGCTAGACTGAGCCTTGATTTCGTTAATCAAAGCATTCAATAAATCAGCTAAATTCCCGGAAACTACCGGTTTTACTTCCGTAGCGGCTTCCTCTTTAATTGTCCCTGCGTATTCGTCATCAAGGGGTTCAGATTTGATTTTCACTTCCGATTCCGAAGCATTTTCTAAAGTATGGAATTCCATTTCTGCTCTTATTTGCGTTTCGGCGGTCGCGTCTTTCACGCTAGCCGCCTGCCCCTGAACAATGGGTACCGCGGTGCGCGTTTCCCACTGTTCGACCGATTGTTCCGTATTCAAGTCTGCCAAATTTTGGTAATTGTTGCCTTCACTCATTTTAATAATTTTAAATATAAATAAGAAATCTCAAATCTAATTAGGATTCCTCCCACTACTTAATCTCGCTGACGTAACTATCTGTTCGTAATCAATACTTTGTTACGACATTTGCACCAAACAAAATTCGTGTCCAGAACAATCTCAAATCTGAAGATTATCCTGTCACCAGGCGCCACGTGTAACCTCCCCCTCACTTATCGACCTTAATGACAGTGAAAAATTAAACCGCGTGTACCTAATGGAAATTTGGGAAAAGCAATCGTCACCGAAGTTAATCTGTCGGTAAAGAGGGAGGAAAGGCTTACATCTAAATGAAAGGAAAAATTCAAATAAAACTGGTGGAAATTAATTTTGAAAAAGGGTAAAGTTAATAAGGAAAGTAAATGTGCGGTCGTTACGTTAACAATTAACTAGCGGTAATTAGATATTTGAGATTTGGGGGAAATTACAGTCTCCAGTCCTATGGACAATTACTATAGTAACTGAAAAAGAAAGGTTATTACACATATAATTAGCACTAGAAGCGTGGCAACTGAAGGTTGACACGTGTAGTGTGAAAACTGAAAGTTTGTCAGAAGTAATAAATTTCGCTACACTCTGACTTAATTTAGCAAAAGAATTAATAAAAGCAGAAAATTGAAAGTTAATTTAGTGACTGAGATTAATAGTGAACTTTGTTTCTGAAGCATATCGAAATTCAGTAAAATACAGTTAGTCTTGGGCTACCTCAACAATCATTTCAAAAGCTACTTGAATCCAAGCAATTTAGAAGTAAGAGATTTAACTTCGAACTTGAATTAAATGATTCTGAACAATTAACAATAGTAAAATTTTGTACGTACCAAGCTGAGCTGCAGTCACAGGTAAGCTAAAATACGGTAACAAAACTCGCACTCTTAATTTGTGCTCGTGTAATCTAAATATTGTAGCCAGCTATGAATACTTAAACTGAACTTTGAAATTAAAGCAGTGAAATTGAATAATGCTGCTTTAATGCTGGCGTTTGAATTTCAACGACACTCGGGTTCATTTCGGAAAAGGAAGGGACCCTGCTTGGTAATGCAATTGGGACACTGAGCAACAAAGGTTCATGCTAAGTTGCTGTAATTTTGCGATTTGAACAGTTCGAAAAGCTGAGGTCTGCCATACAGTTCTGAAACTTTACGTGCTTTTAGTGTTCCTTGTTGGTTGATTGAAGGTTTGAAGTCGTCGATCGAGGAGGTGGCGACGGTCACTCATTGCCGGCCGTCGCTGTTGCAGAAGCTGGATGCTGGCGCGCCTTCTTCTCGACACGGTCACCAGGCGAAACGGGCTCTTGATGTCCGCCAGCTAATGCTTCCCGTCCGCGACACCATGTCAGAAACAATCATCGCAAGTCGAGCGCAATTACATGCTGCTGAACCCGGAAAGCGCGGCAACTCGCGGGAGCGTCACACAACACCTCCACCACTCGCTACTCCAGCCAGACCCCTTCTGCTCTGCCCGCGCTCCACGCGGCCGAGTTCACACTACCAAAGATCCTACACACTTTCGTTCTTCACACGACCTATCGATGTATTCGTTCGATAGCATAGTTTTCCCTAGGCAAGACCCAGCGTAAAATACAAATAATATTTACAAAACAAACCAATTATACGTCGACATAAATGCATAATAATGAAAAAATTATGGTACAATAGATGGAAATAGGAGGATATGCATTTCCGGCGTTACAAACTGTCAGATACTCTATATCAGTGCGCTCAGTACTCATTAGACATAGTGAGAGAGATAGAAGCGGCGTTCCCCAGAACTCACAGACTTAGAAGTGGTCAGGTGATTGGGTGTCACTTGTGTCATACGTCTGTACGCGAGATTTCCACAATCCTAAACATCCCTAGGTCCACTGTTTCCGATGTGATAGTAAAGTCGAAACGTGAAGGGACACGTAAAGCATAAAAGCCTGCAGTCCGACCTCGTCTGTTGATTGACAGAGACCGCCGACAATTGAAGAAGGTCATAATGTGTAATAGGCAGTCTATAAAGACCATCACACAGGAATTCCAAACTGCATCCACAGCAAGTACTATGACAGTTAGGAGGGAGGTGATAAAACTTGGATTTTACGGTTGAGCGGTAAATGCCAAACGACGCCTCACTTGGTGGAAGGAGCGTTGGACGATTGAACAGTGGAAAAACGTTGTGTGGGGTGACTAATCACGGTATACAATGTGGCGATCCGATGCCAGAGTGTGGGTAAGGCGAATGCCACGTGAACATCGTCTGCCAGCTTGTGTAGTGCTAACAGTAAAATTCGGAGGCGGTGGTGTTATGGCGTGGTCGTGTTTTTCATGGAGGGGCTTGCACCCCATGTTGTTTTGCGTGGAACTATCACAGCACAGGCCTACATTGATGTTTTAAGCACCTTCTTGCTTCTCACTGTTGAAGAGCAATTCGGGGATGGCGACTGCAGCTTTCAACACGATCGAGCACCTATTCATAATGCACGCCCTGTGGTGGAGGGGTTACACGACAGTAACATCCGTGTATTGAAATGGCCTGCACAGAGTCCTGACCCGAATCATATAGAACACCTGTGGGATGTTCTGGAACGCCGACTTCGTGCCAGGCCTCACCGACCGACATCGATACCTCTCCTCAGTGAAGCACTCCGTGAAGAATGGGTTACCATTCCCCAAGAAACCTCCCAGCTCCTAATTAGACGTATGCCTGCGAGGCGAGAGTGGAAGCTGTCGTAAAGGCTATGGATGGGCCAACACTACATCTACATCTACATCTACATCTATACTCCGCGAGCCACCTTACGGTGTGTGGCGGAGGGTACTTATTGTACCACTATCTGATCCCCCCTTCCCTGTTCCATTCACGAATTGTGCGTGGGAAGAACGACTGCTTGTAAGTCTCCGTATTTGCTCTAATTTCTCGGATCTTTTCGTTGTGATCATTACGCGAGATATATGTGGGTGGTAGTAATATTTTGCCCATCTCTTCCCGGAATGTGCTCTCTCGTAATTTCGATAATAAACCTCTCCGTATTGCGTAACGCCTTTCTTGAAGTGTCCGCCACTGGAGCTTGTTCAGCATCTCCGTAACGCTCTCGCGCTGACTAAATGTCCCCATGACGAATCGCGCTGTTTTTCGCTGGATCATGTCTATCTCTTCTATTAATCCAACCTGGTAAGGGTCCCATACTGATGAGCAATACTCAAGAATCGGACGAACAAGCGTTTTGTAAGCTACTTCTTTCGTCGATGAGTCACATTTTCTTAGAATTCTTCCTATGAATCTCAACCTGGCGCCTGCTTTTCCCACTATTTGTTTTATGTGATCATTCCACTTCAGATCGCTCCGGATAGTAACTCCTAAGTATTTTACGGTCGTTACCGCTTCCAATGATTTACCACCTATGGCATAATCGTACTGGAATGGATTTCTGCCCCTATGTATGCGCATTATATTACATTTATCTACGTTCAGGGAAAGCTGCCAGCTGTCGCACCATGCATTAATCCTCTGCAGGTCCTCCTGGAGTACGTACGAGTCTTCTGATGTTGCTACTTTCTTGTAGACAACCGTGTCATCTGCAAATAGCCTCACGGAGCTACCGATGTTGTCAACTAAGTCATTTATGTATATTGTAAACAATAAAGGTCCTATCACGCTTCCCTGCGGTACTCCCGAAATTACCTCTACATCTGCAGATTTTGAACCGTTAAGAATGACATGTTGTGTTCTTTCTTCTAGGAAATCCTGAATCCAATCACAAACCTGGTCCGATATTCCGTAAGCTCGTATTTTTTTCACTAAACGTAAGTGCGGAACCGTATCAAATGCCTTCCTGAAGTCC
Source organism: Schistocerca americana (assembly GCF_021461395.2). NCBI lineage: Eukaryota > Metazoa > Arthropoda > Insecta > Orthoptera > Acrididae > Schistocerca > Schistocerca americana. Next base: position 164,311,168 of record NC_060126.1, on the reverse strand, counting down.
AGGAATACGGCATCAATCTGCTCGCCAGTGTCTACGGCACTGTGAATTTCTTGGCCAAATAGGGCGAGCTGAGTTTCACATGATCTCTGTTTGCGGAATCCATGTTGGTTATGATGAAGGAGATTTGTATTATCTAAGAACGTCATAATACGAGAACACAAAACATGTTCCATTATTCTACAACAGATTGACGTAAGCGAAATAGGCCTATAATTATTCGCATCTGATTTATGACCCTTCTTGAAAATGGGAACGACCTGCGCTTTCTTCCAGTCGCTAGGTACTTTACGTTCTTCCAGCGATCTACGATAAATTGCTGATAGAAAGGGGGCAAGTTCTTTAGCATAATCACTGTAGAATCTTAAGGGTATCTCGTCTGGTCCGGATGCTTTTCCGCTACTAAGTGATAGCAGTTGTTTTTCAATTCCGATATCGTTTATTTCAATATTTTCCATTTTGGCGTCCGTGCGACGGCTGAAGTCAGGGACCGTGTTACGATTTTCCGCAGTGAAACAGTTTCGGAACACTGAATTCAGTATTTCTGCCTTTCTTCGGTCGTCCTCTGTTTCGGTGCCATCGTGGTCAACGAGTGACTGAATAGGGGATTTAGATCCGCTTACCGATTTTACATATGACCAAAACTTTTTAGGGTTCTTGTTTAGATTGTTTGCCAATGTTTTATGTTCGAATTCGTTGAATGCTTCTCTCATTGCTCTCTTTACGCTCTTTTTCGCTTCGTTCAGCTTTTCCTTATCAGCTATGATTCGACTACTCTTAAACCTATGATGAAGCTTTCTTTGTTTCCGTAGTACCTTTCGTACATGATTGTTATACCACGGTGGATCTTTCCCCTCGCTTTGGACCTTAGTTGGTACGAACTTATCTAAGGCGTACTGGACGATGTTTCTGAATTTTTTCCATTTTTGTTCCACATCCTCTTCCTCAGAAATGAACGTTTGATGGTGGTCACTCAGATATTCTGCGATTTGTGCCCTATCACTCTTGTTAAGCAAATATATTTTCCTTCCTTTCTTGGCATTTCTTATTACACTTGTAGTCATTGATGCAACCACTGACTTATGATCACTGATACCCTCTTCTACATTCACGGAGTCGAAAAGTTCCGGTCTATTTGTTGCTATGAGGTCTAAAACGTTAGCTTCATGAGTTGGTTCTCTAACTATCTGCTCGAAGTAATTCTCGGACAAGGCAGTCAGGATAATGTCACAAGAGTCTCTGTCCCTGGCTCCAGTTCTGATTGTGTGACTATCCCATTCTATACCTGGTAGATTGAAGTCTCCCCCTATTACAATAGTATGATCACGAAACTTCTTCACGACGTTCTGCGGGTTCTCTCTGAGGCGCTCAACTACTACGGTTGCTGATGCAGGTGGTCTATAGAAGCATCCGACTATCATATCTGACCCACCTTTGATACTTAACTTAACCCAGATTATTTCACATTCGCATTCGCTAATAACTTCACTGGATATTATTGAATTCTTTACTGCTATAAATACTCCTCCACCATTGGCGTTTATCCTATCCTTGCGGTATATATTCCATTCTGTGTCTAGGATTTCGTTACTGTTCACTTCCGGTTTTAACCAACTTTCCGTTCCTAATACTATATGCGCACTATTTCCTTCAATAAGAGATACTAATTCAGGAACCTTGCCCTGGATACTCCTGCAGTTTACAAATATTACGTTAACTTTTCCTGTTTTTGGTCTCTGAGGACGGACGTTCTTTATCAACGATGATAATGTCCTCTCTGGTAAGCCGTCAGGTATTTTATCGTTTCGCCCAAGGGGGGGTCCCTCTAACCTATATTGAATTCCAGCATTGCTGATGGAGGTCGCCTCGAACATGTAAGTCATTTTCAGCCAGATGTCCGGATACTTTTGGTTACATAATGTATGTGTCGGTACTACCCGCCGTCAGGCGCGTGACCAGTTGGAACCCCCGATGCGCGAGAAATCGCGTCGTTAGAGCAGGCACCAGGGCCATCGTACAGGTACATCTACATCTATGTCTATACTCTGCAAAACACATTCAAGAGTCTAGCAGAGGGTTCATCGAACCATCTTCACAATAATTCTCCATAATCCACTCGCGCGTAACGTGCGGAGAAAACGAACACCTATATCTTCCCGTGCGAGCTCTGATTTCCCTTATTTTATTATGATGATAATTTTTCCCTGTGTAGGGTGATGTCAACATAATATTTTCTCATTCGGAGGAGAATGTTGGTGACTGAAATTTCGTGCCCCAGTGAGACAAACTTGTTTCAATGATTCCCACCCCAAATCCTGTATCATGTCAGTGACACTCTCTTCTTTGTCGATAATACATAACATGCTCTCCCTTTTCGGAATTTCTCGATTTACTCCTTTAATCCTTCCTGGTAAGTACCCCACACAACACAACGGTATTCCAAAAGAGACCGGACGAGCGTAGTTTAGGCAGTCTAGATCTGTTGGTTCTTCTGAATGTTCTGCCAATAAAACACAGTTTTTGGTTCCCTTTTCCCACAACATTTTCTATGTATTTTTTTCACCTTAAGTTGTTCGTAATTGTAATTGAAACTTCAATTATTTAATTGAATTTAAGACCTTTATACTTGTATTTGATTGATTAATCGTGTAACCGATGTTTAGCGGATTTCGTTTAGCACTCATGCGGATGACATCACACATTATCATTATTTAGGGTCGATTGCCAATTTTCATGGCATACAGATACCTTTTCTACATCTTTTTGAAAATTTTTATGACCTTTCTGATGATTTTACTAGACGGTAAGTGACAGCATCATCTGTAAGCAGTTTGAAACGGTAGCTCAGATTGTCTCCTAAACCATTTATATAGACAGATAAGGAACGGGGCCTGTAACACTATCCTTGGGGAATGCTAGAAATCACTTCTGTTTTACTCGAAGACTTTCCGTCGCTTACCACGAGCTGCGGCCTCTGTGACAGAAAATCGCGAATCCAATCGCATAACTGAGGCGATTTTCCATAAGCACTAACTTGGTTACAAATAGCTTGTGGGGTACTGTGTCGAAGGCCTTCTGGAAATCTACAAATACGGAATCAATTTGAAATCCTATGTTGACAGCTCTCAACACCTTGTGTGAGTAAACAACTAGCTGTGTTTCACAAGAACGATGTTTTCTAAATCGTGTTGACTGTGTGTCAAGAGACGATTCTCTTCGAGGTAGCACTAATTTTCGAATACAATATATGGTCCAAAATCCTACTGCATATCGACGTTAATAATATGGGCATGTAGTTTAGAGGATTACTGCTATTGCCTTTCTTGAATATTTGTGTCACATGGGCAGCTTTCCAATCTTTTAGTACGGATCTTCCTTCCAGCGAGCATTGTAAATATGGAGCTAATGCATGATCATACTCTGAAAGGGAACTACTTGATACACAGTCTGACCTGGAAAACTTGCTTTTATTAAGTGATTTATGTCTCTTTCGCTACTCCAAGGACATCTACTTCTAAATTACTCATGTTGGCAGCTGTTCTTGCTTCGAATTCTGGAATATTTACTTCGTCTTCTTTGATGAAGGAATTTCAGTAGAAGGCGTTTAGTAACTCCGCTTTATCACCACTGTCATTAATAGTGTTGCTGTCGCGCAGAGAAAGCCTTGACTATGTCTTGATGCTAGCATATTTTGTATACGACCAAAATCTCTTTGGATTCTCTGCCAGGTTTCGAGACAAGTTTTCGTAGTGGAAAGTCTTACAAGCATCTCGCATTGAACTCCGCACTAAGTTTCGAGCTTCTGTAAAAGTTCGCCAGCCTTGGGAAGTTAGTGGTCACTTAAATTTGGCGCGTTTTTTCCGTTCTTTCTGCAACAGCGTTCTGACCTGTTTTTGTGCCATTGGATCATCTCCGTCGTTTGTTATATTATTTTACATAAATTTCTCAACTGCTGCCGACACTGTTCCTTTGAATGTAAGCCCCGTCTGGTCTAAACATACATAGTTAATTGGAAAGGAGTGGAAACTGTCTCTCGGGAAGAAGTCAAGGGAATTTATTATCCACTTTTTTGAAGAAATATATTTTTCGTTTGTTATTGGAGGGGTTGGAAGTTACGGCATTCGGTCTCGAAACGACAACACTCCGTCACAAAGCCCTGTATCCGTTTTTATGCTCTTTAATTCTTCATGGTTAATTGTTGCTAAGAGCTGAAGTATGATTCCATAACCAATTACTATTCGAGTGGGATCATGAGTTAACTGCTCGAAATAATTTTCATAGCATGCGTTTGGTACAATGATGATGTTTTATGCACAGCCCCGTATTTATAAAAGTATTTCGACAACATACCGAGGATAAATTGAAGTCTCCACCAACTATAATTATATGAGTTAGGTACTTGTTTGAAATTAGATTTAATTTTTCTTTTAACATTTCAGCAATTGTATCATCTGTGTTGAGACGTTGGTAAAAGAATGTAATTATTGTTTTATTCCGGTTGCCAAGAATAACCTCCATTCATAATAACTGGAGGGAACTACCTACCTCAAACTCGATACAAGAAAAATATTTCTAACAGCAAAAAACACGCCACTGCCAACTGTATTTAGCCTATCCTTTCTCGACACCGTTACGTCTTTCGCAAATATTTTGACTGAATTTATCTCCAGCTTTCAGGGCTTATATCGATTTGAGTATCAGTAGTTTCTATTAGCATTCAGGACTCTCGTACTTTTCCATCACAGCTACTACAGTTTACAACTGTTATACCAATGGTTCGTAGACGTACGTTCTTCCTGTGATCGACCTGCACCATTTGAGACTGAAGCCCTTTCTATCTTTCCCCAAGACCCTCTAAACTAAGAAAAGGCCAGTTCATGCCACACAGTCCTTGCTACCCGTGTAGTCATCATGTAATGGACTCCTGGCCAATTTAGCGGAACCTGAAACCCTACTACCCTTTGGCGCAAGTCGAGGAATCTGCAATCTACATGGTCAGAGAACCATCTGAGCTTCTTATTCAGACCATCCAGGTCTGTAATCGATCCTGTCGACTGTGCTGCAAATGGTGAGTTCTGCTTTCATCTCGCAAGAAGATTGGCAGCCTTTACCACTTCTAATATCACCTAGAAACCAGAGAGAATCTCTTCCAATCCAAAGCAATACCCATCAGTTTTACTGACGTGATGCACCACCTGCGATTAGCTGTAGCTTATGCTCTCTCTTCGTACTAAATGGAACTCCTCCCACATGTGGAATGACTTCACCCAGTGTGCACATGAAGTGCACACTGGCTTTCTTCGCCTCCTTGCAGCAATGTCCATAAGGGGTCTCACAAAACGCCTCACACTGGAGCTCCCAGTGATAAATAATTCCACCTCTGTGACTGCACGTATCTTGCAGACTGAGATGTTTACTCTGAAATAGGACTAATGAATGTGTGTGTCTGTGAGAGACTGTCAGCCACAGACAGCACGTGGAACCTGTTTGTCAGACTGAGAGGTCTTACAGTCAGCCCCTTGGGGAGTCTTCTGCAGCCTGCCATGTCCCCCACTCGACCTGGGGTGAGGTGTTACTGGGCTGGCCACCACTGCAGACCGATCAGCGGATTTGTGGGTCGTGCTGGACGTTTGTTGAATCCCCAAGGCCGGTCCGTCCACTGCAGCCGCACGCTAAGTAACCGAAGTCAACACTGCCTGCAGCTGAAAGCGAAGCATCACCAACTCAGCTCACACCACACAGCAGTCACAGGCCCTAATTGCAAGAAGTGTGTCTGAATAACTCGCTCCTCATGAACTTAGTGTATATCACAAAATAAATTTACTTTTCGACACAAACGAAAACGCGAGAACTGTGTCTATTAAATATTACCCATTAATACTCAGAAATTCAAAAGCTGAACTACCACAGCACACAGAAGAACTATATAATTGGCTGCCACGTCAGCTCGAGTCGGTCAGTGCAACAGGCATCGGAAGTTGGTAGCAGCGAGCAACAGGCCAACATTGGTGTGAGGACAGAGCTCATACAGGGAAGCCTGGGGAGTGGCGAGACGACACTGTTTGCATTTCACCGGCTGGACTGGCAGCAATGGAGCACTCTAGTGGTGGTAGCAGACTGAGAGAGTTGATACTAGGAAGGACTCAGAACAACAAGAGCACATTGATATATCCTGTTGTATTAAGTCCTGATGATTCTTTCTGTGGTTAGAGTGGGTCAAACTCAAAGGACATTGTAAGTTATCGATATTTCTGTTCCCTGTCGCTCTGTCACTGATGATTGATGGATTGATCTGCTGTGAAATTTTTTGTACTGTTAACCAGCGATGTGTATTTGTAAGAAGGTGTTTCACAGCCGAGGAGCGGTTTGCAAAGAAGTGTCCTTGTTGTTGTTGTGGTTAGAAACTGATCTTATGCTTTGTCGACAAACGGCCGTCCATCGGTGAGCTTGTGCTCTGTGTTCATGTGTTCTATTGATTCTTAACTAGAAACGAGCAGTACCTATGAGTTACTTATTATCTTGTTGAATAGCACAAAGTTATTTATGCACCAGCTACCTTGGAGCCCTCCTCTTTGGCAGTAAATGACCATTCGTGCAGTCTGTTATGGGTCGTTGGTATTTTGTACCGACTATTCTTTACATATCAATCATTCCGGCGTGTTTGGATGTGAATTGTTTGTTATTAAGACTATGGCATTAAAAATAAGTCGTGTTGAACGTAGGTTAACTTTTGATATGAACCTTGGAATTTACTGAAACCGTAACTGAAGCTAGAGCCTGACCAGTACTAGTGTTCTGGGACTGTAACTTGCGTATGTTGAGAAACTTGTGTGGATAGTTTGTTTAATCATTTAAGGAAATTAATTTGGGAGTGCTGTAGCTGGAGCTACACGTACCTGAATCTGTCAACACTGCGATACGAAAATCCTAAATTTTAATGATAATTTTCTATTTTCTTGTTTGAGCATTTATGAATTGCGCAAAGCTTTAATTCTGTTAAAATGATGTTTTGATATTTTGTCGAATAATTGTGAACTGGGTGCACACCCTCTTGGAGTGGGGATTTCAATTGTTTGGAGAAAGAAATAGGTTTAAAGTGTGTACATCGTCTCTCAGTCCAGCACCACCTCTTACGAAATTCCAGTTCTCATAACAATATACAGGGTAATTATGATTTATGTTAAACTTTCAAAACACTGAAAAATACAAGTGTCTTTTGCGCAATCGCGCTATTCCAGCTATCCAACAGCGTGGATGGCGCATCCCAGCACATTGAAAATCCAGTTAAGTAGTTGCTGAAGCGCCATTTCGAAAATGCTAGAAATATCAGCCGCCATTTCCGTACAGCCTGGCCGTCCTGACCACCTGATCTTAATCCATGTGACTTCTGGCTGTGAGGATATCTGAAAGAAGTGGTGTTCAGTGTTCCGACTGCCAACTTAACTGCATTGAAGGCACGCATTGCGCAACATATTCTGGACGTAACCCCGGAAACACTTCAAAAAAAAAGGGTTCAAATGGCTCTGAGCACTATCAGCCCGATAAAACTTAGAACTACTTAAACCTAACTAACCTAAGGACATCACACACATCCATGTCCGAGGCATGGTCGCATGCCGGTCGCGCGGTTCCAGACCGAAGCGCCTAGAACCGCTCGGCCACTCCGGCCGGCTGGAAACACTTCCATCAGTTGTGGAACATGCTGTTTCTCGGTTTCAACTTGTTGCAGTAAACTGTGGACAGCATATGGAGCATGTTTTGAGCCAGTCACAAAGATATTAATAATCGGATTTGATTTTGATTGATGTTTGTATGCAGTTTTTCTCCTCAAAACAATTAGAAACCAACTGATGCTTTTTGTGCTGTTTTTGGCCTCAGGACGGTTAAAAACCGATGTGTTTGATAGTTTTTATGCGGTTTTTTGCCTCAGGACAGTTCAAAACCGATTACTCCCATCAGATGTAATATGAGCTTGCCGCGGTGGATGAGCTAACGTAACTAACAGTATTACACGTGTATACCCATGCACACAGAGTAGTACAGTTTGTGTAACGACGAACGTACCCTCAGGCATTGTTGTATGTTTCATTTGTCATTTTCAGTGGACCACTTTTATCTTATGATGCTTACAGCGCCATCTATTGCTACATTTTGTAACTATTTATTTTTCTTCCACCGTATGTATCTCCTTCTCCGATACTATTCAGTTGCAATTTGACGTCACTCTGACCAGTGGACTTATTTCTACAGCGGTTTGAAAGTTTAACTTTAGTTGCAGTCACCCTATATATATAAACCAGAACCGAACTCACGGCGCTCCTCACAGTTCCCATGCAGGACATTCACATTGCTTCTTCATTAATACCATACTCTTCCATCTAATCTCCTGGAGAGCTATACCTTCAGCTTGTATTTTTCTGTCCTTGGTCATATTCTACACCCTTCCTAGCTTGTGTAAACTCCTTACATTCCAGGTTCCAAAGGAGAGGTCCACTGTCCGCCGCCGTGTCCGAACCCAGCTGAGACAATTCTCATTCCGAGGTTTCTCGAGAGAGTCTGCATAAATGGTTTATGTGGGGAGGCAGCCCTTTGCACGAACTCCAACCAGGACGGCCAATGGCGCTATATTTGAATCCCCACACTAGAGGCATTGCCTTTTCCACTACTTTCGATCCACCACTGAGTTTGATAGTTTTGGACCACCCCAAGTGTTCTATTTCCTCTTTGCGCATTATACGTAATGAGTGTTCTTTGATCCACCACCTGGGAAGAGGCTCGATGTGGGACTATGACCCGACACAGGCTTGCGGGTATCTCCATCAGGAAATTAATTCATTTCCTTCTTTCGTCTCTTGGAAGGGCTGCACAGTCTTTAAATAAATTTTATGTACACCATGTCTCATATTAAAAGTCATCGACCAGTAGAAACACAACGAAATTACCACACACAACTACACTCTTCATTAGATCTGGAATACCTCCAAAATAGCTTCATTTTAATTTCTTATAGTTACGGAACCTCTGTCTCCACTGTTACGAAAACGTAACAGTCTAAACCTTGTTTTATATTATTTATTTCCACCTCATTACATGAACGATTCCTCCCTAAAAGAGGGACATATGCGAAAGCGACCAAAATTGTAAAAGCCTTCTTATTGGCTCTTCATTTACTACATAGTATTGAAATTTAAATTCCTGAATATTGCGTTCCAGTTCCACTCCTAAGCGTGATAAAAATAACTGCCAAATGCTTGCACAATGCCCTTTCTTGTTCTTTGTTTCCTCATATTATTTATTTCTGTGGCATTTTCTTGCAGTTTTATCTACTCACGGTGAAGAGAATGTTTGTGTAATACATCAAGAAGGCTGTGGAATAACATCAATGCCACTGGTTTTGAAATCTTTGGCTTATGCTGTTTGTTTATATGCGATTTCTAAGAAGTAGGTTTTTGAAAAAGTTGTGTGTAGATCTGTTATTAAATCTGCAGCGTGCCTCGTTGCAGTAAAATGTTTAAAAGAGTTAGATAGTGTCGTTCGTCTCAGTGCTGTAAAGACATCTTGAAAATTAGCTGAATAACAATGAAGGAAGACCTCTATCCAAGTAAGAAAACAACTAATTCAAACAGAAAAATGGATCGTAATGTATCAATTGATGAATGTGGCTCAGGCGCTCAAGCTATTAGTGGTTTAAGGCTTATTGATTTGAAAATATTATCCAATAATACTTAACTGCTGGCATTTCTGTTGCATTTGGTGCAATAGCTTTGCGGTTATGAGGTGAAGAATGATGAATGCAACAGAATTGGAATAGTGTGAAAGTTGCATTTCATTTGCGACAACGGTCATTCAGACACAGCTTTTAGAACTTGAGCAACAAGTAACCGTAGATATGAAGCAAATATGCAATGACTGAATGTTGTGAGATGTTTTGGTATAGGCAGAGAAGGTACCAGACTGTTTTGTGGAATTCTGAGGATGCTAGGTTCACCACCGGAAGTAAAGAACATCCAAGTACTCTTCAAAAGAGCTGGAACAAAAGTTAAAGTACTCTGCACAGGAAGCTGCGAAGGCAAATAATTATACGACGTTAGAAGCAGATAAAACACTAGACACCGATTTGTCTGTTTCATATGATGGAACATGGATGAAGTATGGCCATACCTCAGCGATGACGCTTTAAAATACTTGACATTCAGGAAATAAATAAATATTGTAGTAACTGTACATTCAGGAAGAATACTGAGAATAAAGAGGGGAAAAATAAGTTTCATGCTGAACCTAAGAAAATTTCCTATAGAAATGATTCCGGTTTCAGTGGTGAAATGTAACCCGCAGGTATGAAGCTTATGTGTCATCGAAGTGAGGAAAAGTATGATGTTACACATGCACGATACTTAGCTGATAATGACTCCAGCGCATTCAAAACTGTTTTGAAAAACTATGGTGCTAGTTGTGCTATGAAAACGTCAGAATGTGTTAGTCTTGTGTAAAGACGAACAGACTTTGAAGATTAAAACGCGAATGGAAAGGTAAAAGCTTTAGATGGGGACCTGTAGGCGGTACTAAGAGGCTCACGGACAAATAAATCTGTTCTTTACAAGTGTACACGGCAAGGCCGTAAGGGGAAACAGTGGAAATGTAAAGAATATGCGGAAAGCTGTGAGATCTATATATTTTCGTTAACTGTCTACTGATGTCAAACCTTTACGTAATTTGTATGATATCATTGTGCAAATTCAAGAAAGCTGAGCACGATGGCACCAACTATTCACATAAGCAGGTTACCTGAGGCTCTATCAAATACAAAAAAATCTACATTTCGATGTTTACCAGATTCAAAACTTCTAGAAAAGTTTGTACACGGAGAAACTCAAAATCTTGATAAAAGTCACAACTTTTTTGATATGGAAACGACGCCCCAAGACAACATTTGTCTCCTCAACTTTTGTTGAAATTGCAGTACATGATGCTTGTATAGGTTTTAGCTGTGGTAATCTTGGCAGACTACGAACTCTACAATGGCTATGATTTGACCCAGGTACTTTCACACTGTCGATACTGAAGGAAATTTATAACAGGAGAATTTCTGCGGCTGACATTGTTGCTATTCAATTTGAAAACCAGGTTAAGCAAAGATAATAAGTAAAGAAAAGATTGCTCGAGGATGAAGAACAGTATGCTTATGGTTTGTATTAGTTCACCAGATCAGATAAGGCGTAATAAAATACATTGTCAAATCCTTGATTCAGGTTTCTTATAACTTGCATTTTAAAAACCACTGACGTTGGCAAGCAACTAGTTATTACTCTAGTGAAACGTTCTAGGGACGGAATTTCCATTTAATACAATGGTAAGACATTTGCGTAACAGAACAGCCACAAATTTTTTTGCCTTTTCCACATGTATGGTGTTGTAAAAACCCAGCAAGAAGAGGTATCAAAATTCCGACACACAGATGTTTTTAATATTGGAACATCAAACTCTGTACAAAAATGCGTTAATTTCGTTGCGATACTTCTTTTCAAAAAAAGGATTATTTATACTCACCTTGCTTATAATGAAAAACTTATAGCGTCGATAAGAACGAAAACGTGTTTGTGTAGGCGTATAGCATATTTTAACATATGTGCCGAATGCAAAATTGTTAAGGCTTTCGTGGCCACTTGTTGACAAACTGCCTATTGGCTTCTGTCTCGGGTTCTTCTGCCGACGTTCATCTAATGATTTTTCTGACGTTTCGCCAGCACGAGTGGCTGGCATTGTCAGAGCTTCACCCTCCACGCACTGAATGAGACCGACCACGTAGTAAAATTCGCCGACACGGAAGTTCTGGCTGTAGAGAAGCAGTATCACACGCGCTTGTTCAGAGAAGTTGTAGAAATACAAAAACACGCGAACTGTTTGAACAAGAAAGAGGAAAGCCTTAAGGTAAACGGATCCTGGCTTCCCGTACTGCAGCGAGCGACCGTCGCAGGTAGCAAGAAGAGAACCGCACCGGAAATGACCGCGGAGAAGCCCTCGGACGTTGGCGCGCCAGGTACATATAGTCTGCGCCCGCTATCTCGGCTCCAGTTCACCACCGGCAATGGAGGGTGAAGCTTTGACAATGCCAGCCACTCGTGCTGGCGAAACGTCAGAAAAATCATTAGATGAACGTCGGCCGAAGAACCCGAGACAGAAGCCGATAGGCAGTTTGTCATCTGTGCCGAATTTAGTTAACCTAATGCCGTAATCTTACACCATCTCTCAAGTGTCTTCTTGTTCATTTACATAACATAGATAATAATCACCTAAAGGCCATAGCGCTTCATTACATAAACCACAAAATATGCGCAGCACACGTTTAATAATTTAACATTACATGAAAGTACAGCAAACGAAATTCAATGATAAGAAAAATTTCATACCTCAAAACACACACGTTATGTATTTCTGTTAAGAAGAGTTGGTGCCTCGATGAACTAGTGGGAGCCGGTACGGTAGCTCATTAGGTCCGATGAGAGGGTTGTCTGCCCTCTGTAATAATAATAATAATAATAATAATAATAATCATAGGTAGGTGCAATATTCAACAATAATCCCGAGATGGTGTCATGTGACGTCCGTGACGTTCGTGAAGATGAAATAACGGCTACAATGACGAACAAAATGAAAGAAAAGTTGTAAGCGTCGTGCAACTTAGAAATAAAAAGTATATGGGTGGAGTACTAGACCCTGGCCCTACAGGTTCTGGTTTGACACCCAGATACGGGCGGTGTTTTTCGTCGTTCCAGTACCTCATGGAAGTCCGCAGGTCTATTCAGCCACCTATCAAAGCAAGTACCGGGTCTCTTTCCAGGCATGGGCCTGTGTCACAGAGTTAACCTTTAATCATTAAATAGGCAATAAATTATGAAAAAAGATATTTAACAAAACAAAGAATACTTGCCGAATCGATCCCTGTTAATTACATAGAAAAAAAAAACTAAAATCCCCATTACCAAGTGTGATGAACAATAAATACACTCCGCAACAAAATTAAAGGATAACTTTTTCGAATCAGTGCAACTGTTTCACATTCTGACGGATAAGTCCAAAATTTGGCTGAAACAGACCTAGAACCCTCCTCTGTAACGGTGCAAAATCATGGTTACCTGTGACATCACTCCTGCTTGACGGCGTTGGCACATTCGAAAAAAAAAAAAAGGAAACAGCTCAGAAATTCATGTGAGATGTAAAGAGGGTTAATGATGTCACACTGGTACCAAATTTCACCATACGTTTGCCCAGCGCCATCGTGGTCACGACACACAATGGGAATGTCGTCACTGGCCCTCTTAGCCACATTTGACTCTTTCTTTTGACTCTTCTGCGACGAAGGTCAGTGATGTGACGCCCAGCCTTGAAGTCACTCGCTTATTTTTATGGGTGACGAGAAAACAATCAACACGAAACGCCCTCCGGAGGTGCAATAAACGGGGTCGATGAAACCATTTGTTCTCTTGGTGCGCTGATTCCCACGACTAAGTGGTGTCAAAGAGGTTGCCTGGCCTCAGATGCTACAGCAGTCGCGAGTCACGACATCTGAATTGATGTCGAGGTCTCTGGCAGGCATATTTTGAAACTGCTGAACAAAGCTGCGTAGGTGGGCCTACGTAGGTGTTGGCGATCTGGGGGATCTTAAAGGAACCCTTTGCCGTTTCATCCTGGTACATGTCACTGCTGCGCCTCCCCGTGATCACGCCACAGGGGTGCGTGGAACAAGTGGGCTGCTTCGGATCACCTTTACATTTCATCGAATGGTTTTGATGGTTCTTCGTGTTTCCCTCCTGTATACCCGACCAAAAATTGCAGTCGTGCACTCTGAATGAGGGTGTAGCTCCACAACATCCATAGAGAAGGGTTCAATCGTCCAGGGGGTGTCAACAGCCCTTAACATTATCATGAACATCGTCCTGTTGCTCCACACAATGCGAATGTCATTTCTGACCGCTAAATGCATGGAAATCAACGCCACAAAGTAACGGGTGGTTTCATTGACGCCGATTGTACCACATCCTGAGAGTTTTTCTCGACGATTCTCAGCGGCGGTGTGTCTCAAAAGTTTCCTTCGGCCACCCAACTGCGTCAGGTCACCACTTGCAGTAGCGATGCTGCTGTTCATCGCAGAGGGGTCCAAATGAGGGGTAAAGATAAGAGGGGTTGTGATGACCTTGTCGTGTCACGTCAAGGATGGCGTTGCCAGAGGTGTGGTGAAATTTCGTGAGAATTTGACATCATCAGCGCGTTTCACATCTCACATGAACTTCTGATCTGCGGTCTTTTTTTCACATTCGTCAACACCTTGCTGTTTGAACCATCGCCATGGCGCCACGATTTTGCACAGTTATATAAGCATGTTGTTGGCATGTTGGAGTCAAATTTCACACTTACGACCCACAACTGGTGAAAATTACGCGGTTTCTAAGAAGTTATCCTGCGCTTTTGACGCGCAGGTTTTAAATGTACGAAGTGTTTTTCACTCTAGATTAATGTCGATAATGACTAAGTCGATAACATAAAAAGTGGAAAGTTTGAATAGTGGTGAGAAATGTTCTTTCTAAACTCAGTGACACTAGCTAGCACAGTGGTTTTTGTGTAAAACACATTCATTTTATGAGAGGCAGTCAAAAGAAATTATTTCAGGACTAATCACCATAACTATTAATACATTTATCTCACTAAGAGACAAAACTGTCACTGCCTTCAGGGAAAAATGTAGTATCAAGAATCTACCCAGGCATACACCTCTTCGTCCTAAGCAAATCGGTGGGCAGAAATGTCTTTCTTTTGGTTTCCAAAATTATGAAAATCACTTAGAGAGAGATCGGGACAGTATGGAATATGGGTAAGGGCTTTCCAGCGAAACTACTGCAATGTAATCGAAACAACAGACACGATAGCTTCGGGAAAGTCAGTGATATTTTTCTTTGATGTAGAGGCCCACTACTCATTGAGGAACATGGTGCCACAATTATCGCACGGCGGTACGTGGACAGTGGATAAATTGAAGGGGGCCCATAAAATCAAAACGCCCAGAGATGCTGGCGAAAGCCTCATTCTGTTGTAGGATAATGCCCACCCACATTTTGGTTACTGTGCTAGACTTTCGCTGGAAACGCGTTACATATACCCCATAAATCCTCTCCGCATACGATTTCCATGCTTTTGGAGTCCTGGCTACTGTGCTAGACTTTCGCTGGAAACGCTTTACATATACCCAATACAATCCTCTCCGCATACGATTTCCATGCTTTTGGAGTCCTGAAGACATTTCTAGCCGTCGATTTGCTTCGGATGAAGAGCTGCACGCCTGGGTGCAATCATGGTTTCGTAGGCATCCGGAAACTTTTTCCGTAAAGACACTGATCATATTTTATCGTAGTGGGATGAATGTATTTCGAGTTATTGAGATTACGTATGAAATAATAAACCGTTAACTTACTTTTTTCGTCTGTTTAAATTTCATTTGACTGCCTCTTCCACGGGGGGCGTTCAGTAAGTAATGCAACACGTTTTGTTTTTCTCGGCCAATTTCGGTTGAGTCATTTAGTCACCAGATTTAGGGATTTGCTGAATGTCTGTGGTGGTCTTCAGTGAGCAAAAGCACTGTGAATCATTGCGCGAGGCCTCTATCATCATCATAGAACTTCATTGGACTGTTCTTCCTCATCCACTCTACAGCTCGGATCTAGCACCTTTCAGCTATCATCTGTTTGGCTCAACAAAAGATGCACTCCACGGGAAGCAGTACGTGGGATGGCGAGGTTACTGGAGCAAGATGTTGGCTCCTACGTCGCCCAGTGGAGTGGTACCAGAGGACGCAATAAAGGCCCTCAGAGTATGGTGGCTTACAGCCGTCTCATTGAACGCATATTATGTTGCAAAATAGGGTTTTGTAGCCAAAGGAATGGGGAATAATATGATGTATTGGAATCCTGAAAGGGACTAAGCGTCTTTCAGATATAAAACGTGTTGCGTTATTTATTGAATGCCCTAGTACATTATTGAATACAGATGCTTCGAACAAGTATATTAAGCATTTTCTGCTGCATCGATTTACAAGTGTCTCTTTTGAAGAGGACAGTTATAACAGCACATCTTAATAAGGATTACGCTATTGAAGTAAGGTTAATGGGCTGCCAATGTGGAACGACACTACGCCACTTTTCTCGGCTATGTGTTACACCGACGGACATTCTTACTATTTGAAAGTTTGAGCATCGTAAGTCCGTACACAAATAGACCAGTTCAATAAATACATCATTTAATTTTCTTAATTCACATTATGTTTCTCATTGTTTCACCTTTTGATCCGTTCATTTAATAATTTTCTAAAATTAAACCGAAACTAAATATTTAATTAACGGCTTTTTCACTGTAATGCGAAATCAAGCTGCAAACAATTTTTTCTCAGTTTACTTTTATTTCGTATTTACATGTGTTACAAAATCTTGAAATCTGTGCAGTGAAATCAAATTTTCAATTTTATGTCGTCTTTCCGTTTTTACATATACATATTAGCAAGTTTTGTTACTCCTCTGTTTGCATGTTTATCCAAATTTCATTACAATTATGTATTACTTTATACAATACACTAGTAAAATACGTGCATTCGTCTTTAAGTCGATAGGCCTTCATCAGTCAGGAAAGAATAAACTGATTTCCA
Source organism: Schistocerca americana (assembly GCF_021461395.2). Taxonomy (NCBI): domain Eukaryota; kingdom Metazoa; phylum Arthropoda; class Insecta; order Orthoptera; family Acrididae; genus Schistocerca; species Schistocerca americana. Next base: position 164,294,484 of record NC_060126.1, on the reverse strand, counting down.
TTGGTGAAGCATTTAGGCAGAGATGTTATCCATATTTCGTTAATGATTTACTAGGTTTCCATTTGCGTTTAATGTATTTCTTTGCACATTCTTCTTCAGTTTCAAATATCATTTATTTTATTAATAGGTACGCTATTTGAACACAGTTATTTCCGGAAAAAGTAGTACTGAAACGTTTCATAAAATAAGAATCCACTTCAGTTGTATTTGGAATATGTTTTTGTAACTGCGCGACTGGTTTTAGAGCAATAGAGGTCCATCCTGGGGTGCCAACAACTGTAAAGACAAGAGAAGAAAGCTAATTATAATTTCCATGAAAGTACTCAAGAAACATGAGCCAATCTACGGAAAACTGTCATACTCACCTAATTAGAAACAATCCTACATACTGTGTAACTTGAACCAAAACCAAGAGTCTACCTCAAACGAACAAACTACTCTTGAACACGCTTCTTTCTGATAATTACGAGTTCCTTAATGACACATCTCCAGGTTTAATTTTTCAAGCTTCCAAGGTTGGGTTGTCCGTTATTATAATTATTCTGCCTGTGAGTAGTATTGTATGTTTATCATTTAAAACTTTTAAGCCAGTCATAATGTATATGCCTTAGTTGGTTTCCAGTATTAAACGTGTACATTGTACTACACACGACTTTTTGTATGTGTTGCCATTTTACACTGTGATACGCAAACACACACACACATTTAACTGTTAGTCCGGTATACTACATGCATGTATCACATGTAAGCACCCCCTACATAAATAAATCCTTATGGTTTCGTCATTGGGTGTTGTGTGCTTTAGATAGTCGCATCACAACATTAACCATACTCTGTAAATAATACTACGTTGTTTATTCTGTTACTACAAGCTATCTTTGTTGGACCGAGCGCCATGCATGTAAATAAATGAGTACGACAAAATTCAGCGGATTATCTCATTTTTCGTAACTCCTTTGTTGGAATATACAACTAGCCTTGCCTCTTGTTCGTACAGTTGAGCTTTAATGCCCTGAAAGCGGTTGTGCAATAAAACAAATAGATCCTCACTGTAACTAATGCAGATGCTTACTTTAACAATAAGTTACTCGGTTGAGGATTTTCTCCACATCAGACACATTTCAATATTAAACAGAGCTTGCATTTCTCGCGAATCTCTCGCCGAGCGCAAAGTCATAAGCGACTGGAAAAAAGCGGAAGCGACTCCTGCATACAAACAGAGTAAAAGAACTGACCCGCAAAATTGCAGACTAATACCTTTAACAGCAGTTTGCTTCAGAATTCTTGAACGTATTCTCAGTTCGAATGCAACGAAGTTCCTTGAAACGGAAAAGCTCCAGTCGACAATTCAGCACTGTTTTTGTAAAACAATGATCATGCGAAAACCAGCTTGCTCTTTTTCCAAATGATATCCTGCGAACAATACTTGAAGTGTAACGCCGATTCCATAACCCTACATTTACAAAAAGCGTTTGACATTGGGACCTACTGCAGACTATTAGGGAATACACGAGCATGCATAATATGTTCCCAGATATGTGAGTGGCTCGAGGTCTTCCTAAGCAATGGGACCTAGCAGTTGTCTTCGTGGCCGAGTGTTCATCAGAAACAAGGGTATCGTCAGAACAGCCCCAGGTAAGTGTAATAGGACAGCTATTATTCCCTATACACGTAGATGATCCGACGGACAGGGTGAGCAACAATTTACGGCCGTTTGCTGATGATGCTGTGTTGTAGGGGTGTAAACTGTCGTTCAGTGGCTCTAGCAAAATACGAGATGAACAAAATTTGTAGTTAGTGTGATGAGTGGCACCTAGCTGTAAACGAAACAAAACAATAAGTTAATTCAGTAATGTTAGAATACACTACCTGCAATGTGCTACTTGATACTGTCAGATGTACGAGGTTAAGTCAATTATTATCCGCAATTTAGTTGCATTTTTGTTTATTTTGGTAGTACTGTTGTTTTATGTTAATGACACATGCTATGTTTATTTGTTGTTATATCATTGCAATTTTCAAGCTGCTAGGTTGGTTTCGTTATCGCTGCCGTGCTGTCAATGATGCCTGCTCCGCTATTTGCACCAAAGAAGAGCAACGTTGGGTAATTCGTTTTTTGTGCTCAGAAGGCGTATCAGGGCCGAAATTCATCGAAACCTGTGGTACAGTACGGGAACAGTGTTTTGTCACAACGGAGTGTCTTCGAATTGACTGAAAAATTGCGAAATAGTCGCACAAGTGTTACGCACGATGAAGGAGCGGGACGACCGTTTACCGCCACAAATGAAGAAACCGTTGAGCGTTCACGTGAAATCATTTTCTTAGACAGACGATTAACTGTTGACGAAGTGGCAGAAGTGCCATATCGTCTGCAAATTATTCACGGTTCTGCCTACGGAATCATCCACAACAAAATTAAGTTTCATAAAGTTTGTGCAAGATGGGTCCCAAAACAACTCACACAAACGCGGTTGGACATCTGCAAAAACATTTGGATCGCTGTGGTAACGAAGGGGACAACTTCTTAGTCAGGATCATTACTGGTGACGAAACACGGATCCATCATTACAAGCCGGAGAGTAAACAGCAGAGTATGAAATGGAAACATCCAAATTCACGGTGCAAGAAAAAGTTCAAGACCCAACCGTCAGCACGAAATCTGATGCTTACGATTTTTTGGGACGCACATGGTCTAGTACTGTAAAATTATGGGGAACGGGGCACAACAATAAATAGTGTACATTACAGTGAGATGTTTACTGCCAGGCTAAAGCCTGCAATTCGAAGCAAACGCATAGGATTGCTGTCAAAAGGTGTTGTGTTGTTGCACGACAATGGCCGTCCTCATACTGCTGCCCACACTGTTCAAACGCTCCAGAAACTCAAATTTGAAGCACTGGATCATCCTCCATATAGCACTGATCTTGCCCCTTCTGTCTATCACTTCTTTGGTCTACTCAAACAGGCATTAAGGGGGCGTCGATTTGTTTGGGACGAAGCAGTGAAAGAAGCGGTGCTTTCCTGGCTCGCAGCTCAACCGAGAACCTTCTTTTATGAGAGCATCAGGAAGCTTGTACAACGATGGACCAAGTGCGTTGAAACACAAGGAGACTATGTCGAAAAATGATGTTCTTGAAAGTTTCCCATTTGATTAGAATAAAAATGTATAGCTACTTTGCGGATAATAATTGACTTGCCTTCGTATTAAATACTTGTGCGTAACGTCGCAAACCGACAAGAAATGGAACGAGCATGTCAGGATTGTAGATGGGAAGACGAATGATCGCCTTCGGTTTATTGGGGAGGTTGTAGGAAAGTATGGTTCATATGTCAAGGAGACCGCCTACAGAACACCAATGAGATCCATTCTGGACTATTGCTCGAGTGTCTATGATCCTCACCAGGTCGGATTAAAGGAAGATGTAGAAGCGTTTAAGAGGCGAGCTGCTAGATTTGTTGCCTTTAGCCTCGCCAGCACGCTTGTAATACGGAGATGCTTTGGGGACTGAAATGGGAATCCATGGGGCAGAGGTGACGATCTTTTGGAGAAACGCTACTTAGAAATTTGAGAGAAACGGCATTTGAAGGTGACAGCAGAGTGATGCTAATGTCGCGAACGCATATTTCGCGTAATGACTACGAATATAAGCGAAGAAAAACAGGGCTCTTGAGGTTCAATGGTTCAAATGGCTCTGAGCACTATGGGACGTAACATCTATGGTCATCAGCCCCCTGGAACATAGAACTACTTAAACCTAACTAACCTAAGGACATCACACACCATCCAGTCATCACGAGCCAGAGAAAATCCCTGACCCCGCCGGGAATCGAACCCGGGAACCCGGGCGCGGAAAGCGAGAACGCTACCGCACGACCACGAGCTGCGGACAGGCTCTTAAGGAGGCATTTCTTCTTCGCTCTGTTTGCGGGTGTGACAGGAAGAGAAATGATTAGTAGTGGTAGAACGTGCCCTACACCGAGCACCGTGCGGTAGCTTGTGGAGTGTGTATGTAGTTGTGGTACACTGAATTACATACGCTGCAGCTAGTCTGCTCGTTCGTTATCCAATAAGCGTCAAAATGGCGATAATACAGCAACGAAATTCCTTTGGCTTTTTCCATTCCAGCAGGGTCAATAAAGTTGGAACTGTGCGGTATCATCTCGGTGAATGAAACAGTATTGCCCTTCCTACTGATGAGTGCATTCGATGGCGATCCCAGTAGACTGAACACACCGCTTTCTTATGTAATGGGAAACCCTCAGGCGGTTTCTGTCTGTTCGTGAAAGACGTAGAGCACATGCGACAGAGCTTGTCACGCAGTTCACTTAATTATACTCGTGTGCCAAGCGTGTTTCGCGGCAAATTTTCTGTTCCAACCGATATAAGATTCAGTAACTACAAGGACTTCATGGTGATATGAAATAACAGGAAATTTTTGTGATTGGTGAATGTGAACTAACGTGAGATATGGGAACATAAACTACGCGAACAAAAGTATCCGGACACCCCCAAAAACATACGCTTTTCATATTAGGTCTATTTTTCTGCCACCGACTGCCACGTATTCCATATCAGATTCCTCAGTAGTCATTAGACATAGTGAGAGAGCAAGATGGGGCGCTCCGCGGAACTCACGGACTTCGAACGTGGTCAGATGATTGTAGCCGGCCGCGGTGGTCTCGCGGCTCTAGGCGCTCAGTCCGGAACCGCGCGACTGCTACGGTCGCAGGTTCGAATCCTGCCTCGGGCATGGATGTGTGTGATGTCCTTAGGTTAGTTATGTTTAAGTAGTTCTAAGTTCTAGGGGACTGATGACCACAGATGTTAAGTCCCATAGAGCTCAGAGCCATTTCAGATGATAGTGTCATACGTCTGTACGCGAGATTTCCACACTCCTAAACATCCTGAAATCACTGGGATAGCAGGAAAGAGCGGATTATGTTGTGGAAAGGGGCAAAAATGAGTTTCTGTCAGTTCCACTCAACATACAAACTTTATTTATCAACACACAATATTACAACAAGGATGCAAAATACTCAAAACTTTAATCGACCTCCTTTGATTAACATTAGATTGGCTGAAGGCCACACTCAAAATCCTAGACACAAGACCTAAGTAAGAAATTGAAAAACAAAGTTCTTCCAGAGGTTTCACACAAGAATATTTTCTAAATCTTCAATCTAAACAGGCTGAAGGCCTTAGCAATTTAATTTTAATGGAACTTGGCTGGAGGCCACATATTAAGCAATAAGAGGAGTTTCAATCAAAAGGCAGAAGGCCTAATCTTAAAACATTTTATGCAAAATTCTGCTGAAGGCCAAATACAAAACTATAACAATCTTATGCCTTAGGTGCAAGACAAGAACATCAATTTAAGAGATATTGAAACTCGGCTAAAGACAGCACATCAGAAAATAATTTAACGGTTTAAGCTCTAGAAAGAAGAGATTCAATTTTAAAAGGGAGAAGGCCGTATCTTAAAACATTTCATATAAAATTCGGCTGAGGTTCCTATAAAGAACAACAATCGCATGCCTTAAGAGCAAGACAAGAACATTACTTTGAGATATTAATACTCGACTGAAGGCCACATATCAACCAAAGACCTAAAACCCAAGCAGGGGAATTACTATGTAACACACAAGGAACGGCGCTCAGAAGTTTCCAAGGGTCGGCCTGGGATTGTAACACTTACGCCCGTTTAGGTGAGACAGGCAGCCTGTCCAACGACTTCTTAATCCGAACGCAAAGCAGCCGACAGACAGCTGACCGACCAATCAACAAAACCAGAGTGCAGCAAGTTGAAATAAGTAGTTCTCGTAACATGCAAAGATCAGCACATTCCTCAAACTGGGGAACTATCAAGAATGGGGTTCCACAAGGGTCAGTCTTGGGTCCTTTGTTGTTCTTATTATATATTAATGACTTGCCATTCTATATTCATGAAGAGGCGAAGTTAGTTCTCTTTGCTGACGATACAAGTATAGTAATCACACCTGACAAACAAGAATTAACTGATGAAATTGTCAATACTGTCTTTCAGAAAATTAGTAAGTGGTTCCTTGTAAACGGACTCTCACTGAATTTTGATAAGACACAGTACATACAGTTCCGTACAGGGAATGGTATGACGCCATTAATAAATATAGACCTTAATCAGAAGCATATAGCTAAGGTAGAATATTCCAAATTTTTAGGTGTGTCCATTGATGAGAGATTAAATTGGAAGAAACACATTGATGATCTGCTGAAACGTTTGAGTTCAGCTACTTATGCAATAAGGGTCATTGCAAATTTTGGTGATAAACATCTTAGTAAATTAGCTTACTACGCCTATTTTCACTCATTGCTTTCATATGGCATCATATTTTGGGGGAATTCATCACTGAGGAATAAAGTATTTATTGCACAAAAGCGTGTAATCAGAATAATAGCTGGAGTCCACCCAAGATCATCCTGCAGACATTTATTTAAGGATCTAGGGATATTGACAGTAGCTTCTCAGTATATATACTCTCTTATGAAATTTGTTATTAACAACCAAACCCAATTCAAAAGTAATAGCAGTGTGTATAACTACAATACTAGGAGAAAGGATGATCTTCACTATTCAAGATTAAATCTAACTTTGGCACAGAAAGGGGTGAATTATACTGGCACTAAAGTCTTTGGTCACTAACCAAATAGTATCAAAAGTCTGACAGATAACCAACAAGTATTTAAGAAGAAATTAAAAGAATTTCTGAATGACAACTCCTTCTACTCCATAGAGGAATTTTTAGATATAAATTAAGAAAAAAAAGAAAAAAAGAAAAAAATAAAAAAAGAAAAAGAAAAAAAAAGAAAAACAAAAAACACAAAAAAATAAAGTTGTTATATTAACTTAAGTATGTCGTTAAATTAACCTAATTATGTCATGTATTAGAAAATTTGACTCGTTCCACATCATTACGAAATATCGTATTCATGATCCATGGAACTAGTATTAATCTAATCTAATCTAATCTAACCAGTTCTGCTCCACGCAACCAACAAAACGATCACAAGATTTCAATACAACGACACACAGAATATTGGCGCCCACAAATACCAACAACACCTCAGCTATCGAACTACACGCCGCGCTGGACAGCAACAACAGGAAGAGGAAAATACACTGCCGAAAATTATGTCAACGACCAGGGAATGTAACCAGTACGTCAACGGCAACAAGTCAGAACATACCGCTGGTCAACTTCAATAACAGGGAATAAAATAAGTTAAACTCCACAGGAAGACGGCTGGATTCTTAGCCGACTTAAATACACACACGTTGTTGCCCGCGGGAATGTCCCAAAAGCGACAACCAGGATCAAACGAAGAAATGAATACAGTTGGGGCTCGATAGTAGGTTAAGTTAGGACTCAAATTTCGTGTCCAAGATGGGTGGGCGACGAACTTTGTAGCACTCGCAAGCAGCACCTCACACTCCAACCGCGCGTGCACGATACCAGCGGCTCCGGCCCGACTCTGTGCGACATGGACTTCCTTGCTGCTCCAGGCCAACCGACTGACTCATCACACACCGGCCAGCCGGAAACTATATGCGCCACACCAAAGATCGTCCAGCAGTACTAGTATCGATACACGCTGCTGCTGCCACTCACGGAGAGGACAGCAACATAATCGCGATAACAGCAGGAGAAATAAATCCACAGGACTGCAACCAACGTTTTACCCAAGACAAGAATGACTCGAACCAGCCACGGCTCACATCCCTAGGTCCACATCTTCCGCTGTAATAGTGAAGCGGAAACTTGAAGGCACAGGTACAGCACAAAAGCGTACTGGCTGACTTAGTCTGTTGGCTGACAGAGACCGCCATCAGTTGAAGAGGGTCGTAATGTTTAGTAGGCAGACATCTATCCAGCCTATCACACAGGAATTCCAAACTGCAACAGAATACACTACAAGTACTATGACGGCAGGTGAGAAAAATTGGGTTTCATGGTCGAGTGGCACTCACAAGCCACACATCACGCTAGTAAATGACAAATGACGCGTCGCTTGGTGTAAGCACTGTTAAACATTGGACGGCTGAACTGTGGTAAAACGTTTTGTGGAGTGACTAATCACGGTACACAATGTGGCGATCCGATGGCAGGGTGTGGGTAAGGCGAATGCCAGGTGAACGTCATCTGCCAGGGTGTGTAGTGCCAACAGTAAAATTCGGAGGCGGTGGTGTTATGGGGTGGTCGTGTTTTTCATGGACCACTCCTTGTGGTTTTACGTGGCTCTGTCACAGCACAGGCCTACACTGATATTTTGAGCACCTTCTTGCTTCCCACTGTTAAAGAACAATTCCGGGATGATGATTGGCCGGACGGGGTGGCCGAGCGGTTCTAGGCGCTACAGTCTGGAACCGTGCGACCGCTACGGTCGCAGGTTCGAATCCTGCCTCGGGCATGGGTGTGTGTGATGGCCTTAGGTTAGTTCGGTTTAAGTAGTTCTAAGTTCTAGGGTACTGATGACCTCATAAGTTATGTCCCATATTGCTCAGAGCCATTTGAACCATTTTTTTGATGATGATTGCATCTTTCAACACGATGAAGCACCTGTTCATATAGCACGGCCTGTGGTTACACGACAATAACATCCCTGTAATGGACTGGCCTGCACAGAGTCCTGACCTGAATCGTACAGAATACCTTTGGGATGTTTTGGTACGCCGACTTCGTGCCAGGCCTCACCGACCGACATCCATACCTCTTCTCAGTGCAGCACTCCGTGAGGAATTGGCTACCCTCCAAGAGACCTTCCAGCACCTGTTTGAACGTGTCTGCGAGAGTGCTGTCATCAAGGCTAAGGGTGGGCCTACACCATATTGAATTCCAGCATTACCGGTGGAGGGCGCCACGAATTTGTACGTCATTTTCAGCCAGGTGTCCGGATACTTTTCATCACTTAGTGTACATAAAAGAGGACAGAGTCTGAGAGGATTTGAAAAAATAAGTTGCACGTAATTCTGCCAGGCCAACAAACGCTTACTGAATGTTGGGCTAGGCTTCAGAGTGACACCATGTCTCTGTAGACAATGGTCGAAATGTTCCACTAAACGTTCAATGTCTCAAGGGTAGGAATCCCTTACTTGACCACGGTGTTATTCGAGAACACTTGTGTGAATGTCCTCATCGTAGAAAAAGTCTTCGCCTTCCACCCCTGTCCCTCCCGACCCCCAAGTCATCTCTTCAGCATGGTAACAAATTCTCGGAACCCACGGCGGGCACCATTTCGTACACTACAGTCGGTCTCGGACTGTGGAATGGCCACTGCCTATTGAGATGCGCATCTACTGAGCAGGGTTAGCTTTAGTCTATTCAACGATTTCTGGATGTCAGAAGTCCCGACTGCCTGTACACCGTCGGCTGTGGAAGAGAATAGAGGTCCTTGATTCAGTATCAGCGTTGGCGACATCTGTGCAGCGTTGTCAAATTGTTGACATCATTTCACTACGACCGGACGCGAAATCGCGTTTCTGTTACACCTTTGGTCCATATACCGCCATCTGTCTGTGTGCAATGTAGAGGTTTTGTCACGCCTACTTCGTCGCTGGAGTACGTTCCCAGCTGCAGCGCAGTTCACCCTCACGCTGCGATGCACCTGTTATCCGTGCAGCTGGAGTGCTGTGTGTGTCAGAACTGCCGCACACGTACTCCTTCCTGACAATGCGCCACACTTGTTGCACTATGTTATTAGCATGGAACGACGATTGTAATTTTCTTTCTGATTTCCTTACGTATAATAGGATGCTTATTTAGAAAATAATATCTTCGTAGTACTATGCATTACAGTTCACCGCAAATATTTACCTACATATATGCAGATGATATGGTTTCTTGGAATCCAATGGATCTTGCTGAAACAAACAGTACTGCGTTGTAAGGAGCAGAGTAATCGTATTAATTCTAAGAAAGGTCCAGTGGACACATGTTGTTGTTGTGGTCTTCAGTCCTGAGACTGGTTTGATTCAGCTCTCCATGCTACTCTATCCTGTGCAAGCTTCTTCATCTCCCAGTACCTACTGCAGCCTACATCCTTCTGAATCTGCTTAGTGTATTCATCTCTTAGTCTCCCTCTACGATTTTTACCCTCCACGCTGCCCTCCAGTACTAAATTGGTGATCCCTTGTTGCCTCAGAACATGTCCTACCAACCGATCCCTTCTTCTAGTCAAGTTGTGCCACAAACTCCTCTTCTCCGCAATTCTATTCAATACCTCCTCATTAGTTATGTGATCTACCCATCTAATCTTCGGCATTCTTCTGTAGCACCACATTTCGAAAGCTTCTATTCTCTTCCTGTCCAAACTAGCTATCGTCCATGTTTCACTTCCATACATGGCTACACTCCATACAAATACTTTCAGAAACAACGTCCTAACACTTAAATCAATTCTCGATGTTAACAAATTTCTCTTCTTCAGAAACGCTTTCCCTGCCATTGCCAGTCTACATTTTATATCCGCTCTACTTCGACCATCATCAGTTATTTTGCTCCCCAAATAACAAAACTCCTTTACTACTTTAAATGTCTCATTTCCTAATCTAATTCCCTCAGCATCACCCGACTCAATTCGACTATATTCCATTATCCTTGTTTTGCTTTTGTTGACGTTCATCTTATACCCTCCTTTCAAGACACTGTCCATTCCGTTCAACTGTTCTTCGAAGTCCTTTGCTGTTTCTGACAGAATTACAATGACATCGGCGAATCTCAAAGTTTTTATTTCTTCTCCATAGATTTTAATACCTACTTCAAACTTTTCTTTTTTTTCCTTTAATGCTTGCTCAATATACAGATTGAATAGCATCGGGGAGAGGCTACAACCCTGTCTCACTCCCTTCCCAACCACTGTTTCCCTTTCATGTCATAGTAGTCTAAATAGTGATTTATAAACCGTCGTGAATGTACCCGTTGCTGTTTTGAAGAACCATAGACATAAATTTATAAATAATTTACATCTGCATCTGTAACACGTAAGCCACTTTATGGTGTGTTGGAGAGGGTACTTTTAGTACCATTTGTAGCGTTTCGTGGTGAAAAAATCCATGAATAATGTGCGACAGACTAGTAATACGACCATAAATGTAAAACACCTGCGTGAGAGATAAATACTCTGTGGAATTTAAGCATCTCCTTGCGAACTCGATAACAAAGATACACAGACTGCTTTAAGCTACGGCAAAGACATCATTATTCCATGTTGGACATTGGAAGAGAGATGTTCTATGTCGGATTGAGAAGAGATAGTTGGAAGACGCCATTCAGGCAGTAATCTATGTTTTATAGTATTGAACAAAATAAATACATATAAAAGTACAAAAGAAGTATCACGTGTGTAGAGTTCATAACCCTTAATCATTTCAAAAGAAATATTCATTGATTATAAAGGCGCAAGTCGTTCGGAAGTGTTGTGTGGTTTGATGGTGCGAACCTGCGGTTTTGGGATTCGCCGAGAATATTTCTCCGACGGCCTAAATAATTTCACGAACTAAAGTTGGACGCCACATTCCATGCACATGACACAGCATAGCACTTGGCTGTACCGATCGATTTCCGTAGAGCGATGAATTATCTTTAGCGATTTCAGGTGGAGAAGTTCCAGCAAGGAGACTCAACGAGATCTCTTGCTGCGAAACGCATATGGTATTACCGTATTCTTTAACTTACGGACAACAGTAAGCAGTATAGACTTCATAACCACCACAAACATAATTAAAATGACTCAACTTAAATAAAAGGAGAAAACAGTGGAAAGGAACCGCTAAACCTAATCATCAATAAAAATCAGTCAATAATAATACGCAATCACATTAATAAAACGCTCATTAAATAATAGAGGGCCGGTCGGTGTGGCCGAGCGGTTCTAGGCGCTACAGTCTGGAACCGCGCGACCGCTACGGTCGCAGGTTCGAATCCTGCCTCGGGCATGAATGTGTGTGATATCCTTAGGTTAGTTAGGTTTAAGTAGTTCTAAGTTCTACGGGACTGATGACCTCAGAAGTTAAGTCCCATAGTACTCAGAGCCATTTGAACCAAATAATAGAGACAATACAAATAAGAACTTTAAACATTGTCACTTTCCGCCTTTGCTGTCCCAGTCGCAAATATTTCGCGGTAGGACTCTGTATGGGCTCGAATCTCTCTGTTTATCTTCATAGGCTTTCCGCGAGACATACGTAAAAGAAAACAATATATCGTTGACTCTTCTAGGAACGTACACTCTGGCAGTGGTATCAGTAAGCCAGTGCGTGGTGCAGAACGCCAATCTTTGGCGTCTTCCGCTGCAGTTGGTTGATCATCCCTCTGACCCTTTCGTGCTTGCTAAATGAACCTGTAAACGTAGCACGCTGCTCTTCCTCGGATCTTCTCTGTTTCCTCTATCAATCCCATCTGGTAACGATCTAGCACTGATGAGCAACATTCAAGCATTGGTCGGAAGTGGGTTTTGTAAGCTATCTCCTCTGTTGATGGACTACACTTCCATGGCATTTTTCCAGTGAATCACACTCTGACATCTGCCTTTCCTCCGATTAGCTTCAGGTGGCCATTCTTCTTTTAATCAATCTGTACTGGATGTTTCATGGAAGCATCTGTTTCCAAAAATTGTTCTGCAATTGTGTAATCGTACAGTGACAGGTCTTCCTGTCTATGCATACCCAGTGTGTTACAAATGTTGAGGGCCAGTTGTCACTCCCTGCACCATGTGTCGATCCGCTGAAGCTCTTCCTAAATTTCGCTACAATTTCCTAGCGCTGCAGATTTTCTGTATACAACTGCGTCATCCGCGAAAAGTGTCATGGAACTTTCCATGTTCTTTACTATGTCGATTAAATATACTTCAAAAAGTAATGGAGCTACAACCTCTCCTCTGGGTGCACCTGAATTCAGTTTTACATCTGAAGAATTCTCTACATTGAGAATTACATTCTGTCTTCTCAGCAGATATATTTCTGAGCTGAAGTAGCCAACGATACGTTAATTTGCACGCATCATTTTCGTTCCCTTGCTGATCCTCATCCCCTCCTAGTCGAACTATACTCCATTTGCGTTTCAGGTACGCATGTGAATCCAAGGCGGTGGAGCCACCCCTTTCCCGTTACCACTTTAGTGGAGTATTACTGGCAGAGTAAGAGGTCTTCTTAAGTGATGTCTCAGTCATCCGATCCGCACTTGATATCTTCTTGTGAGCTCCTTCGAAACAACTGGCATGCGAGACACTGTCGAAATTGGAGATGTTCTTCTTACAAGAATTTTCACTGTATACGACAATGTTCGAACAACCTTGTTATAAATCGTACTGGTATGACAGAATTTTGTACAAAGATGTTTTGTGTGTTTCGATATCGTAAGACATCATTCTGAACAACAGCTTGGGCGTACAACATTGTGCAGATAAATAAAGATATTAAAACACGTCTAATCGTATATTTACCTTCGTCAGTAGTGGATATTTATTGGTTTGGCTTCTAACATTCCACTGACTCTACATCTGCATACACCCAACGCAAGCCAGCCTTCAGTGGAGGATGGACACAATTTATGACTGTCCATACGTCTCTTTACGATCCATAATTTTTCTTGTCTTATCTAAGGATAGTAGAATCATGTTGTAATGAGACACAAATGCGGTTCTCCAAAAATGTGTCAGTAGGGTTTCGCGAAAAGAACTTCGTCTTCTCTCCATGGGTTCCCATTTGAGTTCACGAAGTATGTTTGAACCAACACGCAACAAATCTAACAGCACATCTGTGAACTGTTTCGGTGTCCTTCTTTAATCCGACCACTCGAACAGTACTCAAGAAGTGGTCGTACTAGCGTACTATACGCGGTCTCCTTCAGAGATGAACATTTTTCCTGTAATTCTCCAAATTAACCAAAGCCAACCGTTCCCCATTCTTACCTACAACATTACCTGCTTGTCCTGTTTCATACTGCTTTGTAAAGTTACACCTAGAAATTTAACCGACATGGCCATGACAAGCAGCACATTATTAATACCGTTTTCGAAAATTACATGAAAATTTTTCGCAACACATTTCCATCAATTTCCAGTTCCCTACATTTAGAGCACAATGCTATTCATCACACCAAGTATAATTTCTGTGAAAATCATAGTAAGCCATCAGTTCCATTCAGAACAAATTTACGTACCTTGAATTGATACGTTTCCCCATCTCCTCCAGCCCTGATGCTTCGTAGCACCATCACGAAAACACTTGTCGTTAAAATGACAGTTTAGGATACTCATCATTTGCGCTCAGTACTTTTGCTCCTGGAAAGAAATATCTTAAAAGAGGGTAAAAATCATATATGTCGTTTGATATCAACGTGTGCGGACTGTGAAAAAGCGATAGACCTGTCACGCAACTTGAAAACAAAAATCGATATGCCGCTTTTTGTTGAAATTGGAAGTATGGACCACACAAGGTGCCGCAGTTTGTGAGAGACTGGATCTATTATGCATCCAGCCGTTAAGACATGTTTTTCTTGGTTTCCGTAAATAGATTGATGCCGGTTCCGGGATGATTCGCTCTCAAAGGGCACTGCTGTATTCCCTCCCCGTTTTTGTGGTCTATGTCTAACAAGTTTCGCCGTCCACAGGAAGTTAAGCGCTATTCTTCCCTCCACCCTTTTGACCTACAACCTTCCAGAAAGCTTCCTCTCTTTATGTTCTGACAGCGAGGTAAACAGCGTATCGAACTCAGCTAAAGGCTGATCTGGATACGGAAATGAAACGCGAGAAAAGGCCTATGAAGGTCACGCTTTAACCGAAGCGCTCGAGTTTCCAATGCACTTTCACTCGCATAGAACACACAGCAGTTATGTAAAGAGAGTTGAAGTTAAATTCTTCATCAGTTAAGATTTGGAAATGGCTTTGCTCGGCCTGGCGATGAAAATCTGTTGCCTTATAAAAGTATCAATACGAATGTTTCTAAAGGCAACATGGACATTAATAAATTATCGCGCTATAAGAAGGTTTAAATGAATATACACAATTCTTCGTCCCAATCCTATACACACGCGCTCATTCATTATCAAATTAACAATTCCTTTAGGCCCCCTGATGTGTGCTACCAAGGCATTTCTCTCTCTAGCTTAACTGCACCATAATTTTCTTTTTGGTTCATTCTCCTAATTAGCTTAGATTTACCGATCTTATTTTCATCATTATTTAGTAGCAACGAATTTCCATAGTTTCTGTTCTCTATTCAAACATCCAAAATTCAGTTTAGCGTACTTCTACAATCCATACACATTCTGGAAAGACTATTTAACTCCCAAATTTACACTGGATGGTAATAAATTTCTGATTTTCGTTAATACATTTGTTACTGTTGATAACCTTTATATTATATCCCCTCTACTTCGACTTTCGTCGACTAAATACCACAATATAACACTTTTACTATTTCATTTCCTAAACTAATTCATTCTCCATGGGATGATTTAATTTGGCTTCATATTATTGCCGTTGTTTTTCTTCGTTCGTATTCATGTTATAACATTCTTTCAAAACGCTTTCAGTTCCGTTCCACTGACCTTAGAGTCCTTTAACGTCTTTCAATTGCAATGTCCTCGGCGAACCGCAAAGTTTCCGTTTCTTCTCCTTGAACTTTGATGCTCATTTAAAACTTTGCTTTCATTTGCCGTTCCCTCAGAGTGTAGATTTATGAACAAGTAAGGCTGCAACATTGTGTCTCTCTCTTCTCAACCACTGACAGTTCGGTTTCCATACAAATAGTAAATAGCCTCCGACAGTTTGTATTTCATCACTGATAACTTAAGAATTTCATATAATTCTGTTACATACGAAATACGGTGTACATATAGTTATATCATAGACAAATTCTTTATTGTCAAATGTATTATAGGTGTATGTGGTTGTGAGGTACCTATTGGGATCTCTATTTTAAATTCTCAGTGAAAGAGTCGAGGCCACACTGTTTTATTATGCAGTGGACACTGCGGTAAGACCAACGACGCGAAGGCGTGCGTTCTGTAATTGTAAGACACCGCAGTGTGACACAAGGAAGACAAAGAAAGTTACTATAGTCACATCTACATCGAAAATGAAACGTGCATCACTTCCGCATTAAGTAACTACATAAACATGCTCCATATCCTTGTTGATACAGTCTCACTACAAAGAGATGTTAGGCTGTGCCACTTATGTGTTTAAAAGTGACGAGCTTTTACGTCTTGCTCAGTTCATAACTCAGGAATTAAAAAACGTCTAATGCATTGATATTGTCTCATAAATACACTGCCTGACATAACAAGTGAATCACTGTAAAGGGTAGGAGGAAACGGAAAGAAACCATAATTACCAACCATATGGCTGCCTTTCCGCACAGTCCAAAAATCACGTCCATCCTCCACAAGGCAACAATCGAAAGTGTCCCTTAGCTCCTTGGAGTATCAAACAAAAGAGAATCCAATGTGAACTTTACAAAGATTATAATATACATGCCTCTCAATTTATCTTTGGCGCAGCTTTTAAGATATTGTATGTCTCTGCATAGGAATGTGTCATTACAATGGATTGAGAGGGCATCATGTTATTGAAGTTATTACAAAATCGAGTCATATTCGCAAAGAACTTGGCACTATGAACAAACATAACGGTATAACCCTGCACTCCGTCTGGATACTGGCACAGATTCGGTTCGGACGAGTGTCATAAAACATGAGGCTCGCAACTGTTGCAACTGATCCTTGATATCTTGGGTACTATTACTGGAGCGAAGTTGATGTCCGAGCTGCTGCCACTCATTTTAACATAACATTATTAAGTTACTTATCAGAAAGTCTTTGACTTTATTCTTTGAGAAATATCTATTATTCTCTGTATACTATACTAGCTTTTATCTTCTTCTCTTTTTTCCCGTGTGATTGGCGATGTATTCTAGCGGACTGCACTGCGTGATACATATCTGCCGAGCTGACGGGACAGTACTGTTGTTTACTTTTTCTCGTAAGTTGTAAATCGAAATAAGTGATCGGAAGATTGTAGGCTCTAATGTACTTCGCTGAACCATGTCCAGCCGGCCACGGTGGTCTAGCGCTTCTAGGCGCTCAGTCCGAAACCGCGCGACTGCTACGGTCGCAGGTTCGAATCCTGCCTCGGGCATGGATGTGTGTGATGTCCTTAGGTTCGTTAGGTTTAAGTAGCTCTAAGTTCTAGGGGACTGATGGCCACAGCTGTTAAGTCCCATAGTGCTCAGAGCCATTTGAACCATGTCCTCACCATACGTAATAATGAACCAACACCATCCACAGGACCTGGCGGGTCCATCGGTACCGAACGACTGCCGTGTCATTCTCTACCAACTGTGTCACTGGGTGATGTGAAGTCAGCACACCACATTCCCAGCCATTATCAGTTGTCCTGACCTGCAGCCGCTACCACTCGGTCGAGTACCGGAAATCGGGGGGTGAGTGTACTCCGTTCCATTCCTCCCAAAAAGGACTGTTGATCGAAGCATATCTGGTGTAATCAGAGCGACATCTCGTCGTACGCTATCCTTCAGATCAGGCAGAGTCCGGATACATCCCTGGTATACACTACTTTCAGATGTACACACAACCAGGATTCACACACGTTTAGGTCGGCTGATTTGTGCCACAGGTCTTGAAATTGCCAAGAGATGATGAGGTCGTTTCCGTAGGTTTCGGTAAGCAAATTTTTCACCTGGTAAGCGACATGTGGTGTCGCCCCATGCGATGTTGACACGGTTGCGTTAGTGCAAAGCTGGAATGACATGTTGCACAAGGAGGTCCTTATAACGAGCACGTATCACTGTGTACCGAAAGGGGCCCCAAGGTGTCATTTCCTCGTAGATAAACGGAAGAGAATGAAAGAGATTGTGAAAGAACACCACAGTGACGTAAGTGCAGTGGATGTTCTTGCACAACATGTCTACGTGTAGAATCCCATATGGGATAGTTCTATGCATCCACGGCACCGCGCATAATAAAATGTGCCTCGTCCATTCAAAACATATTGGTCAGTCACATGAAATCCATTTACAAGCGTGTTAAAAAACGAAGAGCAACATCATGGTGTTGTAGCCTATCTTGGGACTTCATCTGGGACACATTCCGAATCTTGTATCGATGCAAGTGCAAAATGCGGCGCAAAACTGGTAACGGAGAGACAATTCCCGCGACAAAGCTCGAGCACAGCCCGTAGACTCTGAGGCATGCGCTGCCCGGTCGGCTATAGCTACAGGAACTTTATCAACACCTGCCATTGCAATGGGCCATCCCACTCTCCCTGCTGCAACATCTAATTCAATCTATTTCTTCATAATTTTTGATGATTTTCTACAGCCCGTTTATTGATATGAGGCCGCTTCACAGCTGTTTCTGTCGGCCATATGCCCGCACTGAAGAGCTACTACTGCTGCCGTTTTCATAAAACAACTTTACCAGCAGTGCACAATCTTTCTTCTCAATAGTCATCCCGTGTCGAACGGAAAACTTCTCCCTCCTTTTTTTATTATGGCTTTATGGCGCAAAACTGCTACGGTTATAAGCGCCCATTCTGTCACTTAGGGAAGGTGAAACATCCCCTTAGAAAAATTAACAATGACACTGCTGGTAAACCTCTTACGTTATTTGATTTTCAAACAGCTGAGCAAAACTGAACGTACTCATACAAAAGAATGTCCCTGACTAACAATAACCTATACCTTTCATGAATCGCCTACCTCACAAAAATCTTCATTACTCAATTTACTGCAATACAGCGTGAGTCCTATACTGCCAGATGAATAATAGATTCTAACTACTGAATGCACTAACTACTGATAGGCATAGTTAGCAAATGAAAGTTTTGAAACTTCCTGGCAGATTAAAACTGTGTGCCCGACCGAGACTCGAACTCGGGACCTTTGCCTTTCGCGGCAAGTGCTCTACCATCTGAGCTACCGAAACACGGCTCACGGTCGGTCCCACAGCTTCACTTCTGCCAGTATCTTGTCTCCTACCTACCAAACTTTCATATCAGCGCACACTTTGCTACAGACTGAAAATCTCATTCTGGAAACATCCCCCAGGCTGTGGCTAAGCCATGTCTCCGCTATATCCTTTCTTTCAGGAGTGCTAGTTCTGCAAGGTTCGCAGGAGAGCTTCTGTAAAGTTTGGAAGGTAGGAGACGAGATACTGGCAGAAGTGAGGCTGTGGGACCGGCCGTGAGTCGTGCTTCAGGAGCTCAGATGGTAGAGCACTTGCCGCGAAAGGCAAAGGTCCCGAGTTCGAGTCTCGGTCGGGCACACAGTTTTAATCTGCCTGGAAGTTTCATATCAGCGCACACTCCGCTGCCGAGTGAAAATCTCATTCTGCAAACATCCCCCAGGCTGTGGCTAAGCCATGTCTCCGCTATATCCTTTCTTTCAGGAGTGCTAGTTCTGCAAGGTTCGCAGGAGAGCTTCTGTAAAGTTTGGAAGGTAGGAGACGAGATACTGGCAGAAGTGAAGCTGTGGGACCGCGCGTGAGTCGTGCTACGGTAGCTCAGATGGTAGAGCACTTGCCCGCGTCAGGCAAAGGTCCCGAGTTCGAGTCTCGGTCGGGCACACAGTTTTAATCTGCCAGGAAGTTTCATATCAGCGCACACTCCGCTGCCGAGTGAAAATCTCATTCTGCAAACATCCCCCAGGCTGAGGCTAAGCCACGTCTCCGCTATATCCTTTCTTTCAGGAGTGCTAGTTCTGCAAGGTTCGCAGGAGAGCTTCGGTAAAGTTTGAAAGGTAGGTGACGAGATAATGGCAGAAGTGAGCTCTGGGACCGGGCGTGAGTTGTGCTTCGGTAGCTCAGATGGTAGAGCACTTGCCGCGAAAGGCAAAGGTCCAGAGTTCGAGTCTCGGTCGGGCACACAGTTTTAATCTGCCTGGAAGTATCATATCAGTGCACACTCCGCTGCAGAGTGAAAATCTCATTCTGGAAACATCCCCCAGGCTGTGGCTAAGCCATGTCTCCGCTATATCCTCTCTTTCAGGAGTGCTAGTTCTGCAAGTTTCGCAGGAGAGCTTCGGTAAAGTTTGGAAGGTAGGAGACGACATACTGGCAGAAGTGAAGCTGTGGGACCGGGCGTGAGTCGTGCTTCAGTAGCTCAGGTGGTAGAGCACTTGCCAGCGAAAGGGAAAGGTCCCGAGTTCGAGTCTTGGTCGGGCACACAGTTTTAATCCGCCAGGAAGTTTCATATCAGCGCACACTGCGCTGCAGAGTGAAAATCTCATTCTGGAAATGAAAGTTTTGATGGAGAACAAACAATGTATTTATCTTAATAGTGTTCAAAAGTATATATATATATATATATATATATATATATATATATATATATATATATATATATCAGTTCATGACAACCAGTCTTATAAATATCCTTTTTTCTGACGGACAGACGTCCAGATCATCCGCTCTCAAAACTCTGCCATCTCTCTCCCCACATCCACCACTGCTGGCGGCTCACCTCCAACTGCGCAACGCTATGCACTGTTCACACCCAACTGCCCAATACTACAACAGCAAATATTCCAACAACGCAAATCAGCCGCAGACTGCACACAGCACAGTCAGTGATTTTCATACAGAGCGCTACATAGCGTTGCCAACATAAAAACCTAAATAGCCTACTTACATAGCCCCCATGCTCCGCACAATAAAATTTACAAATTGTTTTGGGCAGTGCCCAATAATGATTTGATAAATTTTTTCATAATTACAATAACAAAGATATCATATGCACACACTTATCATACAATGTCGGTCAAAAGCAAAAATTGTTCCCATAAAGACAGTCCTGATCATTCATCACAGTAGTAATTACATTGCACAAATTCTGATCAGTAAAAGAAAATGCACACGGAAGTAGTGGATTTCCATGCAGTCTTCAAGAAGTAGTGTTGTCGTTCCAACGGAAAAACAGTGCTGACTCTTAACGTGGAAGTAGGTCATAAGATTATTATTTACTGGGTCTGTAGACAGAAAATTTTTCTATTAGTACATCTACTAAATTTTAATTTAACTAATGCTGCAGTGCAACTAGAAACTAGGTAGTAAACAAAAAAGCATGAATCGTCATTCACTAGCCATATGGCATTTCAGTAAATATATACAATTACGAGCTCCAAAGTGTCATCAAATGTTTTCAAATATGTTTTGAAGTATGAGCGTGTCGTATTTGCGATGCTTTCCACAAAGGAATGTCAATATTGAGGTTAATGGCCTCTTTTTTCTCCACCTAATGGCTTTTTTCCCGGGCGACTGTCACGCAGCTGGGCGACTATAGCTGGCCAGGGTGGCCGAGCGGTTCTATGCGCTGCAGTCTGGAACCGCGTGACCGCTACGGTCGCAGGTTCGAATCCTGCCTCGGGCACGGATGTGTATGATGTCCTTAGGTTAGTTACGTTTAAGTAGTTCTAGGTTCTAGGGGACTGATGACCTCAGATGTTAAGTCCCGTAGTGCTCAGAGCCATTTTGGGCGCCTATAGCGCATTACGTTAAGGTCACTTAGCCGGCCGCTGTAGGCCGAGCGGTTCTAGGTGCTTCATCTCGAACTGCCCAACCGGTACGGTCGCAGGTTCGAATCCTGCCTCGGGCATGGATGTGTGTGATATCCTTAGGTTAGTTAGGTTTAAGCAGTTCTAATTTCTAGGGGACTGATGCCTCAGAAGTTAAGTCCCATAGTGCTCAGAGCCATTTGAATCATTTTTTTTTTTTGTTAAGGTCACTTACCTTCCTTACCGAAATATTTACACCAGCAGTCTCCGCTACAGTGACAGTCTCTCATATATATATATATATATATATATATATAATTTCACAGGTTGAGATTTTACGTTACAAATGTCTAGAAACGAATCTCATGAATAACAGTGTTTGATACATTCATGCATGTCTGGGAGCGTCCGCGGTACTTTCGTCGACCTGTGGCTTCAACAAAGATTGCAACGCAGAGAATTTCGGCGAATCGTCAAGCCAGAGTCAGAGAAGACACATATACTCGGGAACCCGCAGTGCCCACATGAAACTTCCTTGGGGAGAACAAACAATGTATTTACCTTAATAGTGTTCAAATGGTTCAAATGGCTCTGAGCACTATGGGACTTAACTTCTGAGGTCATCAGTCCCCTAGAACTTAGAACTACTTAAACGTAACCAACCTAAGGACATCACACACATCCGTGCCCGAGGCAGGATTCGAACCTGCGACCGTAGCGGTCGCTTGGTTCCAGACTGTAGCCCCTAGAACCGCTCGGCCATCGTGGCCTGCTAATGGTGGTGAAAAGTCATTATATATATATATATATATATATATATATATATATATATATATATATATATATCAGTTCACGACATTCAGTCTTACAAATTTCCTTTTTCTGACGGACACACGTCTCAAAACTCTACCATCTCTCTCCCCACATCCACCACTGCTTGCGGCTCACTTCGAACTACACAACCCTACGCGCTGTTCACATCCAACTGCCCAACACTACAATAGCAAATATTCCAACAATGCAAATCAGCCACAGACTGCACACAGCACATTCAGTGATTTTCATACAGAGTGCTACGTGGCGTTACCAACATAAAAACTTAAACAGGCTTCTTATAAAGGGTAAAAAACCGAATTTTAAATCAGCAGCAATGGGAGCGAGACTCAAAATTGAGGGAGGAGGGAGGTTGTATTCCCCAAAAAAGGGCTTCAGATGACCGATGTCATCTCACTGACACTGATAAACAAAAGGACGCGATCGGTTGAGCGCGTGTCATTTGCTATAAAGGAAGATATATCAGGCGACAACTGTAAACGGGTGCGTAGCAGAGTAAGCTACGGGACTGAAGTAAAAGGTGTCTCACGTTCCACGGATGAGAGCAGTAGAGACAAAGCGGGGAAGGATCACCACTTAAAAGATGTCAATGGCTAGAAAGACAGTGTCCTATCCGGATTCTAGTTAAAATTATCTCCTGTCGACGACGAGACCGAGAGGAAGAATTCCAATTATCGCAAAGTGCAGACCAATGTGTGTGCCATAAAAGAGCAACATGACGACATAAAACGCTCTGTAGATAAGCAAAGGGAACCACGCGAACAGCTGGCCGAGGATGAGAGACAGCGGCCCCCAAGTGGAGCAAGTGGAGGCTATCCTGAATCTAATGGACCAGAGGGTGGACGAGATAAAGACTTAAACGATGTGAAGAGAGCTGAGCGAATCCGAGCATATAATATACTGTAGCCGCTTATGAGGACGGATGTATTGGACAGCCTGGAGAACAGTGTAAAGCTCCGCAGTAAAAACCGAACACTGGTCAGGAAGCCGAAATCTATTAGGGGTGTGGCTAACAATATAGGCACACCCAACACCAAATGTGGTCTTTTAGTCAGCAGTGTGAAGAAATGTTGCATCCAACATTTGTGCACATAGAGCAGCAAATAGCCGACGATAAACTATAGAGGGTTTGCTATCCTTGGGAAGCTTTCAAAGGCCATGGAGAAGGCACGTCCGGGGACGAAGCCGAGGTGGAGCCTATCCCCATTTGTCAAGAAAGTTTTATGAAAGGGGAAGGAAAGAGAACGTAGCAGATGACGGAAACGGACTCCCGGTAGTAGTAGGGAGCAAAGGTGGCCTGCGTACCCTAAATCCAAGGGGGCGTCGAAAAAAATGGCATGGGTTGGATGGGCAGGCATAGAAGACAGTTGACTAGCGTAACGACTCAGTAGGACAGCTCGCCGATTGGACAGCGGAGGTTCAGCAGTCCCAGCGTAAAAATTCTCCACGGGGCTGGTGTAAAAAGCTCCAAAGGCTAAACTCAATCCACGGTGGTGGACAGAGTCGACACGCCGAAGAACAGACGACGGTGCAGAGGAGTAAACTATACTTCCATAGTACAATTTCGAGGGCACTAAGGCACGATATAGGCGGAGGAAGACCACTCGGCCCCCTCGCCAGGAGGTACTACTCAGAACACGGAGGGTGTTGAGGGATCACAGACAGCGAGCAGAAAGATATGGGAAGACCAGCACAGTTTTCTGTCAAAAATAAGTCCCAAGAATTTGGCGACGTCTGCGAACGGAGGGTCGACAGGGCGTAGATGTAAAGAAGGCAGAGGAAACTCCGTGCGACGTCAAAAATTTGCACAGACGGTCTAACTGGGAGAAAAGCGGAAGCCGGTTTCGATTCTCCGTGAGTGGAGGCGATCGAGACATCCTTGAAGAAAGAGGGCTGGACCGTTGACAGCTGTAGAATGTAAAATAGTCGACAAAGAGGGAGCCCGAGACATCGAGAAGAGACAATCCATGATTGGATTTATGGCGATTGCAAACAGTACATCACTTAGCACGGAGCTCTGGGCACCCCGTTTTCTTGGGTGAAAGTACGGGAGAGAGTAGTGTTCACCCGCACCTTGAATGTAAGCTCTGTCACAAATTCACGAATAAAAAGGGGTAGCCGCCCTCGAAAGCCCCAAGAGAACAGTGTGTGGAGGATGCTTGTCCTCCAACAAGTATCGTATGCTCTCTCCAGATCAAAAAATATTGCTACCGTTTGACGTTTCCTGAGAAAATTGTTTATGATGTAAGTGGAGAGTGAAACAGGATGGTCAATTACAGAACAGTGTTTTCGGAAACCGCATTGGGCAAGTGTTAAAAGGTATCAGGACTCCAGCCACAAGCCTAAACAGCAGTTCACCATACGCGCCAAAATCTTACGTACACTATTCGTGAGATATATGGGGCGATAGCTAGAGATGTTTGTCCTTTCCAGGTTTCGGAACAGGAATGACGATAGCTTCCCGCCATCTTCTCGGAAAGGTACTGTCTGTTCAGATTCGATTATAAAGGCGAAGGAGGTAACGCAGCAACATTTGGACGTGGATGCCATCCGATCTGGGGCGGAATAGCGAGAGGCAGAGAGCTCGTGTTGGAGTTCCCGCATGGAAAAAACAGTATTACATTTTTCGCGATTTTGAGAGGAGAAAGCAAGCGGTCGCACATCCGCTGCTCGTTTCTTCGGGAGGAAGGCTGAGTAGAAATTTGAAGAGCTCCAAATCTCAGCAAAGTGTTGACCCAATGAGTTAGAAATTGCCACTGTGTCCACTACGGTATCATGCGCGACAGTGAGCCCAGAGATCGGGGACGAATTATACATGCCGGATAACCGTGGGATTCGACTCCAACCTAGTGCAATGTTAAAGGAACTGGTAAAGAAGTCCCAACTTGCCTTCTTGCTATCGCGGATGATGCGACTGCATCGGGCACGTAATTGCTTATAGCGGATACAACTGGCCAACGTAGGATGCTGGCGGAAAACGCGAGGAGCACGTCTCCGCTCACGTATTGCGTCACGGCACATCTCGTTCCACCAAGGAACTGCGGGGGGGGGGGGGGGGGGGAGGAGGTTGCTAGGGTAAAGGGCAGGTACGAGGTATTGAACGTTCTGCGGCTGTAAGAATAACATCCATAACATGAGTGGCCTGATCGTCGATGCTAGGAAATTGACGGTCATCGAATGTCGCTGGAGAGGAGAAAAGTGTCCAATCGGCTTGGAAAAACTTCCAGCATCTTGGGCGCATAGATGGCAGTTGTGGCTGTAATCGAAGGACATATGGAAAATGGTCACTCGAGGAAGAGTGAACCATTAAAAGTGCCGAACTAGCTGAACTATACCGACCGTAAGGTCCAAATGAGAGAAGATTGACGTGGAGGCAGACAAAAATGTATGCTCCACAGTGTTGAGACAAACAAGATCCGCTTGGTGGAAGAGGTCAATCAATAGGAAGCCTTGCGGGCAAGGATGCAGAGACCCCCAAAGTGGATGGCGGGAAGTGAAGTCCCCAACCAGCAAGTAGGGGAGCGGCAGCTGACCAAGAAGATGAAGGAGATCGGCTGTTGCCATTGGTGTGGACGATGGAATGTGAACGGTACAAATAGAAAGTGTATCCAGAAAGAGAAAGATGTACAGCGACAGCTTGGAAGGAACTGTTTAAGGGGATTGGGTGATAATGGATAGCATCACGGAGAAGAATCTTAAGTCCCTCATGTGCCGGAGTGCCCTCAATAGAGGAGAGATCAAACCGGACCTACCGGACCTATTGGATATGAGGGAAGACAAAGTTTTGTTTCCTGATGACAGAAGACGACTGGGGAGTAGGATCGTAAGAAGATCGACAATTAATCCCGATCGGAGTAAATTCTGCGGATATTCCGATGGATAATTGACATTGGGCGGACAGAAAACGGAAAAATCTCACCACATTTGCCGTCAACTCAACCACGGCTGAGAGCCGACGGCCGATGGCGTGGAACGGCATGCAGCCAAAGGCAGAAGATCCTAATTCAGTTTGCTCGTGGGCAGCTCCTGCCCCCACTGATCGGCTAGTTGAACGGCCGCAAGCGGTGCGTCTCGGCAACACGGATGGGGGCCAATGTCGGCTACCGCTGAGTGTCGCTATAGATGAGATACGCCGTGGCGGAGGGGAGGAACTTTGTTTCTTTTGAGCCTTCTTGGAAGCAGGACGTTGAGAGGAGGGAGAAATCGATGGCTTGGAGGTTGGGGAAAGTAAAAAATCTTCGCGAGTAGGCTCTCTTTTGGAAGTCCAGGCATCCGATTTTTGGGCCCGTGATGTAGCAGGAGCTGAAGAAGGGTGAGCCTTCGAGTGAGCAGGTGATAGTGGGAAGGTTGAACAGGCGATCTTTGGAGTGGCTCATATGACGACCGTGGCGCTAAAGGTGAGATCGCAAGTCTGTGTGGCTACCTCCTTAGTAGGCCGAGGAGATGCAAGGTGCTATATTTAGCCACTGTGGGCACAGTGGGCTTTCTACTGAGCAATAACTTACGAGCAGCAAATGTAGACACCTTTTCCTTCACTCTGATTTCCTGAATAATTCGTTCATCTTTGAATATAGGGCAATCTCTAGAGGAAGCAGCTTGGTCACTCATACAGTTGACACGAGGTGATGGACAATCAACCTTATGGTCATCCCTGGCACATGTAATGTATTTGGCCGGAGTAGAACACAGCTGGCTGGTATGATTAAACCGCTGTCACGGATATCAATGCGTACGGTTGGGGATATAATGGCGAACTGAAATGATATCCCACTTTAACTTTCGATGGAAGTTGAACTCTGTCAGACGTCAAGAATACTGGTCGGTACCAAGCCCTTGTCAGCCCTTTTCATGACAAAATGGTTCAAATGGCTCTGAGCACTATGGAACTTAACATCTGAGGTCATCAGTCCCCTAGAACTTAGAACTACTTAAACCCAACTAACCTAAGGACATCACACACATCGATGCCCGAGGCAGGATTCGAACCTGCGACCGTAGCGGTCGCGTGGTTCCAGACTGTAGCGCCTGGAACCACTCGGCCACCCCGGCCGGCTTTTACTGACACTATGTACGGCCGATGCTCTGGTCAGACAGGTAATTTTGAATGTCCTAGTTGGATAATCCATCGAGTGAGCGGGTATAAACCACCCCGCGTGATGAATTTAAAGTACTGCGAACTTCCACCCAGACAGGGAAGGTATGTAGCAATGTAGTTCGTAGCAGTTTTTGTGCCTAGAGGGCACTGAATGTTTCTAACAACAAGGTGCACATTTCGTAATCGGGAACAAGACTACAGAACCTGCAATTGCGGCGACACCTTTCTGATTAATGCAAGGGTTGACTGTTAAGAAGTCTTGACCTTCGTTAGACCAAGAAACAATGAGGAACTTTGGCGCTGATGGAAGACGTGTCTATGGCTGAGACTCATCAAGCTTTCTCTTATGGGCAGAAGATTTAGAAGTAGAGGAAACCATTGCGAAAGTATTCCCTATGATAACCGGCGTCTCCGATGGCGAGCTCCTTCCTCGTGGGGGCCCTCTCTGAGGCCACTCCCGCCTTAGGTGATTGCCCACACACCTCAGGTCACACTTCTCCAGAAACAGACTGAGGGCATGTTTGGAAGGTACCAGCTCGGGTAATCACCCCTCCCTGGGCCTGGCCTTTACCAGAGGGTACATTCATGTCCTGCTTGTCTACCCTGGGCGGGGAATTACGCGTTACCCCATCACCAGCTACACATGGTAACGTGTGGGTCAACCTTCAGACACGGGGAGGAAAGAAAGAGAAAGGGTGGAACAAAGGAAAGGAAAGAAGAGAGGTCTAAAACGCCACAGTAGAGAAGAGGGTAAAGAGAGGAGGCAAGGAAAAGAGAAGGACAAAGGGAGGACGTAGACTTTCCAGACCAAAGAAGAGAAACTACGTCTTACAGTCACAAGTATAGGTCTCCAGATGTAGACACAAAACATACTCCCAAAGAGAGGGAGAAAGAGAAGGGACTGGGGGAGGGGGGAACGAATCGGGGATGAGGAGGGATGTGGAAAGGGAAGTTATGCAGCCTGGAAGGGAAAGGCATCTGCACTAGTTCGGGGTCCTGTGCTCGCCACGCACGTATCTACAAAAGAGTTGTGGACCCCCTGGGGGTTTCAACCACCTTAAGTGTGTACATCAACAGCCATTTTGGAAATGAAATCAACACTATTCAGTAGGTGACAAACCGCATACTAACGTCATAACAGGAAAAATTCACGTCTAGCTGCTGAGAGCGTCATATTTTCACCTGGTGGCAGAAAGTGGAACTATTATTTTTTCAGCATACTTCGGAGCGCACCAATTAAAGAAGATACCTACGATATTACAGAGTCCTGCGATGTATACAGCCCGCCCTGCAACACTCAGGACATCGTCAGTTTAATTAATTATAGCTACCCGCTATAAGAGGTTTTAATGTTTCAACCCACATTTACCGCACAGAAGATGGCCACACAGTGACCGAAATCTGGATATTCAATGTGCTGTTTGGTTTCTTCCTCCGTCAACTGGCATTTCGCGTCGTTACGGTTCTACCAATGTTCCTCTGTATTCTACGGAGTGTTGGTTGCGCCTTGGTGCGCGAGTGTCGGTGTGGTGGCGCTAGCGGCATCAAAGGTGACAGCGTGGAGAGTGCAAGCTAGACTAGGCGACCAGATCGTGAGTGGCACGTTTACGGCCGCAGTGTTGCATAGGGGCACCGCAGCGACGGGGCAGCTGCCGACAGCAAGTTTGTTGGTTGACATTAAGCCCTGCGGAAGTGCTGAAATCCGTCTGTGGTGGTTTAGCTCTATGTTGCTGTTCACCGTTTAGATTATTAGTTGGATTCAGTCAGGATTCTGGAGGCAGTAATTGGCAGCTAAGATTTGTGGCTGGACTCGGCCGGCCGTTCCTGTTTTCTCGTCAAGGTTACCGACCGGCTTCGATTAAGTGGTGAATAACGCCGTTGTAACGTTTATTTCTACCTTAAGAAGACAATGCCTATACGCCACGCCGACGATAAGAAGCTGTATGGTGTTTCAATGGAAATTGGCTACGAGAACTGGCTAAGACAGCTACGTTGCTTCCTTAGCTTTCTATCGCATTAAAGTGCGAGTTTTTACCGTTATTCGTAAACTGTGTGAGGCGTGTTGATTCCCTTGGCTTGTTTTGTGGTCCTGCCGTTCTGAGGTATTGCAAGGTCTGCTTCCGACAACAACTGTGTTTGATAGTCTTCTTGTTGGTAAGGAGAACTACAAAATCATCTCCACCGAAGCAAAGTGACGGAAGCGGCCTTTCCTGAGTGGCTGATAGCAAAATAATCACTTAGGAGAAACCCCTAAAGCTTCTTCAAAATGGCTTTACAGTTACAAAAAATTCCCAACTCGAAAAATCGCAGCTCCCATCCGAAATCGCCGTTTCATGGACGGCACACGATACTCAACGCAGACCTCTCAGCGACTCTTCTGCAACTGACTAACATTGTACAAAATCCAACATGCACATAGATCGCAAAACTTGGAGGAGTTCAACGAACAAAACGCCTTCTCTTATCGAAAGGCAGAAAAGGCGACTCCTGTTCTCAGCGTCTAACATTTTAACAAAGGCGCTCGTTCTGCATGCGTCAGAAGGAACCAGGCGCGTTGCCGGTCGCTAAGAAAGCCTGCGCAGATAGCTTCCGCCTGGGTGCCGCCTCCAGCAAGCTTCAAAAGTTAACTCCACTGTCGTTCTGACGCCTCTGCTGCAAAGCTAGGCCAAGGAAGTCCACCTGAATTCGTCAAGTTGCATGCGTTTGCAATCACACACACTCGTTCAGTCCAGCGGTTAACCATGCTTGGACAGTACATGGTGTGAGAATATACATTTAATGAAAATGAACACAAAGGACACTCAGTTTCGGCTCCCAGCATGATGCTCCTGCCTAGCATGTCATAAGTATGAGAAAATACCGGCGGAGAAAAGACTCTCTGCAGAACCACAACGTCATAAAACCACAAAATTAGGTGAAAAGTTGACTGGCTGCCTTCTTCCAATTTTAATGCCAAATTTCAAATGTATTGGTACAGCTCAGCACTATGGAGTTTAAGGGGAAATATCTAGATAAAATGTCGATCTAAATATACAGGGTGTTACAAAAAGGTACGGCCAAACTTTCAGGAAACATTCCTCACACACAAATACAGAAAAGATGTTATGTGGACATGTGTCCAGAAACGCTTAATTCCTATGTTAGAGCTCATTTTAGTTTCGTCAGTATGTACTGTACTTCCTCGATTCACCGCCATGATTTCATACGGTATACTCTACCTGTGCTGCTAGAACATGTGCCTTTACAAGTACGACACAACATGTGGTTCATGCACGATGGAGCTCCTGCACATTTCAGTCGAAGTGTTCGTTCGCTTCTCAACAACAGATTCGCTGACCGATGGACTGGTAGAGGCGGACCAATTCCATGGCCTCCACGCTCTCCTGGCCTCAACCCTCTTGACTTTCATTTATGGGGGCATTTGAAAGCTCTTGTCTACGCAACCCCGGTACCAAATGTAAAGACTCTTCGTGCTCGTATTGTGGACGGCTGTGATACAATACGCCATTCTCCAGCGCTGCATCAGCGCATCAGCGATTCCATGCGACGGAGGGTGGATGCATGTATCCTCGCTAACGGAGGACCTTTTCAACATTTCCTGTAACAAAGTGTTTGAAGTCACGCTGGTACGTTCTGTTGCTGTGTGTTTCCATTCCATGATTAATGTTATTTGAAGAGAAGTAATGAAATGAGCTCTAACATGGAAAGTAAGCGTTTCCGGACACATGTCCACATAACATGTTTTCTTTCTTTGTGTGTGAGGAATGTTTCCTGAAAGTTTGGCCGTACCTTTTTGTAACACCCTGTATACATAAAGTATTTACATTAAAAAATATACCGAGAGGCAAACTGGCGCAGAGATATATGCTCATTCGGAATACAGAAGGCAGATACGACTGCCTTACCTTACTATACACCATTGACGTATCACGTATTCGTAATTCATAATTCTTGATTAAACTACACTTTTTTGATTCATTACTGTTCTGATCGTTTTTAATGCTGTGCCAATTTATTCATATCTGAGTAGCAGTTGCGATCTACGTGCTCATATATTTGCGGGATTTATTACAGTCTCTGTCTTCCCCTACGTTTTTTACCCTCTAAATTTCCCTCTAGTACAGTGAATCCTATTCCCTCATCTCTTGGCACATATGCTGTCGCACTGTGCCTCGTTCTCGTCAGTGTTTTCCACATTTTCATTCTTTTCCAATTCCGTAGAGAACCTCCTCATTCTTTACCTTATCAGTTCGCCTGATTTTCAACATTCTTCTTCCTTTCCTAGAACCAAACTGATCGTAAACTAGCAGTTCCGCAGTTTTCTTTTCCATTCTTCTGTATATTATTCTTATCAGCAGCTTGGATGTATGAGCTGCAAAACTGAATGTGAGATAGCTTTCGCTCTTATCTGACCCTTGTTATCTTCGAAATTGTGAGGATTATATTTTTTCCGGAAGTCTGATGGTACGCCGCCAGTTTTATAGACCCTAAAAATTAACTTCAATAGCTGTTTCGTTGCCATTTCCCTCCAATAATTTTAGAAATTCCGATGGAGTGTTGTATCTATCCATTCTGCCTCGTTTCATCTCAAACGCTCTACAGTTGTTCTAAATTCTGACTATAAAACTAGATCCCCTACGTCTTCCTTGCCAACAGTAGCACCGATTCCCGACAGATCGCCTAATAAGCCCTGTCGGGTTTGGCTACAAATTGGATGGTGACCGTGTGGGTCTGTCGTATGCTGTTGGCAATCGGGGTGCATTCAGCCCTTACGAGGCCAACAGAGGAGCTATTTGACCGAGAACTAGCGGCTATGCTCACGAAAACTGCCAAGAGAGCGGTGTGCTGACCACATGGCCCTCCACATCCACATACAGTGACGCCTATCGTCTGAGGATGACACGGCGATCTGACGGTACCGTTGGACCTTCCGAAACCTGTTCGGACGGAAGTATATCTTCCTTATCCACTCTAATTTCTACTTATTCATCAGACACGTCCTTCTCATAGGGAGCTTCACTATGCTATACAGCGTAATACTGCATTACACTACCATGTCAGAGAAAAACTGGATTTCTTTTGGTCTGGTATCCCATGGCCCGCTGAGGCACTAGCTAGGGTTTACAGGGTCTCTTCTACTACACCACCCAGTGTGTAGAGATTAGCAGTTGGCTGACAGAGTCTCAGGAAATCCTTCTTAGTCCTCCCCCAAGTTTCGCTTCCCACGCCCGGGTTCCCGGGTTCGATTCCCGGCGGGGTCAGGGATTTTCTCTGCCTCGTGATGGCTGGGTGTTGTGTGATGTCCTTAGGTTAGTTAGGTTTAAGTAGTTCTAAGTTCTAGGGGACTGATGACCTAAGATGTTAAGTTCCATAGTGCTCAGAGCCATTTGAACCTCCCCCAAGTTTCATCTTCTCACAGCTCCCGGAAAGCCTTTATTGTCGTTTTTTCTGCACTGGTTCATCTCTTTGTCATGATGTATGTCCTCTTCTTGATTGTCTCTCGGCCATGTAACCTTGCAGTTTGAAAATTTCCCATTATATTAGCAAATTTCACTGCTGAAATTGTTTCGCTTCTTATTGACTCGCAGGTTCAGTACAAAGGAACACGTCTCATCCTGCGTATCGATTTATACAAACGCTAGTGTCTGTAATCTGAAGGATACTGTGATATGACTATGTGAGCCAATGAGATTCATGCGCGCCTTGTGCCATTCTGTGGCTATTGTGTATGAAACACAATAACGTGAGGAAATGTATGCAGGTGCCTGACGTGGTCGGTATGCTCAAGTAATTCGTTGCGCGGGCCCTCCAGTTTGGTGTCGTACCGTCTGTGTGAGATGAGGATGAGCATATTTACAATACGGAGATATCATGTGATTGGCGTGGATTTGTATTCTTGGTTTATTCTGCGAATTTAGCGGTGGAGAATTGCAACGAACCTTTCATGATTGTGAAGCGTGTTTTCGGCTGTCAGAAGTTCAGCTTAAACAACAGATCATAATTCATTATTATGCTACAGGCTGGAGTACTTCGAAATAGCTATCTGTTCTGCTCTTCCCTCATGGCACACTTACAGGCCATATTGCCTGGGCTGCCGTTTGCTTCACATTAGCAAGTATCTGTGGTGCTTTGTATTTTAGGTAAATAGTCCAGATATGAACCATGTTCCGACAGGTTGTTTACAGCTCCCTTGGTTGGAAAGAAGTACGACATTTCTGTTATTGTAGTAAGGAACTGGTAGTATCTCCTCTTTGTTTTTCTCCTGTTCCAGATTTCTTACCATTCTTTGTCATCGATTGCGCTTATTTCATTTATCGATGTGGCTCGTATATATCTTTTACTTTCTGAGCCTCCTTCCCCCCCACCCCCCCCCCCCGCCCCATCTCTCTCTCTCTCTCTCTCTCTGTTCATCTTTTTACTTCCCTTCTCCCCATCCCCCGTCCGCTTTCCACTCCTTCACCTTCAGCCTTGTTTGTTGCTAACAAAATCACGTATGGGATTTGAAGTCGCTTGAAATGTGGGTAAATCTGTCGGTATGAAGGGTGCGAGATAGACCGCTCCAGCTGCGGCATCTTTGAGTATACTAGCTTCTTAACAGTATTTCGCATAGTTTTAACCTGCGAAATACAAGTTCCCGGCGTTTCGGATTCCGTAGTATACTATTCATAATACCGTAAGCCATAAACACAGATTCCTGTATTCTGTAAAACCGATGACGAGGAAGAAAACAAAACAGCACATATTTGTGCAAAAATTTTTGTTAGAAATCTCTATGTACAGAAGCCGATGCACCGACTGAGTGACTGACGCACTGAGTCATAGTCGCCCAGCACAAACCATGAAGGATAGAAACTTGAAATTTTTCAGAGGGTGTTGATCTCACAGTACATGGGCGTTTAAGAAGGAATTTTTTCTGAACCTCCATTCCTAAGGGGGTGAAGTTGGCGATGAAAGATATTTTTGAAAGTATGTCGCTATTAATCCAATTCTAAGGCTTTAACAACGACAACTGGAATTTGGTTTTTTGATCTAAAATAAAGAAACACCTGTTTCAACATTTTTGGATTTCATCCCCATGTCGGTGAAATAGTGAATGAAAGTTGTTTTTGATAATATGCCGTTATTTAAATACTGGCTTCTGTGATAAATAAAAAATACGTGTTTAGCTGTTTTTGCAAATTCAATCCCTAAGGTTGTGAAATAGGATGTGAAAGGGTTTATAAAAATATTTCACTGTGAAAACATTTTTAAAGCTAAATCTCTGAAAATTGCTACTTGGCTTCTCGGTTGGAAATTGAAAAACATAATTCATTGTTTTTGGAAATTAAATCCCTAAGAGGGTGAAGTAGGGCCACATCCCCCGGCCCAAAACTGCTAAGGATAGTAACTTGAAGCAGTGTTAGTCTTATTCTGCAACCATCCTTTAAGAAGGTATTGTTCGAAGTTGTACTCCTGAGGAGGAGAAACAGGAGATGAAAAGTATTATGAAATTATTTCATTATGAAAGCGTTTTCAAAGTTACGGATATGAAAACTTGTACTTGGCTTCTCTGTTGAAAATAATAATTATAAATACGTGTTTCATTGTTTTTGCTGATTCAGTCCCGTAGAGTGTGAAATAGGGGATGAAAATTTTTAACAAAATAGTCCATTATACTAAAGAAAACCTGTATATTGCCGTTTAAGGCCTATTCCAGACTTGATGTGTTATTAAAGAATCGTCTAAAAATTTGAAGTGATTCGATGAAGAACTTTTCGATATTTTCGCTAAATCTTCTCACTTGGATGTAAATAAATATGTGTTAGAGCATGAAAGTTTCTACGGAAGCATCACCACAAGAACACAAAAGGCATGAGTAACAGGAAACTTGGAGTCCAGCTACTAGAATAGCACTTTGGTCAAAAGTGCTTCGGAAATGACCATGCTTTGTGGACACCATAAAAATTCGGTTAAAGGAAAACAAAAATAATCCGGCACCAAAACAGTTATACATAATGAGGAAGAATATATACATGGGAGAAACAATATCTCTAACGGTTTGCGTACTCCGCTATCGTATTTGACGCTATCTGCAAGAAAGAAACAGAAATCGCACATTTTCCCAGCACAGCATTTTCTTCCTCATAGACGGTTTTAACAGGAAGCCCGTACGTTGTCGTTTAAAGCCTATTCCAGACTTGATGTGTTATTAAAGCATCGTGCAAAAATTTGAAGTGGTTCGATGAAGAACTTTTCGATATTTTCGCTAACGATGTTCCCCATTTCTGTATTAAATAAACTCGTACATTTTTGTACAACTTACATTAAAGAAATATATAACTTGTACTTGGCTTCCCTGTTAAAAATAATGATAAAAAATACGTGTTTCATTGTTTTTGCTGATTCAGTCCCCAAGAGTGTGAAATAACGGACGAAAATTTTTAAGAAGATATTTCATTATATTAAAGAACAGCTAAATCTTCTCAGTTGGATACAAACAACAGTTGATTCTGCTGCAAAGTAAAATTTACCGGTACAAATAACTACACAATACCGATCAACGAAGCTTACATTAGTGTCTCAGTAATAAGTATTTATCAATCGTAACTTGTGAACTACTTTTTATATTTAGTGTGTAACAGTTCCCTGAACGCAATTACGAAATAGCAAAATAAATAATTATTTATCCCCGATGTTACAGCAGTGTGAGGGTTTGTGCCTCCACAAATTTTAAATACGATGTTTAATGATGGCCTACAGCGCCTGAAAATAAAGCCTGCAACGATCATCATGTTTCGCTCTGCCACGCCACCTAGGAAAAGCACTGGCCGTGAACAGCAGTAGGCTAGTTTCAACGCAACCAGTGTTAACGAGGCAGCAACAAAAACAGTCGTGGCGGTTGTCCAAGGCAACAAACTCTCAGTATAGAGCAACACAACTATTTT
Organism: Schistocerca americana; assembly: GCF_021461395.2. Classification (NCBI taxonomy): domain Eukaryota; kingdom Metazoa; phylum Arthropoda; class Insecta; order Orthoptera; family Acrididae; genus Schistocerca; species Schistocerca americana. The sequence goes on along the minus strand of NC_060126.1, from coordinate 164,258,086 downwards.
CTCGTACCGTCTTGTTAGAGGTGCGTAATTACAGGCCATTTGTGGTGAATGAGGAAGAGACGGCGGAGGTTTGCAGAAGGCTGTCGCTAAACCCAAGAACGTGAGCGTTAGTTCCATGACTGGGCTGCTCCGAATCAGAGACGAAAGGTATAGGTGGTAGATTTATAAAGAAGTTTCAGACAGCCAGTAGAGGTAATTTGCTCGCGGAATGTGTCTCTCTTACTTTTGCCGGTGGCTGCTGTAAGGAATCTCTGGCATGTGACTGAGGAGTCCAACAGGTTGGGCATCGCACGCGTCCTTGGTATCACCTTAAGGACGGCGTTATTGACCAATCCACTACCTCGCACCACTTGGAACCGGTCCTTAAAAAGAGCTAAATTCTCCCTGCCCGCACCGGGTTACAAGCAGCGGCGGTTCTTTACAAATCCGCGATAACAGGTCATACATATGTAAGATTTAGTGGCATGAGCCCAAGTTAAACCACACTGTGTTTCTTCGCTGTGAAAAACGAACGCTTCAAATCACGCAGAAAACAGCGAAGTCCATTTCTGTGTAGCAGTCTTTAATGTTTTTGCAGTGCCATCGGTCTCAGGTTTCGTCACATTCTCAAATCACAAGTGGTCCTTTTGTATGAGGTAAACCCACGGCTTCCGCATCAAATGGTTAGAGGACGTACGTGTAGACATAACGCCAAATAAAACCAGTGTCATGTGGTATGTCATTGGATTAGAGACACCGGGAGCACTTCCGTTCGACACGATCGTGAGAGAGTCAGCTTCCACGGAGAGCTATAATACAAAAGGTCAGATACAAATGTTGCCAGGGGCCAGGAGTTCCTTTGCATTATTTGTCGAACAGAGGTGTATACTAGAAATCCGTATTACCTAGAGACACCATAACTGGTGTCTTCCACTGTTTGAAGGGCACTGAAGCACCTGTGCTGATGTTAAATCAAATATTACTAGTCAAGTTTTGCGGATGGAACTGTGTAAGAGAAATATACTTAGTTACATCTTCCGTGAGTCATGTACGGATTATAAATTTCTGCATGTGCTCAGTATCAGGTGTGAAACAATCTCGTTGGGCAAAAAATAGTCACACCAGCGGGCTCGTAGAGATGAATCATGAACCATTTAGAGATGGTGCAACGGCAGAGTGACATGCTCAACCGCGCTCCTGTACACGAACATAAAGAACAAGCAATCAGTGAGACGTTTATATTTCAAGCAGACGTTGTACGTAATAATGAGCGTAAAGCAATGGTGACCGGGAGACCCCTCGCGTGGCGGTTCGGCCGCCGCTCCAGAAGTTCTTTAACGCCACTGCGGCGACTTGCAAGTGAGTGAGGATGAAATGATGATGAAAGATACACAACACTCAGTCATCTCGAGGCAGAGAAAATCTCTGACCCCGACGGGAATCGAACCCGGGGCTCCACGCGCGGGAAGAGAGAACGCTACCGCAAGACCACGAGCCGCGGACGACGTTGTACGTGAACAATGGTAGACGTGAGGACACGAAAGAGTGGCCAAAAGGGTCAATCGTGGTTGGTCGTGCCCATGGCCCTACGGTGTGAATTTGCTGGATTAGTTGGCGGTTCGCAACGGACGTGTCCACAGGCAGTGTTGTAAAATGCTTCGCCACGAAACAGGACGTCACAATTGTGGCTGAAAGCACACCACTGAGATGGACTGGAAACGCGTTTCGCGGCTTGTAATGAAACTGGGGTTCGGTCACCTCGCACGAAGCTGCGCGTCTTCCCTACGCCAGAAATCATCGAATGAACAGCAGGTGAGTGGCGGAACGTAATGCGGTCGGACGTACGTCCTCAAAGCGCGGAAGGTCAGGTTCAAGCAGGACGTGGATCTGTGAAGTTTAGGGAGTCTTTGCCCTATCATGAACTGGGCCTGCTCACTGAAGTGATCACTAACATGAACTAGTATGTTTATTTAGTTTATTTCAGTATTCTGAATGATCAGGTATTGACATTCAGTCAACATCTAGATGATGAGTATGCTATTGGTAACGCTATTTTCCAAGATAACAAGAGCAGAATTAATCGGACTGGAAGAATTTGTGACTGGTCTTCTGAACACTCCCCCACCCTATTACATCTAGACTGGGCTGCAGAATCATCTGACTTGAACCAAACAGAAAATGTGTGGGACATCTTGAAACAGAGGGCAAATCGCTTAAATAAACATCCCCACAATTTGGTGGAACTGCGTGATAAAAACTTCAGCGAGTAGCCTCAACCTGGAAGCGACATACTTACACAACCTCGTGTACTCGCCTCCTAACCGAATATAGGCGGTTATCAGGTCTAGGTGCGAAATTACACGGTACTAGATAATACTTGTAATAATTTCTCTTGGAGTGACTAATTGTTTACGCTCTAAAGAACGTTTCCTCAAAAATCCTGTGTTGCGTGTTTTGCGAAAATTTTTTTGTATAATAACAAAGCTTAAAAGACTCGGGGGCATGGGTATTTCTGCCTGTTTATCTGCAATAGTTTACATTTGTTTACACTGATTGTCAACTGCAGCTCTTCCTGCATTTTGATAGCACTGTGACATTTCTGTACACAACACCATTCGCTGAAAGCCTTATGAAACAGCCGTCTCTGTCCACTAGGTCATTTACATACAGGATTTAGAAAAACTATGTATGAAATTTTGTAGATTCATTAGAGGATATAATAAAGAGCTTTCATTACTTGATGCCGACGTCACGTGAGCATCGTTTTGCCTCTCGGTTTAACTGAAGTGTTCGACGATGGACGTTGGTTAGGACACCGTTCTCAGCCTGTTCTGTGAAACACTTTGGCACTGGAATCTGGTTTACAACAGAATTGCATTTTACTGTTAGCAATGGTAACTTTTCACTATCGTTGGCAGTGTCGGTGTCTCTGACAAAGTCAATTACATTATTGTTCTTTTGTTACGTTATATTTACATGAAGTTGCTATTGATGTTTGAAGAGCCTTAATGACTGATTTACCCTCTAACCCAGTGTTCCGCAAGCTTTCATTACTCACGGTAGAACCGTAATAGAAGCTTCATTTATGAAATTCCAGATGGACCAAGACTCAATATGGCACACCAAAACGCCTGTCCCCCAAAATCGAGTGAATCTTAAAATATTTATTAATTCTTACGTCGTTATGAAATCTGTTACTATTATTGCCATAATTATAAATCAGCAATAGATTCATGTATTTATTTACAACTTAGTAACTTCAGTTTATTGTAGAAAATAGATACGTTTAATACGAATTTTAAATTAAGTAACTCTTCTGATACTTTCAGTCCAATCCTTGAGCCTGGCTAGCTGTACTCAGACGGCTGATACGTGGTGAAATTCCTGTTTAAGCCACACTCATTTCTTCATCGATGAATCTGAGACTCTCTGCCTGATTTAATTTCAGTCAACTCCGAGAAACCCAGTTCACACATATATGTAGCAGTAAATGACAATAACACATTAACTACCATCACCGATATATTTGTGTATTCACTGCATATTGACAGTCAAAATGTATCCGAAGGTCCTTCGAAAAAATTGTATTTCAATTTTCTGTCTGCTTTCAGATCTGCCAGTTACTCTTGTAAGGCTAAATTTAAAATATTAGGAAGATATTTCGAATCCACGAATGGACCACGAACACAGTCAAAATCTTGAACACACTCTCAATTTTTTTTAAATTCTGCAGCAATGGGGACATGTCACACGATCCGTTTCCAATTGTTTGTATTCACAAACTTACTAATAAATTCTTGAATAATGTCCATATTAGAATATTCTCGTTTCTGTCTTGAATGTTTCTGTTTACTTCATCTACACGAACGAAAATATCGCAACGACGTGCCAACTCAGATGCCCATTCATCATGTGGAAACAGATCCACACGTTCATGCCCTCAATTGTAAAAAATGCAACTACCCCATCTCTAAGTTCAAACATTTACGCTAACACTTTACCTCGAGCCATCATATTACTGTATGTATCAGAAGTGTGGTGTCCTGTAATCTCATTTCTTGACACAAAACGGTGAAAAGCCACATACTTAGGGGCCACGACCTTACGAATTTCACGACTTTTACTATTTCGTCCACCACGATTTTTGCAGAAAATAGCAGAGACTTAGCAACACTAGCTCCGCGGTGAATGAGACAATGGATTTACTTCGCATATTTTACCCACGAATCCTTTCAGTCACCCTGTCGTAGATTGCACCCACATTCATTCTATCCTGATCAAGTAGACCTTTTCATTAATCATACGAAATATTTGTTCAAAGGTTAGCGTTCAGGTAGTTCTTAGCAAAGAAAGAAATGGCAGTTACATCACTATCAACACGACTCATCAGCGAAGAAGTTGTGCATGAACGCAAATATTGCTGGTCTTGCCGACTTGAAGTGAGAACTTACGAGTGTTCTTTATTTGATCCTTCAAAAAGTCTTCGATGTCACTGGATATCTCATCAACTCGGCCACTGACTTACAGAGGAATTTTTTCAATTTAAGTAGCAGCTTTTGAACCTAGGGCTATTTCTATCTTTTCTTTGCACGCTTGCAATAACAACGTATCTGTTATTGTGTGTGATTTTTCGTTCGTTACAGTAAGTTCGGCTACCTAATAGCTAGCTACCGACGTAGTCATGAGCTTCACTTGTTTTTCATTTTGTCCCAACAACCGACGACAGTAACTCGTAACTTTACTTAACAGACAAGAATGGTTGTTGACAAATGTAATATCAAATCTGGTAACATTACTAATTTTTTCAATACAGATAACACACTTGCAGATTCGACCTTTCTTGTCACATCACCAGAAACCCGTAAGATAAATGATTCCCCCCAATATTTCCTTTGAGCCTCTTTTCCTCCTTTTTTCGGCTTTTTTTCGGCTTCATGGTTTCACTACTTGCACTCGAGGACATATTACTCGAACAATGAACATGTTCACATCGAACAAAAAATTTAATAACACTGTTTAAATTAATTTCTATGAAAATATAAGACATCAGCGTGTATTAAATAGCGGGAGAAGAAACAAGCACTTTCTCATTTAAAATTGAATGAAATAAATTACATTGAATTTCCTTAAAAAATATAAAAATTCCCCGTACTTCTAAAATTGAAATCCCTTATTTTCTTATTATAATATGTAAATGTTCGTGTCACACCCTTCACTTTGTGACACCGATTGCGGAAAACGCTCTAACTTAGTTAGCCGAATACATGTCATCTACGGGAAAGCAAAATGCAACAGTACAGCAACAACGTGTCCGTATGCAAAACCATTTGTAAAGATGAGGTCACCAGATCACGTCACATTTCAAGGAACTGATATCCGTCTTCCTGTAATGGGATCTCTTAGACCAGGCCGACGAGGGACGTAGACCTCGAAATAGGCGAACTGTTAATTTTGAGGAAGCAGATCTACAGCGGTCTCAACACAATCCCAGCCGAGCATACAGTGCGTAGCCAAGGAACTAAATACCTTTAACACCAATGTGTGGACCGTCTTGCACGAGACGGGCGTGCATCAATTCTCGCATCACTAGTCACAAGACCATTGACACTTTCTAGCGAGAAGAATTCTGCCAATAGTATCTAGACCATATTGTAAACGCACCTGACTTCCAAACGTGCTTTTTATTTATTGATGAAGCTGCCTTCACAACGGATGGTATACCCAACACCCAAAACAAAATTCTAATGCAAAATGTCTGTTCAGTCTTCACAGAGATTTACGGTAACTGTGTGGGCTACGACCATTTGACTGGACCGTATCTTCTGCTGCAGAAAATTGCAGTATCTTTCTCCATGAAGTCCTATTGGAAACGTTGGAGAAAGTCCCGCTAGCAGTCAGGCAACCGCAACGGACGGGAACTAATCATTCATTGCCGTTGGTTTACACAGAGTTTTCCCCAGTTACTGCAATTGGCCGGTAATGTTGCCACCCAGCTCTCTAATGTTCCTCCTACGGCTTTTTGTCGTGGAGGAAAGATGAAGTGTTTACCGTGCGAGACACCAGTAGACATTCCAGAAAATCTGGTTGCCTCTTTTGGGTGAATATTCAGCCTTCAGTTTGTGAAACACCAGCTTGTTTTGAGCGTCTTACACAGCCATTAGCATGCAGAAAACAGTTGTGGAATAATGTAAATATTCGACATTTTCAGCAACATCTCTGAAACTATACTCATAAAGCAGCAGTTTGAAAACCATCTCTGAACATGGCTAGCGTGAAAACCTTCCTGTACACATGGCATCAATCTGGGTGGTTGTTCTGTACCTCACGCATTCTGCGTCTCGTAGACGAACAGATAAGCTGTATTTCCCACGATAGTTGTGTTCTGAACTCATATTGATTCCTACGCAAGAATTTTTCAGTATCCAGGAATTTCATAACAACGAGCATAAAAAAGGTTCCAAAGTTCTGCATCAGATTAGCATCAGACAAATGGGTTTATAGCTTTTTTGAGAGATGAATTACGGTACGACCTTCTTCAGTTCTGGAAAAATACTTTCAGTATTTCACGCTTCTCTCTCTCATTCTCCGTTAAAGAAATGCAACACTGCAATATTAGGGTTTATCGTCTCCTACATTCAGGTCATTAGAGATAGAGTACAAAATCGGATTTTTCAAGAATGGGTAGCGATTTACGGAAAACACAGGAAGCGTAAATCCGGATAGGCGGACGTGGATATTAACCATTGTCTTGCCGAATGGGAGTACAGTAGGCTAACCACTGCGCCATCTCGCTCCATCTCCTTTTGCTACACAGTGTTCTGGACGGAGAGTTTCTCGTAGCGATTCAACGTAAACGTAGAAACCACCTGTAGATTACACTGAGGTGACAAAGGTCATGGGATACCTACTAATATCGAGTCGGAACTCCTTTCGCACGGTGTAGTGCGACAGCTCGACATAACATCGGCGCAACAAGCAGATGGAAGCCCCATGCAGATATTTTGAGCCATGCTTGCTATATAAACTAAACTAAACTCCGCCCGAACAGGCCTTGGAAGGCCCAACGGTACCGACCGGTCGCAGTGTCATCCTCAGTCCACAGGCGTCACTGGATGCGGATATGGAGGGGCAAGCTGTCGGCATACCGCTCTCCCGGCCGTACGGCAGTTTACGAGACCGGAGCCGCTACTTCTCAGTCAAGTAGCTCCTTAGTTTGCCTCACAAGGGCTGAGTGCACCCTCTTGCCAACAGCGCTAGGCTAACGGGAAGGTCACTCATCCAAGCGCTAGCCCAGCCCGACATTGCTTAACTTCTCTGATCTGACGGAAACCGGTGTTACCACTGCTGCAAGGGCGTTGTCATTCTTGCTATATCCCAACCCATAATTGTGAAAATGTTGCCAGTACATGACCTTGTGCACGAACTGTCCTCTCTATTCTGTACATGTTCGATTGTCATCCATAAAAATTCCATCATTGTTTGGGAACATAATTCCATCATTGTTTGGGAACATGAAGTTCGTGAATGGTTGCACATGGTCCCCAAGTAGCCGAACACGACCATTTCCAAACAATGATCGGTTCAGATGGACTAGACGATCCAGTCCATTCCACGTAAATACATTCCACATCATTATGGAGCCACTACCAGCTTTCACAGTGCCTTGTTGACAACTTGAGTGCATGGCTTTCTGGGGTCTCCGCCACACTCGATGTCTACCATCAGCTCTTATCAACTAAAATCGGAAATCACTTGTCCAGGGCAGAGTTTTACAGTCGTCGATATGGTCACGAGCCTAGGCGCGCCGGCGCAGACGATGTTGAGCTGCTAGAAAAGACATTCACGTCTGTTGTCTGCTCCCACTGCCCGTTAACGCCAAAATTTTCTGCATTGTCCAGACGGATACGTTCGTCGCACGTCACACATTGATTTCTGCGTTTCTTTCACGCAGTTAATCTGAAATCTGATAAGCAGAAATATCTTCCCTACTTGCTTTACATTCCTACTTACAACCGTATTCAATGATTCTGTAACACTCTTATGGCCACTGATTGCTGGTTCTTTGATGAGACGAAAAGCCCACGCCTATTCGTGACCAGAATAACGAAAATTATGCCTTCACGAGTATATTCTCTGATTACCTGTTAAAGGCAATTTTTTGGTAATGCATTTGACGAGTTTTCACATGTTTCCCTCTGCCTACTACGCGTCTTAATCTCTTGTCTTCCCGTCTACAAATTGTAAATTGAATTTCCATCTAATACTACAACACAACAAAGGAATTCGCAATAAATCTTCCCTCAAATAGTTCGCCACTATTGGTCCTGAGACAGCGGTTCAATAAAGTGAGGCCCCCGATGACAATGTTTGATCCGTCTTTAACAGCTTGGTTCAGATTATTTCAAATGAGGAATGTGCACTAACTTCACTAGGTATTATGGTATTTTTACAGATATAAAGAAGCCTGTTAAAACTTTGTTTGGAATATACATTCTAGTCGAAAATTGGAATTGCGTAGCCATTAATATCAAGTTTCATCCAACTTTCTGTCTTTGGTATTATGTGGGTATTGTTACCGTTTACAAACGAGACTAGTTCTGGGACCTTCCCATATACTTTCTTGGAGTGAACTAGAACTATATCAATATTTCTTCTCTCCGTTCTTCCATGGACAATACTACACTTTCTAAGTAATTGGTATAGCGTTCTTCTCTGTCTGAAATCAGAACGTATCTTCGTCGGGCATGTGGCAGTGATTTCATTATCGTAAAACACCCACATGTGCAGGCTACTCTTACTCTGCTACCCAAGTAGCTGTTTCCTGAGTACCGCAAACGCCTGACCTATTAAGGAGAGGGTGTTACATTTCCACTCCTTCAGGAATAAACTTGGAGCTTAGCGATACCTCAATACTCTTCATCTCACAGCGACCAAGTCCCTCAGACAGGACTTGTTGCGCCATAGAAGATCAAAGGCAACTAGACGAGCTTCAAGTAGACTGACATAAACCTCTCCTCTTGACAGGATGGCTGTAAATTGAATAGAGGACGCCTTAACAGAAGCAGTATTGTTACACGAAGAACTGATGAGCTCTGCTAAGTGCGGTGGCAACGATATCATCCGACCTGTTTTTGCTGTTTGGTCACCACGTTCGCTCTATTCAGACGCTCTTTCTGCCGTATCAGTAACTGAATAGCTATTCTTGTGTCCTACTTCAGCCTTCTTGTGCCACTGTAACCAGTCTCCATTTGACGATGTCCATCCGTTGAAATGATGTCATTTTTTTTTAAGTTGCTGGATTGGGCGCTCCAACAACGGCCCTTTTCAGGAATTCTGCCTGACTCTGCTGCTATGCCTCTGATGATACCTGAGATATACTCCGAAATTTCAGTGGCTGTACCAAAGAAACTGATCTTCTGTGCAACAGGTACTTCTTCTACCTGGTAGCACTTCGCTATGAAATGCTGCATACCTTTTATCCGTGGAGGTTTCTTCAGTCAAATAAGAATCAGTGATGTAGGCTCAAATAACCCAAGACTAAATGTTCACAGTTCACTGCCACTGATGGTTGGTTGGTTGGTTGGTTGTTTTTGGGGAAGGAGACCAGACAGCGTGGTCATCGGTCTCATCGGATTAGGGAAGGATGGGGAAGGAAGTCGGCCGTGCCCTTTCAGAGGAACCATCCCGGCATTTGCCTGGAGTGATTTAGGGAAATCACGGAAAACCTAAATCAGGATGGCCGGACGCGGGATTGAACCGTCGTCCTCCCGAATGCGAGTCCAGTGTCTAACAACTGCGCCACCTCGCTCGGTACTGCCACTGATGTTCAGGCTACCTCAGCCAATGTGAATTCTCGACGGCCCTATAATATCTGAGGTGAAGAGTTCAGCTGACGCATTCTGTATACCGGTAATAGAATGAATATGAAGTGGCAGAAGAAAAAGAGGATGAAAATCTGGTTCTTGTGTACAAAGTATGCAATCGTTAATGGAGGAGACAAAAATCTTGAAGAGTTACCGAGGAATAGAGAAGAGTGGAGAAAAATAATTAGAGACAAATTGGTGCTGGTAAAATGTATAAGCGTCGTTAAACCAGAAATGTAATTTGGTGTGGTTGTATATTAAATGTCTTGTGATCAGACTTCGCCTTGTTTGATCTTTGAATAGTGGAAAATATAAGGTTCACGAACGATCCATAAATGACGTGTACTTCCATATGTTTGTTACTCTTTAGATCACTAGAGCGCATTGGTTGTGCTACAGAAGAGTTAAATGACCGTGCGTAGGTGGTGCACTGGCGAACGCAAACAATCAAACAGGTTATGGACAGTATTCGTTTGAATTGCGTGGCTGTGTATCTGTATGACCGGAAGCACGGCGAGGTTTCGTAGCGCGCAACATGGGCGTGTGGCTCGCCTTGGCAGTCTCTGGGTCGCGAAAGCTGTTCCTGCTCTCGCACCGGGCTGCACGTGACCGCACGTTGGCCGATGCATTCCACTGACGGGCAGAGTCCCCGAGTAGAACCAACGCTGTCGATTATGGCCGCAGTCTCGCGAATTTTACTTTCCGCTTTATTTCGTTCATATAGTCAAGAAGGCTTAATCAGATCCCCGTATTTAACGACTGATATTTTGTGTTGCAGGCGAAGCTATGGGGTGGATCGTAGAAACTTCTGACACAGGTTGTCTACAGTATGCCCTGCATGTAAAACAGTCGTTTCAGGGTTTACTTTTTTGTGCAGCCAATTCTGGGGTCAGGCAGGTGTGATTACCTTTACTTTACGCCTAGTACGCAGCGCTGTGGTCGAACACGAAACGTCGCCTTCCTATCGTTCATCTTGCCTGCTTTCGTGACATGGCAGATGTATTTCATTTTAGCTTTGTGCCTTAATGTCATTCCCGACCCTACAGCCGTCAGGTAACCTAAGAGAAGGTACACAACCTGACGATCGTTCGAAGCGAAAAAGTCTAGTAAACATGGGCTCTAAAATTATACCTTGAGAAATACGAGCTTCATCTTCGATACGGTGAAACAGTCTCTTCTCCTGCAAGTTCTTTGCTTCTCACGTTTTAGGATGAAATAGTACGGATCAAAACAAGAAATAGGGTGGTAAAACCGTTAGATCTGTGAGCACTTGCTCAATAGAAAGTGATGGGTTTCACAATAGAGAAGACAAACACGTACTCATAGCTTTTAATTTATGCACTTTAGAGCACATGTTTAGAAGATACAGTACTGTCCATTAAAATTGCTACACCTTGAAGATGACGTGCTACAGACGCGAAATTTAACCGACAGGGAGAAGATGCTGTGATATGCAAATGATTAGCTTTTCAGAGCATTCACACAAGGTTGGCGCCGGTGGCGACACCTACAACGTGCTGATATGATGAAAGTTTCCAACCGATTTCTCATACACAAACAGCAGTAGACCGGCGTTGCCTGTTGGAACGTTGTTGTGATGCCTCGTGTAAAGAGGAGAAATGCGTACCATCACGTTTCCGGCTTTTATAAAGGTCCGCTTGTAGCCTATCGCGATTGCGGTTTATCGTATCGCGACATTGCTGCTCGCGTTGGTCGAGATCCAATGACTGTTAACAGAGTATGGAATTTGTTGGTTCAAGAGGGTAATACGGAACGCCGTGCTGGATCCCAACGGCCTCGTATCGCTAGCAGTCGAGATGACAGGCATCTTATCCGCATGGCTGTAACGGATCGTGCAGCCACGTCTCGATCCCTGAGTCAACAGATGGGGACGTTTGCAAGACAACAACCATCTGCACGAACAGTTCGACGACGTTTGCAGCACCATGGACTATCAGCTCGGAGACCATGGCTGCGATTACCCTTGATGCTGCATCACAGACAGGAGTGCCTGTGATAGTGTACTCAACGACGAACATGCGTGCACGATTGGCAAAACATTTTATTCGCATGTTTTGCCGTTGATTACACGTCTCGGTCACCTCTTGTTCGCATTGACGGCACTTTGAACAGTGGTCATTACATTTCATATGTGTTACGACCCGTGGCTCTACCCTTCATTCGATCCCTGTGAAACCCTACATTTCAGCAGGATAATGCACGACCACACGTTGCAGGTCCTGTACGGGCCTTTCTGGATACAGAAAATATTCGACTGCTGCCCTGGCCAGTACATTCTCCAGATCTATCACCAACTGAAAACGTCTGGGTAATGGTGGCCCAGTAGCTGGCTCGTCACAATACGCCAATCACTATTCTTGATGAACTGTGGTATCGTGTTGAAGCCGCATGGGCAGCTGTACCTGTACACGCCATCCCAGCTTTGTTTCACTCAATGCCCAGGCGTATCAACGCCGTTATTACGGCCAGAGGTGGTTGTCCTGAGTACTGATTTCTCAGGATCTATGCACCCAAATTGCGTGAAAATGTAATCACATGTCAGTTCTAGTATAATATATTTGTCCCATGAATACCCGTTTATCATCTGCCTTTCTTCTAGGTGTAACACTTTTAATGGCCACTAGTGTATTTTGCTTCGAATAATCGTTCGTATGGTAGACACACAAAAGAAGACGAAGTAAATATTCCAGAATTCGAATCGAGAACAGCTGCGAACATGAGTAACGTAGAAGTAAATATCATCGGAGTAGTGAAGCAACTGAAATCACTTAATAAAAGCAAGTTTTCTGGTCCAGACTATTTACCAATTAGGTTCCTTTCGTAGTATGCTGATGCATTAGCTCCATACTTAACAATCATATACAACCGTTCGCTCGACGAAAGATCCGTACCCAAAGACTGGAAAGTTGCACAGGTCTCACCAATATTCAAGAAATGTAGTAGGAGTAATCCACTAAATTACAGGCTCATATCGTTAACGTCGATATGCAGCAGGATTTTAGAACATATATTGTGTTCGAACATTATGAATTACCTCGGAGAAAACGGTCTATTGACACACAGTCAACATGCGTATAGAAAACATCGTTCCTGTGAAACACAACTAGTTCTTTATTCACATGAAGTGTTGAGTGCTAGTGACAAGGGATTTGAGATCGATTCCGTATTTCTGGATTTCCGGAAGAGTTTTGGCACTATATCAAAAAAATGGTTCAGATGCCTCTGAGCACTATGGGGCTTAACTTTTAAGGTCATCAGTCCCCTAGAACTTAGAACTACTTAAACCTAACTAACCTAAGGACATCACACACGTCCATGCCCGAGGCAGTATTCGAACCTGCGACCGTAGCGGTCGCGCGGCACCAGACTGTAGCGCCTAGAACCACTCGGCCACCCCGGCCAGCGACGCTGTACCACCCAAGCGGCTCGTAGTGCAATTGCGTGCTTATGGAGTATTGTCTGAGTTATGTATCTGGATTTGTGATTTCCTGTCAGATAAGTCACAGTTCATACTAACTGACGGAAAGTCATCGAGTAAAACAGAAGTGATTTCAGGTGTTACCCAAGGTAGTGTTAAAGGCTGCTCCTTACCTATAAAAACGATTTTGGAAACAATCTGAGGAGCCGACTTCGGTTGTTTGCAGATGACGCTGTCGTTTATCGACTAATAAAGTCATTAGAAGATCAAAACAAACTGCAAAACGATTTAGAAAAAATATCTGAGTGGTGCGAAAAGTGGCAGTTGACCGTAAGTAACGAAAAGAGTGAGGTCATCCACATGAGTGCTAAAAGGAACTCGTTAACCTTCGGTTACACGATAAATCAGTCTAATCTAAAAGCGTTAAATTCAACTAGATACCTAGGTATTACAATTACGAACAACTTAAATTGGAAGGAACACATAGAAAATGTTGGGGGGAAGTCTAACCAAAGACTGCGTTTTATTGACAGGACACTTAGAAAATGAAACAGATCTACTAAGGAGACTGCCATTACTACGCTTGTCCGTTACTGCTGCGCAATGTGGGACCCTTATCAGATAGGACTGATGGACAACACCGAAAAAGTTCAAAGAAAGGTAGCACCTTTTGTGTTATCGCGAAATATGGGAGAGAGTGACACAGAAATGTACAGGATTTGGGCTGGAAATCATTAAACGAAAGGCTTTTTTCGTTGCGACAGAATGTTCTCACGAAATTCCAATCACCAACTTTCTCCTCCGAATGCGAAAATATTTTGTTGATACATACCTACATAGGAGGAACGATCACCACGAGAAAATAAGGGAAATCAGAGCTCGCACGGAAAGATATAGGTGTTCATTCTTCCCGCGCGCTATACGAGATTGGAATAATAGAGAATTGTGAAGATGGTTCGATGAACCCTCTGCCAGGCACTTAAATGTGACTTGCAGAGTATCCATTTAGATGCAGATGTAGATGTAGATTCCTAAATACTCACCACTGCTACTGGGTCATCCTGCATCGTCCATTATTCAAAAATGAGAGACAGCGACTGCGAACAAACTTTACACATAGCTTCAAATCTTTTCGGGACATTTTTCTCGTGGACGCCCATCACAAAATAATGAAGGCAAACAAGCTTTTCGCTCAATATAATTTCACTATTCATGCGGCACACTTCAGCAGTGGGAATGATTTTGTAATTCATTACTTCTATAGTACTAGCTCTGTTCAGAACACGTTTAGCAGAGCGTTTACACTTATGCCACTGACAGTACCTGCGTATTTGTACTGTAACATGGCACATAGTGCAGGAGATATGAAGTCGTTAACATGATTAAGCTAGGAGGTAGTTTGAGGTCCTATAATGAACACTCGACGGCCGTTATACAGCAAGGGAAGTCAGACCGCGTTCAGAGCAAAAGACACTTCGACTGCATAAATTTTACCAGTTACTTGTCGAAGTATTCGTAACAAAGTACCTTAATCCACTGCTCTACAGGAACTTCCGCGCGCTCAAATTATTCTTGAGACCGAGAGTTGTACCAGAAGTGGAAACCTCTGCTATATCTAGTGTGTCTTGGAACGTACATAGTAAATACAAATTAGAGGCCATAGGAGGAGAAGTGTTCATTACATTTGACAAACATATTGTTCTGTTCAGGACGAAGTTGAGTGTGACACTGAAGTTGTCTGGTGGCGTATAAAAGGTGTACCTGAAACCAAGATAATTGTTGAACTTTTTACCGACCGTTGGGATAATTCTACAGTCATTTAAAGAAAGTCCATGGCCAGTAGCGCTTAAAAACACAGATCATACAGAACCAGTTTCAAGAGAGCTTAGTCTACCGAGTATACACTGGGATAGCTATTGACTCATTGAGGCAGTGGGGCGGGGATGCACAGACAGTCGTGCGAAATACTTTGTACAGGTTTTTTGAAAACTGTCGTGAGCAGCTAGTTCGGCAGCAGCATGCAATGAAAATTTCTTAGACCTTGTAGCTACAAACAGGCCAAATCTTGTCGACAATGTCAGTATAAAAATGGGAAATAGCGATCATGATGTAATTACAGCAACTATGGTTACGAAAGCTAATAAATCAGTAAGGCTGGGAGAGTGTTTATGCTAGAAAGAGCAGATAAACAGTTGTTAGCATCTCAGGCAGACAGAGGACAAACTTCACTTAGTTCCAGTAAGATGGACGTAGAGGAATTGTGTGATAAATTTAAGCAGACACTTACTACTAGGTGGACTAAGGCTAGAAAAGATCCACCTTGGATTAACAATGAAATTCTGAACGCTGAGAAAACAGGGGCTTTTGCATACTCGGTTATAAAGTGAAGCCGGCCACTGTGGCCGAGCGGTTCTAGGCGCTTCAGTCTGGAACCGCGTGACCGCTACGGTCGCAGGTTCGAATCCTGCCTCGGGCTTGGATGTGTGTGATGTCATTAGGTTACTTAGGTTTAATTAGTTCCAAGTTCTAGGGGACTGATGACCTCAGATGTTAAGTCCCATAGTGCTCAGAGCCATTTGAACCATTTTAAAAAGTGGGCGCGCAGATGACAACAGATGAAGGTTAGTAGACATTTGTACATTTGTAAAGAAGTCTTTGCGCCAAACACACAACTACCAACGCCACACCTCACCAACAGATCTGGCAGAAAACCAGCAAAATTCTAGTCCTGTATAAAATCGATAAGCTGGTCTAAGGCTTCGATAAATCCCTTGTTGACCAGTCTGGTATAGCAGTTGAAGATAGCAAAACGAAAGCCAAAGTTTTAAAGTTCACTTCCAAGAAATCATTCATGCAGAAGAATCTTACAAACATATCGTTATTTTACCATCGGACAGATTTTCGTATGGTCGACATAGTAATAAACATTCCTGGCGCCCTCCCGCCGGAGGTTCGAGTCCTCCCTTGGGCATGGGTGTGTATGTTGTTCTTAGCTCATGTTAGTTTAAGTTAGTTAAAGTATTGTGTAATCCTAGGGACCGATGACCTCTGCAGTTTGCTCCCTTAAGAACTCACACACATCTGAACATTTGATCATTCCTGGTGCAGAAAAACAACTGAGAGATTTGAAAACAAATAACTCACCAGATCTACACGGAATCTCAATTCAGTTTTACAAAGAGTACTTTTGGCAATGGCCCCGTACCTAGATTACATTTATTAATAGTATATCGCCCAGCGCAGAGTCCTAAGCGACTGGAACACAGCACAGGTGTCACCGGTATATAAAAAGGGTAAATGGACGGGCTCTCAAAATTATAGGCCAAGCAACCTTCGATTTGCCGCAGAGTCTGTGAACGTATTCTCAGTTAGAACATGATAGGATTCGATTGGTGGAAGAGACCAAAGAGCTATGTCATCGGTCTCATCGGATTAGGGAAGGACGGGGAAGGAAGTCAGCCGTGCCCTTTCAAAGGAACCACCCCAGCATTCCTGGAGTGATTTAGGGAAATCACGGAAATCCTAAATCAGAATGGCCGGACGTGGGATTGACCCGTCGTCCTCCCGAATGCGAGTCCAGTGTGCTAACCACTGCGCCACCTCGCTCGGTAGGACATCATAAATTTTCTTCGGACCAAGAAGCTTATGTCCACGTATCACCATCGCTTTAGAAAGCATCGGGAGTGCGAAACTCAGCTTTACTTTATTTCGCATGATCTACTATTAACAATGGATGGAGGGCAACAGGCAAAATCCATATTTTGGGATTTCCAGACAGCATTTGTCACTGTGCCCCATAGCAGGCTGTTAAAGATGGTACGAGCATATGA
Organism: Schistocerca americana; assembly: GCF_021461395.2. Classification (NCBI taxonomy): domain Eukaryota; kingdom Metazoa; phylum Arthropoda; class Insecta; order Orthoptera; family Acrididae; genus Schistocerca; species Schistocerca americana. The sequence goes on along the minus strand of NC_060126.1, from coordinate 164,240,975 downwards.
AATAGGTTCACAGATACGTGAGTGACTCGAAGAGCTTTTAAACTACAGGACCCCAACATCTTGCTTTCGACGGCGAATGTTTACTAGAGACAAGACCATCGTTAGGAGTCCTCAATGAAAGTGTGATAGGTCCGTTGTTGTTCTTTGTATACGTAAATGATTTGGCGGGCGGGGTGGACAGCAATCTGTGGTTCCTTACTGATGATGCTGTGGTGTACAGCAAGCTGTCAAAGTTGAGTAACTGTAGGAGGATACAAGATGACTCACTGTTAGACAAAATTACTAGTTGGTGTGATGGATGACTGCTAGCTCTAAACGTAGACAAATCTAAGTTAAGTAGGAAAAACGTAATATTCGGATAAAGCGTTAGTAGTGTGCTGCTTGACACAGACACGTCGTTTAAATACCTGGGCGATATGAAATGGACCGAGCATGCGAGGACCGTGGTAGGGAAGCTGAATGGTCGACTCCGGATTATTGGGAGAATTTTAGGAAAGTGTGGTTCATTTGTAAAGGAGTTCGCATATGGAACGCTGGCGCGACCTATTCTTAAATACTGCTGTAGTGTTGGTGTCGGTACCAGGTCGGATTAAAGGAAGACACTGAAACGTTTCACAGGTTGACTGCCAGATTTGTTACCGGTAGTTCGCACAACACGTAAATGTTAAGGAGATGCTTCGGGACCTCAAAATGGAATCCCTGGACGGAAAGCGACCCTGTTTTCGACGCAAACGGTTGAGAAAATTGAGAGAACTGGCATATGAAGATGACTGTCGAACGTTCTGCTGCCGCCAACATACACTCCTGGAAATTGAAATAAGAACACCGTGAATTCATTGTCCCAGGAAGGGGACACTTTATTGACACATTCCTGGGGTCAGATACATCACATGATCACACTGACAGAACCACTGGCACATAGACACAGGCAACAGAGCATGCACAATGTCGGCACTAGTACAGTGTATATCCACCTTTCGCAGCAATGCAGGCTGCTATTCTCCCATGGAGACGATCGTAGAGATGCTGGATGTAGTCCTGTGGAACGGCTTGCCATGCCATTTCCACCTGGCGCCTCAGTTGGACCAGCGTTCGTGCTGGACGTGCAGACCGCGTGAGACGACGCTTCATCCAGTCCCAAACATGCTCAATGGGGGACAGATCCGGAGATCTTGCTGGCCAGGGTAGTTGACTTACACCTTCTAGAGCACGTTGGGTGGCACGGGATACATGCGGACGTGCATTGTCCTGTTGGAACTGCAAGTTCCCTTGACGGTCTAGGATTGGTAGAACGATGGGTTCGATGCCGGTTTGGATGTACCGTGCACTATTCAGTGTCCCCTCGACGATCACCAGTGGTGTACGGTCAGTGTAGGAGATCGCTCCCCACACCATGATGCCGGGTGTTGGCCCTGTGTGCCTCGGTCGTATGCAGTCCTGATTGTGGCGCTCACCTGCACGGCGCCAAACACGCATACGACCATCATTGGCACCAAGGCAGAAGCGACTCTCATCGCTGAAGACGACACGTCTCCATTCGTCCCTCCATTCACGCCTGTCGCGACACCACTGGAGGCGGGCTGCACGATGTTGGGGCGTGAGCGGAAGACGGCCTAACGGTGTGCGGGACCGTAGCCCAGCTTCATGGAGACGGTTGCGAATGGTCCTCGCCGGTACACCAGGAGCAACCGTGTCCCTAATTTGCTGGGAAGTGGCGGTGCGGTCCCCTACGGCACTGCGTAGGATCCTACGGTCTTGGCGTGCATCCGTGCGTCGCTGCGGTCCGGTCCCAGGTCGACGGGCACGTGCACCTTCCGCCGACCACTGGCGACAACATCGATGTACTGTGGAGACCTCACGCCCCACGTGTTGAGCAATTCGGCGGTACGTCCACCCGGCCTCCCGCATGCCCACTAAACGCCCTCGCTCAAAGTCCGTCAACTGCACATACAGTTCACGTCCATGCTGTCGCGGCATGCTACCAGTGTTAAAGACTGCGATGGAGCTCTGTATGCCACGGCAAACTGGCTGACACTGACGGCGGCGGTGCACAAATGCTGCGCAGCTAGCGCCATTCAACGGCCAACACCGTGGTTCCTGGTGTGTCCGCTGTGCCGTGCGTGTGATCATTGCTTGTACAGCCCTCTCGCAGTGTCCGGAGCAAGTATGGTGGGTCTGACACACCGGTGTCAATGTGTTCTTTTTTCCATTTCCAGGAGTGTACATTGCGCGTACGGGCATCGAAGATAAAAGACGAGAAATAAGGTTTTGTATGGTAGCATATAGACAGTCGTTTTTCCATCGCTGTATTTGCGATTGTAACAGGAAAGGAAATGACTAGCAGCGCTACAGGAAACCCACCGCCACGCACCGCACTGTGGCTTGAGGAGTTTATGCAGCAATAAGTATAGGCCTACCACTGAATGCACCGGAAAAATTATATCATTCTAAAACACATACTTCAGGATATATCAGGTAATAAATATTGTTGAGTGTGAAAAACTATGTTTAACTTAAAACGGTACACAACTTCCCCAGACTACATTCATCTAAATGTTTGATAATGAGAGCTCGTAACAATCTACCAACAAACTTAAAGGATGGTTTCAAATCTTTTTTTATCTTACGTCTCGCTTACATGCTTAACGTAACAGATTTAAAACGTTTGTTCATTTGTAAAGTAATGAGAAATTTGGTGTTTTATACAAGGGAATTCGATACCTTAAAGAATCGTGGATTTACTGGTCTTTTCACAGAACTTGTAAGCTCTGTGGTCTGTGTTACGGTGTTCCAACTGTTTGTACGTCGAATTTTCTGAAGTGTAACTTGTGAACCACTTAGCATTTGTTTAAATGAGAGCTTGGACGGTGTACTACATCAACGGTCGTGAAACCACCGCACTGATTCAGTCCCGTTCTGACACACCTACCTGTTTCACAAGCGACTGGGCTGTGGATTGAACTGTGAGAACAGGTTTGTCTGATCACGTAATTACACGCATTATATAAAATGTCGGCGTGAAGTTAAAATGTTGTTACACGTCTTGTTACTGCCAATGCCTGTAAACAAAATGGCACGTGGCTGCCACCACTTTTAAGTCCAAACAGTTGAAAGAATTTTTTTAACGAACCGATGATGGAAATAGACTACAATTCTGTAGACACACGAGCTTCATTGTCCACTACATGTAGCCTTCGTGCTCGTTTCGAAATTCTGTCTGAGGTTGCCCTTGTGAGAGCTTGAACGAACAAGAGCTTAGTATGAAATCACGACACTGCATAAGCAATGGCTGACAATCACGGCGCTTTCATGATGTTTCACGACTTTAAGTCATAAAAACTGTTGTCCTCTAAACAACATACATTTTCTTTTTTGGGGGGGTCATCAGTGCTCTCACTGTTTTGAGGTGCTCCGTCATGAATTACCGTTCTGCGCCAATCTCTTCATCCTGATTAGCACTTGTAATCTACTCCCTAAATTATTTGTTGGAAATATTCCACTCCCTTTCTTCTCGTACAGTTTTTACTGTCTGCAGCTGCCTGTCTTACCACGGAAGATGTCTTAACGCAAGTCCTATCATCCTGTCCCTTCTTCTTCTTCTTCTTCTTGTCAGTGTTCTTCATGTGTTCCTTTTTTCGCTGAATCCACGGAGAACGTCTTCATACCCTTGTCAGCAGTTCAACATATTTCTGCAGCACCGCATTTCAAACACTTCGATTATCTTCTTTTCTCCTTTTCCCACAGTCCATCGTTTATTACTAGGGCTAGGTTTTTTTTATAATAGGACATATACAGGGTGTCCAGAAAAGGGCTCCCTGATTTCAAAATTAAATATCTCGAAAACAAAGATCGATAGAGGAATGCAGTAAACGGTATGTTTATTTTTAAAGCTGTAAGAAGTTTATACAGCAGTTTGAAATAATAGTTACAAAAGCTGCTAAGAGATGGCGCTGTACGCTGTACAGCTCATAGCAGCATACATAAGTGAAATAATCGAATGAAAACAATCTTTGCAAGCAATCACATCACAATGTTTTCAAAATGTTCACCATTGGCACTACAGAGGTGGCGCAAAAAGAATGAAATTCGCCATCACATTTCGTAGTGACTCAACCGAAATGGATTCACATGCCACAGAGATCGCCGATTCAAGCTCGTCCAGCGTGGCGGGATGCTTCGGGTAGACCATGTCTTTCACTGTGCCCCACAAAAAATAGTCACAGGGAGTCAAATCCGGCGAATATGGAGGCCAATCCATGCCTGCACCAGTAAATTTTGGATATTCCAAAGCAATGACTCGATTCCTGAAGTATTCCTCAAGAAAGCGAAACACTTGTTCGGTCCGATGTGGTCGGACTCCATCTAGCATAAACCATTCAGTACCTGGTCGATCCTCTAACGCTTGCTGTGTGGCGACAAATTGTTCCAAAATTGCAACGTAACGTGCACCAGTGACCGTTTCTCGAATGAGAAAAGGGTCAATAATGCCTCTGCTGCATACTGCAGCCCACACAGTAACTTTAGGAGAATACAGGGGTTTCGCTTCACACCAATATGGCTTTTCGGAATCCGAAAATCGCCAGTTCTGCTTATTTACGTATCCATTCAGGTGGAAGTGTGCTTCATCTGTAAACCAGATGCAGCCAACATCAAATCCTTCACTATCAATCATTGTGAGCATCTGATTAGCAATGGCAACCCTTTGTTCCACAGCTCGTACGGGTATGGCCTGGTACGTTTGAATTTTGAATGGAAACATGTGTAGGCTCTTTCTCAGTATTCTCTGCGTGCTCGAACGCTTCAAACCAGTCTCAGATTCAAATCTACGGACGGATGACATTGGATTTCGCTGAATAATTCCAGAAACTGTGACGATATTTTCAGACGTAACTGCGGTTTGCTTGCGGCCAACATGCCTCACTAGATCATCAGTTCCGCTGACTGTTCGTTGAAATTTTGCGAAGAACGTACGAATGGTTTTCGCATCGGGTCCTTTTGGAACATTAAATCGTGCTTGAAAACTTCGCCTTGTTGCCGTAGGACTCTCTTCTAACCTGTGGTACTCTAGCACCAGAAAAACGCGTTATTCAATGGAGTACATGGTTTTAATTTCTTACTTCGGTACGCTAACCTCCTTTCACGTTTCAATAGTGGAACTGATCGCTCTGGGCTTCGGATCACTATTTATACTAGGCATTACGTATGGCAATTACAGCGCCATTTGTTAGCAGCTTTTGTAACTATTATTTCAAACTGCTGTATAAACTTCTTACAGCTTTCACAATAAACATACCGTTTACTGCATTCCTCTATCGATCTTTGTTTTCGAGATATTTAATTTTGATAAGGGAGTCCTTTTCTGGACACCCTGTATTTTTCGATAAGGCTGATGCGTTCCTTAAATATATATAAATGCATTTTATGCAAAACTAAATGAATTTATGTAATCTATTAATTCAGAATTGTACATGTATGGCCATTTCTTTCTCTTCATTCAGGAAGCAAAGGACTTTTCTGGCACAATTCATTTCTTCCGTGTTACGTTTATTACAATTGCGGTCTCATACTGTTTTCCAGAAAGTGGCAGCTATGTTCCTTTCTTCCTTATTTCGTTTTAATTCACAATATGAACTTCACATTCACGCGACAGTGGGTTGTGTAGTCAGTTGTTACTCTATGAGCAGGTAGTTGCTTAACATATTCTGAACACTGGACAGCAGACAGGTGTCTCACTGTGCTACTCAGTCTTGTTTAAGTCCGAAGTGTGAGTATATAGTTCAGTAAAGGTACCTCAATTGAAACAGAGTGTTCAAGTAAAGTTATAACATCTCTCAATATCGTGAGAAAGTATTTTTGACTGATGGTAGAATACTGTATTGTGAGCTGTTCGGAGTAACAGCAACTGCGAATGCATTTAACTTCAACAGCACGTGGCAAAACAAACACAGAGACGTGGGATACAACGGACTGAAAATGTAAAAACATGACAGGAAATACCACCAGTCTTATTCACCATTCTGTGAAGAACTTTGTACATCTTGCCCTGGCCAGTTTGAGGACATTTCTCCACACAGGCAACTTACTATTTGTAGTTTTCACCCCCCACCCCCCTGCCCCCTCCGCCCACGTAACCACTCTCCGCTGACCTCCGTCGTACACTCTCACTCGTGTCCTTTTTCGCTATTAATTTTGATACCACTGCATACAAATCTTGTACTTGGGTGAATCTGTCAATTCCGAAGCTGCCGCCATTAATTGTGAAATTCCTTTACAGAAACCTTAGCTTGGCGCCCCAAGGGCTCCTTTGTGGAGACATTCCCTTAAGTAAACGAGGCATCCAAAATTTCGTGAATTCTAACAAAAATACGCAGGCAAACCTCTTCTTCATTCGAGAAAGAACTGCTTCACCTGAAGTGAAGAAAAAAAACAATGCAACAAATCAGACAACGGAGGGCAAATAAGATCAAGTGGGTAACAATCGATGAAACCGGAGACTATACGGGAATATATATTGTAAATATTGTGGAAACTTTGGAAGTAGACGGGCTATATGAAAAGTTTCTAATAAAATGTGAATATGCAGAAAGAGTAAATTTTTACACAATTAGCTAATTGTTCGACAGTTATATGGGTGCCATATGGTCCAGAGGCCATGAAAATGTACTGCTCTTCGCAAAGGCTGCTACGCCTTATGTAGTGAAAGCTGTCGGTTCTCTAAAACCATTATACATTAAAATGGTGCACGTATGTGACTTGTTTAAATAACGTCTGATGCAGGATTGCAGAAGAAATTCGTAGCAAATTCAGAGATAGTGACCAATTTATCGGGCATGACAAACACTTGTTTGTGGAATCTCCTTCACGTGTTGCTGCATTTAAGTCGTTAGTGCCAGATATTTCCTTACCACTAGCTCCCATTTTCACAAGTATGGGATGGGGATCGGACTGATGAACATAAAAGCTGTGAAAAACACCATTCATTCATTCGAAAGAAGTAAAGCCCAAGAATTAATCTCTGATGCTGAAATTGCATGCAACATTTCGCACATAACGTTCAATTTTGGATTTATTCTTGCCACCATAATTGTTTAGGACAAATCAAAAGTGCCACTAGTGAAGCAGACACGATTAGTGAAAAAATAGGTTATTTGTGATAAGTGGGGAAAGAAGTCTCAAAGAAGATGGAAAACGTGTTAGGAAGAAAATGGACAAGTGCGAGTAGGGCTCGCGCTCTGAGGGTTCCGTAAATTGTTAATTATGAAAGTATATATTTCATCTAAAGGATTGTATGAGTGAGTTTACGTGTATCAAATATACTACTTAATATCTAAGAATTCATCAATTGAGTAGAATTTGCTTTTAAACGTTGGTTGGCTATACCTTTTGACTGCATTGACTTAGAAGCTTAATTTATGTTTTACGCTGCCAGAGGAGCGTAGATATTTATATTTGACACAAATTTTAGCTTGACAGCTCTACCTGTTCCTTTACAAGAGCGACCTTGACAGACAGACAACAAAGCAATGCTATAATGGTTCAGTTCTTACCGACTGAGAAAGGGAACCCTAAAACAATTACAGAACTGGAATTAAAAAGACCAATCAAATTGGAATAATTGATCCCCATCATTAATCAGATATATCTCAATATCAGTGATTACCAGTTCTTAAATGACGTAGATTACAATTCCATACTGAACTGAATAGTTCACGTAAGTTAAGAGACCATGATTAAAACGTATTTTGCTAGAGCGCATGCCAATAGGAATGTACTGGTTCAAATAGTGCGTACGGGAGGCCACCCTCGTTGGACCGTCCGACAGCTATGGAGGTGAGTCCTACTTGGTCACATTGGTCATTGCTTTGAAGAACCACTCCTGGATGGTGCTCACTAGGAATCACAACACACATGAGCTCTCCTGCAGTGCAGGGCCATCGGCAGAGCCTGTTTAAACAACCTGTGTACGAAAGAAGGAGATGTACAATTTTTTATGAGGCCCAGAAAAACACTTTTGTGAACAGAACGCAGAAAGCAGATCTTCTTAGAGAAACAATGACTGCTACATACATACATACATAAATATATTAATACTTGTTCCACAGATCATGAACACGACATTTCATAATGATGTGGAACGTGTCACTTTAACGTAAGTTTTCTTTACACAAAATAATTAATTTTTTTACTGTTACTACTTAATATCTAAGAATTCATCAATTGAGTAGAATTTGCTTTTAAACGTTGGTTGGCTATACTTTTAATACTATTGGGTAAATGACCAAAGATTTTTGTTGCAGCATAATTCACCCCCTTCTGTGCCAAAGTGAGATTTAATCCAGAATAGTGAATATCATCCTCTCTTCTAGTTTTGTAGCTATGCACTTAGTTGTTATTTTTGAATTGAGATGGGTTATTAATGATTAATTTTATAAGGAATATATATATATATATATATATATATATATATATATATATATATATATATATATATATATATTGTGAAGGTACTGTGAATATCCCGACTTCCTTAAATAAATGTCTGCAAGGTGATCTTGGGTGGACTCAAGCTATTATTCTGATTACACGCTTTTGTGCAATGAATACTTTTTCTCTTAATAACGAATTGCCCTAAATTATGATGCCATATGAAAGCTGTCAATGAAAATAAGCATAGTAGGCTAATTTACTGATATGTTTATCACCAAAATTTGCAATAACCCTAATAGCATAAGTAGCTGAACCTAACCGTTTTAACAGATCATCGATGTGTTTCTTCCAATTCAATTTCTCATCAGTGCACACACCCAGAAATTTTGAGTATTCTACCTTAGCAACAGACTTCCGTTCATAGTCTATATTTATCAATGGTGTTATGCCATTTACTGTACAGAATTGTATAAATGTGTTTTCTCAAAATTTTGTGAGAGTTCATTTGCTGGGAACTACTTAATAATTTTCTGAAAGACATTATTTGCAAGTTCCTCAGCTGATTCTTGCTTCTTGGGTGAAATTACTATACTTGTATAGTCAGCAATAAGAACTAACTTTGCATCTTCATAAATCTCGAGTGGCAAGTCATTAACATCCCCAGTTATTGGGCTCTGCTGGTTTTTGTAGACTATCTGTACTGTTAATTTCAATCTTCTGCATTCTTCCAGTTAAGTATGAATTAAACCATTTATGCACTGTCCCACTCATACCAAAATACTTAAGCTTATCTAGAAGAATTTCATGATTCACAAAATAAAAAGCCTTTGAGAGATAACATTGGAACGTGGAGTGAGAACCCAGGTGTTAGACCACTTTTCAAGGGGTGGGATGCCATCGATCTCAGGCATGGCAAAACCTAGCGTAAGTACTGCCAGGACTGGCTAATATAAACAATTTATAGAGAGAAACTCGACTGTGGTCACGCAGAACTGTTGCTGTACTGCGTTCCTAGAGTGAACCATCAAGCTATTAAGCAGGCGGTCATAGTGTTTAGGCTCATCAATATATGTATATAAATATGCATATGAGGCGAGACGGACAATGATCTCTTCAGTGCACACACGCACCAGGCTCGAACTCTCACGGGAATTGGCGAAATACCGCGAGTAATTAGGATAATGGGCAAAAGGCACTACGTTAGTAGGAGCTGAATAAGGTGAGACTTTCGGTCTGACGGAAGACATGCTATGACGGTCAGCGTAGTCTAACCAGTGTTCTGGATGGCTCTGGATGCGTTTAGAAGGCCTGAACTGACAAAAATTGGAAGTACTTCGCGATGTCGCTGTTCGGAACTGCTCTTCTGTCCACGTAATTTACCCTGGAAGGAACACACATCAAGGATTTACTGAACGATTAATTTGGGTCTGGGAAATGATGATGAGGAACCGGCTGCAGAAGAAGAAAATGTGCATGCTGATCTGCCACCAGTTGAATGTGACAGTGAAGGTGCTAAACTGGGCTACTGCTAGAGACTCATTTTTTGAATGCTGTAATTTATGACTGCAAATATCTGTCACATTATTTATGTTATTTCATTGTAGCCATTTTTGTTACTGTTTTTGTGAAATTAAAAAAAAAGTGACCAGCGCAGCTACCTAGCAAGCAAGTGACAGGGGTTCAAACCCCAGTCTGGCAAAAATTTTCAACTTTCGTCACTGATTTATATCAATTCCCTATCACAGTCAATATCTGCAATTCCTTTGTGTCTTAGTTCATAACGGCTGCTGGATTAAAACAGTGTCTGTTCTTTCGGGCATATTCAAAAGAACAGACAACACACACACAGAAACAAACATAGATACGAAGCATAGTGCTTCAATGCTGTTCAGTATCTCCAGTCTCATAGACTCTAAACACCAACTTGAATAACTGTTTGGTTACTACTCCCCCCAAAGCTTTTAGAAATTTTCTGCCTCACTTGATCACAAGCCTATGTATTTTACGGGAACTCCTATTTCTTCTCCTATCGCGTTACTAGACATGTCCTCCCCCTTGTGGAGACCTTTATTCTGAGTCCATTCCACCCATCCACTCTGCTTTTAACAGTGGAATTCCTACTGGACTCTTAATATCGAATCCCTTCATTTCGCCGAAAGTTGCTTTGACTTTTCTGTATGCTGAAGTAGTCATACCAACTATCGTTTCTTTTTCGATTTCTTCACAGTTTTGTGCAGCCATTTCGCCTGTGTTCTTCTGCACTTCATAATTATTTCAGTCATAATTGATTTATATTCCTATATTCATGTTTTTCCCTGAACATGATTTTACTTTCTTCTTTCATCGATTTCTTCTGTTACCCTAAGTATTTCTCCTGTTACTCTGGGTTTCTTCATAGCTTCCTTAATTATACCTACATTTTTTTCACCTTCCAAGAGTGCCGTTTTGGAGATGTCCATTCCTTTTCAACCGAACTGTTTACTGTGGAATACATTATTGCAGTAACTGCAGCGTTAGAGAACTTCAACCGCGCCTTATCATTATTCACTACTTCAGTATCACACTTCTTTCACTTCCATCCTTGCTGATGATCCTCTTAAACTTTAGTCCTCTTTTCATCATCACTAATTCTGATCCGTGTATGTACCTGTTCCTGGACACGCCTTGAAATCCAATGCCTGATTTCGGAAACTCTTTTTGCCAATAATGTAATCCAACTGGAATCTTCCATTGCCTCTAGGTATTTTCCAGGTATATCTCCTTCTCTTGTGAGTTTTGAACAGCATATTCGCTATTGCTAGCCGAGATTTATCGCATAATACAATTAATCTTCCATCTCATTATAACTACCAAGCCATGTTCTATGTTAACTCTATCATTCTTCCTTCCCCTTTACCGAGTTACACCTTCCCACGATTATTAAATTATCATCTACCTTTCGTACTGAATTAATTCGGTATCCTCATACATTTTTTTTATCTCTTTATCTTCTGTTTCTGACGGCAGGATGTATAAAAAATGGTTCAAATGGCTCTGAGCACTTTGGGACTCAACATCTGTGGTCATAAGTCCCCTAGAACTTAGAACTACTTAAACCTAACTAACCTAAGGACATCATACACATCCATGCCCGAGTCAGGATTCGAACCTGCGACCGTAGCAGTCGCGCGGTTCCTGACTGAGCGCCTAGAACCGCTAGACCATAGCGGCCGGCGTCAGCATGTATACCTCAACTACTTTTGTTGGAGTTGGTTTGCTGTTGATTCTGATGATCATAACTCTATCACCTGAGTATCACTGTATCACACTGTCTGCGGTACTTCCACATTCCTGACTATTCATAGTCAGCTTATATAATTTTCTTTTGCTGTTAGTATGTCCCTGTATTTGTTTAGTAATCTTTACCATCTTTCCGTTTCCTTCTCTAAACGTTGCTCTATTTAGACTGAGCTCTTTGTATTTCCCTTATGCTTTTTATAGCTTCCCTACCATATTCAGACATTTGAGATTCCACGCTCCTGCTCGCAGGATGTTACTCTTTCTTAATTTTTTTTCTGATTTTTCCCTCTCTCTTGTCAGTTGTCTCCTGGAGATCCAAACACGAGACAGTCTTTTGCCTATAGACTGATCATCATGTCACATATTGAATTGCATGATTCATGCCCTGTGAACACACATTATATGTCTTAAATGTGTTGGTTTGCTTTGGCTTCTACAATCTCAAGTCGTTGATCATTACTTATTCGCTTAGTGGCTGATTCCTGCCCCAAGGCTTACAAGTTATCCTGCTACTCTGTCTCCTCTTCTGCCATGTTCGACAAGGCCTCTGGAAGAACGAATGTAATTGCTTATTGTGGAAGTCTTTGTTGACCATTGATAATGAGTTTTATTCAGAATTTAAGTAGTGGCTGGGCTTATAGAGCATACATATCTTGAACTAAATGGGTATCACTTCTGCCAGCAGCAGCGTGGCATCAGGCGGAATCAGCAGTGACACCGTAAACGTTCCAGAGCCAGGATTCGAACCTAGGATCTCCTCGTTACTAGACAGGTGCATTAACTGCTGCACCAGTCGGGGCACAGCGTCATCGCAACAGCACGGACTTCACGGCACGTCTCAAGGCTGATCAACAATTCCACCGAACGCCACCTATATGCAGGTCCTGTCCATTGTCTCCATGGTCGCTACTTTGAGATTCCCACAGGAGATGGGACGTATTTGTGCATCCGTAAGGAAGAAGGTCCATACATTGTCCAGCTAGCCATATCAATTATACGAATGCATGGTGTGTCTTCTTTCGGACATGTCTGAAAGACACATTCCTCAAATCAGCCACATAGCTTAAATATAACTGTAAAATTTATAGGAATGCGTCTGTCTGTTCTCCCAGAGAAGTCCGAAAGAAAAGACACCACGCACTCATATAAATCCTACAGTTATATTTAAGTTTTGTGGCTGATTGGGGAAATATGAATCTAGGCCACAAGCAGGTTTATTTTATTCTCTTGACAGGTGACCAAGCAGTAATGGAGCGATCCTTAAAAGCAGGTAGATGGCTGTTGTTATGTATATGTCAGAGCGTGGAAAGATATACCATTAGCTTTCATTTAGCATCTAATAATGCGTCTGACTTGGTTTGCAGATGGGATGATCTAGACTGATAACTTCGTTGAAGAATACACAGTGCTATGTGGTTCCATATTCCACTGTACGTATTCGAAGCTATGGGTATAAGGCAGTGCACCAGTGTAATGAACTTCCAAAGAATAAACGAGTATGAGACTATTCTTCAAGGCCGCAACACTAGTCCGCAGAGAGCACTTCTAACTGTTAAGGATCACAAAATAAAAATTAGTGTTGTCTGCTGCCAACACATTCAGGTCCACATCTGAAACAGACGTCGTTGGAGCATTTACCAAGATTTACAGAACTGTGACAAAGTAGCAAACACTTGTATTCGAGCAGGTTTGTCTTCCAGTCATCTGTGAGTCTGAGGTGACTGACTTTACAGTCCAATCCGGGAGGTACCCAGTGCGCCGCAGTTGATGAGAAACGGTCCCAGGTGGAACAGCTTCAATCCATTGATTTTATCTCAGCATTTCGTCTTCTCTTTAACGCTGCATCTCATCAGTCGCTGATTGTAGGCTGTTTTCTTCAAAACCAATTGCCGCATGGTGGACTAGCGATCTCCAGGATGAATGGACGTTAGTTGTTAACATCAGTGCGACACATCTCCATGTTAGCATTAAATAAATCTTTGTATCGTTTCTTCCAACACCCCACACGTCATTTGCTCTCTGTTAACGCAGAGTAAAACACCTGTTTGGGAATGCGATTATTGGACGTGTGAACATCATGCCCTGCTCATCGTAAATGGCGTCTTAAAACTATCGCAGCTATTCTGGCTGTATATGCCTCTTCAAGGATTCTGATATTTGTACATCTATCTTGCCATGATATACGCAGAATCCTCCTCAGGCATCGGTGGTCGTATTGTTCCACCGTCTTCAGGTGCTGTATGTAACGTGACTAACATTCAGGTCTACAAAGTAATGCAACTGAACCGTGTAAGACGATATTTGTTGCTACATTGTTATCGTGGTTGTCAAATACTTGATATTCTAGTCAGGCAATGTATGCTTCAGCACTATTAGTTCTACACTGAATACCCGAAACTGTGCTTGCATTTGAGAGGATACTGCCAACGTAAAGAGGGGAGTTAACTACTTGAAGGTTCACTACGTCAATGATGACACTGTTATTTCTTTGTCCTTCTCAAGGTGCTGGTTAATGAAGGATCTGTTTTTCGGTGATACTGAGTCTGAGATCACACTTTATACTGCATAAAAGACGCTCAGCATTAACCTTAGTGCTCCTTTAGACTAAGGCACAAGTGCATTATCAACAGCATACTGTAACTCAACTAATACTCTAGTAAATTCTGGAGCCCTTGACTTGAGAAAGCTTATATTAAACAGTTCCCTATACATTCTGTGAGCTAACTGTATTTATGGAAAAAGATTATATCTGACTAAACGCATGACAGCAGCAACATATCATGAAGATAACGTGAAGACAATCACACATCCTTTCATTAAACTTGTATTAACATGGAGAGGCTCACCAACAGAGTCGTTATCACTGATAGCTAGGGCCATATACAGGGTGATTCGAAAACAGTGAACCGATTTCAGTTGTTGATTACGAACTAAACTATGGAAGACTGGAACGCATTGTACATGTCGCTGGATAGAGGAAGGTTGAAAGACTTATGTTAGCACAGACTCTACACCATACACTCAACATGGGCACCATGCGTTGCTCGAGAAACATTGGAATAGTAGTCCATTTCATTCAGCACACACATCAGCAAATCCTTGTTTATTGAAATGACAGATTCAGCAATTCAATTCCTCAGTTCTTGAAAGAGTACCTGCCACAAGCGGGGCAAAGACTCTGTCTTTTACGTACCTCCACAGAAAGAAAAACGCAAGGTGAGAGGTCTGGAGACCAAAAGCAATGAACTAGATCTTCTTGTCCACTTCTTGCAATCGAATGTTATGGGATAGTGTTGCTAAGATAACGTAGCATCTCAGGATGAAAGTAAGGCCGTACGCCATCAAGAATAAAAATGAACCAATTCAGGTATGACATTCCTGTCACAGATTCCTCAGCAATAAACAAAAGTCCATAGAGTTTGTGAACACATTCGGTTTCGGTGAGTCCCATGTCCGATGAAGACGCCAAGATTTTGTGATGACTGTCATAGTATCTTTAACACTGGCTGGCTGTCCTGTCTCCCATTTGACAAAATCAAAAATATTTTTAACGTAATTGTAAGCATTATTTATTTCTGTCGGGACATGAATATTTCTGGGCATTTTAAATACTTTCCATAAAATATTATACTATTTGTTGTAGTATGCAAGCAATATTACGTGTTAACTTACACTGGCCTTTATGTAAAGTTACTTTTCCCTTAAATATGCACATGATAATGTATGAATGGTCCTGTAAAACATTAATGTACTATTAGGGTAGCGTCAAAGACAAACAAAAACTGTCCTTAGGTCTAATTTTCATAGATTAGTTACCACTGGAAATACGTTCACATTTCACACATATAAAAAAATGATGATGGCACAGAAATACTAAAATACGTTTGGGTGATACGAAAAAAGAGTGTTTGCATAGCATGTGGACCTTACCTGTAATAATTATAAAATTCTTTTAACACAGTTGACCGAGTTTTGATTCAAAGACTATAGTACTAACCAGAACAAAACTTCTTACAGCCTCTCCTATGAATAACTGTTCATATTTCAGAATGTATCAGTTTCTGAATCCGTATTTACTGGACTTTCTCCTTCTTCTGTTGAGAACTAGAACTTTTCAAAATATTCGTCACATTTCTAAACGTCCTGCGGAGCAACGCCAGTAGAAGTAAGTCTCATGATTCTTAAATCCTATTTCATTGCGTAACTGCTCTCAATTTATTTATTTATGTATTTATTTTTGCGACTCGTTTCAGTCAAGGACTATTTTATAGCATAATCATAAAACGCAATGTCAAAAGTGAAATGTCAATCTTTTGTCATATAGTCAGCTTCCTAGATTTCATTACAGAGCTGGAGAAAATCTCTACAATAACCTTCAACTTAGGAAGAAAAGATACACTGATTTTAAAACACATGCACCGAGAAATGATCGCAGTAGAAAGAAACACAAGAAGCCAAGGGCTTTTGAAAAGAAATGGAAGAAATAACAAACAATTTACCAGAAAAAGTTCTAAAATTGTGTTATAAGACTTCAGTGCATGACTAGGCACAGAGACGACGTACAAGCAAATTGGGGGCTCATATGTAGCACAGAAATGCACGAATAAGAGTGGGTAACACCTCGTACGTCATTGGCAAAATTTTAACAACAAGACACACACTTACTATGTGTGAAACGCTCAAAATTGCATCGGTATTATAATGAACGTATAAGCGTTAACAAACAAAAATCTGAACGTGAGAAAACGCAGAGGGGTCTTCGAGTCCAACCATCACTTGCTACAATTAAAGATTACGGCCAGTCCCAAGAAACGCAAAGACAACACAGAAGAAATTTACAAGACTGGATCCAGAGTGCTTGAGGTTCTGGCGCTGCAATCTGGAACCGCGAGACCGCTACGGTCGCAGGTTCGAATCCTGCCTCGGGCATGGATGTGTGTGATGTCCTTAGGTTAGTTAGGTTTAACTAGTTCTAAGTTCTAGGGGACTAATGACCTCAGCAGTTGAGTCCCATAGTGCTCAGAGCCATTTGAACCAGAGTGCTTTACAAGCAAAATTATCGAATAAATTAATCAAAATACAGTAGAAAATATGATACGCCTACTGAAGAAATTTCAGAAGGAACCCATTCAGGCCATTGATCGAAGAATCCATGCATGGAAGAATTTTACTGGTAACAGAACAACATAAACATTGTTGAATTTCCATAGAGTCCTGAACCAATCCTCGAAAGATATTAGAAGAGTGAAAAGGTCATACTACAAGAACAGGCAAAACGAAATCGAGGAAGACTTCAAGACAAATAACATGAGGAACTTCTGCAGAGCATTCAAGGAAAATAAAAGGGTTTTCAACATGCAAATGCCTGCTTAGAAGTCGAATCGTCAGTAGAAAATACTGGAGATCACTACACTACCTTTAAAAAATACTGTAATAAACTCATCAGCTTCGAAAAGCCGAAAGAAAAATTACACTTCACCATAATGACACCAACTCCAGATTCGAAACCGCCTAGAATCACAGAGGTAGAGGAGGTTATAAAATTACCAAAAAGCTACAGAATCTCAGCAGAACCGCGTGGTCTCAGGCGCCTTGCCACGATTCACGCTGCTCACCCTCGTCGGAGATTCGAGTCTGCCCTCGGGCATGGATGTGTGTGTTGTCCTTAGCGTAAGTTACTTTAAGTTAGATTAAGTAGTGTGTAAGCCAAGGGACCGATGACCTCAGCTGTTTGGTACCACGTGAGCACCCGAAGCCCACCGCACGGTGTCCATGGAGACAAGGCGCACGCCAGAGCTCAAGTTAAGTCTTGGAGTTGACTTAGTACTTATGAACCGCATTTTTAAAATGTGACTACGCCTTTTCATGCTGTTTAGTTGTATTTCTAGAACATGCCCTCATAGACTAATTATAGATTCAGGTATATCTCCTGAAGAAGGCTCAATTATATTGGCTGAAACCTAGGTAACGGTTGGTTTCATTACCGCAATTGAGGCTGATAGTTTCTTATATATATCAGAAGCAATTGACGTGAAGGTATAGAAGACCTAAGACAAGCAGAAACCAATAGGGAAACGATAAAGGAGAGACGAAAATCCAGAAAGAAAATTATGAACACGAAATTTAAAGTAAAAGAAAGCAGTATAACAGGAAAAGTGTGGAAAGAACTGGAAACAACAGCACAGTCAAAGAATGGAGAGATTTTGCTTCAAAAATTGGTTCAAATGGCTCTGAGCACTATGGGACTTAGCTTCTGAGGTCATCAGTCCCCTAGAACTTTGGACTACTTAAAACTAGCTAACATAAGGACATCACACACATCCATCCCCGAGGCAGGATTCGAACCTGTGACCGTAGCGGTCACGCGGTTCCAGACTGTAGCGCCTAGAACCGCTCGGCCACCCCGGCCGGCTGAGAGCTTTTTGGGAAGAGAAAAAGAAGAAGAAAACAAAAAATAAATATTACGTAAAAATCCAAGTTGAGACATCTTAAAGATGAAATATGTGATAATAATAACAACAATAATGTATTCATGTATTTCATTTTCTGGCAGGTAAATCACCTGTTACTGTGCTCTGTGTGCCAGAAAATGAAACCGCCAACATAAATGTTTATTTTTCGATTCTTAACCCCACTGGCACACACAGCTAATGTACATAACGTATCAGCTGATATATAAGTAACTGTATAATGCACGTGATGATGGCATCATGCTGCCGAAATGAATTGTGCTAATTAAATATCAGTATAAAGTGACTGCGGCAGTATAAATTATTCGACATAGTCAAAATTAAAATGCTCACCAGCGCCTCCTGGTGACCGTAGGGCTCCTTTTGTATTGATTATGCCTCTCAGAGTGGCGTGTTGCCTACAATCTCTTGATCTATTTTGTATGAAAGTCAGCTGTAATTATTTAATGGTGCAGAAAAACCAAAAAAATATACAAACACAGATACTCAGAGGATGACAGTTCAAGAAAATGATTTGTCCACCCAAGTTGACCGACATGAATTCCATCGAACGTTTATGGAACGTAACTGAGAGGTCCGTTTGTGTACAAAAACCTTTACCAGCAACACTTTCGCAATCATGGACGGCTCTAGAGGCAGCATGGCTCAGTATTTCTGCAAGGGACTTCCAACGGCTTCAGTAAAACTTTTCTGAGTTTGTGACCACATTTTCAATGTGTAAAGCTGCCGACGTTACGGTCACTGTTGCAAATGACCTTCTGCAGTTAGACTGTCAGTGAGAGAGCAACTTGGGTTCATGCTGCCGCCGGCCGCGGTGGCCGAGCGGTTCTAGGCGCTGCAGTCCAGAACCGCGCGACTGCTACGGTCGCAGGTTCGAATCCTGCCTCGGGCATGGATGTGTGTGATGTCCTTAGGTTAGTTAGGTTTCAGTAGTTCTAAATTCTAGGGGACTTCAGACGTTAAGTCCCATAGTGCTCAGAGCCATTTGAACCATGTTTCATGCTGCTAATAAGGCGAGTAAATTGTTCGTTTGTTACATATTTTTACGAGCTTTATACAGGTGCGACTTCGGTAATGGACAGAAACTGGGATTCCAGTGTACAGATGAGAGCTGAGTTGGTGACCCTTCTTTCACAGCTTCAGGCGGTGTTTTGGCTTCCGTCACAAACATTGAGGCTGCTGGCAAGGGTCATCACTTGGGGGGGGGGGGGGGGGGCGCACGCGGGGATGCGGGGATACGATGGACGTCGAGCACATTCCATGTGCCCCCTATCGGTCCACTGCTCCGGCCGCGCCGGGTACTGATTGCATTAAGGTTGACTTCCCAGCCGTGGTCAAGTCGGAGATCAATCCAAAGTCTGACAGGCAGCGAAAGGCTTGACATTTTGAAAAAAAACGGGACTTCTGCCGTATGTTTGCATTGTTCTCGCACGATACTTTGACTACGTAACTCGCTGTCTTCTTCAGAAGAGGAAGCTTCTCGGCCTGCAAAGTCTGGGCATTCACAGAGGGTAGGTTTGCTGGTAGTTGGGAACTCCAACGTTAGGCGCGTGATGGGTCCCCTTAGAAACATGGCTGCCAAGTAGGTGAAGCTAGTCAGTATGCAGTCCGTGTGGATACCGGGAGGAGTCATTCCGGATGTGGAAAGGGTGCTTCCGGACGCCATGAAGAGTACAGGGTGCAGCCAACTGCAGGTGGCGCCTCATGTTGGTACCAGGGACGTGTGCCACTTTGGATCGGAGGACATTCTCTATCGTTTCGCGCAGCTAGCGGAAATGATAAGACTGCCAGACTTTTCAGAGATTAAGGCGGAGCTCACCATCTGCAGCATCGTCGATAGAACTGTGGTCCTTTGGTGCGGAGCAGAGTGGAGGGTCTGAATCAGACGCTCAGGCGGTTCTGTGGCCGTGCCAGCTGCAGATTGTTTCACTTGTGCCATCGGGTGGTGGGTTTCTAGGTTCCGCTTAATAGATCCGGAGCCCACAACACACAGGAAATGGCTACATGGGTAGCGGGGGCTGTGTGGAAAGGACTAGGCGATTTCTTCCATTAAAGGGTCTCTGGAAACCACAGAAATGGCGTCCGCCTAAAAGCGAGGAGATAATACGCAATACGTTACTTTTTATTATTCGTTGGCCAGGAGCAATTTCAAAAATACACAACGGCTTAGGGCCTGAATTACCAATAAGATGGATAATTACACTTTAAAAATGGTCGAAATCCTTTTAACAATCTTAAAAACTGTAGCAAGTAATAGTGACGGCTGAAGACCTTATCAAGACAGAACTGGAACTATTTTTCGGCTGAAAGTCACAAGCAATGTTACAAACAATTAACAGCTGAAGGCCAGCAGCAATTTCAGATTACATAACGGCTGAAGGTCTGAATTACAAGTGAGGAAACACATTAAAAAATACTAACATATTTCCTGGTAACAAGCTATAGTAACAACTGAAGGCCTTATTAAGAAAAAATAGCAAATTATTGGTTGGCTGAAGGCCACAAACAATGTTACACACAATTAACGGCTGAAGGCCTCATTAAGAAGGTTAAAAATTATTCAAGGGCTGAAGGCCTGAATTACAGATAATGTGGACAATTACACCTTAAAAATCCTAAAACCACTTCTAATAACCTTAATAACTTGTAACAAGCTATAGTGATGGCTAAAGGCCTCACTAAAACAGAATTGAAAATTATTTGTCGGCTGAGGGCCACAAGCAATGTTACAAACAATTAATGGCTGAAGGCCTGATTAAGAAAGGATTCAAAATTATTGGGGACTGAAGGCCACAAGCAGTTTTCAGAATACTCAACGGCTGAAGGCCTGAATTACAAGTAAGGAAGGCAGTTGCATGTTAAAATACTAATACCCTTTTAAAATAGTCTTAACGAACAGTAACAGGCTATAGTGCCGGCTGCAGGCCTTATTAAGTGAAAATTGAAAAAATTTGTCGGATGAAGGCCACAAGCACTGTTACAAACAATTAACGGTTGAAGACCGGAATTGCAAGTGGGGAAGGCAATAACATTAAGGTAATTTTTAAACAATTATGACAACTTGTCCAAATAAGACAGAGTGATGCCCAGACAGTGTTTCCTGGATCGACCTGAGGAAGGTGACTACAGCCGAGTAAGCGGTGAGACAGGCAGCCAAGAGTTGTACTCACGTAACGGGATGGCAATTCACATTATGGGTAGCTTAAGCGCCGACCGACCGACTAACCAATCCGCCTATCGCCCGATAACCGGTATAACGATGGAATACTTTTAGGCAAGGGCAAAGAGACGGACAGCACCACGTCTTCAGAAACACACCCAAGGCCGAAGGAAACACTAGAACCAACGTAGACCTTCCAAAAACATATGTACAGTACAATTCAAGAGGCTGTAGAACTACACGCCGTGTCGGACAACATCAACACGACGAGGAAAGGCACACTGCCGGGAACGTACGCTAACCTCCAGGGCAGGTTGTATTGTATGTATGTATTGTATTTTAACCAAGGACCTAGAAACGACGGAGAGGCTCCGTCCCAGCCGCAGCTGCAGTGGTCCACAACCCGACGACGACTACCGCAGTCCACTTCACCTCTCCGCCGCCCCACACCGAACCCAGGGTTATTGTGCAGTTTGGCCCCCGGTGGACCCCCCAGAGAACGTCTAACACCAGACGACTGTAAGCCATATGTTTGTGTGGTAGAGTAATGGTGCTGTACGCGTACATGGAGAACTTGTTTGCGCAGCAATCGCCGACATAGTGTAACTGAGGCGGAATAAGGGGAACCAGCCCGCATTCGCCGAGGCAGATGGAAAACCGCCTAAAAACCATCCACAGACTGGGCGGTTCACCGGACCTCGACACAAATCCGCTGGGCGGATTCGTGCCGGGGACCAGGCTCTGCTTCCCGCCCGAAAAGCAGTGCGTTAGACCGCACTGCCAACCGGGCGGGCCCAGAGCAGGTTACCGCTGGTTGCACTTCACTAATAAGAATAATACTAAATCCATACTAACATCAAGGAGTAGAAGGCGGCTGACAGCTTCCACCAACCTGACATACTCCACTTGTTGCGGTTGGTGTCACCGACCCTGGGAGCAGCAACACGCAAACAACAGCAATTTCTCAAACAGTGGAGGTTTCAGTACTGGACACGGTTCACTTAACGTCCTGGGTTCGGTCGTCGGCTACAGCCCCACGATCCGACAGCGCCTGTCCTCCCGGTGTAGACCTTCTGGCTGACAGACACGACGACCCGGAAACACTAGCCGTGGCAACAAAGATAGTACCACATTACTGCCTATCGGTAACCGCTGCTGTTGCCACTCGCTGGCAAACAATACTAGCAAAATGTGTTGTGTCATTAACACAAGAAGAAAACAAGACGCCACCACCACTATTACAAGACGCCAAGTTATGAACGGCAAGAACGCGAGCCGCACATGGCTCATTTACCTTGTAGTGAAACTGAAGTAGATAGTTGCTGCGAAATAGTATGGATAGAGGTTTCACTTGACAATCGGAATAAACTATTAATGAGATCATTTAATCGAGCCCTCGACTCCGAAAATATAGTTGCTCAACAGTTCAAAGAAAACTTGACTCTCATTTAAAACAGATACCCCACTTACACAATTATATTCGGTGGTGACTTCAATCTACCCTACATATGCTGGAAAAGTTATCCGGTTGAAGCCGGCGGCTGGCATAAAACGTAATCCGCAATTGTACTGAATTCTTTGTCAGAAAATTTTTTGAACAGTTAGTTCATGAGTAAATGGTTACGAAAGCATACTTGATCTCTTAGCAACAAATAATCCTGGACAAATAGAAAGTACTATGACGAATAGAGGGATTAGCGACCACAAGGCGGTTGCTGCTAGGCTGAATAGCTGAATACCGTAACACGCACAACCATCGAAAGAAACCATACTTGATCTCTTGACAACAAATAATCCTGGACAAATAGAAAGTATCATGACGAATACGGGGATTAGCGACCTCAAGGCGGTTGCTGCTAGGCTGAATACCGTAACACCCACAACCATCGAAAACAAACGCAAAGTACTTATATTTAAAAAAAGCCGATAAAAATGGTCTTACAGGCTTTTTTAAGAGACGGTCTCCACTCCTACCGACGTGATCATGTAAACATAGAAAAGCTGTGGAATGATTTCAGAGAGAGATAGTATCGACGGCATTTGAGAGATATATACCCCATAAATTAATAAGTGATGGTACCGATCCCCCATGTTGCACAAAACGGGTCAGACCGCTGTTGCAGAAGCAACGATAGAAGCATGTTAAATTTAAAAGATTCGCAAAGTTTTGCTGCTGTTAGAAATACCCATGCTTTAATGTGAGATGCTTTTAATAATTTCCACAATGAAACTCTGTCTCGGGATTTGGCAGAAAACCCAAAGAGACTCTGGTCATACATAAAGCACACCAGCGGGAAGACGCAATCAATACCTTCACTGCTCGATAACATCGCTGAAGTCATTTTCAGTGCCACTAAACCCGAGTTATTAACTACGGTTTTCCTAAATTCCTTCTCCAAAGAAGACGAAGTAAATATTCCTGAATTCCAATCAAGAACAACTGCCAAGATGAGAAACATAGAAGTAGATATCCTCAGTGTAGGAAAGCAGCTTAAATCACTTAATAAGGGCAAGGCCTTCGGTCCAGATTGTAAACCAGTTAGGTTCCTTTCCGAGTATGCGGATACAGTAGCTCCGTATTTAGCAATTATACACAACCACTCGCTCATAGATTCGTACCTAGAGACTGGAAATTGCTCAAGTCACACCAATGAACAAAAAGGGAAATGGGAGTATTCCGCTGAATTACTGGCCCTTAACACTAACGTCAATTTGCAGTACGTTCAAAAATGGCTCTGAGCACTATGGGACTTAACTTCTGAGGTCATCAGTCCCCTAGAACTTAGAACTACTTAAACCTAACTAACCTGAGGACATAACACACACCCATGCCCGAGGCAGGATTCGAACCTCCGACCGTAGTGATTGCGCGGTTCCAGACTGAAGCGCCTAGAAACGCTCGGCTTGCAGTAGGGTTTTGGAACATACACTGTGTTCGAATATTATGAATTTCCTCCAAGAAAATTATTTATTGACACATAGTCAGCACGGATTCAGAAAATATCGTTCTTGTGAAACACAACCAGCTCTTTATACTTATGAAGTAATGAGTGCTATCGCCAGGGGATGTCAAATTGGTTCCCTTTTTCTAGATTTCCCGAAGGCTTTTGTCACCTTTCCTCACAATTATAAATGAACTAAATTGGAACGATCACATAGATAATGTCGTCTGTGGAGCAAACTAAAGACTGCAATTTATTGGCAGAACAATTAGAACGTACAAAAGGTCTACTAAATAGACTGATTACACCACGCTTACCCACCCTATCCTGGAGTCTTGCTGAGCGGTGTGGCATCCGCATCAGGTGGGACTGACGGATGACATCGAAAAAGTTCAAGGAGCGCAGCTCCTTTTGTATTATCGTGAAATAGGGGAAATAGTGCTACAGATATGATACGTGAATTTGGATGGTAATAATTAAAACAAAGGCGTTTTTAGTTGCGACGGGATCTTCTCATGAAATTTCAGTTTTCTCCTCCGATTGTGAAAACATTCGGTTGGCACCCACCTACATAGGAAGAAATGGTCATCAGGATAAAATAATAGAAATGAGGGCTCACACAGAAAAATTTAGAGTTCGTTTTCCAGGCGAGCCGTTCGAGAGTGGAACGGTAGAGAGACAGCTTGAAGATGGTTCATTGAACTCTCTGCCAGGCACTTTATTGTGAATAGCAGAGTAATCACGTAGATATAGATGATGAGGTTTTTTTTAATGCCGAATGAGAAAACTTTGTTTCTGATATACCTGTTATCTAATTCTGATAAACTGTTAAGGATGAATGGGAGGGGTATTAGAAGTTCTTTATTGGTGTTTTTATTATTTCTTTTCATTGGTGGAAACCCGACGCTTTGATTGGTGTTTGCATTACTGCTTGTGATTGGTGGAAATCGGCGAATGGAAAACCAGGCGGCACTTATGACGTGGCGGTGTTTTCCTGCTTTCTAGCGCCGGTTGAGGAGCGCCGGTACGCCATGTACCTGCGGCCGCTGCGGTCTCTCGGGCTGCTGTGTATGTGTTGCTTCACGTGAGCTGTAGTCCCATAAAGCTGTTATCGCAGGCAGCCAAGACGTCGGAAGGCGGTATCCATCAGTGTTCACGTGGGCGTGTCGCTTGGCTGTTTCTATTGTCTCCCTGATATTCCTTCTCAAAGTAAGAGGCTGTTTAGCCAGAACGCGAGCTTCATCAAAATGAATCTGTTTGCCGCACTCATCCTGGTGTTCTGTCACCGATGACGTGGTGAGTTGCCTTAGTCGGATATATCTTTCGTGTTCATATATCGGTGTGCTGATGGGTCCCCCCGTCTCGCCTACATACACTAATCCACAGTCACACCCTTATTGACTGTGATAATGGCCGCGGAAGCCTACGTTTATGTTTATGTTATATGACTTGTTGAGCACATGCCACACCCAACAGATGTGTTTGTGTGCGAAATCTTACAGGACTTAACTGCTAAGGTCATCAGTCCCTAAGCTTACATACTACTTAACCTAAATTATCCTAAGGACAGATACACACACACCCATGCCCGAGGGAGGACTCGAATCTCCGGCGGGACCAGAACGAACAGATGTACTACACCCGACAAACGGAGGTCAGACGCGATATCAGGAGGTATCCGATGACTTTTGTCGCCTCAGTGTATATTCGTCCCAGTAGTTGCGGCAGTTATCAAACAGAAAATGCTTACTTACCTCGAACACAGTCGTGCTGGTGATGAGTCACAAAGCAACCACGATGTAGTCATGCCTGTATGTGGAAATTTATAGATAAGATACGTAGATGAGATTTCACCCGAAGAAGAACAGTCTATGAGTTATGTACCATTGAGATCGGTAAGACAAGCTAAGCAGAATTACATGTTACGTGGTGTCTGCCATGTACCACTTCCAGGGAGTGAACAGTCTTAACGCGAAAGAGTTCGTAGATTAACAGAACTCAAAATAACCCGACCGACGCCAGGTTAGCATGCGTATCGGAAGCAGCGTTAAACGTTTTTTAATTGGCAGAAAAAAATTTCCGTGTCAATGAAAAACACATTTTGGCAGCGAACTTAACGCT
Organism: Schistocerca americana; assembly: GCF_021461395.2. NCBI lineage: Eukaryota > Metazoa > Arthropoda > Insecta > Orthoptera > Acrididae > Schistocerca > Schistocerca americana. The sequence goes on along the minus strand of NC_060126.1, from coordinate 164,214,576 downwards.
TCAAGTACTGGTAGGGGATGCATATAAAGCGGCCAAGAAAGTCATACGAAGTAGTCCATGTTGTTGCACGTATTCTTAACAAATATTCTTTCGAGGAAATATAACCCCCAAGCAGAGACGGTAGCAGCTACAGAATGTGGCAGTAAAAACATCGGCATGGAAAATGCAGCAAGGCTATTTGAAGAGGCAGTCACCACGCAGATAATTTATTTTCTGTATTTCTTCGCCGAGTTAACTTACGTAAGTGTAAAAAGTGCTATAACCTGCAAACCAAACACAAGCATTAACCCTGTGGCGCAGCTGCCCTTTGGAGTGGACATCTGTCAGCGTCGCTCCTTTGGCGTTTTTAAGCGGACCTGAGGCTGCAAATGCACGCAAGCCACAGAACCGGGAAGGAGTGAATTTGCAGCCTCAGTTCCGCCAAAAAACGCCAAAGGAGCGACGTTGACAGCTGTCCAATCCAGTAGGCAACCGCACCACAAGGCTAAGTCCGTTAATATGAAAACAGAACTATGAGTTTGTGTTTCTGTATGCTCTGCAATTCCAAAATATCTCCCTCAGACAAACAGGATGAGCCTCAAATACAACGCCATTACATACAGAGCACACAGTACTTACCATAAAAGCAATTACGAGAAAGTGTGCCGGCCGCGGTGGTCTCGCGGTTCTAGGCGCGCAGTCCGGAACCGTGCGACTGCTACGGTCGCAGGTTCGAATCCTGCCTCGGGCATGGATGTGTGTGATGTCCTTAGGTTAGTTAGGTTTAATTAGTTCTAAGTTCTAGGGGACTGATAACCACAGCAGTTGAGTCCCATAGTGCTCAGAGCCATTTGAACGAGAAAGTGTGACGAGTATTACGAGCAAAATAAAATCCATGATTTCAGTGACGGACATACGAAATTCATTTTATTCACATTATATTTTCAGTAGATTCCGAGAAACAACTAAACACGATGGTTCATTGTTTACTCACTAGGATATTGCACGCACGTACAACTCAATTCACTTCCTCATTAACGTGATTTTACCCGTTCGCTCAATAGAACTGCTGTAGCCGCTTGGATCCAAAATGGCGGCCGTCGACGAGTTGGCTGTACTGTCTTTCTTCATGGCTTTAATATAGCCATCCCTTAATTTACCCGTGCTAAATCCGCCAAAAACCACGCTGACACTGCGTGGATGCGCGACAAAGGCACAAGAAAAAGAAGAAATACACTGAGGTGGCAAGTCCTGGGTTAGCAACATGCTCATACACAGGCGGCGGTAGTATCGTGTGCATAGGGTACAAAACGGCAGTGCGTTAGCGGAGCTGTCGCTTGTACTCAAGTAATTTATGTGAAAAGGCTTCCGACATGGTTATGGCCGCACAACGGCAATTAACAGTCTCTTAACACAGAATTTCAGTTGGAGTTAAACGCGTAGAATATTCCATTTCGTAAATCGTTAGGGAATTCAATATACAGAGATCCTCAGTGTCAAGGTCTTGCCAAGAATACCAAATTTCAGGTATAACCTCCCACCACGGACAACGCGATGGCCGACGGTCTTCACTTAACGACCGAGATCAGCGGCGTTGATGAAGAGTTGTCAGTGCTAACAGGCGAGCAACACTGCGTGAAAGACCAGCATATATTAATGTGGGACGTACGATGAACGTTTCCGTTGGAACAGTTCGGCGAAATTTGACATTGATGGATTCTGGCAGCAGAAAACAAAAGCGACATCGAATGCAGTGCCTCTCCTTGGCTCGTTACCAAATCGGTTGGACCTTAGTCCGCGGGAAAACTATAACCTGGTCAGGCGACTCCCAGTTTCAGTTGATAAGAGCTGACGATAGGATCGAGTGCGGTGCAGACTCCACGAATCAATGGTCGTAAGCTGTAACAAGGCACTATGGAAGCTCCATTATGGTGTGGGCTGTGTTTACAGGGGATGGACTGAGTCTTATAGTCAATTGAGTGGCAGTGGCTGTATTTGGTGCTTGGGGAACATTTGCAGCCCTTCACTGACTATGTTACCAGACAACGATAGACTTTTTGTGGATGACTATGTGCCATCTCATTGGGCCACAATTGTTCGTGAATTGTCTGGATAACATACTGGACAGTTAGAGCGTATGATGCAGCCACCCTCATCGCTCGAAATATTTCCGATCGAACATTTACGGGACATAATCTGGACGTAAGGTCTTGCACAAAATCCTGCAGCGGCTATATATTTCCGCATAGCAAATGAGGTCCGACACGATATTAGCAGGTATCCCATGACTTTTCTCACCTCAGTGTGATTCATCCACGAAAAAAATGGCTTACAACACATTTGTTGTTTTAACCGGCGCGAGAGCATTTCCATTCTCCAGTGGAAGACGTTAAACGCGCTGTGTTGTGTATCACAGAGACGTTAGTACTGTAATGCCGAGACAATATATTCCAGGAAGATTCGAGTAACATATCACTTCGTCTCACGTATGTCTCGTGAAGTGAGCACAACGAGAAGTTAGAGCTTATACGGAGGTTTATCGACATCCTTCCCATTGTTGCCTCACTTTTATAGTAAAATCGTAAATAACAAAAATACGGATTAAAGAACACCGTATAAATGTAATATTCTCGGCTGTTTCCCCGTAAAAACTCCTCCCGAACAGGCCATGAAGGCCCAACGGTACCGACCGGCCGCCGTGTCGTCCTCAGGCCACAGGCGTCACTGGATGCGGATATGGAGGGGCATGAGGTCAGTACACCGCTCTCCCGACCGTATGTCAGTTTCCGAGAGCGGCGCCGCTACTTCTCATTCAAGTAGCTCCTCAGTTTGCCTCACAAGGGCTGAGTGCACCTCGTATGCCAACAGCGCTCGGCAGACCGGATGGTCACCCATCCAAGTGCTAGCCGAGCCCGACAGCACTTTGGTGATCTGACGACGTTTCCCGTAAGCTCACAAGAAAAAGTGTTAAAATTAATGCAAGGAGAAGCATCGTTTTATGGACAACGTTCTTCATTTTCTTCTGTCATTGATACTGCTGTGAGCTGATCGATGGGAGTTATGCCGAAAGAGTCTGAAGAGGTATTAATTTAAAATCTACATACTAAATGTTTCATTTCTTATTATTTCAGTACTGCAGTAGAAAACCTCCGTGACAAACGTTCAAGCAAGTTCGAAGAGATACGTTAATGTTATCAAAATGGCTCTGAACACTATGCGACTTAACCTCTGAGGTCATCAGTCGCCTAGAACTTAGAACTAATTAAACCTAACTAACCTAAGGACGTCACACACATCCATGCCCGAGGCAGGATTCGAACCTGCGACCGTAGCGGTCGCTCGGCTCCAGACTGTAGCGCCTAGAACCGCACGGCCACTCCGGCCGGCGTTAATTTTATCCATTTTGTAATTAACATCGCTGGTAGCTTATCTTGGAAGCTTTCACGATACTGTTTCCACTAAATAACAGGTCAAACATTCAGTTCCTGTTAATAGTAATGAATAATTTTGACTTCGACTGATAATTTTCAGACTCTTATTAAAGGATAACTTGAGATTTCCAAGTACGGCTGTACTCAAATAATGATTTTGGCCTAGACTAGTCCATTAGTATTTAAAAAGTATCGTACTAGAGATGAAAGCTTTAAACATGGCTGCGTTGTGGTGCAACCCTTAGTGGCCTAGCTCTGTGTGTTCTATTTTAATATTCTGTGACTAAAGCGTTATCGCTTCATAGTTACTTTGTACGTGACATGCTAGATTTAAATGTTTTATTTCTGATGAAGGCACTCTTAGAAGCGGCCGAAACCTAGGTAAAAAGAATTCATTTTTGCGACCAAGGCCTGAAATTGTTTTAATTTTACCTTGTATTATAGTTTATTTATCAGAACAAGATTTTCAGTAGGCTTATAGTTCTCTTTTTTGTGGGACTGAGATCGTATATAATAGTCTTGAGATTTGGTAACGATTTACCACGTGCCAATCCCAAGCGGAAAATGGGAAGGGAGGATCACATAGTAATAGCAGGAGTACCCTCCGAAACATTCCGTTCGGTGGCTTGCGAAGTACAGATGCAGATACAGGTCCAAGGCCAGTGATTTGTGTGGTGACCTAACAAAAAAAAAAAAAATCCTGAAGAAGATATCTAACTATAGTTGCGTTGCGGTATTCTTAGGGATAGTAACGATCGAGTGGAGTAGCGTCCCTGGTCGAACTTGGATCTGGAACTGATGGTTACAATCAGAACATAGCATCATCAATGAATAAGGGAATTACCATTACACCAACTCACCAACCACCGGAAGATAGTATGTATGAAAAAATTATTTTTAGACCACATGAAACCTGATTGTAACCAGACGTGCATCTTTCGTTTGAAGCAAATCGACGACTACGAACGTCTTTCTTCAGGGCTCCAAAATCATGGTAATCGCAAGTTGGTCATAGCACAATTTTATGAATTTTAATTTCCACTTAATTACTTTTGTAGTTATGGATTATTTCTGTGATGGTAGATCAACTACGAGATTAACATTTTTCAAACAGTAACACTAGAGAGTAGGATTGTAAGCCAATAACTCTATCGCGATAGTTACAAACACATTCGTGAAACTTAGGCGACAAAGAGTATTTTCTTGTGTAGTTATTAGCCTACAGTTTAGTTAGTGGCCGTAGTACGTAATGCTTCAGTACACTACAGACGTTCCAGGCGCCAGATATGTAGACACGCTAATAGCCAGCTCCGTTCTCCCTCAACTACCTACCTCCCCGCCTGCCCATCCTCAGAGGAGCAAGCTTGTTTTTGGCAAGTAAGGCTACGTTGTTAACAACTCAAGAGGACCACGACGCTCCAATGGTTCGCAATTTTGGGAAGGAGCCAGGAAAAGCAGAAGACGAGGACACATAAGGACTGCTGTCCTTGTGTTGCATATAAATCGTGTCCCTGATGTCATCCCGTCTCCTCCCTCCTCCCTTCTTGAGGATGAAAAACAACAGTCATATTTTGAACCATGGTAATGTAGCAGTCTGTGGCCTTCTGCCCCGAAAGAGAAGTGAACTCACAACCTTCGTCGATAACTTTCCCGCTGGATATGTGGTCTCTACTGCGATATCTCTTCGAACTGGAATTAAGACAGGCATAATTGCATTATTTCCCCACTTATTAAGTAGTTACAACTAATTTCAACTCAGAGAAACTTGGTAGATATTGTAATGCGTTGACGCGCAACCGATTTACGCTGAAAAAAAAAATTAGCTCCACTTTTGGCCACCGGGTTCAAATCTGGCGCTGTGTTGCAAAAACGACAGACAGAAATGTTTTCTTACGTAATGGATTGGGAGCGGGACATGGGCAGAAAAGGTCAAACAAGTGAGAAAGGCAGCATGTTGAATTTGTTATTAGCTTCCACTTACACTATTTATTCAATAAGAGCACCGGAGACATCGACGATGTGCTTTACAGCGCCAGATTTTGACCTGGTGGCCAAATTTCGAAAAAAAAAATTTCCAGTGTAAATGGGTTCTTCATTAATGCGTTAACATATCTACCAAGTTTCGCTGCCATACGATAATTACAACCCACACCGAACCTCCGTGAGTAGCTGCACATTAATTTTAACCACCAGGTACTAAACCATGTTTCATTTTTAGATTAAAACTCATTCGCCTCGTTTTCTCATGTAACAGCAAATGCTACGTGTCGGCCGGCCGTTATGACCGAGCTGTTCTAGGCGCTTCAGTCTGGAACCGCGGCACCACTACGGTCGCAAGTTCGAATCGTGCCTCGGGCATGCATGTGTGTTATGTCGTTAGGTTAGTTAGGTTTAAGTAGTTCTAAGTTCTAGGGGACTGATGACCTCAGGTGTTAAGTCCTATAGTGCTCAGAGCCATTTTTGAATCATGTGCCTGCAAACAAACAAAAATTAGTTGTGTAACTTTATTTCTACGGAGTCGTTCTTCTATCTCACAGACACTGTACCTATCATCACTTTAAACCTTTGCTAAACTATGCACTGAACTCACTTGCCAAAAACAAGCTTGCTTCCCTGAGGATGGACAGACGGGGAGGTAGGTAGTTGAGGGAGAACGCAGCTGGTTATTGGCGTGTCTACATATCTAGCGCCTGGAACGTCTGTAGTGTACTGAAGCATACAGCGGCCACCAACTAAACTACAGATTAATAACTACACAAGAAAATACTCTTTGTCGCCTAAGTTTCACGAATGTGCATTTAACTATCACGATAGAGTTATTGGCCTACAATCCTACTTTCTAGTGTTAGTGTTTCAAAAATGTTATTCTCGTAGTTGATGTACCATCAAAGAAATAATCCATAACTACTAAAGCAATTAAGTGGAAATTAAAATTCATCAAAATGATGCTAAGACCGCGATTTTGGAACCCTGAAGAACGACGTTCGTGATCGTCGATTTGCTTCGGACAAAATATGCACGAAGTTAATTTGTAAGGAGCAGCCAATTCCTATTATATCTAATTATTTACTTTATTATTTTTCTCCTGTTTTTAATTTAATAATTTCCTTGGCTATTTGAGTGATTTTCCCTTACTTAACTTATATATGTCCTTTTTCTTATGGATTTTTGTTTTTTTTAATGTTGTACTAGATTGGGTACAATCATTTTTCTGCAGGCAACGGCAAACATTTTTCCGAGAAGGCATTGATGCTCTTATCTCACCCTAGGATAAATGTATTAACGGCTGTGACCATTATTTTTGGGATTATAAAGAGTTTACTTACTTTTTTCATCTGTACCGTTTTCGTTTGACTGCCCTATAAACAGGGGTGTGATTGAACTTATTTATGAGATTTTTAAAAAAATTAGGAAATTCGAAGCATAAAGGTAGTCAACACGATTTATTAAGTTTTCTATGAATAACCGTATTTTTGAAGGAAGAATAATGTAAGATTGAGTTTGATGTCCATGCAGAAGCCAGTATTTCAGTTTTGCTACTGACAGATTCTTAGCCTTAGCTTGCTTGCAGTGAAAAGTGCTTGACCGGGCGCCATTGAGACTTTGGTACGAGTAGCTTGAGGTTTGAGAGGTGGATGCATACTTAATTCACATCAGCCGCCCACTCAAAAATTCAGCCGAATAAGCCTATACGTAATAAATACGTATGTGGCTCTGAGTGTAATTTTCAAGTGTTTCGAAAAAGACGGGCCCGACAGTACTCTGGGCGATAGTCTTGTTTTCGTTGTTCAAAAACTTTATCAAATACGTTAATCAGAGCTGCAGTAGGAAGACCAGAGTCGTCGAGAATTACATTATGCCGATCTGTGACTGTATTAGTTACTGAAGTTCGGTACTGCAGTAAATGATCGGAGTTTGTTAGCATGCGTGAGTGGAGGCTCACACGTGAAGAAAAGAGTAACTCGATAAGGGTTGTTTTTTTAGAAAATGTTGTCTTATTTTTGCAATCTACGACTTGTCCAAAGAAAACCACGATAATATGTGTTCTTTTAACTATGTTGTCCTTTGATCGTGGCTAATACTTCCTATATTTCTTATTTTAACGAGATTGTCTTGTGATTGTGTCTCCGGCTTCCTCTTTTCAACAATACTCCTAATCTCCATGTGTAAAGAACACCCGAACATATATTTTAAATAGAATGTTCTAGATCGACCCCTCACTTTCTTCCCTACGATATTGCCTTTTAAAATGCTTTTTAGCAGTCTGATGAAGTGTCCAATGAGTTTTGCTTTGCGTTCGCCAATAGCTTTAATGAAATCTTTCTTCTCTCATATTTTTTGTAGAACCATCTCGTTCATTTTTCTGCTAGTCCAGCTATTTCTTGTAACTCTCCATAAGAACATCATTTCCACCACTTCGAGGCGAGCTTTCTCGTGCTTTGCTAAAGTCCATGTTTCACATTACACTCCACTCAGAAATCTGCTTACAAACAGTTTCTTAATGTGGGAGATGATGTGCTTGTTCAATAAAAGTTTCTTCTTATTTCGGAAGGGACCCATGGTCAGTGTTATTATCTTGATTTCCTTGAAGCATCTATTGTTTTTCTCCACAATACTAGTGAGGTAGTAAATTCAATTACCACCTCGAGTTGTTCAATACCTATTTCATTTCAATCTTGCCTCTACCTCCTTCCGGTCTATTAACATGACTTCTGGCTTCTTTTAGTTTCCTAATCTCTGGATTTAAGACCTGAGGCATTTCACACTGCAGTGCCAAATAAACTGGTACAGGCTTGCATATTCAAATACAGAGATATGTAAACAGGTAGAATATGGTGCTGCGGTCGGAAATGCCTCGGTAACACAAAACGTGCCTGGCCCGGTTGTTAGATTGGTTAATGCTGCTACAATGGCACCTTATCAAGATATGAGTTTCAATGTGGTGTTATAGTCGGCGTACGAGCGATGGGACACAGCATCTCTGAGATAGCGATAAAGTGGTGATTTTCCCGTACAACAATGGTACCGTGAATTTCAGGAATCCGGCAAAACATCAATTCTCCGACATCGCTGCTGCCGGGAAAAGATCCGGCAAGAACGGGACCAACGACGACTGAAGAGAGTCGTTCAACTTGAAATAAGTGCAGCCCTTCCACAAATTGCTCCATATTTCAATGCTGGGCCATCAGCAAGTTACAGCTTGAGAACCATTCGATATAATATCATCAATATGGGATTTCGGAGCTGAAGGTCCACTCGTATACCTTTGATGACTGCACGGCACAAAGCTTTACGCCTTGCCTGGGCCCGTCAGCAGCGACAGTGGACTGCTGCTGACTGGACACATGTTGCCTGGTCGGGCGAGTATCGTTTTAAATTGTGTCCAGTGGGTGGACGCGTAAGGGTACGGAGACAACCGTGGACCGTGCATGTCAGCAGGGCACTGTTCAGCCTGGTGGAGGCTCTGTAATGGCGTGGGGCGTGTGCAGTTGGAGTGGTAAGGGACCCCTGATACGTCTAGGTACGACTCTTATAATTGACATGTATTTAGACATCCTATCCGATCACCTACATACTTTCATGTACATTGTGGATTCAGGCGGACTTCGGCAGTGCTAGCAGGACAATGCGACTCTGCACACTTCCAGAATTGCAAGAGAATGGCTCCAGGAACACTCTTCTGAGTTTAAACACTTCTGTTGGCCACCAAACTTCCCAGACAGGAACATTATTAAGCGTATCTGGGATGCCTTGCAACGTGCTGTTCAGATCTCCACCCCTGCGTACAGATTTATGGACAGCCCTGCGGGATTGATGGTGTCATCCCTCCAACACTACGTCATACTTTATTCGAGTCTATATCACGACGTGTTTTGCCACTTCTGCGTGCTCGCGGGGGCCCTAGACGATGTCAGGTGTACCTGTTTCTTCAGTGCATTTCATGGCTTCTGTGAGTCTGGCACTATTGCAGTGTCGTTTAAAAATTTGATGAAATGAATATGAATACTTTGATTCCAATTGTATTTTCTTTGATTGTTGTTAGTGCCTCGTCGATGAACATACCAAATGAGTAAGGTGACAGAGGGCTCCCTTGTCTCTTTCCCGTAGTAATTTCTACTTCTTTCTTGCTTCCCTGTTCTTCCAGTCAAGTCCTACTTTGCGCAGTTCTTTAAATAATAATTACCAATCAGCCATATCAAATGCTTTTTCTAGGTCAAAAGAAGGTTATATACGTTTTCCTGTTTACTTCTGCCCTTTCTTCCGGTATCTGGAGACAACCTAATCAATCCGTGTACTCTGCATGTCAGCAGGACACACTTCAAGCTGGTGGAGACTCTGTAATGGCATAGGGCGTGTGTAGTTGGAATGATATGGGACCCTTGATAGTTCTAGATACGACTCTGACACGTGACACGTACGTAAGCATCCTGTGTGATCACCTGAATCCTTTCATGTCCATTGTGCATTTCGATGGACTTGGGCAATTCCAGTAGGACAATGCAACACCCCACATTTCCAGAATTGCTAGAGAGTAGACCAGTTATTTAAGATGTCCACAGAGATAATAATCGAAATGACTAAGGTTGGGGGAACGCGTGGGCCACGGAACTGATCCTCCTCTCCCTGTCAGTCCGTCGTGGTATATACCAATCAGTGGGTCTCGAACACTGAGGCTGAACGGCGTTGGAGCTCCATCGTGCATAAGCTATGTGTTTCTACCGGGTGATCAAAAAGTCAGTATAAATTTGAAAACTTAATAAACCACGGAATAATGTAGATAGAGAGGTAAAAATTGACACCCATGCTTGGAATTACATGGGGTTTTATTAGAATTAAAAAAAACTAAGTTCACAAAATGTCCGACAGATCGCTCTGCACAGCAAAACTACTACCGTGACGGGTGAGAGCTACGCCGCTAAGTTACAGAATCGCATCATCCCCACCCTGGCTGATAAACACCTGCTGGAACGTAGGATGTTTATGCAGGATGGCGCTCCACCCCATATTACTAGACGCGTGAAAGATCACTTGCGCGCGTAGTTTGGTGATGATCGTGTGCTCAGCGCACGTTCGTCATGCTTGGCCTCCCACGTCCCCAGACCTCAGTCCGTGCGATTATTGTCTTTGGGATTACTTGAAGTCGCAAGTGTATCGTGATCGACCGACATCTCTAGGGATGCTGAAAGACAACATCCGACGCCAATGCTTCACCATAACTCCGGACATGCTTTACACTGCTGTTCACAACATTATTCCTCGAGTAAAGTTATAGTTGAGGAATGACAGTGGACTAATTGAGTATTTCCTGTAAAGAATATCATCTTTGCTTTGTCTTACTTTGTTATGGTTCAAAATGGCTCTGAGCACTGTGCGACTTAACTTCAGAGGTCCTCTGTCGCCTAGAACTTAGAACTAATTAAACCTAACCAACCTAAGGACATCACACACATCCATGCCCGAGGAAGGATTCGAACCTGCGACCGTATCGGACGCTCAGTTCCAGACTGTAGCGCCTAGAACCGCACGGCCACTCCGGCCGGTTTACATTATTGTGCTGATTATTGCTATTTTGATCAGATGAAGCGCCATCTGCCGGACATTTTTTGAACTTATGGTTTTTTTTTGTTTTTTTTTTTTTTTAAACAAACCCCATGTCTGGAGGATGTTCTGTAGACAGCAGCTGCAAGACGTGTTGGGACAACGTATGAAGTTCAAATTTGTATGTATTCCTAAGGGACCAACTTGCTGAGGTCATCGGTCCCTAGACTTACACACTACTTAAACTAACTTATGTTAAGAACATATACAGACACACCCATGCCCGACGGAGGACTCGAATCTCCGGCGGGAGCGGCCGCGCAGTCAGTAACATTGCGCCTCTAACCGCGCGGCCACTCCGGGTCGCGGACAACGTATGACACTACCAGTCACCCACAGTTCCATTCCATACGTTAATCTTAAACTGAGGTGTAGCTTGTTGTGTATCATGAGCATTCCGATCGTCGCATATGGGTTGGTTGTGGAAGTCTCTTATTCCGACTTTTCCACACATTGCAGAACTGAAGGGACAAACAACGAACTGGCAGTTTGTGAAACAAAACATCGGCAAAAGTTCAACTGTGGTGAGTGATCCACAGACGTAATACCCTTCACACATAGGAAATAATACGGATACGTTAGCTACACGTCTAGTATCCTCTCAGGATGCTGAAATGTTGGCTACGCTGCACCGACGCGGACACTTCGAATATTTGCTGCAATAAATAATTAAGCTGTTTTTAAACGTTTACAGTTGTTATAAATATAATCTAAGTGTTGTTAAATTTGTGGAAGTGTTAGTGACGTCTAAAATCAGATTAAACGGGGTAAGAAGCGTATTTTTCTTCTCGGCTGTAGCACGAATCCTAGGCCTAATTTCACGCGCGCGAATCGTAAGTAAGCAGCGAATTAAACTTATAGGTAAACGTTTCCAGTTGGTATAAATATAACATAAGCGTTTTTATATTAGTGGAAGTGTTAGTGAAGTGTTAAAGAAGACTAAAAGGGGTAAGAAGTTTATTTTGCTTCTCGCACCTATAGCACGGATTTTAGGCTTAATTTCACGCGCCCGTATCGTAAGTAAACAGTGCCTTAAACTTATATGTAATCAGCAGATTTTTTTATTCAGTACACTTTCAATTTAATTATATCTGTCTGAATAGTTTCTGGGGTCCTTTGTTAACGTTTTAGTCAGTACTTAAATCAGTTTATACGATTTTTGTTTTTACCATGAGTGAGAAGTGTGTGACATGCCGTAGGATCGTTAGTTCCGGGGTGTGGTGTGATGGGTGCTTTAGCTTCTTTCATTGGGGCGAATGTAGTGGCGTGGGAAATGGGGACATAAATGAGGCTCACCAGTGGTATTGTAGGATCTGCAGTTGTTGTTGTTGTTGTGGTCTTCAGTCCTCAGACTGGTTTGATGCAGCTCTCCATGCTACTCTATCCTGTGCAAGCTTCTTCATCTCCCAGTACCTACTGCAACCTACAACCTTCTGAATCTGCTTAGTGTATTCATCTCTTGGTCTCCCTCTACGATTTTTACCCTCCACGCTGCCCTCCAAAACTAAATTTGTGATCCCTTGATGCCTCAGAACATGTCCTACCAACCGATCCCTTCCTCTGGTCAAGCTGTGCCACAAACTTCTCTTCTCCCCAATCATATTCAATACTTCCTCATTAGTTATGTGATCTACCCATCTAATCTTCAGCATTCTTCTGTAGCACCACATTTCGAAAGCTTCTATTCTCTTCTTGTCCAAACTATTTATCGTCCATGTTTCACTTCCATACATGGCTACACTCCATACAAATACTTTCAGAAATAACTTCTTGACACTTAAATCTATACTCGATGTTAACAAATTTCTCTTCTTCAGAAACGCTTTCCTTGCCACTGCCAGCCTACATTTTATATCCTCTCTACTTCGACCATCATCAGTTATTTTGCTCCCCAAATAGCAAAACTCCTTTACTACTTTAAGTGTCTCATTTCCTAAACTAATTTCCTCAGCATTACCCGACTTAATTCGACTACATTCCATTATCCTCGTTTTGTTTTTGTTGATGTTCATCTTATATCCTCCTTTCAAGACACTGTCCACTCCATTCAACTGCTCTTCCAAGTCCTTTGCTGCCTCTGACAGAATTACAATGTCATCAGCGAACCTTCTCCATGGATTTTAATACCCACTCCGAATTTTTCTTTTGTTTCCTTTACTGCTTGCTCAATATACAGGTTGAATAACATCGGGGAGAGGCTACAAACCTGTCTTACTCCCTTCCCAACAACTGCTTCCCTATTATGTCCCTCGACTCTTATAACTGCCATCTGGTTTCTGTACAAATTGTAAATAGCCTTTCGTTCCCTGCATTTTACTCCTGCCACCTTTAAAATTTGAAAGAGAGTATTCCAGTCAACATTGTCAAAAGCTTTCTCTAAGTCTACAAATGCTAGAAACGTAGGTTTGCCTTTCCTTAATCTTTCTTCTAAGATAAGTCGTAAGGTCAGTATTGCCCCACGTGTTCCAGTATTTCTACGGAATCCAAACTGATCTTCCCCGAGGTCGTCTTCTACCAGTTTTTCCATTCGTCTGTAAAGAATTCATGTTAGTATTTTGCAGCTGTGGTTTATTAAACTGATTGTTCGGTAATTTTCACATCTGTCAACACCTGCTTTCTTTGGGATTGGAATTATTATATTCTTCTTGAAGTCTGAGGGTATTTCGCCTGTTTCATACATCTTGCTCACCAGATGGTAGAGTTTTGTCAGGACTGGCTCTCCCAAGGCCGTCAGTAGTTCTAATGGAATGTTGTCTACTCCGGGGGCCTTGTTTCGACTCAGGTCTTTCAGTGCTCTGCAAACTTCTCACGCAGTATTATATCTACCATTTCATCTTCATCTACATCCTCTTCCATTTACATAATATTGTCCTCAAGTACATCGCCGTTGTATAGACCCTCTATAAACTCCTTCCACGTTTCTGCTTTCCCTTCTTTGCTTGGAACTCGATTTCCATCTGAGCTCTTGATGTTCATGCAAATGGTTCTCTTATCTCCAAAGTTCTCTTTAATTTTCCTATAGGCAGTATCTATCTTACTTCTAAAGAGATAAGCCTCTACATCTTTACATTTGTCCTCTAGCCATCCCTGCATCGCCATTTTGCACTTCCTGTCGATCTCATTTTTGAGACGTTTGTATTCCTTTTTGTCTGCTTCATTTACTGCATTTTTATATTTTCTCCTTTCATCAATTAAATTCAATATTTCTTCTGTTACCCAAGGATTTCTACTAGCCCTCGTCTTTTTACCTACTTGATCCTCTGCTGCCTTCACTACTTCATCCCTCAAAGCTACCCATTCTTCGTCTACTGTATTTCTTTCCCCCATTCCTGTCAATTGTTCCCTTATGCTCTCCCTGAAACTCCGTACAACCTCTGGTTCTTGCAGTTTATCCAGGACCCATCTCCTTAAGTTCCCACCTTTTTGTAGTTTCTTCAGTTTTAATCTGCAGGTCATAACCAATAGATTCTGGTCAGAGTCCACATCTGCCCCTGGAAATGTCTTACAATTTGAAACCTGGTTCCTAACTCTCTGTCTTACCATTATATAATCTATCTGATACCTTTTAGTATCTCCAGGGTTCTTCCATGTATACAACCTTCTTTCATGATTCTTAAACCACGTGTTAGCTATGATTAAGTTGTGCTCTGTGCAAAATTCTACCAGGCGGCTTCCTCTTTCATTTCTTAGCCCCAATCCATATTCACCTACTACGCTTCCTTCTCTCCCTTTTCCTACTACCGAATTCCAGTCACCAATGATTATTAAATTTTCGTCACCCTTCACTATCTGAATAACTTCTTTTACTTCGTCATACATTTCTTCAATTTCTTCGTCATCTGCAGAGCTAGTTGGCATATAAACTTGTACTACTGTAGTAGGTGTGGGCTTCGTATCTATCTTGGCCACAATAATGCGTTCACTATGCTGTTTGTAGTAGCTTACCCGCATTCATATTTTCCTATTCATTATTAAACCTACTCCTGCATTACCCCTATTTGAATTTGTGTTTATACCCCTGTAGTCACCTGACCAGAAGTCTTGTTCCTCCTGCCACCGAACTTCACTAATTCCCACTGTATCTAACTTTAACCTATCCATTTCCCTTTTTAAATTTTCTAACCTACCTGCCCGATTAAGTGATCTGACATTCCACACTCCGATTCGTAGAACGCCAGTTTTCTTTCTCCTGATAACGACATCCCCTTGAGTAGTCCTCGCCCGGAGATCTGAATGGGGGACTATTTTACCTCCGGAATATTTTACCCAAGAGGACGCCGTCATCATTTAATCATTTTTCCCTCGGGAAAAATTACGGCCGTAGTTTCCCCTTGCTTTCAGCCGTTCGCAGTACCAGCACAGCAAGCCCGTTTTGGTTACTGTTACAAGGCCAGATCAGTCAATCATCCAGACTGTTGCCCTTGCAACTACTGAAAAGGCTGCTGCCCCTCTTCAGCAACCACACGTTTGTGTGGCCTCTCAACAGATACCCCACCGTTGTGGATGCTCCTATGGTACGGCTATCTGTATCGCTGAGGCACTCAAGCCTCCCCACCAACGGCAAAGTCCATTGTTCACGGGGGGAGGGGATCTGCAGTAGAGACAGGAAAATACTGGAACAGGAAGGGAAAATTGCAGCTCTTGAAGCTTACTTAGACAAGGCAAGAGAGGATCTGGACAGGTTCAGGAGGGAGAAGGGTGAACAGAGGTGGGAAGTGGCAACAGGTAATAGGAGAAACAGGCAAAGGATAGCATCAGACAGCTTTGTCATAAATCTTGAAAATAGATTTGACATGTTGCCTCAGTCAGAATCGGATGAGCCTCATGTAGCTGAAGCTGTAGAAAGTGCACAACAAGCTTTCAATAACTTAAAAATGGTAGGGAAATTTGTAGAGAGAAAGAAAATTCTGTTGTTAGGTAGTTCCCATGGTAGAGGTGTTGGCCAACTACTGCAGGAAAATCTAGGTCCAGAGTGCCAGGTCACAAGCTTTTTCAAGCCTAGTGCAGATCTGGATCAGGTAACAGAGGATGTAGGTTCTTTAAGCAAGAATTTCACAAAGGAGGATGCCATGGTTATAGTGGGTGGTCCAGGAAATATCATTGACAGAGACTCTGAATATTCCATAGAGAGCGACCTAGTGAAGATAGCATCAGCAACGAAGCATACGAGTGTGGGATTTGTGTCTGTCTTGAGAAGCCATGATCGGCCTCATTTGAACTCTTCTGTCGGGAGGGTGAACTTGGAGTGGCTGCTTAGGACGGATATGGGGTCCCATATTGGTTTGACTCCTGTGGATACTATCGACAGGTGGGACTACACTAGGCATTGCCTTCACCTCAATAGGAAAGGGAAGGGAAAAATGTCTGGGTTGATTGCAGAAAACTTAAGGGGGGACACTGTCGTAAGTGGTAAAATACCAATGGTCACAGGTGTCAGAGGGATGCCTTATTTGGGGTAGGGAAGGGGGAAAGAAAACTAATTTTAAGAGACATTGGCAGACACCCACAGTTTGAGAAAACAGATGAACAGGAGTCACATTTTAGCATACAGCCTCCATTTAAACGTTTAACTGAAAGTAATAAAAACCTGCCAGTTCACCTTCGCCACAGCAGTTATAACCCCATTAGTATGCAGTATCAGTTATCTTTATTACACCAGAACATTCCGGGACTCAGAAATAAAGTTGAGGAACTACTCATTTGTATTCCAGAATGAGATTTTCACTATGCAGCGGAGTCTGCGCTGATATGAAACTTCCTAGCAGATGAAAACTGTGTGCCGGACCGAGACTCGAAATCGGGACCTTTGCCTTTCGCGGGCAATTGCTCTACCAACTGAGCTACCGAAGCACGACTCACGCCCGGTCCTCACAACTTCACTTCTGCCAGTATCTCGTCTCCTACCTTCCAAACTTTACAGAAGCTCTCCTGCGAACCTTGCAGAACTACCACTCCTGAAAGAAAGGATACTGCGGAGACATGGCTTAACCACAGCCTGGGGGATGTTTCCAGAATGAGATTTTCACTCTGCAGCGGAGTGTGCGCTGATATGAAGGTCCCGAGTTCGAGTCTCGGTCCGGCACACAGTTTTAATCTGCCAGGAAGTTTCATATCAGTGCACATTCTGTCATATCAGTGCACATTCTGCTGCAGAGTGAAAATCTCATTCTGGAAACATCCCCCAGGCTGTGGCTTAGCCATGTCTCCGCAATATCCTTTCTTTCAGGAGTGCTAGTTCTGCATGTTTCGCAGGAGAGCTTCTGTAAAGTTTGGAAGGTAAGAGACGAGGTACTGGCAGAAGTAAAGCTGTGAGGACGGGACGTGAGTCGCGATTGGGTAGCTCGGTTGGTAGAGCACTTGCAAGTGAAAGGCAAAGGTCCCGAGTTCTAGTATCGGTCCAGCATACAGTTTTAATCTGCCAAGAAGTTTCATACGCATTTGTATTGATGAAATGAATTCATCTAACCAAATTGACATAATCTGCCTCTCTGAACATCAAGTGACCATTGGTATAGATATGTTAGACATTTCAGGGTTTAAGCTAGCTGCCGGCCGCTGTGGGCGAGCGGTTGTACTCACTTCAGTCCGGAACCACGTTGCTGCTGCAGTCGCAGGTTCAAATCCTGCCTCGGGTACGGCTGTGTGTGATGTCCTTATGTTAGTTAGGTTTTAGTAGTTCTAAGTCTAGGGGACTGATGACCTCAGATTTTGTCCCATAGTACTTAGAGCCACTTGAACCATTTAAGCTAGCTTCCTACTTCTGCAGAGCAGATATGGTTGGAGGAGGAGTTGCCACATTTATTAAAAGCTGCCATAAATTCAAGAACATTGACAATATAAATTGTGTTTAGAGCAGCATCTAGAAGCATGTGCAACAGACGTAGAATTCCATAACAGACCCTATATAATAGTAACTATCTACCGAGCACCTGTAAGTAATTATAATCTATTCATAAATCATCTACAAACTCTTTTGGGTTCTTTAACAGCATGAATCACAGAAATATTGATTGCTGGTGACATTAATACAGATTTTCTAATGCAATCTTCCAGTAAATATTTACTGCAGTTAGTAATGTTGTCTTTCAATCTAACTCACACTGTAAACTTTCTACACTCCTGGAAATTGAAATAAGAACACCGTGAATTCATTGTCCCAGGAAGGGGAAACTTTATTGACACATTCCTGGGGTCAGATACATCACATGATCACACTGACAGAACCACAGGCACATAGACACAGGCAACAGAGCATGCACAATGTCGGCACTAGTACAGTGTATATCCACCTTTCGCAGCAATGCAGGCTACTATTCTCCCATGGAGACGATCGTAGAGATGCTGGATGTAGTCCTGTGGAACGGCTTGCCATGCCATTTCCACCTGGCGCCTCAGTTGGACCAGCGTTCGTGCTGGACGTGCAGACCGCGTGAGACGACGCTTCATCCAGTCCCAAACATGCTCAATGGGGGACAGATCCGGAGATCTTGCTGGCCAGGGTAGTTGACTTACACCTTCTAGAGCACGTTGGGTGGCACGGGATACATGCGGACGTGCATTGTCCTGTTGGAACAGCAAGTTCCCTTGCCGGTCTAGGAATGGTAGAACGATGGCTTCGATGACGGTTTGGATGTACCGTGCACTATTCAGTGTCCCCTCGACAATCACCAGTGGTGTACGGTCAGTGTAGGAGATCGCTCCCCACACCATGATGCCGGGTGTTGGCCCTGTGTGCCTCGGTCGTATGCAGTCCTGATTGTGGCGCTCACCTGCATGGCGCCAAACACGCATACGACCATCATTGGCACCAAGGCAGAAGCGACTCTCATCGCTGAAGACGACACGTCTCGATTCGTCCCTCCATTCACGCCTGTCGCGACACCACTGGAGGCGGGCTGCACGATGTTGGGGCGTGAGCGGAAGACGGCCTAACGGTGTGTGGGACCGTAGCCCAGCTTCATGGAGACGGTTGCGAACGGTCCTCGCCGATACCCCAGGAGCAACAGTGTCCCTAATTTGCTGGGAAGTGGCGGTGCGGTCCCCTACGGCACTGCGTAGGATCCTACGGTCTTGGCGTGCATCCGTGCTTCGCTGCGGTCCGGTCCCAGGTCGAGGGCACGTGCACCTTCCGCCGACCACTGGCGACAACATCGATGTACTGTGGAGACCTCACGCCCCACGTGTTGAGCAATTCGGCGGTACGTCCACCCGGCCTCCCGCATGCCCACTATACGCCCTCGCTCAAAGTCCGTCAACTGCACATACGGTTCACGTCCACGCTGTCGCAGCATGCTACCAGTGTTAAAGACTGCGATGGAGCTCCGTATGCCACGGCAAACTGGCTGACACTGACGGCGGCGGTGCACAAATGCTGCGCAGCTAGCGCCATTCGACGGCCAACAACGCGGTTCCTGGTGTGTCTGCTGTGCCGTGCGTGTGATCATTGCTTGTACAGCCCTCTTGCAGTGTCCGGCGCAAGTATGGTGGGTCTGACACACCGGTGTCAATGTGTTCTTTTTTCCATTTCCAGGAGTGTAACTAGGATCACTAAATCCTCAAGGACAGTCATTGATAACATTTTTATAGACAAAGCAAAGGAACAAAATCATATCATAAAACCTGTAATAAATGGACTATCGCATCATGACATGCAGCTCCTTGTTTTAGACGTAAATTCTAAGCAGATTATCAAGACTGCTAAATCTGTGTACAGGAGAGTAGTCAATCAACCAAAAATTGAGTGTTTTAGAAAACTCCTCAAAGATATGAACTATAAAGATGTTTATAGTGCTCATGACATTAATGAAAAATATAACACATTCATGAACAATGTCAGTACCATGTTTGAAAACTGTTTTCCTCTAAATGTTACTCTAATTAAACAGAACTCTATAATAAAACCATGGATTACACAAGAATAAAGATTTCCTGTAAGACAAAAAGGAAAATGTATCTGTCGAGCAAGAATAGCTCCAGTGCTGATGATTTAGCTAAATACAAGGAATACTGTACAATATTAAAAAAAGTAATTCAGACATCTAAACAATTGCACTACAAGAAGAAGATAGTAATGTCAGGGAACAAAATAAAAACAATATGGGATAAAGTGAAAGAGGAGACTGGTAGAACCAGAAAGGAACAGGAGCAAATAGCATTAAGGGTAGATGACACTTTAGTAGCCGATGGGCATAGTGTGGCAAATCTACACTCCTGGAAATGGAAAAAAGAACACATTGACACCGGTGTGTCAGACCCACCATACTTGCTCCGGACACTGCGAGAGGGCTGTACAAGCAATGATCACACGCACGTCACAGCGGACACACCAGGAACCGCGGTGTTGGCCGTCGAATGGCGCTAGCTGCGCAGCATTTGTGCACCGCCGCCGTCAGTGTCAGCCAGTTTGCCGTGGCATACGGAGCTCCATCGCAGTCTTTAACACTGGTAGCATGCCGCGACAGCGTGGACGTGAACCGTATGTGCAGTTGACGGACTTTGAGCGAGGGCGTATAGTGGGCATGCGGGAGGCCGGGTGGACGTACCGCCGAATTGCTCAACACGTGGGGCGTGAGGTCTCCACAGTACATCGATGTTGTCGCCAGTGGTCGGCGGAAGGTGCACGTGCCCGTCGACCTGGGACCGGACCGCAGCGACGCACGGATGCACGCCAAGACCGTAGGATCCTACGCAGTGCCGTAGGGGACCGCACCGCCACTTCCCAGCAAATTAGGGACACTGTTGCTCCTGGGGTATCGGCGAGGACCATTCGCAACCGTCTCCATGAAGCTGGGCTACGGTCCCGCACACCGTTAGGCCGTCTTCCGCTCACGCCCCAACATCGTGCAGCGCACCTCCAGTGGTGTCGCGACAGGCGTGAATGGAGGGACGAATGGAGACGTGTCGTCTTCAGCGATGAGAGTCGCTTCTGCCTTGGTGCCAATGATGGTCGTATGCGTGTTTGGCGCCGTGCAGGTGAGCGCCACAATCAGGACTGCATACGACCGAGGCACACAGGGCCAACACCCGGCATCATGGTGTGGGGAGCGATCTCCTACACTGGCCGTACACCACTGGTGATCGTCGAGGGGACACTGAATAGTGCACGGTACATCCAAACCGTCATCGAACCCATCGTTCTACCATTCCTAGACCGGCAAGGGAACTTGCTGTTCCAACAGGACAATGCACGTCCGCATGTATCCCGTGCCACCCAACGTGCTCTAGAAGGTGTAAGTCAACTACCCTGGCCAGCAAGATCTCCGGATCTGTCCCCCATTGAGCATGTTTGGGACTGGATGAAGCGTCGTCTCACGCGGTCTGCACGTCCAGCACGAACGCTGGTCCAACTGAGGCGCCAGGTGGAAATGGCATGGCAAGCCGTTCCACAGGACTACATCCAGCATCTCTACGATCGTCTCCATGGGAGAATAGCAGCCTGCATTGCTGCGAAAGGTGGATATACACTGTACTAGTGTCGACATTGTGCATGCTCTGTTGCCTGTGTCTATGTGCCTGTGGTTCTGTCAGTGTGATCATGTGATGTATCTGACCCCAGGAATGTGTCAATAAAGTTTCCCCTTCCTGGGACAATGAATTCACGGTGTTCTTATTTCAATTTCCAGGAGTGTATTTAACAAGTTCTTTATATCCATTACTGATAGAATGGAATTGTCAGGATCAGTTAATAATGCCCTAGAATATCTGAAACTAGCCTTTACAAATAGCTTCAGGTGCATGAATATGTCACTCACTTCACCAAACGAAATAATTTCCATAATAAAGTCTTTAAAAACAAAGCATTCTAGTTGTTACGATGAAATATCTACAAAGTTAATTAAGGCATGTTCTTGTGAGTTTAGTACAATTCTAAGTTACTTGTGTAAGCAATCAATTATAACTGGGACATTTCCTGACTGTCTAAAATATGCAGATGTTAAGCCTCTATTCAAGAAAGGGGATAAAGAGATACCATCAAACTACAGACCGATTTCACTTTTGCCAGCATTCTCAAAAATTTTAGAAAAAGTAATGTACAGGCAGCTTCTCAACCATCTGACAACAAATAACATATTATCAAGAACACAGTTTGGATTTCTGAAGGCTTCTGATATAGAGAAGGCTTTTACACCTAGAGTGAAAATGTACATAATGCATTAAATAACAAGTTACAAGCAGCAGGTATTTTCTGTGATTTTTCAAAGGCATTTGATTGTGTGAATCACAACACCCTTTTAAATAAATTAGAATTCTATGGTGTCATGGGCAGTGCTGCAAAATGGTTCAAGTCATACCTTGCTAACAGGAAACAAAGGGTGTCAGTGCAAGGGACTAGTGAATTAAGTCATCAGTCGTCATCATCAGAATGGGAATAAATTACATGTAGTGTCCCACAAGGATCCACATTAGGGCCATTGCTTTTTCTTGTGTACATTAATGATCTCTCATCAGATACACTGCCAGAAACTGAGTTCGTTTTGTTTGCAGATGACACAAGTATTTGCAATATATAGTATGTCGAGTGCAGTTATAGAAAGATCTGCTAATGATATTTTCATGGATATTAATAAATGGTTTAAAGCCAACTCACTGACACTGAAGTTCGAAAAGAGTCACTACATGCGATTCATAGCCTGTAAGAGGTTTCCACCCAGCATATGCATAAAGTATGAAGAAGAGCAGATAGAAGAGGTTGACAACCTTAAATTCCTGGGCTTACAACTTGATAATAAATTTAGTTGGGAGGAGCACACCACAGAACTGCAGAAACGCCTTAACAAATCTGTTTTTGCAATTCGAGTGTTAACAGACATAGGTGACATAAAAATGAAAAAGCTTGCATACTTTGCCTACTTTCATTCCATAATGTCATATGGTATAATATTTTGAGGTAACTCTTCAAGTAAAACAAAAGTTTTCAGAGTCCAAAAGTGTGTAATACGTATTATTTGTGAAGTAAATTCACAGACGTCCTGTAGAAACCTCTTCAAAGAACTGGATATACTAACAACTGCCTCTCAGTATATTTACTCCTTAATGAAATTTGTCCTAAATAATATATCTCTTTTTCCAACAAACAGCTCAGTTCATACATACAATACCAGGAACAAAAATGATCTGCACAAGGACTTAAAAGTACTTACTTTAGTTCAAAAAGGGGTCCACTACTCAGGAACACTCACCTTTATTAATTTTCCAGCAAACATAAAAAATTTAGTTACAAACAAAGATCAGTTTAAAAGAAGCCTCAATGACTTACTAGAGGCCAACTCCTTCTACTCTATCGACGAATTTTTTAATAGAGACAAATGATGTATTGTATATACTCATACTATTAGTAAAGTGACATGTTCCACATCCACGAGGATCTCCTCAGCACGGATCTATGGAACGAAAAACTAATCTAATCTAATCACCACACTGCGCTGATACATGACTCTTCCTTGACAGCCCGTTGAACATGCTCTTCTTGGTAAAGTGAACGAGAAACATGCTGTCTTCCCCCATCTGTAATCGGTGGTGCTCCATAATCTGTGGTGCTCGGATGCTATCTCAGCAACGCGATAATAAACAACACCTCAGGTTAGCTGACTAGGCTGTCTTCCTTCTGGAAGCGCCGTCTGATACAGCCGTGTTGCCTCGTCTCAGTTACCATTTGTACGGCCGTACATAAACGTCATGTTTGCCTGATCACGAAAGGAATATAGTGCCATGTCGAACGGAGTACTTTAGATAACACACTACCTATAGTATATGTACACAATGGATACGATGGTGGCAAACGAATGGTGAATTAAACAAGTCTTCTTAGCAACACAACGCCATTTGGGGTATAATGAGTCAAAAGGATGCTCAGAGAAGTAAGGCTCTTGTGTAGTTCCTGGAAAGCCGTTGAAAGTCAACTTTCAGTAGTAACTCGCAAATTAAGTAGTTTGAGACATGTGTTTATATGAGTCTTTTCCCTTGTCTTGTTGTAAGGAACGTATCACGAAAGTTTGTAAAAGTATTCTTGAAACACCCTGCTTAGTTTTCTTACTCTTTATAAAATTATGTAACTGAAGAATTAGTAATATATTCCAAATAGCATTAACATATTATAAAGCACTTAGATAATTAGAATGCTAAATACTTACAAATTTTGCCCATATCAGAAGCTCATGACTAAAAACAAGAACAACTGTACAAAATGGCGGATACTGTTTATGCGGTCTGTACCGTGCATTCCTTCATTTGAATCTAAACTCAATACCGACGAGAAGAAATCAGGTGTTTCTAGGTACACTCTTGGTATACACTCCTCCCTGTTATGGGGTATGCGAGTTGGTATGGTACTGAGTCAAATGTTTTTTGGTATTCAAGAAAAACTCAATGAACATGTCTGCTTTTATTCGTGGTTTCCAGGGTGACATGTGAGAAAAGTGCGAAGTGCGTTTTGTATGGCCGATGTTTTGGAATCCGTGCCGGTTGGCATCGATGAGGTCATTCTGCACGCGATACCTCATTACGTTTAAGCCCAGAATAAGAGCTAAGATTCGATAGGAAATGGATATCAGTTCAGTGAATTAATCCTGCTAACCTTCATACGTACAGCAAACGGATATGACCTATGCTTTTTTACTGAGACGACTTTTATTCATCTGCTGTGGAATATTATTATGTTTAACTGAGGGGATATGTTCTTGAACTAATGAAAACTACGTCTGGCCTTGGAGTCTTGGCCAATTTAAATGATTTCAGCATTTCTCAGCACTGCTGTAATAAGATCTATATCATACATCTTAGCAAAGATCCGATGGTTAAGCTGTAGCCGTACTTTTGTATCATCCTTTGTAGGGGTACATTTGAAAGCGTTGTTCATCAATCCTGCTTTTCTTTGCTACATTCATTTAAACTTTCTGTGTCGTCGATTACTATCTGGGCTGAAATTTCGGTTCCACCAACAGGATCTACATATGAACAGAATTTCATTGACATTTGTTGAGAGGTCTTTCGATAAGATACACAGTATTCTGCTAGTTGCTGAAGGCTTCACGTATTTACCTACTGTCAGCCAAACGCGTTTGCACTCTAGTCCTACGGTTTATTTTACACCTGCTGTACAGTAGCTACTTTTTCTTTACAAGCTCCCTTACAGAGACTTTATATTGTGGTTCGTTCCTATCATCAGGAACTGCCACAAGAATTGCATAGTTATCTAATATTTAATAAACTGTGGGACTTGAGCCATAGGTTCTCTTCAAGTTCATGCAGAGTTTCGAGTTCTTTCTTGAGATGTGACACTGTACCCTCCTGATCTAGTTTATTGATAATGCCCTCTGCCTGCTTCCAGAGATATTGACCTTGTAGGGTTTCGAGTTCATTCTTGAGATGTGACACTGTACCCTCCTGGTCTAGTTTATGGATAATGTCCTCTGCCTGCTTCCAGAGATATTGACCTTGTAAGTATCAGACATTTTTATTAAAAGCGATGGCTACTGGATGCAATGTAAACAGTACGACACACTAATGCACTCGTTAGATAGGCCAGGCGTTGGATACTGAATCTTATTTATGAACATGAATATAAGGGGACCACTCTTTGCATTTATATTGACTTTAACTCGGCGGGCGACACTTCCAGTACGATGTCAAGATGTCTGCGGAGGAAAGGCATCGACTTCTTGCCGTGTCGAAGACTTTCTCCGCTCCGAAGCTGGAAGTTGTCTTCATCATCATTTCATCATCATTGACACATAAGTCTCCCAATCCAACGACAACTAAAAAGCCTTACAAATCGACGGCCAAGCATCCCCATGTGGGACTCCCTGTCATCAGTGCCACACGATCATTTTACATTTCATTTCAGTCTACTCTTCCTTTAGACCTGAAAACAGAGAATGTTGTTCGACGCTAGGGTATGAAGCGAAGTCGACGTTGTAACTCATCTCAAAGGAGATTCCGTTGGGTCCATTTCGGGACACTGGACAGCACAGTCTATTTCTGGAACGCTGTTGCCCATGAACCACTTCCTCACAGATGCTCCTTCATGACATGGTGCATTATCATGTCAAAACAATCATCGCCACAGAACTGTTCCTCTATCCTCGGCTGATCACTAAATACTTCCCCCTGAGAGCGATAAGGGGCCACACCCTAACCATCCTCTCAAGTGTCGCATAGCGTTGATTACAAAAGTTTGTGACTTATGAGGACATGCTCCATCATTGCATACCATTCGTTTTAATTCGCTACGAACTATCACAGTGCTACCTGGACTGCTGATAGCACTTCAGAAATCATGAATGATGCCTTCCGTTAAATTCATTTTTTTTTCTGCAGCCACGCACCGGTATGCTCGTCGGTGTCCGTTCGTCAGTACATGAGATGTGCCTTGTCTTGGTTTAGCTATGGTTATCCCTTCACGTCTACGCATCACTGTGTCATCACCTACAGTCGACTTGGGCTTCTTTGGAAACGGTGAAATGTCGATGCCAGATTTGTTACTAAAATAACGTCCAAAGAATGGTACACTCTCGAAGTCATTGAGGTCCCCCGACTGCCCCGCTGTTCAATGTTTCTCTTCTGGCAGCACGAATTCCCCCACATCTCGTGATATCTAATGGTGAAGGCGCAGTGATGCCCGTATACCTGTAGTCTGATAGTGTATTCTCGGCAAATGATAATTTCACCGGCTTGGGTAAAGATATTCAGTTTAAAACAAGTTTAAACCTCCTTTAGTCTAGGCAGAATGCGTACTGTCTAACCGAAAGACGAGGCATAACGCATTCATATAAATGATTCGACTCGATCGGTGACGAATCCATCTACTTCAGTGCATTCAGACATGTCCGAAAGAACAGACACCACGTATTCATATGATTGATCCATCTCAATGGGCAACGAATCCATATTCTCCAGTTTAGATACCCAGTTACGTCTGATCTCCTGCGGGAATCTTACAGTAGCGAGCATTCAGGAAATGGACAGGGCCTGCAGATAGATCGTGCTACACTCCGTTCGTCATAAGAATAAATCTGATGTAAACATTACGCCATTCGTCCGCTTTTACTTGAATCTCATTGGATTTCGTTTCACGGGGAGCCGAAGCCAAGTACTATCGTAAAGATACGTTTTATGCTGTATTACACGCCCATAGACTGAGCGATAATGTGTGGGACAACAGCTTTACCGGCACATTAAACTTGGAAAGCAATGACCAACCAGCGGTTCAACTAACCTGCAGTGATATGAGCAGTTGCAGTTCAGACTTAAAAAGTGATGTCGCTTAGTTTTTAAAGAGATTGAAACAATATTCAACAAAACTTTAGCACCATCGCGCACTTCTAAGGCGGCCAGACGGAAAGCATAAAATACTCTTGTTCTCCCCTGACGTAGTATTCTAATGACAAACAAGACTGATAAAAATTCCTGACACAAACACAGGCTAATTTTTTGAGCGAGCTATGTATGATGCGAAAGCATACTGCAGGGCTTTCACCGTACTTTTGAATACTGAAGCCACTGAAGGCATTACAGTCAGTCATCTGGTAATCTCTTAGCTCCTTCCTTATCCGAGTCCGAGAAATACATTTCAGTACTGGAACTGTCATCTGCTACGTTGATAAACGTAGGCGCCACATCTAATCCTCTTCTTGTACTACGTGCCGTTCTATATCCCGCCAACGTTCGGCAGTGACATGAAAAAAAGCTGCGTGCGTTAGTTCCAGTATGTCTGACAGCTTAACAGTCTTGTTACCTCTCTGGCCAAATCCCTTAACTTGGTTCCAGATCACTTCGGTTCATGTTGTCACGGTGTAGTGGCAAATGTAAAAATGCAACATTTGTATGGTGTGCTCGAAGCTGCGGAAATGATTTGTTTTTCATGTTTCTACGACACATATCTACATTTGTGTTATAAAAAAATGGACATGGTCCAAATAAAGATTATTTAGTTTTTCATTTTCGTCTTAAAAATGTAACTGTCATGTTTTCATAATTTAAGCAACCTTTATTAACAGTCTTTTATAAAATATCGGTAACCGAGAATTTATATTAGAAATGAAAACAGGAATTTCGCATGCAATATGTAATTAAGAAGACGTGCATCACTCAACAAAATTAATGATGATGAATTGTACAATTACGAGTCGTAGGTAATTCAAATTGAACGAGAGAAGGAAAACAGACTCCGGCGGGAGTTGAACCATCGAACCATTTATTGCGTTAAATTCTCAAGTTACTACGGTACCCCATTCTGCTATAATCGTCTGTCCACTTCTGTTTTGATCATCTAAGATAGTGCTTCGGAAAACTTCAAAGCCAGTTACCTCTGTAAATTTATGACAAACATTAAGAACAACCGATTTCTCGGCACTTTTTAACCGTGTTCCACACGCGTGTTTCTCTATGGAACAGGATGCAGCCTAAGCCACTTTCATACTGTGTATTAACAGCGTGCAAATCACAGCAGTACAGCGCAGAGACTGTGAATATACACGAGTTTTGAAATAATAGCTACATAACTAAAGCGTGATTAAGAACAACATTGATAGCTGCTAATACATCTGAAAATCTTAAAGTTCCATTCAAAGTAACTTATTAATAATATGTGGCTCCTACATCCAAGAGCGCAACGACACCAGTGTACGTGTGCCTATGCTGACGATCTAGTCCCCTACCTTCGCAATGAAGACGATGTTTGCGCGACTCCGACTTGGGTGGCGAGTATGGGGAGGCAGCGGGCAGTCCTATTAACATTTCCAAATGGAAGGTTCTGCTCGTTGGTGTGGGTCTACCTGAGAGATATGTCGCTTCTGTAAGTGTGGCCACCAGCGTCCACTGTTTGGACATTGATTTTATGAACGACCTCTGTCGTTCAGCGGCAACCAATAGTAGACTTCTCCTCCAAACGATCAGGGCTCGCCTTGTAGACCACCGGCATAGATTCTTCGACATTGTACAGCGTGCGCAATACGTGAATGTTTACGACGCCTCACGCATCCCCCATGTGGCAGAAGTGTTCCCGGTCCCGATTACCCTCGCACGTCTTATGTTGATGGCGATGGGATCCTTTGTCTGTACCGGGATGTTATTTAAAGTCCAATATTCCTCCCTTGCTCTCCCACCGGAGAGCGGTAGAGTGGGCTTATTCCATATGCCAAACAGAATTACGGCGCTTTTTGTTAGCTTACAACTGAAAGTCTGACGTCACTGCCTGACGAGCCTGATCGGATTGCTTTTGCATGATTACGCGCCAGTGTTCATGTCAGCCCCGGTCATGTCATCAGACTTTCCATCCTCCCCCCCCCCCCCTTTTATCACTTTCGGCACATCCTTCTTGAATTAAGTTACATCCTGCACTCCTTACCCCTTCCTCGTATACTCCAGAAAAAAATGTGTGTCAAATCTTATGGGATTTAACTGCCAAGGTCAGCAGTCCCTAAGCTTACACACTACTTAACCTAAGGACAAACACACACACCCATGCCCGAGGGAGGACTCGAACCTCCGCCGGGATTAGGCGCACAGTCCGTGACTGCAGCGCCTTAGACCGCTCGGCTAATCCCTCGCGGCTATACTCCAGACAAAGACTGTACACGACACATTACAAATGTGTCGTACACCCAACCCCATTGAACACAAGTTTCCCCAGATCATATGGCGTCGTGTGTGGAAAGCGGTGCATACTGATTATCTCGACACCAGCGTCCAATCCACCTGGTATATCACTGTCAATGCAAGCATGTCAACCAGTTTCGTTTGCACCGCAACCACCTCGCTGACACACCCCTCTGTGTTTACTGTGGTGTAGAGGACACGGATGCTCATCGCTTCTCACGTGATCCGTCGTCAGACGTTTGGAGGCTCGCGCAGCGTATCTTGGCTTTCCTTACCCGACAGGCACCTTCTCAGATCACTTTTCTGACGCTTTTATTCCCGAATGTGATTTATTATTCCGCAACAAAAACTAAAGCTGGGAATTGGGTACGCTACCTTTTTGGCACCGACGTGATATCAGAACAACGTTATTGAACGTACTTTAACGATCAACACTGTGTACTTGTTCGCAACCCCAGATACAAGCAGTTCTTTTCCAATTTTCTACGGAGCGCCTTTCATGACTCGCCTTCCAGCTGGAACCTCCAAGTCATGAGATGCTGATGCTCTTTTGTCGACATGATGTTCTGAATGCACTACAAACGGAATGTTCATTAAAATTTAGAGAAGACACGTTTGGATGTTCGCCCAATCGAAAGGCGCTAGCGACACCTGGAATTCTGGCACATAGACGAATTTAATTTAAAAAAAAATTAAAAATTAAAAAATATAAAATAAATAAAAGAAAATAAAAATATACATACAATAAACGCAAAGAACAAAAAGTGCATTAAAATAAACTAAAAAAACAAAAAGCCCGCACACAACTACTTTCAGTTTCATCGCTACTCTCTATATTCTTCCACCCTATTTTCTTCTTTTCCTACACTCTTGTAATAATATGTTAGTTGTTTTGGAATAGGCGTATATACGCTCCAACATCTGAAGAGGAGCATTTTTTTTTTCTTTAGGACACGAGTGGCAGTGGCAAGTAGATTTTTTTGTAGTTTCCCTTTCCTGACCAGGGGCGGTAAAAAGTAGTAGAGCATTAAAAAGAAAGGTGGCGCGGTGGTTAACGCAATTGCCAAGTAAGCGGGGGATCCCGGGTTTGAGTCCTGGTCTGACACAGATATGTACTCATCGCCGCTGATTCCGCGTAAACTCCCGATGAACTGACACCAATAGCCTGTTCCCTTTCCTTTCTCCTCTCTCCACTCTTTTTATTTTTTGGTTTTATTTATACATTTTATTTTAGTATGTCATAGCCATAGAGTCACAAGCGATGCGCTGAAAATGCGTTTCGTTTGGCTTCAGCAAAAAATGTGGTAGTTGCAATATTAGGAAAATGTATTTCAAAATCATGCATGTTGTGTGGTACTACGCTGTATTATTTCATGTTTCTTTTGTGCTTAACTAGTAGCTGAACTTTTTACGAAAAAAAAATAAGGAATGTATCGTGTGGTGACTGAATGCAGAACGACCTTCCAGTTGCACACTCATGTAAGCGACAACGTTCAAACTACCACAAAGAAATTTTCCTCGAGATAATTAGAAGTATCCAGATCCCTTGCAGAGATTAGTGTTATTCTGAGTCCTTGAAGTTATTGCCATACGTTGTAAGACATTTCTGTAACAAATTATGGCTCTCTGGTGCATCACGTACTGATGTGCCGTGAAACAAAAAATCGACGCAGCAGGAAAAGGCAGTGCTCGCAATCGCACTGTCATCCTCATTTCAGTTTTCCATGAATCTCTAAACCAGTGCATTTATGATTCCACATCCATCTTTTGGATTCTCTTTTCCGTCTCTGAACGAGTCTACTAACTTTCCGTCTAAATCTGTTACGTATTAATAGGACTCCGTACGCCACCAGGCTAAATATTTCTCCACATTAATGACAAAAAATGGTCCAAATGGCTCTAAGGATTATGGCACTTAACATCTGAGGTCATCAGTCCCCTAGACTTAGAACTACTTAAACCTAACTGACCTAAGGACATCACACACATCCATGCCCGAAGCAGGATTCGAACCTGCGACCGCAGCAGCTGCGCCGTTCCGGACTGAAACGCCTAGAACCGCTCGGCCACAGCGACCGGCACGTTAATGACAGAAATCAGTGACAGCAAAATGTAAAATCAGTGCCTGATGAATTATGTTCACTATTAATCGTTGTTTTAAGGGACAACTTCTTAAATTTTCTCAGAATTCAGAATGTAATACATGAAATTATCCAGTCACTTTTAGTTGTGAAACCTCCTTCAGTTTCTCTTCTGACATTCCGTTCTGCCACACATTATAAGATATATTAAAAAGATTCATGATCTGTTTGTATAATTCGTCGTTTCTGAATTGCAGATTGCATTTGATCGGCTGAAAGCACTTAAAACTGTATCCACCAGTCTTTTATTTAAGCATAGGCCCTGAATGGCTATAACTTGCTTGAAAGAAGACAGTGCTCTGTGTTGCTGTTTTCTTTTATTTTTGTTTATTTGAAATAAACACTTCATTTCATTAACAGCGCTTAAGTAATTCTTGTCCCTCGAGCGTTATCACGGTACCTGATGGTAAGACAATTAGCAGGTAATATGGGCACGTTAAAGTTACACAGGAAGTGACATAACTAAAATTAATTAGGAAAAACATAAAAACACACGTCTCAGTTACCCAAAGGTAATAAAAAGTAATGTAAGGGCGATTTACAGTTAAGAAGAGGGTTGCACGTTGCGGGGTCGCCTGTCACTTTGGTTGATCGGAGGAGCACTGCGGTTTCGTACTTAATTTGTGCAGGGAAAAAAATTCACAGTTTCAAATATCGAGTGTACCTGTGGAAAGACTGTGCCGTGCTCTAAGGAAATATGCTCTCCATGCTGAGTTTGTGCTCTATGGTGAGAGGATGAGGATTAGGGTATTCGTTACAGGAAATCCACTCTAAGTACGAGATCGAAACTATTGCTACCAGAAAACACGTCTAACACTGCCTTCTGTCTGCAGTTGCATTACATATTCGACTGAACTCTGCCTTGCTGAAATCTGCTTTGCTTGTCTCAGTAGTGTGACCTGAGAAACACACGAATAATTTTCTGCCTAGTGTCGGTGATTGTGAACTGACTGACTTCGTGATGATGGAATAGTGAATTACGCACGTGGGAAAGGTGGCACTGCCGGAATGACATTGCTTATGGGTTCTACTTTGACATGCTTATTAAACCTATAACATAATTAATAATAATCTTGATTGGCTGGATGGTTTACCCCTACACGGAAAGACAAAGTGCAGAAGGTTGTTAAACAACCCACAGCAGCTGCTCTGTCGGTTTACGGCTGCTTTCAAGCGTCCTTGGCAGAAAAATATTCGACTCCCCTCAAATACGATCAAACACGTCCCCACAATTCTAGAGCAGTTTCCGTCAAACGCGACGTAATGCGTCTGACAAGACGTTCCCTCTGTGAACTCAACTAAGACACGCAATATTTGTCTAGAACTATGGAGCGCGTTCCTTGTTCATGAACACCTTCGACTCAGCGCTCGCAAAGCACAATTTGAAGTACCATCCCGGTGCCAGCAGTAACAGCAAGTTTCTTGAATATACCCAAATTATGCGTCCATGTTCGCCGGCCGCGGTGGTCGAGCGGTTCTACGCGCTTCAGTCCGGAACCGTGCGACTGCTACGGTCGCAGGTTAGAATCCTGCCTCGGGCATGGATGTGTGTGATGTCCTTAGGTTAGTTAGGTTTAAGTAGTTTTAAGTTCTAGGGGACTGATGACCTCCCATAGCGCTCAGAACCATTTGAACCATTTGCGTCCATGTTCATTACGTTTACATTCCAAGCGTGGGAAGGTTTTGAAAACAGGTGCTATGAATTTCTGCCGTTCGAAAATCGAGTACCATAGAATATACTAGAATGAAGAAGTGCAGTATGTGTATTTACACTTCTCGCCTGCGTGTGATAGAAACAGTCATGCAAAGGTGTCATTTACTCGCAAATCAAACAACGCAAGGTTATCCATTATGAACAAAAAATCCTTACATCAAGTGTAGATGATCTCGACAATATGATGACTATGTAAACGGAATGAATGGAAAAGCCTTCGATGTGCTGTCAACATAATGTGCTTATTGAGGGAAAAACACAACAGTGCAACCCACTCTCTACACGGTGAGTAGTACGTTAAGCACCTATTGACCCTGCAGGTATGAAAAGCCCCCAAGAAATATCTTAGATATTTCAATAGAGCACGAACGTACGTCTATGACAAGTCCCGAACGTGGTCTACGTTCAAAAAATGGTTCAAATGGCTCTGAGCACTATGGGACTTAACATCTATGGTCATCAGTCCCCTAGAACTTAGAACTACTTAAACCTAACTAACTTAAGGACATCACACAACACCCAGTCATCACGAGGCAGAGAAAATCCCTGACCCCGCCGGGAATTGAACCCGGGAACCCGGGCGCGGGAAGCGAGAACGCTACCGCACGACCACGAGCTGCGGACTGGTCTATGTTGCTGCAAACAAATTACTATGCGAACTTGATCAGACATGCGTGTCGATCCACCAACAGACGTTATTTCAGCAAGATCCACCTCCGTCGGGATCAGCCGCACAGTCCATGACTCCAGCGACGGTTCGAGTCCTCCCTCGGGCGTGGGTGTGTGTGTTATCCTTAGCGTAAGTTAGTTTGTTAGCGTAAGCAGTGTATAAGCCCAGGGACCGATGACTGCAGAACTTTGGTTCCATAGGAATACCATCTAACCCTATTTCAGTACCTTTGTGGTAGTGCGGTAAATCTACTTACGAATGAGTTTGGGTTGGGTTGTTTGGGGAAGGAGACCAGACAGCGAGGTCATCGGTCTCATCGGATTAGGGAAGGAAGTCGGCCGTGCCCTTTCAAAGGAACCATCCCGGCATTTGCCTGGAGCGATTTAGGGAAATCACGGAAAACCTAAATCAGGATGGCGGGACGCGGGATTGAACCGTCGTCCTCCCGAATGCGAGTCCAGTGTCTAACCACTGCGCCACCTTGCTCGCTTTACGAATGAGACAAAACTGCAGTGGAGAAATACTGTTTAGAGGTAAAAACAGTGTAACGTCCTGCTAATTAATGAGGATTTGAGCACGTCCATATTAGGAATAGATCATGTTTTACTACAGTAGACTTTCTTCATAAGGTATTCTTTATAATCTGTTACTGAACCTCATTAGTAAAATGCAGATTTTACAGCGTGTTTTGTAACTGAATTTTACTAGTACAATGCATAGTTAGTTAATTGAACGTAGCAGCACAGAGACAAATATGTGCCTGCTGATAACTTTGTTGCCTCCTGTGATGGTGATTTGAAGTATTAATTTATAACATATTTTTACTCTACAGCTGGAGGTCAACCACGACTGTCTTATCGTAAATTATAACGCTAGCTGCCTTTTTAAACATGCAGGACGTCATCTGTAAGCTAACATTACGCCCCTCCTTGGACATTTTACAGAATTACAGAAGCATACTGTTTATGCAGGATGGCTGCACACGCTGTACCGTATGGCGTTGAGTTTCTACTATATCCAACGTCAATGCCATAGGTATTCGGCTACATCTATTCAATATAACGGATCAAATAGGCATCTCGTTGTATTATCTATAGAGAAAAACGTATACCGAGGACCTTTCGTCCTGTTCCTCGACAACCGAATTGTCTTGTGATAGATGTTTATAATAGATAGACATATAAAATCCTCTTTGCTCAATGCAAGTTCCTCAGCAGTTGAGCTCATGAGAGCTGGTCATATGTGCAGACAGCGAAAATGACAGCCCTCCTGCATTTTTTTCCTGTATTGTGACATTTATGTGTGATGTTTGCGACGTGTGGGAGCTGGTGTGTTATCTCTCTGTTGACAGTGTGATAAATATCTTTGTGGCTGTTGTTATTGTACAGTGTTTCAGTGTGTGTGTTATTCCGAATTACACGGATACATGGCCGAAGGAACCGACACTGAGGCAACTAAAGCCGTTATGAAGTACGTAAAATATATACGCAGTTGCGAATACGGACTACCATCAGCAGTATAATGGAAAGAAAACAATGAAAATTTATGCTAGACCGGGACTCGAAACCGGATTGTCCGCTTATTCGCGAGCTGTTGCCTAACCACTTTTTTCGCTGACCACCCAGTCTCGGAAGCGTGTGCGCACTGCCATTTCTCTATTTTTTTCTTTTTCTTTTTGCCAGTTCAGTGTTAGAAAAACGTTCTTCAGCATTACAAAACGCAATACCTCACTTAGAAATGCTAATAACAAAACAAATTATGTATATGAACATAATAATCATAGTTATTAAATGAAACAGCGATTACTATAAAATTAACGTTTATCAATTCGGTAGAAATTACAGAATAGAGATACCTACGAAACAATTTCGTTTGGGTCGTTACAAAATGCAAAAATGATAAGAGACATCTCCGTTATTTAATATAGAAAGCTGGAAAAGAATTTAAAGTTGCTCTTGGTGTGCGAAAACGAATCGGCGTTCTCTCGTTTTGAACAACCGGCTGGAGACATGCCTTAAGAAAGCGAACGCCGAACCTTTGATGATCATGAAAATACAGCTTCACCTGTCAAATTCACCCACCTGGAAGGTTCCAACTGGGGGGGCTCGCTGGAGAAAATGCTCCCTAGATAGTTAGCAAAGGTGAACTGGTATTTAACGTGTCGTCTCATTACCTGGTGTAGTGTTGACAAAAAGCGTATAAAAATCAATTACTTTCGTGGCTCCATATCTGAAAAGATACAGGACGGCTATACCCTTTATCCAGGCGACAGCATGTACCTTCGATGGTGGGAAATTCGTCTCGTCCGGACACAGGAGCACACTGCGGACGACCATATGCGATGGCACTTGGAGATGAAACCAAATATCTACTGGAGAAGGAACTAATCACGCACCGCCGCGCCGCAGGGGAAGCGATGTTTCGTCAATGACGTGTACATTACACCTCAGACAGTTAGGGCTATCCGCCAGTATGAGGGCATGGAGTTTGTGTCGCCTCAGGTATTTACCGGTAACGCCGATGACATATAAAACTGACCGCCGGCCGGCCGCCACAAAGTCCAAGTTGTTCACTTACGGTGGCCAATAAAACCGACCGTCCCTGACAACACCAAGTCCGGCCATCTGCAAAATCTGCCAACACTGTAAGATGCGGAAGTATCAGGAGGAGGTGTTGTCTATTTCCTTGGTGTAGAGTGAGCCCGTGGCCTACTGGTAATCGTCTTGCAGTCTATACTTATAGTCACGTGTTCGCGTCCATCCGTACTTTTTTTCTTCAACATTTCGTCTCTCGTCTAGAGTCATGAGCCTAATTGAACATCGAAGATAATTCGCTTCACATTCAACCCAGCAGTAATAACAAATACATCCAGACACAATTCCGCAGGTCAGCTCGTGGCTGCGTCGCGACCAGAAGAGCTTACGCTCGAGCGCTTCCTCGCACTGCAGCGGCTACCGGTCACCGGCCAGACGCCACCCGCCGCATGAAATTGGGCGCCGTCAAGGTGAACGCGGCGCGACGCTGTCAGTGTATGTCTGAACTGTCATTTTCAAATTTGAAGCACTAGTTATCATCTTGCAGTTAAGCATTAGATTTTGCATACTTAAAATTCATAACCTACAATTAAGCGTTGTAAAATTGGGTCGCAAGTGGAAAAAGGTGTAACATCTGCAACACAGTATTTACTTTTGGTATAACAGAGGGGTGAATGCAGAGGCGGCAGCTCGAAAGATTTGAAATGAGTGTGGAGCGAGTGCTTTTGGGAAAAATACGTCAGAAAAAGATATTTTTGTTTCAACAAAGATCGTTCTGGCAAGAATGATTTTCCACATTAAGGAAGTCTCGACTACTGATATAAGTGATGGATTACCATTTAACTATCATGCGACATTTGCATTCAACAGGCAAGCTTCAGAAGTCTGGTGTAGGAGTACTGCATGCTCTAATTCGAAACAACAAAAATCAACGGAGTGACTGTTATTGCAGTTTTGCTTGAGCGTCATCAGGTAGCTCATTGAACATTTCTGCGCAATAACGTCACTGGTGACGAGTTATGGTGCCCCTATCGTTAACTTCCTAAGAAGAAATGAAAGTGAAGCCACCAGCACCTGGCGGGTTCACTGAGCACACCACACAAACTGCCTACTCAATCGTCTTCCGCTCATAGACAGCGCCAAGAACTCTCTTGTTCCAACACTCAGAGCAGAAGTAGTACCTTTGGCTCTGCGGTCGAGCACAGTGAGCGATCCGCATTATAAAACCTATCAGAGACATACATCATTCATAAAATCATAATTTCATTTTGGCTTACCTTAATATTATTATCATATTCAGGTGCCACATACAAGTGCGCTCCAGTAGGCTCCTTTCACAACCCTCCAGCGGGACTTAACAAATTTGGCACATATTTGAAAGTACCTTCTACAACAAATGTGTAGCAAATTTATCTCATTACTGATAAATAGAAATCGTGAGTAGTATAGAACCACCCTCAAGTAACATGCAATGAGAGTACAAAAATGTCTAACTGTATAACACCATTAAACTTGAAAGAATTGAGAG
This sequence comes from Schistocerca americana, assembly GCF_021461395.2. Taxonomy (NCBI): domain Eukaryota; kingdom Metazoa; phylum Arthropoda; class Insecta; order Orthoptera; family Acrididae; genus Schistocerca; species Schistocerca americana. Next base: position 164,176,386 of record NC_060126.1, on the reverse strand, counting down.
TGTTCAGGTGAACTAGTATGAATAATAATCTGGTTATATTATGAATATACTGTCTCGTAAATAAGGTTGCTGACAAATAAATCATGTAAACCAAAATCAGTATGCAATCCTAATCGTTAAGATAATGGTATAGGATTTGGCAAGGTAAAGGAAGAGTCATGGCTGAAACTATGACCATGATGAAGTGGCTGGATCATTAAGCTTCTGTGACAATCTTCCGCAAACACTTCCAATCATTGAGAGGCACCCACGTGCCTTGCTCATGCTGTGGCATCAAGCAGTCAGGCCTGCAAGATGAGTGGTCTGCTAAGCGAGTGGATTCATTCTTATTTATCGAGTAACATAAACTCTCGTACTCACAATTTAGTCACTAATCAACCTCCTGTATGAATAATACGCAACGGAAACGCACATCTGACTATCAGTAATATACAGAACTCTGACTGTTCATTACGCACTGGCAATACCAAATTTTCTTTTTTTCTATTATTTAACGGCTTTTATCAAAACGTGGCCACCGCACTGAATATGAATGGCGCACACATTATAAATTCGGGACATCATGACAACATACAATTCGAAAGGAAAAGTCCACCAATCTTTTTCTTTTCACTATCTTATTTATTCCGATAAATTCTATAACCTAAACACGCAAATTCTATAACCTACAACAATAACACATGAGAAATTCCGCCCAGTGGGCATGGATTTACATTGGTGATTCTCTACCTTATGGTCTCGTAATTATTTAACGCTACAGTGCACTTTCTGGATAGGATGGTGGACCTTTTATTATATCTAACACTTCGACTCTCACAATCATCATGACGAAACTTTCCTCCAGATCGAGCGGTACAGAAGGAACAAGCATAACCCACTAATCTTTTGAAACTACCTTGCTACTCTCCCATGCAAGCCACACATACCCAAATTACGTGGCATACACCACACTACAACATGGAATACAATACAATAAATAGTCACAACACTATCACTTTCAGCTTGCCCACTTCAATTAGTATTTATCCCAGTTTCACACGACAATGCCCCACTTTGTAATTCCACTTTCCTACTATGAACTCTGGAGATATAAGCACGTCTTCCTGTGCAATGCAAGCCATGTGGCGTTGCTGGATAGACGGCTGACTCACCTTGCTTCTCTCTCAGAGTATTATAGTTTGAATCAAGCGTCACACGGAAACATATCTCGCAAAGTAATATTAAGAACATATTCATCACACACACGAGTCCTCAACTGATACCATGGACGAGTACTTCTCTTTATCCTTTGTCTCATACACAGATTGAGACTCACACAGTACTCACCACGTGGAAGTACTCGCCTCTAATTTCAAGTCCTACACATGCTATTTCTTAAATATTTCAACTTATGGTACACACGCTATTTCTTAAATATTTCAACTTATTGTACACACGCTAGTAATTCAGCTTAACTTAAGCGCATGGAAGTATTTTAACTTATTGCTACACGTGGTTTCATTGTGACCGTTGGTCACTTCTGAAGATTCCTACGATCCCATTCATATTACCTGCCTGACATTTAATTCTCCCCACAAAAGTTCCTGAAGTAGAGAAATTATTATTTCAAACTACTCTTAAATATTCCACATGCATATCATGTCCCCACTCTTTTGTCTTTATGGAGCACAACTAAGACAGGTCTTAACAGCACAAGACCCAGCGGCAGAGTGCTGAAACATGGCCGTTCTTCAGGTCATCTCGTACCTCTGTCGAGGTGGGGGAAGACCATGCTACTTTATTGGTCAGCCACATTTCAGGCGCTCAAAGCTCAGATAAATTTCATCTCTTTGGTCCCACCAAACGTGGCCAAAGGATCGTCTCAAAGATGATCATATATTCACATTCACTATCTGCGTTAGCAGATGACCATACATTCATCATTTCACAGATCTCACCAAACTGGATGTAGGGATATATTTTGTGTGAGTGTACATGTGAACAATTAAATAAATAAATTGTCATTCTTTCCCACACTGGTATCCAGCTTCGCTGTATTAATTGAAATTGAGTTATTTTACAAAAAAAAAATGTGTTGTTCTGACAAAAATAATGAAGTATGTTGTACCTATTTTCAATGTCGGGCAGTACTGTACCCTTTCATCATGAACACAAGGTAAGACATATTTTCCTAGAAAGGACGCAACATACATAAAATACATCATACAATATAAATATAGAAGATACATCAATATATCCATATAATCCTCATTACTGGAGTACAGCACAGGGCATGACCACACATCAACATTCCACAATTATTGAAAAAAAAATAATTGGTGCAGCTCAGGACATGAACACTCATTAAATATTCTAACAATACTCTTATACCTAATACAAAATGCAGAGGAAAATTGTTCCTAATTCTAAATCTTTGTAGGCCATCTGCCTGGTTAACTAGTACACTGACAGAAAAATGGTATACAAGACTGCCAGGAAACAGTGTGAGAAATGTCAATGGGTTTTGGTGTTACACATAAATTGCTTATGTCAGGCTTTCCTGCACATCTTTACATGTGGCACTTTTCACATTTTCATATACTTCTACTTATGAGCATAATGTCTCACGTGGATACAATGAGGCTTCTGTACATTGGTTCTACAAAATATACAAAATGGATGAGTACATCCAATGGACATGTGTTACATGGTACATTGATTTCTTAAATCTACGTAGGTGAAAGTAAGTAAACCGTTGACGTCATGAGGTATAGAAAACGTATAGCAAATAGAGCACGAGACTGGGCATAAATGAAACATGGAAACATTATAAAATACAAAGAGTGACTAACCTAAATAATTCATCAGACAATAAGGTAAATTTCAGCACAGCATCGTAAAAATATAGCACATTACTTAGTATTAGTAAAGACATAATGGCATGAGAAATAAATGAACATAAGATATATAGAGGCCATATAGAAAAGAGAAGTCACACCACACAAGGGATGTGATCTGCTGGATACATGTCAAAGTAAAAGGTGTCTCTTTCAGTTGTTGTCTTCATGCGATTGCTTACGAAAATAGAAAAATTTGCAAGATCTAATGTCAGAGCAAGAGAACCAACCTTCAAGATTCTCCTTACTGACCACGCCGCCACATAATAAAATGCTGAATAACCAAGGAACCATAAGACAAGGTATCAATACAATCTGTGTAAGCACGTGAAATGCAAAGAACAACTTCTGCAAGACAAATGCCAAATATCATATTTCCCAAAAAGTAGGAAACAAATTTATAAAAAGCTGAAAAGCGTATATATATATATATATATATATATATATATATATATATATTAGTAGTGTGATGCCTTTAAAATTCAAGATGTCGAACTGAAGAAATAATTTATGTCGTCAAAATTTATGCATATCATTAGTGTAAATAAAGTAGCTGGATACGTAAATTTCGTACAATAATTGCCGTAAAATTTTCTTTTGAAGTTCTTGCTGCTGAAATAAGTGTGCGTATAATTTAGTTCATTATCGCAGCTGTATTCTTCACGATAAAATTAACCTTACTGACATTTCAGTAATTTCACATTATTGCAATAAGATGGAGATGTAAATTCAGTACATATCAATTAGGTGTTGCGTAGCTACAGAAGACGTACAAAATGGACAACTTCAGTGTGTCAGTGACAAAGTCGTGTATAGCATCACAGTCCGGGAAAGCAAAATCCTACAGAACGTAATTTATGCGATGGCAGAATCTGGTATGTTGTATTTACATAGCGCAAAACATTTGATCCAGTTCTGTTGTTGGCTTGGCATAATATTTTTGAGATGAATGTTGATGTGATTAGTTTTGGAGAGCGATGTTTTCAATATATATGCTTGAGAGTTTGATGCTGGTGATGTTGAACCCTGGTTGTTTTATTGTGGACTGATTTGCTGCTGATGACATGGAGACTAATTTCATAGGATCTGTCCACTGCTGTTAAATCAGACTGGCTTTGAGAGTTAAAAGAAGTACCTTTGACGTCAGTGGGTTTGATATATGCGGAGCAGAATTTTGTTTTGGTCGGCGTACCGCTACATTGCTTTGAAGTAAGCTGTGGCATGCCGTTGGGCCGCCCGACGGTATTGTTGACCACGTCACTGCTAGTATCAAGGACGGCGTGGCACTTACCTGTTGCAGACATCATAGTTTGTCTGTCCGTCCTCACCATTTTTTCATATGGCTTAGGAAGGGTCACACATAATTCCTTAGTAAAATTTTGCTCTGTGCTATTGATGGATTTTTTAATAGGATTTGAGGTTTGCGACGTGGCGACGTCTGTAACGGAATCTACGGAATTATTTTCAGAGGTCTTAATATCCGTACCTGCGTGTTTATAACGGTTATCAGTCGTTTCTATGTACTATTTAGGTTCGTCACGTATGCGGGAAAATTGTTCATTGAACTGTGTAGTGTCGTCATGTAGTTGCCAGCAAAGCATGCTGGCGAACTGTTCATCATTTTTATTAAATCGTTCATTGAGCTGAGCAGTGAAGGCATCTTGTTTTTCTCGTATTTCTCATATGATGGCTAGCTGTTCATCAATTGTGTAATTATGTTTTACCATCATTTCATGAGAATTTGAAGCGTTGCTTCCGTATTCTTTTCATTTGATGTGTCGGGTGTCACCTGCATTGCGATTTGTGGTGTGGAGACGTCATCTACAACCATGGACGTCTCGTTTGTTGCAATATCTACATAATTACTGATAATGGATCCTAACGGGTTTTCAAAAACAGACTGAGTACTTTGCATTACTGTGTCTTCTCACATAGTATTGGCATTCTGATTGACTGTACAAGAATTGTGAAGTTTATTGACCTCATTCGGTAAAAAATTGTTTCTGGCACCTGCGTGTTAGCAATATCAGCGTCGCGCACCATACCGCAATCGACAGTCTGAGCAGATGGTAAATTGGGTGAAATCGTACTGTCAGGAAACTGTACATTACTTTGGGAAATGGAGGTCATGTTTTCTGTGGTGTTTTGCAATTGTTGCACCTCAGAACGGTTACTATCATTTTCAACGTTGTTGTTAATAATAGGAAAATCGTCCATTTCGATATCTTAAATTGCCAGATTACACGCCGGAACCTTAACACTTTCACGTGGCCTCGTAAATCACATGTACAATTCCAAAGACAAAAAATGTTGAACAATCAAATCAATGGAAAACAAGGTGGAGCATAAGAATGCCGATGAACTGTGAAAAAAAATTTGTACAGATTAGTAAATTGTGTTGTGGAAAAAAAAATCAAGCTGCCATTATCGCTACAGAGTGGTTGAGAGAACAGAATATATATACGTGACTATTTGAATATGAAATATTTCACACGGCGAAGGACAGCCAGAGCTCTCGCCACTGCGTAACGTTCTTTAAGAATAATTTTCTTTTCATATTTTAACACACTAGATGAAAGCCTGTGCATACTATTATATATGTATTGTCTTAGCTCTAAAGCAGCAACCGTGGAACGCAATATATTCTGGTCTCTCATTAAGCAAATATAAGTGTGCTAGCTACAGGCTCAGCGGTGTGCAGTGCTGACTGTGATACTTTTGAACGTACATTAAATTCTTTTGGATGGTAAATGAAAACATTTAAGAAAAATCCAACTTCTTTGAAACGCATATGACTGGACAGGGAGGCGGTACTGATTGGGGTGAATTACTAACACTGAGTTTTTTTAGCGAAACTATATTCCAAGTTAAGTTTACCTTCACAAAACATCTGAAAATTGAAATTACATTGCACAAAAATTACATCTTTCTTTACTAATTGATTGACAAACAACGTGCTTTTTACACCAAGTATTATCTAAGCTCGCTAAAAAGGCATAAATACAAATCGTGAAATTACATATACCTGTGTTAACAAATCTTAGACACATTACAAGAAGGAAATGCCTAATCTGCCTTTTTATCAATCAGTTTACATACAGTCTGGCGTTACTCAACAATTACAAATTATCAGCCATCTCATCTATACTAACGCGCTCGCAAAACGAAAATCATAATTATTTAACATCTTTATCTTGCTTTCATGAAGCCTTCTGCTTCCATGTTTCGTAATTACTGTGTTACTCCAACACTTGGTGGCTTCACTGAGCACGCCACAAAAACTGGCTACTCCTTCGTCTTTCGCTCACCGACAGAGCCAAGCGTTCTTTTACACCAACACTGTCTCAGTCCAGAAGCAGTATCTTTGGCTCTGCGGTAAAAAACAGTCAGCGATCCGAATTATGAATCGTATCAGAGACATACATCGTTTATAAAATCATAGTTATATTTTAGTTTACATTAATATTATCAATCATATTCGAGTGCCACATACTGGTGTGCCCCAGTAGACTCCTTTCAAAATATCCTAGGATTTGGTGGGTTAGGATGTCAATCCAGTTCTTTAAGAAGATCCTTACGCAAGAGATCTCTTTTCTGGTAGGCCTGAGTATGCACGATGCGTTTAGCCCTCCTAGACCGTCGCTTCCGTGCATGGTACTGCTTACATAGCGAAGACGCAGATGCTATTTCACAATAGTCGGCGAGGTGGTGGAGTTTCCGAAATTGAATGTATGAATCTCGGTGGGAGGCTGCTTCCTGCAATATTACACACCATCACGCCATTGTTCCTTTTCTTCAGGTCCCTGCATGCCACCGAGGCGCATAATGTCCATCCCACGTTTAGAAGCAAGGTATTAACGATCAGTTTTTAGGTGACCTATGCTGTATGTTAATGATTTTATTTTATTTTATTTACGCATCAATTTCCGGAGGACTAAACTGAAGAGCAAACTGCAAGGTCATGGAATGTGTCAGCAGATGAAATTACAACACAAAAGCAATAACAGACAAAAATAAAATGTCCACGAACCCAAAAAAAATCAAGTCATAAGTTTAAGTAAACGCAATCAACAATACAACACAAGAACCAGCTTAATTTTTCAAGGAACTCTTCGACAGAATAGAAGGAGTGACACATAAGGTAACTCTTCCGTTTCGATTTGAAAGCGCTTGGATTACTGCTAAGTCTTTTGAATTCGAGTGGTAGCTTATTGAAAATGGATGCAGCAGTATACTGCAAACCTTCCTCCTCAAGAGTTAAGGAAGTCCATTCTAAACGCAGGTTGGATATCTACCAAGTATTAACTGAGTGAAAGCTGCTTATTCTTTGGAATAAGATGATATTGTTAACAAGGAACGACAGTCAAGAATATATATATTGAGAGATCAACGTCAAAATACCCAGAGTAGTGAACAGGGGTCGACAAGACGTTCTCGAGCTTACACCAGTAATTGCCCGAACCGCCCGTTTCTGAGCTAAAAATATCCTTTTAGATTGGGAAGAGTTACCCCAAAATATAATACCATGTGACTTAAGCGAATGAAAATAAGCAAACTAAACTAATTTTCGTGTCGAACGATCATTTACCACAGATACCGTCCGAATAGTAAAAACGGCAGCATTAAATCTTTGAACATGATCCCAAACGTGGGCTTTCCACGACAGTTTACTGTCCATCTGATCACCATGAAATTTGGACTGTTCAGTTTCACTAATCATATGCCCATTCTGTGAAACTAAAAGACTGTTTTTTTTAATTGTATGTCAGAAACTGCAAAAACTGAGTCTCACTATGATTTAACGTTAGTTTATTCTCTATAACCCATCAACTTATGTCATGAACTGCACTATTTGAAACCTAACCAATGTTGCACGGAACATTCAGACTCCACAACACAGCCATTCTTAAAACTGTGAGTAATGACCTTTTGCTGCCTGTTGTTAAAGTAAGAGGTGAGCCAGTTGTGACCTATTCCCCGTATTCCGTAATGGTCCAGCTTGTGGAGCAATACTATGTGATCAGCACGACCAAACGCCTTAGTTAAATAAAAAAAAAATATGCCTAATGTTCGAAACCTTTTGTTTAACACATCCAGTACCTCACAGAGAAAAGAGAATATACCATTTTCAATTATTAAACGACTTCTGAAGGCGAACTGTTCATATGATAGCAAATTATGTGACATAAAATGACCTATTATCCTTACATACACAGCCTTATCAATAACTTTAGTGAGCACTGATGGCATAGAAATAGGTCTAAGACTATCTACATTATTCATTTCTCCTTTTTTATAAAGCGGCTTTACTACTGAGTACTTTAACCGTTCAGGAAACTGACCATTCCTAAAGGAAAAATTATAAATTTGGCTAAGTAAAGGGCTAACATGTGCAGTACAGTACTTCAATATTCTGATAGGCACTCCATCATATCCATTAAAGTCTTTAGTCTTTGGTGATTTAATTACTGACTCAATATCCTCCTTGTCTGTATCACAGAGGAGTATTTCAGAGATCAATCTCTGAAAGGCGTTTGCCAAGAGAGTTATTTGATTCCCTGTAGAAACTGAATTTTTAATTAATTCACTAGCAATGCTCAGAAAATTATTGTTAAATATTGTACATAATACTGATTTATCAGTAAGAGAAATATTTTTACTACGAACTTACTTTATATTGTCAACTTTGTGCTGCTGACCCGATACTCCCTTCACAAATGACCACATAGTATTAATTTTATCCTCTGAATTAGCTATTCTATTTGCGTACCACATACTCTTTGCCATCATAATAGCATTTTTAAGCACCTTCAATACTGTTTGTAATGGGCTACTGTAGCTTCATTGTGACTACTCCTAACATTCTGATGTAATTCCCGTTTTGTTATACATGATGTCGTTATCCCACTAGTCATCTGCCGAGGCTGTCTTCTACTGTTAGTGCCCCGTTTAGAACATTCTAATGGAAATCAACTCTCAAAGAGCGTGAGAAATCTGTTAAGGAAAGCATTATATTTATCGTCCATGTTATCAGCACTATAAACATCCTGCCGCTCTTGTTCCTTGACAAGGAACGAATTACAAAGATTTACGTTGAGGACCGTGGAAACATACCAGAATTGTCGAATTTTTTATTAAAAAGGAAACCTAAGACCAGGTGCACCGTAGGCTTTGTGAGTAAGTCGATCAAACTAGCTAATAGGACTCGTTAGCTTATAATATGAATGGCAATACACGGAAAGAGAAACGAAGTGAAAGGTGCAGCAGAAAGTACAGATGTGCGTTATTCCAACAAATTTCTATCTGGATGATAGTCAGAGTAAGTAGATCATTGAAATAAATTTATTCAAATGTAAATTATTTGTAGCTTAAATAAGGAATAACATATAATGTCACAGTATTTGTTTTTGTTTACTTCTGTTCAGAATTCGATAATTATAATTAGTTTTCTTGGCTCAGTGCAGTTTCTGTTTGATAAATAACTTGTTAACAGTTTGTCCGGAAATATGAACAGTGGCTCAATTTCCAGACTACAAAACTAAAGGCTTGGGGATTTCTCAATTACTTATCGCTTCTTTCATCTGTAGCAACGACAATAATTCCAGGTAAAGCTATACTGTATTTCGGAGTACATCTGGAAGCGTAGATCCCCTATAAGTGGCTGTATAAGTTAAAGGTGGGAGGAATCAAGGGCACACCACCATGCGTAGTAAGGCACTGCAGTGTTCAAACCAGCCTTCGAGTTGAGCAAAGCTTTGCTTTATTTATAGCATAAACAATGAAACACGAAAATACGTGTAGGCTTAAGGCCTTACCAATAACACTGCCGACGTTACCCCATTCAGCTGTCTCTGACCAGCCAGTACTTCTCCCCATTTTCTTGCTAAGATTCGCAAGTACTCTACGTAAGTAGCCAATGATTACAAGTAAGCTGACAGATTTAATCTTCAACACCTTCCTTAGACTGCTAACACTGTCAGCTATGCTTGCCTCCTTGATATAATTACGCAATTCGTTTGTGTTTGCGGTGCTAAAAAAGCAGTGACCCAAGAAGGAACAGTGGTTGCTGACGACTAACATCACCAGATTTTTTACATGATGTTTCCTAGAACTTTCATGACATGCTGATCGACGTTCAAAGGCATCCGATATTGTTCTAAGATTAATTATGAGTTAGCATGCATTTGGAATATGTAGTAGTTTTTTCGATCCGACATGGATCTATGCAGTTACATTTGTCTTTGTGATTAAAAAATTTCCGAACACTGGGTCTGAGTACATAAAACAGATCATACTATTGCAGAACACTGGGTACTTACGTATCGTAAAAGTGTCAAGCGACAGTTGGAAGGTTATTTTCGCCTATCTGCACCAGCTGCAATTACTGCAGCACTATCTCACCCACGATTTAAAACCAGGTGATTCTCCTATATTGCTGTTCATGGCCAAGGAAGGCTTACAAGAAACTACAGAAATAATATAACAGCCACAGAAATATGGAAGACATAGCGCCAAGAGTATCGAATGACACTATGACTTAAAAACAAGATTTCGTTTGAAATATGGAATCACAATATCTCCCAAAACCTACAGCGAAATCGACAGCTTCTCAACTTCTGCTCAAGGAGATCGTGAGCTGAATTTCATAAATCGTTATCGCGAAATAAAGACGAATTCAGGCGGTATAATGCATCAGTGCCCTCTTCACATGTTCAGGACGTGTTTTCTATTTTGCCATAATGGAAAATCTTCAAAAATCAAGAATGAATGTGTGGAAAAAACGAATCGTTCCGAAACTAATTTAAAAGACAAAAATACATTTATTCAGTAAACGACAAAAAATTGGGGCAATAAATGCACTGCATTTCAAATTTGCCTATTATTCCTGACTCTTTTTATTTTTAGGTGACGGTTAAGTGTTTTTATTGGTGGAGTGAATAGTATTTTCAATAACATTTGTTATTTGTGAATAAAGAATAATAATTTGTACCTGTATTCGTTATTCGTCATTTGCGTAAATTTCGCCTAACTCTGGCGGTAAGCGAAGCGTATCGCACATGTGCGTTCTGTAGTTTCACAGCCTATGTGCAGGGAAGGAGTGCAGGTGCTTGAAATGCGCGTGGCTGCGAACAAGGCCTCACACAGCCTTGCCAACCGCATGGTCTGTGTACAGACGCTCAAGCGGCTGTTATTAGGCTCGTTAACCTTCGGGAACTTCCGCCAAAGTTAGCGTAACGTATCACTCGCAAACCGCAGGTGCGTGCTTGCAAGACTCAACTGTCGGCGCCGGCCGCTGTGGACGAGCGGTTCTAGGCGCTTCAGCCCGGAACCGCGCTGCTGCTACGGTCGCAGGTTGGAATCCTGCCTCGGGCATGGATGTGTGTTATGTTCTTAGGTTAGTTATGTTTAAGTAGTTCTGAGTCTAGGGGACTGATGACCTCATACGTTAAGTCCCATAGTGCTTAGAGCCATTTGAACCATTTTTTCTATTGTCGACGCTTGTGTGTTAGGAGTTCATATTATGACTACCTGAGCGCAGTGTAAAGACGAGACAATTAGAAGAGTGTATAAATGCGTTTATTCATCCAGCACTTAAGTCTACCGAGTGAAGTGGCGCAGTGGTTAGCACACTGGACTCGCATTCGGGAGGACGACGGTTCAATCCCGCGTCCGGCCATCCTGATTTAGGTTTTCTGTGATTTCCCTAAATCGCTCCAGGCAAATGCCGGGATGGTTCCTTTGAAAGGGCGCGGCCGACTTCCTTCCCCATCCTTCCCTAATCCGATGATACCGATGACGTCGCAGTTTGGTCTCTTCCCTCAAACAACCCCAACCCCACTAAAGTCTATACAGTGTTGAGCAGATAAGTATAAAACCAATAAAAGCTGAATATCTTGTCTTCACATCCTCATTCGAAAATAAGAGAGTCACAGTGACCTCACTGCACACTCAAAGATACAAAGCCAGCAGTGGGCAGCTGACCATAGCACATAGATAAGCGCTCAGAGGGCACGCATGTGGTTCCACTCAAGTTGCATTGCGCTTTGTTATTTTCAGTCTGTGTATACGTCGACAGTTGTGGAAATGTATGACATCATAATCTGTTTCGTAAGAATCAGCGACACGTGTGAGGTAAACACTCCACACCACAGGAGCGCAATATTTGCTGGCTTGTTATTACAGAAACAATTAGAGGCACGACTTTTCTTTTCCACCAGACTTACTTTCCACGAGTTCGTGGGACTGCATGTCAGCTTTCAAGCCCCTTTCAAGCCCACCAGAATCGACGAAAAGTGTGCGGAAAAAGAATCTAGTGCAACATATTTCAGAAGCACCATGCAGCGATTTCCACAGAAATACACTCCACATGTCAGTATTCTGACAATATGTCTAATACTTTCCGTGGAAGAATAATACTTTGCTGGCTAGCTCAGTGATGTTCCCGAGAATGCATCTTACAACTAGGACGATATCTGGAGTGCATGATTATTGGACAAGTGAATCCTGGAGATATGAAAGTGTTCATGTTCTTCTTGTTTCGTTCAGCGGCGTCCAAATTCATTTCCAGAAATGATGCCTCCTTACAGTTCAGCTGAAATCATGCCGGGACCATCGTGATCTCAATATAGCAAGCAGGAGGCGAAGTTAGTATCCTTCTGTGATTGGCCGTTTGCTGTTAAGCACCGGCCGGATGAACTTAGTGAAGAAGGCTGCTTTTACACCAGTAATAGTGATGAGAAAGTATGTTCTAATTGCGGTGGTGGTTTGAAGCACTGGAATGAAATTTGATGATTCATGGGTAGCATGCGCTCTGTTGTCCTTCAAATGCATGTTTCTGAATCATCTAAAGGGTACTGATATTGTAGACGGCAATTCCAGAACTAAAAATGCAACAATTACAGAAAACGATTGTCTAATATTTAACTTACAACAAATATTCCGAAAGAGTGTCATTTGAACAGCATGTGGCAAATGCAACTAACCTGTGTAAACTTGGTTTCTGCAACATAGTGGGTGCTAAATTCCATCCATGTGGACACATTGCTTCGTGTGTTAAAAGTGCGCTCTCCATTCCCTGGTGTGTTGAGTGGCGGAAGCCTAAAGCATCTACAGTGAGTGAATTTCTTAGACGTATTGAAGACAATATCAGCGAGTAGGATCTTTCCGTTGCAGCATGTGAGCTGCATAGTTTATTGTCAAAAGAGCCAAAGAAAATGGTACACCTGCCTTATATCGTGTATGGCCTCCAAGAGCACACAGAAGTGCCGCAACACGACGTGGCATGAACTCCACTAATGTCTGTAGTAGTGCTGGAGGGAATTGACACCATGAATTCTGCAGGGCTGTCCATAAATCCGTAAAAGTGCGAGGGGGTGGAGGTCTCTTACGAACAGCATATTGCAAGGCATCCCAGATATGCTGGGGAGTTTGGTGACCAGCAGAAGTGTTTAAACTCAGAAGAGTGTTCCCGGAGCCAATTTGTAGAAATTTTGGACGTGTGGGGTGTAGCATTATCCTGCTGAATTTGCCCTAGTCCGTCGGAATGCACAATGGACATGAATGAATGGACACGATCAGACAGGATGCTTACGTACGTGTCACCTGTCAGAGTCGTATCTAGGCGTATCAGGTGTCCCATATCAAACCAACTGCACACGTTTTACACCATTACAGAGACTCCACCAGCCTGAACAGTCCCCTGCTGACGTGCAGGGTCCATGGATTCGTGAAGTTTTTTTCATACCCGTACAAGTCAATCCACTCAATTTAATTTGAAACAAGACCACGCAACATATTTCCTGTCATCAACAATCCAATGTCGATGTTGTCTGGCCCAGGTGAGGCGTAAAGCTTTGCATCGTGCTGCGAGTGGGCCTTGGGCTCCGAAAGCCCTTATCGATGATGTGTCATGGTATGGTTCGCACACTGACTCTTGTTGGAGGCCCAGCATTGAAACCTGCAGCAATTTGCGGATGGGTTGCACTTCTGTCACGTTGAACGATTCTCTTCACTCGTCGTTAGTCCCGTTCTTGCAGGATCTGTTTCCGGCCACAGCGATGTCGGAGATTTGATGTTTTACCGGATTCCTGATATTAACGATACACTCGTGAAATGGTCGTATGGTAAAATTCCCACTTAGCCGCTACCTCAGAGATGCTGTGTCCCATCGCTCGTGATCCGACTATAAGCCGCGCGGGATTAGCCGAGCGGTCTAGGGCGCTGCAGTCATGGACTGTGCGGCTGGTCCCGGCGGAGGTTCGAATCCTCCCTCGGGCATGGGTGTGTGTGATTGTCCTTAGGATAGTTTTGGTTAAGTAGTGCGTAAACTTAGGGACTGATGACCTTAGCAGTTGAGTCCCATAAGATTTCTCACGCTCCGACTATAACACCACCTTCAAACTCACTTAAATCTGCCATTGTAGCATTAGTAACCGATGTAACAACTGCGCCATGAGCTTGTTGTCTCATGTAAGTGCTGCCGGCCGCAGCGCCGTATTCTGCCTGTTTACATATCTCCGTACTTGAATACGAATGCCTATACCAGTTTCTTTGGCACTTCAGTATAATTTGGTGTATATGTCTGTGAATGTCTCTTTCCCCTCCGTATCTTTTTAATCGCGGATCGTAAAGTGCAATAAATGTCTCTTGAAACCAAGATGACGTATGTGGCGAAACTCAGTTCAAAACCTACGAAATACTTTATGATGTGTTATACAATGCGCCTCAGCTGTGCTTACCGGTGTCGTTCTACGCAACACTCAGTGCTGTACCTAGACTTAATGAATCACGTGCGAGTTTTCCATATCCCCTGGCTCGCTATACGCACACTGTTAGTTCTATCGAAAAATGAACAGGACTTTGTTGCTGGAAGTTTAACGCAGTTAAATTTTGTATTGGGATACGTTTTCGCTAGAGCTATAGTTCTCATCTTACTCAAGCAAAACGCTGGACAGTGACCATCAAACACACCCCGGTTCCCACAACAAGCACCCTCTGGTCAGGATTTCTGGTACCTTGTTCGTGGCACACCCTGATCCCACTGTAAAAATATGTGCGACTCCACGAATTATTTCCCACACTCACCCTTTTTTAGTCTTCACTGACTGGCGTTATAAAGCCACTGGCATAGTCGAGCGCTTACAAATCGCAAAACTGACGTTTTCATAAATTTTTACCTAACAGTTCTCTGAAGCTTAACAGCGTAAAATAAACAGTTCCATCGTTGTATTCGTCAGGCCTTCTGAGTACGAAACTACTATGCTTCTAAGGGCTTCGTTGGGACCGACGTAAATTGTTTTAGTGTAGCGCTTACGAAAATCACCTTTCTTTCATTACCTTCATGGGCACAGTTAAATCAACAGTATTACTGAGATAGCCAACTAGCTCAATAAACAGACACCAAAAAAGGTCGAATGTAGGGAATAATTCGTATAGTCGGAAATTTTTGTACACTGGTAGAACGAAGTGCCACGGACAACATACTGTAAATTGTGACTGGTGAGGGAAGTATGTGGGGTTGGAGGTGCATTCCAAGATCGCTTCTGCACATTTTTCTCGAGTAACTAACGAAACGTGGTCCCCAGCTAAAACGTAGCACAATATATTTACCGGCATTAAATTTCTTACAGAAAAGATCTGTTAATTTTTTTCTGTAGACTAATATTTTGCAAGTAGCGAAAGAGAGGATATGAAAATCTCAAGCATCGTTTTTGAAGGTCGGGTATAACATAGCGTGTTGCATAAAACGATAGCGGTAGGGGCAGCTAAATCTATCTGTCAAATAGCCACTTTTTGTGTGTGTCTGAATCACACAGAACAGTTGTTCAGCCTATGAGATGAAGACCTTATTTGGAAACTCGTATAAGCAAGCAGTATTTACATTACTGCAGCTATATGGTACTGTTGTGACATAAGCTGGAAAGCAGGGGTTGATTTATTTTCGGAAAGTCCTATATTGTACACAGCCGTCCAATTCAAGATCCACACGAACTTTATGATGGATGTTTTGAAAGCACTTAATCAGCATGTGCATTTTCCAGTTCTCGCTGTGGACGGCGGCGCGTGTGTAAGCGTATCTCTTTGCCGCCAACCAGCGTTTGTGACCCGCATGTGCAGCACCGCTGCGGTGGACATCAGAGGCCGTGCTTGGCTCCTTGTCATCTCCCGTGACATATCTTCCCAACTTTTTTTTCATCGTCGTCAGTGCTCTGTCCTGTGCAGTTCCACAGTGTCGTCGAGTGGTGTGTTTATTAATCGTGTGCTCGACTTGTCTATAGTTTTGCCGTCCGTGGTTTTTCCGTGCTGCGCCGCTCATCACGTGGCTGTTTTAATCGTTCTGAGACTTTTAATGCTCCTGCCGTACTTCGAGTTGTGTCTTCCTTTAATTCTCACAGTGTGTGGTTTTTTCTGAAAATATTATTTTTGTTTTTTATGTCCATTTTACAGTCACCCGTTTCTTGTATACTTTCTCCTGTTAAGTTCTCCCTTGTTTGTATCTATGTTCATCCATGTTTTTATTGTTTTAAATGTCCTCCTGTACAATTGTACAGGTTGAAGAGAACCGCCTACGATACCGCCAGCCCGCCCCGGGTGGGGAACTGAAACTACAATAAAGGAAAGAAAAGAAAAAAAACCTTGTCATCAGTCTTGCTACTCACTCTGAGGATGGCCAGACGATATGCTGCCAAAATATCTGTGGAAGAAAGTTTATTTGCGTGGCTGGATGCCCGAAATTTAATGGATGTAATGGATGTAATTAGCAGTTTAGACTTGAAACAGTAGAGTTGAGAAGTAGTGGTTTTTTGTCCAACCATACCATATTCGGGCATGAAGTATTTGGATCACTAACACCACTGAAGCTCCACTTTTCATCCCAACATCTTGGAGACACTATTTATCATTTTCTCATTTTAAGCAGACGTCAGTTTGACATTCATACGCATAGAAGAGATGTAATTTCTTCACACTAAAAAATACCTTGCATTTCATGGTATTTTTTCACCCTAATTTTAATATAAAAACGTTTCATTTATTACAAATACCCAGATCTTGACCTTCAACAGGACTAGACTGATGGATGCTTGTTGTGCACCAAATCAATTATGAACGTTGACGATTTTGTGACACAAAGATTCCAATTCTGCAACATTTGAGTGTGACTGTCTGACTGTTTAGAGAAAATAAAGTCTCCGCATAGAATGTAATTTTCACTCTGCAGCGCAGTGTGCACTGATATGAAACTTCCTGGCAGATGAAAATTGTGTGCCAGACCGAGACTCGAACTCGGGACCTTTGCCTTTCGCGGGCAAGTGCTCTACCATCTGAGCTACCCAAGCACAGTTCCGGCAGTACCTCGTCTCCTACCTTCCAAACGTCATAGAAGCTCTCCTGCGAGTTCGTAGATTTAAATATACGTAGTCAAAGTATTTCTCGACTATAAATATAATTTTATTCTCGATCATGTCATTAATCGCGGTATTCATTGTACTGCAGCGATCTCTTAGTGCAATACCTGTACTTGGTTTTTTTCATTCTGATTAATGTTTATCTTAGTAATCTTTGATTGAGCACAGTAGTTGTGACGCTTAATATTTCTTTTCTTGGTGCAGTAAACTCCCGTAACCAAAACTGATTGTTTTAATTACATTCCAAAATATAGAATATGTCCGGTTGCTTATGTCGTCCATGTCCATTACATTAGTGATAAAATCTTTTGGTAATTTATACTTTATCTACCACCCTCCCCACCTGTCGCTCCCAAACATGGCAGTGCTTATAGGAGAAATATTGTCCTTTTTACGTTATTGGTGTTGCCATTAACTATGATAAATAATGTCGCGTATGTCCCTGAATTACAGCATATTATTTACTATCTCCCGCACTATATATATACGTCCTTGTTATTTATTATGTTATTTATGTTATTTACAATCTCCCGCACTATATATACTTCTTTGCCTGACAGCAAAGTTTGAGAACGACTTCTATGATACAGGCAACTGTACGTCTTAGACATTACTTGAGAAATGACGTTTTATAAAACCACAATCTTATGATATATTGCGTCATTTCCTCATATTATCACAGTGGAATACTATCAGCAAAGAATATTTGATGCTTTACTGTTACCTATAGGAATAATAACTAGATTACTTGGTCGTTAGCACGCATCTACTTCAAACTTGGACCTGCACAGCGAATGAATTGAAGGTAATTGCTTCGTTGAACGTGTCTGATTTAGGTATGTTTGTTTGCTGTTGAACCCATTCGTACGATTTTGGATTTCTGTGCCTTCTCTTGCGTTCTTGTGTACGCGTAGTAAAGCTTAGACATGGTCAAATATTCACTTTCGGAGAACCGATTCCTGTGGCCGTTCGTGCGGAGGAGAATAAAGGGTCCAGCTGTTCTTACTATGACAGTTGATATATGTACGTTGATATATATACGAAGATTTCGTTTCTCTAACATGTTAACATAGGAGTGTAGAAATACCTACCTCAACAGGGTTCCATAGTGTGTCCCTCAGTAAGTGAAGAAATGTAAATCAGAAAATTGTGCCGTGGAGCGCGATGTAAGTCTAGAATAACATGTCTGTGCAACTGTAATGTATTATAAAGCACGGAAGTACGTTTAATCCGGTAGTGAACTCTTCATTTGATGTCACGTTGCTGTAAATATCAGTTCATTGTGTAGTTTTCGTTATGTGCTCTTCAGTTAAATTATTATAGTTACCGTTTGGAGCAATATGATTTTATAAACAACACCTGTGCGTAAATTTCTTTTACATCTCAATCAACGTCGCAATATATTTTATTCCTTTTCATCGCAAGGTGAAACCATAATACTCTAAAAAAGTTAATACATATTATAAAATTAACTTCTGCAAATTCAAGCTATTGTAACAAGTATGCTAAAAACTTAAAATGGAATTAACTGTTTTATGTCGCTTCACGTATATCTCTATAATTTGCTGTCTTTGTATGTTAGATATATCCTTGAGGAACATTGTGTGAAATACTTTTGAGCTGTTTCAGTGCAGGCAGAATCAATGCGAGTAATTTCCGGAGCTGTGTGGGTACATTCGTAATGAACAAATAGTAGTATGATCCCCGATTACAGCAAGATGTTTGAGCAGAGTTTCAAAACCTTAGATTCAAATGGAGAATATTGGTTATCTTTTTCTACTGTTCAGCCGCTTATCACTTCTCGAGAAAAGCAGTGAAAGCTGTACAGACTGAGGTTTCTTTTATTTTCCTATTTAATTTAATACATTGATCCAATGAATCTTGCCCGCATCTCGTGGTCGTGCGGTAGCGTTCTCGCTTCCCACACCCGGGTTCCCGGGTTCGATTCCCGGCGGGGTCAGGGATTTTCTCTGCCTCGTGATGGCTGGGTGTTGTGTGATGTCCTTAGGTTAGTTAGGTTTAAGTAGTTCTAAGTTCTAGGGGACTTATGACCATAGATGTTAAGTCCCATAGTGCTCAGAGCCATTTGAACCAATGGATCTTGAAACTGGTAGTCAAAATTTTTCAATCTCCGTTCGATTTCTACATTTATTACAGGAAGTAATAAAAATAAAAAAATAAAAGTCTGTTATTTCCGAAACCAGTATTTTGAGCAGTTTTAACACTCAGGTTAAATTGCAGGGCAAAAGAACGAAATAACCGGAAACTAGTATGAAGCAGACTGCAGACAGAAAGTTTGTACGACTCAATCGTGAATACTGCTGGTGTCTTAGGGTACCCACCAGGATTTCCATCCAGATATTTTCCCTTCTTCCTCTCGCGACAGGACTAGGAGAAAGAGTGACTGGTAGTGGTAGAAAACACCCAAAGCCAAAGACATTTCAAAGAAATGCGACTGACGCCCGAGCAACATGGACGTACATGCATCGACAATAGAAAATAGTGCATTGAGAATGCCTAGCCACTAGCCGAAATCTGGATTTGCAAGATAAAATCTAAAAATGGACGACTGATTAATACAATCTATAATTTATAAGCCATATAACAGGCACTGAGTGCACCAACTTTCCGAACGGGAGGTAACCTAGTAATTTATATTACCAGTGTCAGAAACAAGATTGTCCAGGTTCTCCGGTAGTAACTGTAAACCAAAGCATTCGTCATTTGGTCTCGTTCTTCTCATTAATAGCTGAGGAATGTTATGCTCTTTAGAGAAATCCATGGTGTATCTTTCAACTACCACAGAAGGCAGATAGGTTGCCATTGCAAGCGTCCTTTTATGCTCTAAAGACCCAAGATGGCGGCACTTCCAGTCACGTGATCTTCTGGTCATACATGCTGAATTTTATTGTGCTAGCAGTCCAATCATAAACTGTTAAACCATTGTGTTATTTTGTGTGTATAGTGCCTATGGCAGGAAGAGAGAGACTGTCATAATACTGTTCCACAGGACTTTTCACAAGTAACGATACTAAAGCTTTCCTGGATTGGGTAAAGTAGATTTTTTTTTAACTGGAGAGAGTCTATGTTCAGGTGGAGTTGCAGTCAGAATTATATGTCCAAGCCTCACCTGCTTATCTTGCAGTTTGCCACAGTCAGCTGCAGGGTGCGTAGTAGGGGCTTCACCATCTGGAAGCTGTTGCTTAGCCTGTGATGACTGGTTAGTTACAAAGAATGCTCTTACCTGTCACCTCTTGCCTGTAGCCAAGGGGATCAGCCCTGGCAGCAGTTCCAAATGGGTGCTGAATAACGAAGTAGCAAATATGCTGGTTGAATGGTGACAGAAGCAGACATGCACGTTGCATGAGAAGATTCAATATGGAAATGCTTGTGCTGGACGATTATTCACTGCATGTAAATCGATAATACTGATTGCTTGGAAGTCACAATAACAGCGTGCCTGACCTCTGAGCATCAGCTATGGCTGGAGATGTGCGCGTAAGTTTCGGCGCGGCCGACACAGGTGTCAGTGTCTCACAACTGCTGCAGACACATTAGCCTGGCAGTCAGAAGATGGTGCGTGTTTCATGATCAGGAATGTGTGTGATTGGAAGGTTGTTTCCTCCAGATATGTTCAGTGGAAATGTTGTGGTGGAAGAGGGTTCCTGTGTTCTCAGAAATCAGGGTATGCAAGACTTTGGACATATTTGTGCTCTAATCTGTCTGTGCAAAACGTTTGTAAGTGAGGCTCAAACATTGAAAATATGTTTTATTACGAAGAAGAATCGTTGTAAGGCGATGGTGGTGATGAGAGTTTTTAGTTAGTTAGTTAGCAAATTGTTAAGCAATTAATTTGATTTAGTTTATTTAATCATATGGATAGCCTCTCCCCCCTCCCCCCGTCGGGCAGGCCACTCACCGGGTGCCGGTCTTTCAATTCGACGCCACTTCGGTGACCTGTAGGCGATGAGGATGATTGGATGATAATGAGGGCAGCACAACAACCTGTCCCTCGGTGGAGAAAATTCCCCGACCCAGCCGGGAATTGAACCCGGGGCCAGAGGATTGACAATCCGTCACGCTGACCATTCAGATACCCAGGGGTGGACATTAATTTGACGGGGTCATGCAAATGGACTACTGCCAGTCATTTCTGATGCTGCAATTGCTTCGATCTCACAGTCAGTGTCGTGTAGTAGTTCAGAGGATGGGCAACAAATGGAGAAGGATGCTTGTGTCATTTTGTGATTATAAAGATTTCAACCTGCATTCCTGTGTGACATGAACAACAGGCAGGAATTCGCCTGGAGAACTGTTATCTGTATGTAGAGGACAATGAGGGGGAGACAGGAGGGGAGATAGGAGAGGTTATAAGACTATTTCTAAGCTGAATGATCAGTAATCACATATTGAGATGAAAACATGTGCAGCAGCCGCTGCTCTCTTCTGGTGATATCTTCTGGCATCGGGTTTTGTGGTAGTTGCATTATTACAATGCTTGCTCTCAACTCCCAGTGTGTGTACTACATTGTGCTTCATCGTTTACGAGTGGTGGTCATTTTGTAAGACAGTTTTGAGCACCCTCTGGTGGTCATATTGTGGACCATAGTAGTTGGTCTTTAAATATATATATATATATATATATATATATATATATATATATATATATATATATATGAGACGGGGAGAGTGGTAGGAGGATTCTTAGAATGACAGATTATCCCCATGGGATGATGAATCAACCATCAGGGGACATAAGTTATTTAGTGTAACAATAGATTACGGGGAGTGGGCTAAAATTTGCCACTGGATGTATGTAATCTGCACCAACAAAATGCATCATAACCTCCTTTAACCCACTACTCAAAATCAGGTTTTGTTCAATGTTTGAGAAGTAATTTTTCGTTCATTACCCCCTTGAACGATGGACCTTGCCGTTGGTGGGGAGGCTTGCGTGCCTCAACGATACAGAGGGGAATCTGTTGAGAGGCCAGACATACGTGTGATGCCTGAAGAAAGGCAGCAGCCTTTTCAGTAGTTTCAGGGGCAACAGTCTGGATGACTGACTGATCTGGCCTTGTAACACTAACCAAAATGGCCTTCTGTTCTGGTACTGCGAACGGCTGAAAGCAAGGGGAAACTACAGCCGTAATTTTTCCTGAGGGCAAGCAGCTTTACTGTATGATTAAATGATGATAGCGTCCTCTTGGGTAAAATATTCCGGAGGTAAAACAGTCCCAAAATTCAGATCTCTGGGCAGGGACTACTCAAGAGGACTTCGATATCAGGAGAAAGAAAACTGGCGTTCTACGGATCGGAGCGTTGAATGTCAGATCCCTTAATCGGGCAGGTAGGTTAGAAAATTTAAAAAGGGAAATGGATAGGTTAAAGTTAGATATAGCGGGAACTAGTGAAGTTCGGTGGCAGGAAGAACAAGACTTTTGGTCAGGTGAATACAGGGTTATAAATACAAAATCACATAGGGGTAATGCAGGAGTAGGTTTAATAATGAATAAAAAAAATAGAAGTACTTGTAAGCTACTCCAAACAGCATAGTGAACGCATTATTGTGGCCAAGATAGACACGAAGCCCACGCCTACTACTGTAGTACAAGTTTATATGCCAACTAGCTCTGCAGATGATGAAGAAATTGATGAAATGTATGACGAGATAAAAGAAATTATTCAGGTATTGAAGGGAGATGAAAGTTTAATAGTCATGGGTGACTGGAATTCGAGAGTAGGAAAAGCGAGAGAAGGAAACATAGTAGGTGAATACGTATTGGGACTAAGAAATGAAAGAGGAAGCCGCCTGGTAGAATTTTGCACAGAGCATAACTTAATCATAGCTAACACTTGGTTCAAGAATTATGAAAGAAGGTTGTATACATGGAAGAACCCTGGAGATACTAAAAGGTATCAGATAGATTATATAATGGTAAGACAGAGATTTAGGAACCGGGTTTTAAATTGTAAGACATTTCCAGGGGCAGATGTGGATTCTGACCGCAATCTATTGGATATAAACTGTAGATTAAAACTGAAGAAACTGCAAAAAGGTGGGAATTTAAGGAGATGGGACATGGATAAACTGAAAGAACCAGAGGTTGTACAGAGTTTCATGGAGAGCATAAGGGAACAATTCACTGGAATGGGGGAAAGAAATACAGTAGAAAAGAATGGGTAGCTTTGAGGGATGAAATAGTGAAGTCAGCAAAGGATCAAATAGGTAAAAAGACGAGGGCTAGTGGAAACCCTTGGGTAAAAGAAGAAATATTGAATTTAATTGATGAAAGGAGAAAATACAAAAATGCAGTAACTGAAGCAGGCAAAAAGGAATACAAACATCTCAAAAATGATATCGACAGGAAAGTGCAAAATGGCTAAGCAGGAATGGCTAGCGAACAAATGTAAGGATGTAGAGGCTTATCTCATTTGGGGTAAGATAGATACTGCCTACAGGAAAATTAAAGAAACTTTTGGAGAAAGGAGAAGGACTTGCATCAATATCAAGAGCTTTGATGGAAACCCAGTTCTAAGAAAAGAAGGGACAGCAGAAAGGTGGAAGGAGTACATAGGGGGTCTATACAAGTGCGACGTACTTGGGGACAATATTATGGAAATGGAAGAGGATGTAGATGAAGATGAAATGTGAGATATGATACTGCGTGAAGAGTTTGACAGAGCACTGAAAGACCTGAGTCGAAACAAGGCCCTGGGAGTAGACAACATTCCATTAGAACTACTGACAGTCTTGGGAGAGCCAGTCCTGACAAAACTCTACCATCTGGTGAGCAAGATGTATGAGACAGGCGAAATATCCTCAGACTTCAAGAAGAATATAATAATTCCTACCCCAAAGAAAACACGTGTTGACATATGTGAAAATTACCGAACTATCAGTTTAATAAGTCACATCTGCAAAATACTAACGCGAATTCTTTACAGACGAATGGAAAAACTGATGGAAGCCGACCTCGGGGAAGATCAGTTTGGATTCCATAGAAATGTTGAAACACGTGAGACAATACTGACCCTACGATTTATCTTAGAAGAAATATTAAGGAAAGGCAAACCTACGTTTGTAGCATTTGTAGACTTAGAGAAAGCTTTTGACAATGTTGATTTCAATACTCTCTTTCGAATTCTGAAGGTGGCAGGGGTACAATACAGGGAGCGAAAGGCTATTTACAATTTGTACAGAAAGCAGATGGTAGTTATAAGAGTCGAGGGGTATGAAAGGGAAGCAGTGGTTGGGAAGAGAGTAAGACAGGGTTGTAGCCTATCCCCGATGGTATTCAATCTGTATATTGAGCAAGAAATAAAGGAAACAAAAGAAAAGTTCAGAGTAGGTATTAAAATCCATGAAGTAGAAATAAAAACTTTGAGGTTCGCCGATGATATTGTAATTCTATCAGAGACAGCAAAGGTTTTGGAAGAGCTGTTGAGCGGAATGGACAGTGTCTTAAAATGAGGGTATAAGATGAACATCAACAAAAGCAAAACGAGGATAATGGAATGTAGTCGAATTAAGTTGGATAGGATATAAAACGTAGACTGGCAATGGCAGGAAAAGCGTTTCTGAAGAAGAGAAATTTGTTAACATCGAGTATAGATTTAAATGTCAGGAAGTCGTTTCTGAAAGTATTTGTATGGAGTGTAGCCATGTATGGAAGTGAAACGTGGACGATAAATAGTTTAGACAAGAAGAGAATAGAAGCTTTCGAAATGTGGTGCTACAGAAGAATGCTGAAGATTAGATGGGTAGCTCACATAATTGGTGAGGAGGTATTGAATAGAATTGTGGAGAAGAGGAACATGTGGCACAACTTGACTAGAAGAAGGGATCGGTTGGTAGGACATGTTCTGAGACATCGAGGGATCACCAATTTAGTATTGGAGGGCAGCGTGGAGGGTGAAGATCGTAGAGAGAGACCAAGAGATGAATACACTAAGCAGATTCAGAAGGATGTAGACTGCAGTAGGTACTGGGAGATGAAGAAGCTTGCACAGGATAGAGTAGCATGGAGAGCTGCATCAAACCAGTCTCAGGACTGAAGACCACAACCACCACAACAACAACAACAACCTTCAGGCGCACGTTTAAATTGTTATTGTTAGCGAAGTAGCTGGGGCACAATAGTCCAGTCAATAGAGATCAAGACAAGCCAAATATTGGGAATAGTTTGTGTAGTCAGATATTTTTGTAGAGTGGTAGCAGCGAGTCCCATGAACAATATATTAGAAATATCGGCTGTTGAGGGATGACTGTGGGGTGGAGGTCAATTTGATGGACACTTTTCTATATTTTTCTTGAATAATTTGGAAACTGTATCCTCCAACAAAAGTGTACCTCATTACAGATTTTAACTATATTAATGTTCCTACAGACGGGTCCTCCTCCCTTTTTCTGCACGACTAATAGTTTGCATGTAGTGGGAGAGAAAATATGAAAATCCCACCAATGGTTTATGAAGACAAAACAATACCAGTAGGGACATCTGAATGACCCTGTATAAAACACGTCCGTATATTGATTACAAAACAAAATACTCCAACTCTGTGTACTTGACTTGTTAAAAAAGTGGTATTTCAGTATACTAACCTGTTTATAAAACATTATGAACGCTCATCCATCATCCCTGTAGAAAACAGCAAGGGATGGTTCTGGACACACCACCTCACTAGTGTACCATATCTCATTGGTATTAACTTCAAGGGTACCTAGACAGACATTCACCATGGGTTGTAGTACTGAGAGTGCTAGGTCTATTGATTTAAGTGTGATGCGCTTACATGCACTACATGGTTAACTGGAGTCTAGAGGAGACAATTAAAATTTTTATGAATCTCCTAATGTAGAATACTGATGAACGTAAATCGTAAAGTTAGTACAGACGATAAGTAAAGCAGGGCAATGTGATGGGAGGAGGAATATCAGCTAATAAACATTTATAAAAATGGTAAGAAGCAGACATTAATGTCACTTAAGTGATTAAAGTGCTTCTTCTCAGCCTGTCGGTGACAGTCGTTTGTATGGCCTGTAGATTGAATGGTGCACCACACAAGGTACACTGCTGGGCTTCCTGTTGCTACATCCTCTTCCGTCACAGTGCCTGAGGAGACAGTGTAAGTGGGATAGATAAGGAAATGACTGATCATCACCGTCCCACCACACACAAGGGAGCCTTCTTGGTTATCTCATTTTAACATGGCAATTTTACTTCAGCCAATTCCCACTTGAAGGCTGTTAAGTGGTCTCCATTTGGGCCAAGGAATGTTATTTGCGATGGGCAGTTTCTCTTTTGTTGGTATCCAATTAAGCTTAGCTCAGCCACATTATCACTAGTTCTCAGCTCTGCCTTTCATTTTACTAGGTTAGCGATACTCGAGATAAAGAATTTCCTATTGCGAAGACGTTGAGCAGCAGGTTCATGCTCATAGAATGGGCATCTATATTCAGTGTTTATTTTGCTCCCGTCCGATGTCGGGTGGTGCTGTTCCGACTAGTACGTGAAACTTCTTGGTTGGAATTACCGTCAAACATTTTGTGGCCTGGCAGTTTTGGTGAGGAACAGTGTCAACTTGTTTCCAGTGGCAACATTGCTACCGCACGTAAGTTCTGTTGCAGAGTAACGAGGAAACAAGAGAGGTACATCCACGTGCGGTGTTTTTATCACGACAAAAATCATCCTGGTCCGTTGGAAAAGTGCCGTAGGCCTGTCTATACCTCACACCACGATTGAAACCAAATATTCACAATAACTGTAGTTAACAGTTATATGTGAACTACAAAAACAGAAGGATGATTAGCGTTACCTTTGCAAAGAGATCATTTGAAGAGGTTTGATTGATATGAAAGGTAAATTTAGTACACGACATTTCATCTAAATTTTTGTTCCCGTGGGAAATTATAGTGCGTGACGCTGACCAAACTGATAACTATAATGACGATTCAGAATGCAAGTCCAACCATTAGGACTTAAATGCTTGTCAAGAAGATAGTAACTGCACTTACGAATATTTGATCGTTCTGAATTATTAAATACAAGTATGTACATCCTTTCACCACTGCCTGGTTTGATGCTGCCGTCACGAATACCTATCATGCGCCACCTCTTTACCTCATAGTAGCACTTGCATCCTACTTCCTCAGTTATTTGCTTGATGTATTCCAATCCCTGGTTTGCCTCACAGTTTTTACCCTCTAATACCATGGAGATCATTCAATGCTATCATAACACATAACCTACCACGCAGCCCCCTCTTCTTGTCAATTTTTTTCGTATGTTTCTTTCTTCGCCGTTTTAGTGCGGAAGCTCTTCGTTCCATATTACATAAAGTCCACCAAATTATCGTCGTTCTTTTAACCACCACATCTCAAACGCTTCGATTCTCTTCTGTTCCGGTTTACCCACTGTCCATGATCCACCAACTAACAATTTTGTTTTTCAGGCGTACATTCTCAGGATTTCTTGAATTCCAGTGGACTTTTCTTGGCCGAATTGTCCTCTTTCTCTATGCTAGTCTGCTTTTTATGTCCCCCTTGCTTCTTCCGTCATGGTACGATCTATGCAATTCAAACGCAATCAAGCTTTATTAAAACCGAGACAGAAACATTGGAGTGGTACTAGTTACACGGCACAGATAGTGAAACTTTCCTTGTTTACCAGTAAGTGAGCGGTTCACGCCAATTATTCAAATTCCTATTGCCTTAATTAAACCTACGATCTCTAATTTGCACGAAACGTAAGTCTGCGTGGAGGGAGGAGTTTACAACGCGTCAGAATCACTAGTAAAATTTTTATAATTGTTTCAAAAGTATTTGTAACATAGTGTTTATAAAATAGTGCAAATTAACGATTCTTATTGTTATGAAATGGCACCTTGAACGTTTTAGTGAACGCCTAGCTACTTGCCAGTCTCCATTCTCGCTGTTCATTTAAAAAGTCCTCTGAAAAGAGCGAGGACGACCGTCGACACATTAGGACGAGTGAGATTCCTCGGGCTGTTGAGACAGAGGAGTGGGACGGGGTTAGACAAACCAGGTGCCCTAATTGAGTGATTACAAAGTCAAAGAGGAGTGGGTGTCCCGTCCCAGGCCCCCCACCAGTGAGATGAAGTGGTCGGAGAACCTCATTACGTCGCATCGTCAGTTCTCCGTACGCACTCCGCAACATACCATTTGCAATAAGACAGGACGAAAGCCGTTGTTATCCTATGTTTCTCTGTTTTAAAGAAAAAAACTATGTTTCTAGAGACTTTCTCGAAGTTTCATGAAACACAAGAGGACAAAATTTAGACTTGCCACTGAGATCGGTGAACTGATGCCCTTTTAAAAGTGGATATGGGCAGAAATTAATGTAGCAACATAATTATCATTCGTAATCACATCACAACAAGCAGTCGAAGGTGAATAACTATATATTTCGATTTTCGTAATAGGATACACAAAGACATGTGTCTGAGAATAATCATTGAAGAAGTGTCGAGAGCCAAGTGAAGACTTTTCAGACAAGGGGAAAGACTAAACCATGCCCTAATTCTGCTATCTGCAAATTCGCAGCACCTCACAATACCTTTCCAACCTTTCTCGAATAGATTTCAGAGTCTCTGTGAGTACTTCCACTTACCTGATGTCAAGGTATATGAGGGTAGATGAGGGCCTACGACTAATTCGAAAGCTTTTTCTCTCTCAAAATACTACTACTAGTAGTAGTAGATTTCTTCATTTGTGAACCCGTTGTTAAGAACAAAAAAGACATAGCTCACACATGCATTACCATACATAAAGTGCTGGTTTTACAAAGGATACACTTGGAATCATTCCAGCATTTAGCTGAAATGTGCACCTTTGTTCCTCAGCATTCAATCGGCAAAAAATACCACAAAAGTTGTCACTACCCTCAGTGTCTGTATCTGAAAGACAGCGAAAGTGAATATCAAAATCAAAATCGGGATACACGTATGGAGTTTACACGCACTATCTTCCCGAATACAAGGCTATTCTGTTTAAAAGAGCATATAATTCCTAATACGCATTATTGTTTTGTTTACATATTCTTGCAAAGAAGTTATTTAACATTGTAGAAATCTGTTGCTATACAGTTCATTTATTTCCCAGCTCGTATCGCCATACACACTTTCCACAGACTAAGATCTGGCATTTGGATCATGAAGATGATGCCTCCTGCCTCCTTTCCTTTCATGTATCGCAACTTCCCATTTGCTTTCCTGCAAAACTGAGGTAGTGTCCTCCCCCCCCCCCTCCACCCCCCATAACTTTGCAAAGGAGAGAGTGACATTCCGGTTAATTTTCTATGCTAATTAACATTAAGCCACGATATACATTAGTGGTGTTAAATTTCGAATAATTGCACTCCAGACTACACTAAGTCCTACTAATAAATACAGCACTGCACTGCAGAATGAAATTCTTGGTGAATGTGAATTTTTAAAGCATTTCTCCGGCAAACACCGAGTCAAACTAAATCTTGCTCGAATTTAGTGTAGGCATCGGAATGTAAACCAGTAAGGAAAGTCAATGCTGCAAATAGCGAGACACACCTCTGAGAAATTACCACACAACACTTGCACCGAGAGTGCAGAACGCAACAGCAGCAGCTTGACCACACGGTAGCATCATTTTGATAACACCATATTCTGATGTAAGATTATGTAACACACACGCAAGAGCGCTTTCATAACATCCTAGGTTGCAGAAAATGGTAAATACATGACGTTAAAGTGACAGCTGTGGCAACTTGCTGCATTACAGAGTACTGAAAAGCCTAGAAAACGGGTCCATAGCCGCTCTTCCGCACGGCTCGATAACCTAAACCGCGTAAGCTAACAGGTATAAATACTTAAACTTCTGAATCACAGACTCATTCGGTATGACAGTCGTAATTTACGGTGAATCCACTTTGAAGCTGTTCTTTGATGTGCCACCTACCATTCAACTGATGACTTCAGCTACAAGACACCATCCAGCCAGCCTTATGCACTCCATTGCCGTGGATTGCCATCCTTACTGCCACTATTGTCAAGACTGGAGTAGCTTAGACTAACAACGCTCTTTGGGGGTCAACTGACAGTGAGCTGTGAGCTACTGTCCTCACACCTTCTGGTTATACCATGAGGAGGCGCTGATGTCATTGTCGTCTCTTGTTGGAAGGCTACAGCATATTTATGCGTGGCTACTATCATTTCATGTGGAGATATTCGCTGCTGAACTACAATGATCATGAAAGCACCTTGGTGGAACAGTTTGCCAGACTTTTAGCATCCTGGATGGATGAGCAACATCTGCAGACCTCCAAACCAGTATCCTGTATGACACTGCCTATGTTGAGTGTGGAGATCATGACCACAGCACCTATGTAGCCGGGCGAGTAAGCAACTCCTGCCCACACGTAGCACTCTGCCGTCGCCGATCAACGCCATGGAGAATCTATTTTACATTTTATGAATCCTGGCAATAAATTTTTTTGACAGCCAACACTATCTTACTGACATCCTCAAGCGCACCACTAGACCGCACTCTCGCAGTCCAAGCTCTGCGTCATGTGTACGTAGAGACCATGCTTGCCCAGATCTCCACAGTCGGTATCAGACATGACAAACCTCTGAACTTCAGTGACAGTGGAATCACGGCTGCAGCATCAACCGACATCATCTGTCTGGACTTGCGGTCCGACACAATCTAGAGCAGTGAGTGAACATTTTCCTGCTGGCTTTATTTTTTTTTATTTTGTTGTGGCCATGTTAGGACTTGCTGATGTGTACCATAATCTCTGGGCTACATTTCTGAAACCTCAGCAATCAGCTGACTTGTCACAGTTGAAAGAGAAGTGTAGCGAACGGTTTAACACGAAACAGGTATAAATTTTGTAATTTTAAGTGCACGAGCAGCCATGCACTAAGGCAGTATCAGTCACGTGGTCATTTGTAGACGATTTGGTCATTTGGCGCAGGACTATTTTGAATCCTGTTGGGCCACGATATTCTGTAAACACATGTAGTCTATTTTTGTTGTGTGTTGTAAGTGCAGTTTGTCCAATTTTTTCTTTTGTTGCAATGGCAGTTGTATAATATACAAAATGCCAGACTCACGTGAGGCTAACCCGCTTGTCGACAGTTGGATCTCAAATCCTGTTACAGAGATTTCCAGAGGTATCTAAGCCTTTCAAAATGATTAGTCTAGAAATTTCGTAGAACACTGTCAGGGAATAAGTGTATACTCACGATACATACCACTTTTTGCAAGTCATAAAAATGGTAGCAATTTCTGATAATCAAGCTAACACACTTACACAAGCAATGATAAATAGTTGGGTACTCAAGTTTGATGTCCTGGATACCTTAATTACAGATCAATCTACGAATCTCAGTTCAAATTTAATGATACAGTTTAACTCAATGTGTAAACAGGCAATATAACGATTGGGACTTGTACCTTGAATTCGTAGACTTGGTGTACAGTTCCAAAGTACGTACCAGTACTGGCCTTTCACCATATGAGGAACTGTATGGCAAAAAGATGCTATCTCCTTTCGATGTTATACAATCTAGACTTAGTGTTAGTAGTAATCCAGTAAAGGAATTTCTAAAATCTTTGTACTAAGTTTGGCAATATGTGAAAGAAGTCAACACAAAAGTTTTAGTAAGTCAGGAAAAGACGATGCTACATGCACAGAAACTGCTGCAGTACCATGCCAAGTGTCCATGCCAAGTTACTAGAATTACTTCGCCAGTAAATGTAAAATTGCAATTACTAGCGAAAACATCTGTTTCTCATACGAGCAGGGTTAAGCCATTCGGAGGGGCTGAGAATGCATTACAGGAAATTCTATGAGCAGCGCAAGAGCCAAAGAAACGATTATGTAATGATAACCAGAATACATCTAGCGTATATAGCACACAGTGTATGTGGCACTCTGATCGTGGGATAAATACGTAGTTTATGATCAGGCTTTTGTGTCACTTCTGAGGTTATTATCTTACGAGCATTCACGAACAGACTTTGTGATGCAAGAATGGAAGCAGCAGTGCTGCAAAAAGCAGTTTACCACACCGGGCTCATGTGCAACTGAGTTCTGCACTGTTGCCTGTGCAACAGTTCTTAGAACGATTACGCCAGGCGAAAAAGTAATTTCCCGGGAACTACAAAAGTGGTAGAATTAACTGAGAAAAACTTGCTACTATTGCATCTTCTAGCAATTGTCGATGTTATTATTAACAGAGAAAAACTGTTTTTCGATAGTGGGCATGAACGCACAATATCAGTCTTTCACAGTTCATCTGTATGCAACAAAATGGGGAGCTATAGGCAAGTGGTTCAAATAGGGACTCAGGAAATATTGATAATCTCGGACCTGTGAGAAGCTTACTATCTCGTGTCTACGGAAAATTGACAAAAACGTATCCAGGACATCAAATCAAACCAGAATGGTACAGACTAAGGCATAGTCATTTGACACACAGTTGCTCTCGGGGAAAATGGAAGTGACAGAGTGCCAAAGGGAGGTGACTGCGCCGTGATCTCATTTCCAGCAAGTGGGACTGCACTGGATTTAATCAGTTCTCTCGATAGGAATAGTAATCATGAATTGTTACCAGAATGGAAAATCCATGACATGACAAACAAATAGTTACAGAACAGTAATACGTTGATAAATGGTACAACTTCTGATATAGCAGGAGCGTAAATTCCCCTACCAGTTCCAATCACCAAAATCACTACAATCAAGTTATCCCATCCCACGTTGTAATGGCGGGAAAAACTGTTTCCACTGTTACCTGACTCTCCTAAATGACGCATTGAAACCTGTTCTATTACACTTATTGGATGAACTTGTAGCATCAACGAGCGGATTAATTTCCGGGAGACAATTTTCCGACATTTCTAGCAATACCGACATAATCAACGTTACTACATCATGACTATAAAGTATTATGACTGCCAGTATTGCTAAGGTTCTAATAGCAGTTTTTTTCTCTATACTTTCGCTTTAAACATATAATGTCCATACACCTGAGTTAATAGTAAATCAGACATTTTTGGAATGGTGTACTAGTATAAATAGGGATCAGAAAGAATATCATAATGAAGTTGTGAATTTCCATTAGCATATAAGTAATAAACAGAGATAGCGTGGGATTAAACCATATGAGTTCAATGAACTGAACATATAAAGTAGTGTCATGAAACTAAGAAGCAAAGTAAGGATTCTATCGTTCAGCTCTCATGAGCACCCGAATTATAAAACCTGTACAGTATATAATTATTGATGCAAAATATGTGTAATGAGATGATTTGAGAAGTACTGTGCGGAAATATCTGGGTGAATTTCTTACAGATGAAGGAATGTTGCATCACGCACTAGATTTCTGGGTGAAAGTAAATGTTTTTAAAGATTTTCCCTGGTAATTATAGAGTCAAGCCAAGATAGGCACGAAAGCACTGTCTCAATCAGAAAGTACACAAGGAAGCAAGGACAATGCTGCAAACAGCGATGCACACCTCTGGGGCACTCCTACATAACACTTGAGTAGAGAGCGCAGCATGGAACCACAGCACAATAGTCACCCTATAACATCACTCAGACGGCAGCCCAAGGTGACGTAAGAACGCCTGACACACATGCAACGGCGCCTCCACAACATCCAGATGTTGCAGATAGTGCAAAGTTGCAGATAAGAAAGCTATATATGGGACACCACAGTGGGATATAGGGCATCGAAAGATTGAGAACACAGTGCCAAATTCACTCATCACCACGGTTTGATAACGTCATAGACGCGAGCCAACCTGTATCAATACTTTGACTTCGGAAGCACAGAATCAGTGGGTATTACAGTCTTGTAACGTACAGTGAATGTGCACCTGATCAGTTTGTTGATATTCCACCTACAGTTCGTCTGATGACTTCCAACCTGACGCACTCCACTGCTGTGAACTGCTGTTGCTGCATTCCTTGCTGCCACTGATATGAAGACTTGAGCACTTTCTCCCAACGACCACCTGGAGGGGTCAGTTGAGAGTGGTCTGCTTGGTTCTGACGTCGGGCTTTCTGTGACAGGGCGATTCGTATCCCCTGACTGCACCTGCATGCTACTTGTGGTGTCTTTGCCGTCTGTTGCTGGAAGGCTATGGCATACTTTTGCACAGCTACAGTCATCCTGCACAGAGATGTTGGTCTCCGACCAGAGGCGAAACTCAAATGACCATGGAAGGCTTTGGTTGAACAGTTTTCCAAGCTGATAGCATCCTCTCTGTGTGGGCTGTTCCTGCAGACCTCCAGGCTGGTATCTGCCTCTGCTGACTGCGCAGTCCATGACCACACCAAGTGGCGTCAACGCCTGCTGAGTTGGGCCATTCAGCAACTCCCAACCACACATGCAGATCTACCGCTCTCGGCCAATGCCATGAAGAAGTTATTTTGCTTTGTATAAATCCTAATAACAAATATTATTACAGCCATCACTGTCTTACTGACAGACTCGAGGGTGCGTCTAGACCACTATCCCAAAGAAATAGAGACCCCAGTTACCCTGGCCTCCAAAAATATTCAACAAAAATTACTCAAATCAATCTCAAAACGTCTTATGCATGTTATTTTTGGGCAATTAGCCTCGACCCCATCATCAGTAAGAGTGGTGACACTGATACAAAATATTCACACCATTTCCCTTCTTTTTTTCTATTGAAACTATAATATTAAAGAAATAATGATTTACACTATATCTGTGTTTGTACAGTGTCTGTATAGTACATTACAGTGTCCTTGAGACATGCATGCATGTCTTAAAGACTTTTTAATGTAGTATATGGATATTGTATGAACACGGACACTGTGTAAATCATGAGCTTAAAATGAGGATAACGAAAATTTATCTCTCCTCTGCTGGAACTACAGAGTGCTAGCGTAGCAGATTCTGACGATATATGACATATGGAAGTTTGGATCGGTAGGAAATGTGATTAAGATGACTGCTTGTGATAAGGAGAAAATGTGAGTTCAGGTCCCTGTCCAAAACAGATTTTCATGTGCCATGAATTAAATGTGCAGCTGATATCAGACCGTATTCAAAATTTGTGAATTCATTTCATAATATTGAAGAAGCGGTTTTGCTCTTGAAGTTGCCACGTAGGACGTGCTGAATTTGTATATTTCGCTATTGGGATACTGTACAGAAACTAATACATTCCTTAGACACTAAAATCAAAGTGTGTAAATCAAAACGATTATGTTTCAAAGACAAAAATAAGAGAGAAGATGTTATTAACCCTGTCACTAAAACTTGCCACAACGCCATTATGATTCAAAATAATAATAATATATAACTCAACAGCGGGGAATACTTCCTCATAGACTTACACGATTTGCTGGCCAGTGAAATACGTTACTTTATGTTGGACTTACTTACGTAACTCCTTAACCTCCTTGTCTTGAAGTTGACAACCTGTTGGCTCCAACAGGCTTCAATGACAACTATGTAACTAATCAACTGAAGACACGAAGTCTGTATAAGAGTCTGCGATCATTTTTTTAGCACTTTTATTTTCACAAGTCCGTCTTGATCACATTAATTTCTTTACAATTTATGACAGATTTCGGCTTATCGACATCTTCAGATCGTTAAAATATTCTGACATAAATAATCTATTACACATCTAAGTGCATGGTACATGATGATGATGTATGTCGGAATATTTTATCGATCTGAAGATGGCGATAAGCCGAAACCGGATTGTAGCCGACCGCGATTGCGGTTTATCGTGTCACGACATTGCTGCTCGCTTTGGTCGAGATCCAATGACTGTTAGGAGAATATGGAATCGGAACGTCGTGCTGGATCCCAACGGCATCGTATCACTAGCAGTCGAGATGACAGGCATCTTATCCGCATGACTGTAACGGATCGTGAGCCACGTCTCGATCCCTGAGTCAACAGATGGGGACGTTTGCAAGACAACAACCACCTGCATGAACAGTTCGACGACGTTTGCAGCAGCATGGACTATCACCTCGGAGACCATGGCTGCGGTTACCCTTGACGCTGCATCACAGACAGGAGCGGCTGCGATGGTGTACTCAACGACGAACCATGGTGCACAAATGGCAAAACGTCATTTTGTCGGATGAATCCAGGTTCTGTTTACAGCACCATAATGGTCGCATCCGTGTTTGGCGACATTGCGGTGGACGCACATTGGAAGCGTGTGTTCGTCATCGCCACACTGGCGTATCAGGCGTATAGGGTGCCATTGGTTACACGTCTCGGTCACCTCTTGTTCGCATTGACGGCAATTTGAACAGTGGACGTTACATTTCAGATGAGTTACGACCAGTGGCTCTACCCTTCATTCGATCCCTGCGAAATCCTACATTTCAGCACGATAATGCACGACCGCATGTTGCAAGTCATGTACGGGCCTTTCTGGATACAGAAAACGTTCGACTGCTCCCCTGGCCAGCACATTCTGCAGATCTCTCACCAATTGAAAACGCCTGGTCAATGGTGCCCGAGCAACTGGCTCGTCACAGTTCGCCAGTCACTACTCTTGATGAACTGTGGTATCGAGTTGAAGCTACATGGACAGCTGTACCTGTACACGCCATCCAAGCTCTGACTCAATGCCCAGGTGTATCAAGGCCGTTATTACGGCCAGAGGTGGTTGTTCTGGGTACTGATTTCTCAGGATCTCTGCACCCAAATTGCGTGAAAATGTAATCACATGTCAGTTCCAGTATAATATATTTGTCCAATGAATGCAAGTTTATCATCTGCATTTCTTCGTGGTGTAGCAATTTTAATAGCCAGTTATATATATATATATATATATATATATATATATATATATATATGTGTGTGTGTGTGTGTGTGTGTGTGTGTGGGTGGGTGTGTTTGTGTGTGTGTGTGTGTGTGTGTGTGTGTGTGTGTGTTTGTGTGTGTGTTTGACATGGCAAAGACAATTTAAAAAGTAATTCAAGCTTCTCTACTAAGGAATAATACAGTACAAAGTAAAAATCAAGTATCATATTTAACAAAATAACAAATGAGAAAAAAATATTAAGTACATAAGAAAATACACTATCGACTCCGCATACAGAAATCAAATCTCAAGTAAAGGTACAGCACATCATCAATCTAAAGGAATTATTGAAATAAAAAGAAGTCTGTTAATGAGGTAAGATATACAGTACAATACATGCACTATAATCAAATAGAATACCAAAGATTACTCTGTCACTGGAGAGCTCCTCAAGGAGGATGTCATTAATTCTTCTTCCTTTCATATTATAAATTACACAATTCTCAGATGGTCTGTAGTCTGAAATCGACCATACAGTACGGATGATTTGCAGGATTCCATTTTGTCACCGAGCTTTTATAGCGACCTCTTCCAGACCTTATTCTATTTAACCTCGTCCAGAGTACTCCTGGATGGTCAAAACCAGGAATTTCTGTGGCCATGTCAACAATGAGGGATAAATTTTACAGGGTGGTATGTCACATGTTCATGCCAGACATTGGATGGTTCCCAGAGAGGCGTTCTCAACTAGACAGTGCTTAGACTGAAACAAATAATATGAACCCAAATTGCTACTGGACTATCTGATCAGAATGCAGAATTTGCAATTAATAGAAATAAACAATGTAACACCATATAGCTCTGACAAATGTCCACATAAAATCAGTAAAGCTTATTAATGAGAACAGGATACAATGTTTTAAGAACAACGTAGAGAAAATGGTATGGGCCAAGGTGTATGTAGACAAACAGCCTATTGTAAAATTCTATATAAGCCATAGTAAATTTGTGTCAGTACTTGAAAGTAGATTACCTAAAAAGTTAGAAAAGAATTAAGGCACCATTATCTGTAGAGATTAAAATGTTATAGAAGAGATGGTGGCAAACATATATATAGAGTCCAGAATAACTTAAGATCTGATGTTACTTAAATTCTTCATAAAAAAAAATTTTGTAATACCATGAGGAAAGATCTGTTGAAGGGGCTGGATAGTGTCTTGGCTGTCTTGATAAGAGGTTATAAGGTGAATGTTAACAAAAGTAAAACAAGATATAAAAATACAGTAGAATTAAATCGAGCACTACTGAGACAATTCTATTAGGTAAACAGAAATATGCACTTTATAGTGCAAAAAAAAGAACAAAATTATATGGTACAGTGTGAAATGGGACATATGACAACCACTCGCCGCGCAACATACCACAGCAATTAATTAAATGACAATGTTGTGACTGATAATTAATAAGTTGCAATTATTTTAAGTACCTTTCTAAATGTGGCAGGAAAAGTAGGAATACATGATCCAAATAAAGAAATAAAAAACTATATTTAAAATGTCATTCCATAAAAATTTAAGCGGCTACAAGTAGCAACGGCGTCGTTAACTGAAATTAACAGAATTATAAAAATTCTAAGAAATAAAAGTTCATGTGGTCTTGGTGGAATATCAAACAGAAATCTGAAAAGTTATTCTGACTTCATAAGTAATAACCTCACTGATACCCGTAATACTTCATTGGCATAGGGAATTCTTCCCAACAGACTAAAATGTGCTTCTTAATAATAAATGTGTCAAGGAACACTTAAATAATTATCGTCCAACCTCCTTACTGATGTCTTTTCCAAAATATTCGGAAAAATTAGTGTTGTCAAGAGTAGTCTAACGTTTAAGCTGAAACAATTTACCTAGCATATCACCACTTTGGCTTCCAAAAGTGTTGCTTGACTGAGAGTGTAACTTTTACATTCACTCACCATGTGTTAGAAGCGTTTCAAGACGTTTGACACCATGTTACTTTCTTAGAAAAACCGAAGCCTGATAGAAATGATGACTTAACACAAAACTGATCTGAATTATACTTAACAAACAGAATGCTAGAACCTGCAATGAATGATTCAAACAATGTTGAAAGGAGAGGAAATTATATTGAGTGGTGCAAAATCATGAAGTGAATCACACAGGGACCAACTGGGATCCTCTCTTACC
Source organism: Schistocerca americana (assembly GCF_021461395.2). NCBI lineage: Eukaryota > Metazoa > Arthropoda > Insecta > Orthoptera > Acrididae > Schistocerca > Schistocerca americana. The sequence goes on along the minus strand of NC_060126.1, from coordinate 164,137,076 downwards.
GCTAAGGTATGTGACTGAGCTTCCACTTAACATTCACCAAGCAGAGCTACTGCTTTTTTCAGACAATACTAGTTTTATAATAAATCCCTTTAGAAAGAAAGCAATAAAGTGATTGCTAATGATATTTTTCAGAGAATTACTAAGCATTTTCCTGACAGAGAACACACTCTTAATTTTGAGAAAACACTGTATCAGTAAAAAAAAAAAAAGCAGTCATATCAACAAGTGATGTAGCAGATGAACAGAGTCACTAAAGAAGATAAATGCCCAAATTTTAGGGTTATATATTGATGAAAACTTTAACTGAAAGAAGCATATATTACTGAACTGCACAAACTGTTAATGTTAGCTACCCCTTATTTGCAGACAATTATTAGTCTTGAAAACTAATGAATCAATTTCCTGACATTTTTCGCATAATTCCATTTATTAATGGCTTATAGAGTGACTTTCCCATTTAATTCTTCACTTAGGAAGGAAGTACTGATTGCACAAAGTCGAACAGTAACAATGGTATGTGGTGTTCACCCGTGGTTGTCATATAAGCACCGCTTCATGGAGTTATATTTTAACTCCACCGTCACAACACGTACATTTGATAACGAAATTCGTCTTGATCAATCGATCACAGTTTGAGAGCACTGATATCCACACCTACGACAGTAAAGAAAGAAAATGACCTTTATTACCCATTATTAAAGATTGCAGTGGTGCAGAAGGGAGTTCCGTGTTCAACAACAAAAAGATTTTATCACTTGTTCATCAACACAAAATGTCATAGAAGTAGCGAAGTAAGTCTAACCTAAAGCATTTCTTCTGGTCAATTCCTTCTATTCAATGCCTGAATTATTACTTAAAACCTGGTTGTCGATATAAAAGAAATATTATGTAAGTGTATTTCTAGGAGAAGTTCTAAAAATGTAATATTTTCAGTAATATCAGCACTAACGACGTACATTTATTCTGTCAATTCCACATCATTGCAACAAAAGAATCTTTCAAACGATCTATGCAACATGTAATTAACTAACCTGGAGCAGATGATATTCCGTCAGGGTTACTGAGATATTTGCGGGACACAGCCACGCCAAGAACACTGCATCTTGCATTCAAGATAAGTTATCGGAGACTGGGATGACAAGAATAATTTAGTACTTTTCGTTCCAGAGAAGGTTGATGCTGAGAGGTGCGAATAATAGCGTAGCACCTGTCAAATATTTCATGGTTCCAAAATACTGACACGAATTATTTGCAGAACAATGGGAAGAAATGGTAGAAACTCATCTGTCGGAAGACAGGTTCGGTCACGCAGAAATGATATTGTCGGGAGGCAATATTGCCTGACGAGAGGTTGGTTCAAAATGGTTCAAATGGCTCTGAGCACTATGGGACTTAACTTCTAAGGTTATCAGTCCCCTAGAACTTAGAACTACTTTAACCTAACTAACCTAAGGACATCACACACATCCATGCCCGAGGCAGGATTCGAACCTGCGACCGTAGCGGTCGCGCGGTTCCAGACTGTAGCGCCTTTAACCGCTTGGCCACCCCGGCCGGCTGACGAGAGGTGAAGGTAAATCTACGATAATAGCATTTATAGGACCAGATACAACTTTGAAAAACTGACTGGCATACACTGTTTCGAAATTTTGAAGACAGCTGGGATAAAACAGAGAGGGGAGAATATTTATCAGCATCTTGTATTGCAATCAGACTACATATGTAAGAGTCAAAAGCTATGGAAGAGCAGACGGTCAGGCAGGTTTGCCATTCGCCGTGCACATTGAACAAGCAGTTCAGGAAACATAGGAGTAATTCTGAAACGGAGTTCAGAGAGAAGTAATAGAGGCGACAAAGGATTCGAAAGATCTGTTGAAGGGGTTGGATAATGTCTTGATAAGAGGATATAAGGTGAATGTCAACAAAAGTAAAACAAGATATGAAAGTGCAGTAGAATTAAATTGAGCACTACTGAGGCAATTCTATTAGGTAAACAGAAACTAAAAATAGTATTTACATGAATTTGGTTGTTTGTGCAGCAAGATACTGACTATAGACGAAATAATGTAAAATAAAATTCAGACTGGTAATAACAAGAGGCGGCCGGTGTGGCCGAGCGGTTCTAGGCGCTACAGTCCGGAACCGCGCGACCGCTACGGTCGCAGGTTCAAATCCTGCCTCGGGCATGGATGTGTGTGAAGTCCTTACGTTAGTTAGCTTTACGTAGTTCTAAGTTCTATGGGACTGATGACCTCAGCAGTTAAGTCCCATTGTACTCAGAGCCATTTGAATAACAAGAAATAAATTCCCATCCAGTACAAACTGAAATGTTAGTACGTCTTCTCTGGGGGCATTTTAGACAGTGTGTTTCGTTTAGAATATGATAATTGAGGTCTAGTACTGGTGATATCGTTTCTTTATTGCTTCTTTGAAATAGCAAAATGCCTAGTGTGACTGTAATCTGTGAACAACTCGTCTAAGTTTCCAGCTGTTTCCTGAGCTCAGCGAGGTCCGAAGTACGGCCCGCCAGGACAGTAGGGATGCCCCAACGGCAGGCGAGAGACGGCGGGTCAGAGGCTGCCTGCTGCCCTGGTTGCCGACCTACCCGCCGCCTGACCTTCAGAACCTGTTCAGCCACTCACTGCGCAGCCGCTCTCGTGCCGCGGCAGCAGCTGGACGAGATTTTTCTACTGTGGCTGCGGTCGGTTGTTTTTTCTTTTTCTGCGAGCTCGTCGTTAGTGCCAATTGATCAGATTTCTTCTGAAATACGGACGCTGTGTCCTTGTGTGACCGCGCCCTCGCATCTTCGACTGTTGCAGGGTCACAGAGGACTCCGTACGTAAATTTTATGTAACGACTGAGGTTCGACCGATTCTACCTTGTATAGTGCATGCATGAAGAGAAACAGTATAAACACTAATATCCAATAGTTCTTTTATATATCACAACGTGTATTGTGCGGTTATGTTCATAGAGACTGCTTCACACAACAGCCAGTCAGTTCATGTAAAATACGGTTCTCTAAGAATGTTTGTAGGTATGAGATACGTAAACAGGCAGAATACGGCGCTGCGGTCGGCAACGCCTATATAAGACAACAAGTGTCTGCCACGGTTGTTAGATCAGTTACTGCTGCTACAATGACAGGTTATCAAGACTTTAGTGAGTTTGAACGTGGTGATACAGTCGGCGTAAGAGCGAAGGAACCCAGCAACTGCGATGAAGTGGGGATTTTCCCGTACGATGATTTCACTAGCTGACCGTGAATATGAGGAATCCGCTAAAGCATCAAATCTCCTACATCGCTGCAGCCGGAAAAAGATCCTGCAAGAATGGGACCACGGACGACTATAGTGAATCAAGACTCGAGCTCGGGACCTATGCCTTTCGCGGGCAAGTGCTCTACGAACAGCACTTGCCCGTGAAAGGCAAAGGTCCCGAGTTCGAGTCTCGGTCTGGCACACAGTTTCAATCTGCCAGGAAGTTTCATATCAGCTCACACTCCGCAGCAGAGTTACAATCTCATTCTGGAAACATCCCCCAGGCTGTGACTAAGCCATGTCTCCTCAGTATCCTTTCGTTCAGGAGTGCTAGTTCTGCAAGGTTCGCAGGAGAGCTTCTGTAAAGTTTGGAAGGTAGGAGGCGAGGTACTGGCGGAAGTAAAGCTGTGAGGACGGGGCGAGTGTCGTGCTTGGGTAGCTCTGAGCTCTGTTGGTAGAGCACTTGCCCGCGAAAGGCAAAGGTCCCGAGTTCGAGTCTCGGTCCGGCACACAGTTTTAATCTGCCAGGAAGTTTCATATCGACGCACACTCCGCTGCAGAGTGAAAATCTCATTATAGAGAATCGTTCAACGTGATAGAAGTGAAACCCTTCCCCAAACCTCAGCAGATTTCAGTGATAGGCTATCAACAAGTGTCAGCATGCGAATCATTCAACGAAACATAGTCGGTGTGGGCTTTCGGAGCCGAAGGCGCGCTCGTCTACCCTTGATAACTGACGGCACAAAGCTTTACGCTTCGCCTGGGCCCGACAGCATCGACATTGGACTGTTGACGACTGGAAACATTTTGCCTCGTCGGATGAGTCTCCTTTGAAATTGTATAGAGTGGATGGATGTGTACGGGTATGGAGACAGCCTCATGAATCCACGGACCCTGCATGTCAGCAGTAGACTGTTCAAGCTGGTGGAGACTCTGTAATGGCGTGGGGCTTGTGCAGTTGGAGTGATAGGGGACCCCTGATAAGCCTGGATACGACTCTTTCAGGTGACACGTACGGAGGCATCCTGTCTGATCACTTGCATCCATTCATGTCCGTTGTACATTCTGACGGACTTGAGCAAATCCAGCAGGACAATGCGACACCTCACACGTCCAGAATTGCTGCTTTTCTGAGTTTACACATTTCCGCTAGCTACCACACTCCCCAGACATGAACGTTATTGAGCATATCTGGGATGCCTTGCAACGTGCTGTTCGGAAGAGATCTCCAGCCCCTCGTACTTTTACGGATTTATGCATCCCTGCAGAGGGTTCATGGTGTCAATTCCTCGTAGCACTATTCAGACATCAGTCGAGTCCATGGCACGTCGTGTTGTGGCACTTCTGCCTGCTCATATATTCCCAATTACTGGTGTACGAAAACTGCATTCAGTGAAATTTGCGCCCCTGCAAAAATGTGTGAAAATGGCGTCTAATATTTACAGGAACTACCTGGCCACTCAGTGATGGTCTGCCTGCACCCTGTTAGTCCTCGTCCACTGCAGATGCTCCGTATACACGTAGTGAGGTGCTGTTCCACCCTATCCAAGACTCGTCAACGCCCCTATGCAAATGACGAGCAATTTAACATCCTGCTACCAGAAGAAGAGCACCACCAATTGTCGATAATCAAATATTTTAATTTTCTAACTGTTACGGAGTAATTTTTGCCTCAGACGGATTTCCACTGTCGGGTCTGACGGGTTTGACCCCGTAAGAGATGTCGTTTCTGGGAATAATGCTAATTAATAAATCAGTACGATGGATTATTGGATTATACGAACTAGTTTTAAGGCCTCTAAGCAAAGTATTGTGAGCAGCTTTGAAATAATAGTTATTAACTACAATATCTGGAATTTTTACACTAACAACGTAGTTTGGAAGGGTTGCCAGTTTTGGTTCACAGTCGCATGTCAATTACTGGACATATTTTCATATAAATACTTATTATTACGTGCTGGCAAAGTTTGGAGACGAGTAAGAATATTAAGAAGGATGTACTGTGTCATAACATGCGGAGTTACGCAACGTTGTATGATAAGTAAGCAGCGATTTCAAGGCGTTGAACTGACAGTGAAGGAACGTTACTATTGGGGCGGAAGTGCCATTACAGAGCCCGCCACTGACACTGCCGCAGGGCGACCTTACAGTGAGCTGCGTCTACTTTCGAGTCGCAGTTGTCCATCTGTGGTGCCCCTCCACCACTGTTGTTGGGTGTGTATTCTCCTGATCCCCATTCTTTCGGTCCGAATGTTAATCTTCATCTGAATAATATTCCTAATGTTAATGTGTACATGCACGGACCGCGCTGTTCCTAGCTGTTGAATCGAGTTCTGCATTCCTAAACTCCTTGACCACATTAGCTTCAATGTCCACGGGTCGCGTCGTTTCCAGTCGAAAGCTTTGCTGCGAAATCTGCCAACACTATAAACTCTCATTCCCTCCTTCAGCTCCATATTAACACCTCGTCTAATCCACTCCTTAAGAGCGTTTTTCCGCTAAAAACATGGCACATGAGACCTGCGTCATTGTCCATCCACCAATGACGTTTTCCTCGCTGCGCTGAAGCGATTTCGCCACCCTGGGATTACAAAAGGGAAAAAATAATTTATGTTCTTTTAGCATTGTATCGGAAGATGTTACCTCCCTTCACAGCCCATATTCCTTCCAGGCAGAAGAATGTCTCTCCGAATTCCTTCATGCCACTGCCATGTTTTTTTCTCGTCCACCTCCAAAGGCGTATGTTTCCTGCGGACAGGGCTGGCGGTAAAATAGGGGAGTTCGTATTTTTATCACCCCAACCTGTTCTGGCTACATTGCCCTAAGTCAGTGGTCTGTTCAGGGCCAGTCCAGTCGCCTGCACGAAGCTATCCTGCCTGCTTTCTCGTCGCTGCGTTACACGACCATGATCTAAAAGCACCGCTAAGGGGTCTTGAGGGTTCCCGAGCGAGCGCCCATTACATCGGTCCTATTCTGCCTCGTAATCATCTGCCCAGAAGGGCCAAGTGTCCATATTCTTACACCCCCGGATACAGAGTCCCAGAAAATTAAGAGCGGGCATGGATGATTACTAGTGGCTCTGCAGTTACTGTTATGTTTGTGTGTATTTTCTACATCCCGTCTATCATTTGCATCTTCGTTCTCACTATCTTTGTTCAAGGGTTAGATGTGGCTAGCCATCTCCTCTCAACTTGAAGGGCGGTTCGGCTATTATCTGAGCCTTACGTGGTAATGTTGGGTTTCTGTCCTTGATTAGCATCCTTGAGTCATAAGCAGAAGTTATGGTTTCTGAACTGCCCTTCAAAGTCATTTGAAGATTATTTATGAAGTTTAAGAACAAGAGTGGGAATTATATTGGTCCTTGTGGCACCCCACACCTTACATTCCTCGTTTCTGAGAGTAATTTTGCGTTCGTGACACTGGCTGTCAATGACACCCTCTGATTTATTTTGTGAAGGTTAAGATTTCATATACACTAAAGCAGTTACATTAATGTCGTTACGCATTAGGGTCCCAAATAAAGTTTTGTGGCCTAAACAGTTAACGGATTTGGAAACCTCACAAATTATACCAATTCATTTCGAAGGTGTCATATTGCTTTCTCCGTGAAGTATCCTTTACAAAAGCCAAGGTGAAAGTTCTGTTAAGTTAAACGAGTTAGTATTCTATCACAGGACACTTTGTCAAATACTTCCGAAAAAAACTGAAAGGGGTGTGGTTTGCTTATTTCCTGTTTTATAGATGCCTGTTACTACAGCATATTTTGTCAATCAGGATATAAGCACAGTTATCAACTGTGTCCAAAGATACCGCTGTTGGTAATCGTATGAAATTCAGCACAGAAATACATTCCTAGCCTGCAGAATTATTACTTTTAGGCACTTCATAAATATTTTAATATATTTCAGGGTTTACATTTCGAAATTAATGTCTATTGGCTGCGCCTGTACTGCCTGCACATAATAAATCCAACAGATCTGTATTCCGTTGCTCATTACAGGGTGCAGTATTTCACATCACTGCGAGAAAGTGGTCATTGAGTTTGGTGGACAATTATTTGTGTCACTGGTTCCACAAGAAAAATTTTCTGGAGTCTCAATTCCAGTTGTGTAACTATCTCAGTTTGTTTCGTGCTTAATAACGCTGCAAGAAGTTTGTGCTTTATTCTCGGAGTGTTTCATTTTACAGCAAAGAACTTGAGTTTTGCTTTCTTAATAAAAGATAACAGGGTATGGTGATGTTGTTAATAATGGAGTTTCAACAGTTGGCTAAACCTTGTCCTAGGAATTATCCAATAGCCAAGTTACGTTCAGTTGACATGCTTGTCCCAAGCTGTTAGCCTAATCTTTCTGCCTATAGGTCTGATATTCAAAGACACAAAGCAATCACATTCTGTGTAAAGTGATGAACTGTCATCTCTCTCTACAACTCCAACAGCTGACGCAACTTTCTCGCCAGCAAAACAAAAGACATAGTATGCCGCTTACTTCTGTTTCTAAAGACGTATAGGGCTATTTCAGTAGTGGTTGATAGGAATGAGTATCTCTGTTGAGGGTGGATGGTGATCAACGTAACGTCAGAGAGCTCGATGTTGATTGCAAAGTGCACATTCAGTAGTAAATATCTCAAAAAATTAAATTATTGGCAAGGGATGAATAAATATTATAATCTTTAAATAAGAAAATATGAAATCGCGTTTAAGACATAATTATGGTCACCATAACATGCACAACACAAATGCGTGCAAAACGTGGTAAAGTGAGTCACTACAATTTAAATTTTCAAGCAAATTAGTTCTATGCATCAATGGAATCGGAATAAGGTCCCTATATGAGGTTGAGGCCACGGGAGTAGACAACATTCCATTAGAACTGCTGACAGCCTTGGGAGAGCCAGGCCTAACAAAACTCTACCATCTAGTGAGCAAGATGTATGAGACAGTCGAAATACCCTCAGACTTCAAGAAGAGTATAATAATTCCAATCCCAAAGAAAGCAGGTGTTGACAGATGTGAAAATTACCGAACTATCAGTTTAATAAGGCACAGCTGCAAAATACTAACACGAATTCTTTAGAGACGAATTCTTTAGAGCCGACCTCGGGGAAGATCAGTTTGGATTCCGTAGGAATGTTGGAACACGTGAGGCAATACTGACCCTACGACTTATCTTAGAAAATAGATTAAGAAAAGGCAAACCTCCGTTTCTAGCATTTGTAGACCTAGAGAAAGCTTTTGACAATGTTGACTGGAATACTCTCTTTCAAATGCTGAAGGTGGCAGGGTTGAAATACAGGGAGCGAAAGGCGGTTTTCAATTTGTACAGAAACCAGATGGCAGTTATAAGAGTCGAGGGGTATGAAAGGGAAGCAGTAGTTGGGACGGGAGTGAAACAGGTTTGTAGCCTATCCCCGATGTTATTCAATCTGTGTATTGAGCAAGCAGTAAATGAAACAAAAGAAAAATTCGGAGTGGGAATAAAAATCCAAGGAGAAGAAATAAAAACTTTGAGGTTCGCCGATGACATTGTAATTCTGTCGGAGACAGCAAAGGACCTGGAAGAGCAGCTAAATGGAATGGACAATGTCTTGAAATGAGGATATAAGATGAACATCAACAAAAGCAGAACGAGGATAATGGAATGTAGTCGAATTAAATCGGGTGATGCTGTGGGAATTAGATTAGGAAATGAGACACTTAAAGTAGTAAGTGAGTTTGTGGAGCAAAATAACTGATAATGGTCGAAGTAGAGAGGATATAAAATGTAGACTGGCAATGGCAAGAAAAGCGTTTCTGAAGAAGAGAAATTTGTTAACATCGAGTATAAATTTAAATGTCAGGAAGTCGTTTCTGAAAGTATTTGTATGGAGTGTAGCCATGTAAGAAAGTGAAACGTGGACGGTAAATAGTTTAGACAAGAAGACAGTAGTAGCGTTCGAAATGTGGTGCTACAGAAGAATGCTGAAGATTAGATGGGTAGATCACATAAATAATGAGGAGGTATTGAACAGAATTGGAGAGAAGAGAAATTTGTGGGACAACTTGACTAGAAGAAGGGATCGGTTGGTAGGGCATTCTCTGAGGCATCAAGAGATCACCAATTTAGTACTGGAGGGCGGCGTGGAGGTTAAAAATCGTAGAGAGAGAACAAGAGATGAATACATTAAACAGATTCAGAAGGATGTAGGTTGCAGTAGGTACTGGGAAATGAAGAAGCTTGCACAGGATAGAGTAGCATGGAGAGCTGCATCAAACCAGTCTCTGGACTGAAGACCACAACAACAACATGAGGCTGAGATGAATTCAGCTGGCCTAATATTCGGATGGGCTAATGTAAACACCATTCTGTACCACCCTTCAAAAGTTATCAGTCTCATCAAACAACGAACGCATCGTTTCACCACAGATAACCTCTCGCTAAAGCTCTGTATAAACTGTCAGTTTCACTGGACCAAATATTGCAATACGATTCAGAAAATAGCTGTAACGCCAGACCCGAGAGTGAACAATAGACTCTGACTTCAGTTCTTCCTATATCTTACCCTGCCATAATAAAGCTTCAATATACCAGCCCATGCGGGCTGTCAGCATCCAGCTAGTACCTTCTTTGTGTATTCTGACTAAACAGTCCTTAAAAATTACGCGTGGCGTTTGCATCTCGTTGGCCGCAATAGCTGCCTCGCTGTAGCGCTTTCTCTTGGACTCCTACTGAGGTTATTTTAGACACTCATACTTTCAGATAGCGATTTGTCGGTACAGAACATTTCTTTGTAGATGTCGACGATTTACAATACATGAAGGAATATCACTACTGAATGTTGGCAATTATGATAGACAACTTTGGCACCGTCTGCTAAGTAAATCTCTTCCCAGTGAGCTTTCTATACTTTTATGGTTCTATAAAAGATTTTTTTTCTTCTGTGATCTGTTTTAACTGCTGAGTATATTTCATTGTTAGCGTTGAACTACCATAGTTAGATCAATCAGTTACTATTGTTTTATAGATCGATCATCGCAGGTTGTTGCGTCTAAAAATAAATAACGACGATAATGTTGCGCTATGCAGTGTCTACGTGTTTCATAACAAACAACAGCCTTCAACATCGACAATGGTGAAGGTAGCTTTGAAGTGTCCTTAGCACAGTTTACTATTGTTGACAATATAAGACTTGTTGATGATGGAGGAATACTAGATAAAATGCTTTCAGATATTTATTTGCTGTGTGGTGCAGCGGGACATTACCCACTTCAGGGTCATCCACATTTGCATTTAATGAAACTTCCTGACTAATGAACCTTGCCTGCAGGTACTGATAGCCAGAACCTTGCTGTTCGCGGGCAATGCTCTTACAGAATGAGCACTCCAGACAAAAGATATGGCATGTTGTAACAGCCTCCTTTCTGCCACCACCTGCTACCCAGTTTACAAACTTCCAAGAATATGATTTTGGAATGTATACTCTTTTCGATCGTTATAAGTTACCTTGAAGAGAACGACCTATTGACATAATCAGCAAGGATACAAAAAATACATATATTGTGAAACACAACAAGCTCTATATTCTCATGAACAAATGAGTGCTATCGACAGGGAATCTCAGATTGATTCAATGTTTAAGGTTCAAATGGCTCTGAGCACTATGGCACTTAACATCTGAGGTCATCAGTCCCCTAGAACTTAGAACTACTTAAACCTAACTAACCTAAGGACATCACACACATCCATGCCCGAGGCAGGATTCGAAGCTGCGACTGCAGCGGTAGCGCGGTTCCACGCTGAAGAGCCTAGAACCCCTCATCCACAGAGGGCAGCCGATATTTAAGGATATGCAAAAGTTTTGACTCCGTTCCTCGAAAGGTGCTCCTAATTAGACAGCGCGCACATCGATTATTGTCGCAGTTGTGCGACTGGATTCGTGATTTCCTGTCAGGGTCACAGTTCGCAGTAACTGACGGAATGTCAGAGAGTAAAACAAAAGTTACATCTGGCGTTACTCAATAAAGTGCTGTAGATCCTCTGCTATTCTCATCTACACAAACGATTTAGGAGCAGCCCTCTTGGATTGTTTTCAGGTAATGCTGTCGTTTATCGTCTAACTAAATCATCAGAAACTCAAAATCAATTGCAAAATATCTTGACGAGATAGTTGGAAAAATTGCAATCGACTCTAATCGATAAAAAGTGAGGTCATCTAAATGAGTTCTGAAAGGAATCCGTTAAATTTCGGTTACGCGATAAATCACACACATGTAAAGGCTGTAAATGCAACTAAATTCCTAGGGATTACTGTAGGTAGGCTGTTTAGGTTTTTATGTTGGCAACGGCACGTAGTGCGCTGTATGGAAATCGCTGACTCCGCCGTGTGCAGTCTATGGCTGGTTAGACTCATTGTTGGAATATTTGCTGTTGTAGTGTTGGGCAGTTGGATATGAACAGCGCGTAGCGTTGGGCAGTTGGAGGTGAGCCGCCAGCAGTGGTGGATGTGGAGAGAGAGATGCCATAGTTTTGAGAAGTTACTATAAGCAGACCATCTGGACGTGTGTCCGCCAGAAAAAGGAAATTTGTAAAGATGGATGTCATGAGTTGATTTATGACTTTTGAACACAATTAAGGTAAATACATTGTTTGTACTCCATCAAAATCTTTCATTTGCTAACTATGCCTATCAGTAGTTAGTGCCTTCAGTAGTTAGAATCTTTTATTTAGCTCGCAGTATTGGCGCTCACTGTATTGCAGTAGTTCGAGTAACGAAGATTTTTGTGAGGTAAGTGATTCATTAAAGGTATATGTTATTGTTAGTCAGGGCCATTCTCTTGTATGGATTACTGAAAGTCAGATTGCGTTGCGCCAAACATATTGTGTGTCAGTTTAGTGCTGATCAGAATAAGTAAGGAGAAAACTGTTTGAGTACGTTGACTTTTACTCACTTGTTTCTGTATCAAATGACGTAGAAGTTTACCAGCACAGTCATTCTTAATTTTTCAAAGGGGACGTTTCATGTCACGTTTACGAACAATATAAATTCAAACTGCTATATAGAAAACCGCGTGGAGGATGCGAACCAAAGACAGAATTTTTGGCAGAACACTTACAAGACTCAACAGATCTACGAAAAGTCTGCCTGCACTCTAATTTTTTATCCTCTTCTGGAACATTGGTGCGTGGTATGGAATACGTATAAGATAGGATTGACGGGGCACACCGAAAAAGTCCAAAGAGCAGCAGCTCGTTTTGTATTATCGCGGATAAGATAGGAGGGTTGGGTGGAAATCACTTTTCGTTGAGGCGAGATCGTCTTACGAAATTTCGAATTTCGATAGCATTTTTTTTTTTTTTCGTCCGAATGCTAAAGTACATTTTTATGCCTACCTACACTGGGATAAGAAATAAGTGAAAACACAGCTCGCACAGAAAAATTAAAGTGTTCGTTTCTCCCTTCCGTTTCGAGAGTGGAATGGTAGAGCAATAGTATGAAGGTGTTTCGACGAACCCTCAGTCAAGCACTTAGGAGTGAATTTTGGAGTAATCATGTAGATGTGGATGTAGATGATGGCAACTCTAGTAATGAGGTGTACTGTGATACGGAGATTTAGTAGGTTTTCCAAATTTAGGTATGTCTCTGTTTTCACGAATAATTTTAGGAAAGGCAAGAATGAATCATTTATTAAGACTCTGGTCAGTTGCAGGTCTTAGAGTGCGATTCGAATGAACACCTTAAAAGTTTCAAACAGTTTCAAAAAGTTGTGTCATGGAATGGTAGGTGACAGTAGTGTTACTTGACGTTCAGAAAGTGATCGACAGGTGGCAGATGATGCTGCAAGTCAGGAGAAGACAGCAGCTTCCACAACAAAATGGGAATTCCACTGTCAACATACACGGTCATCTGTGATGCGTTCTTCACGTAGTGAAGGAGTCAAACCGATCGAAATTCGTCGTAGAACAACAGAGCAGTACTGTGATTCGCATTTGTCGTTGCAGCAACCGTGTGAGTGTTGCACGACGTTTAAAACCAGTGTAAATATTGTGGAGGATGCCCATAGCCCAGGGCAGGTTCACCGTGTAGTGATGGACGAGAGCATGGCGTTAGGGGAGGAGGTTATAAAGGGGTCCAGATGCGTAACTCTGAACGAAATAGCCACATGTTTGAAGATTAGTGTTGCATCAGTGCAGAATATTGTTCACACTGTACTGCACTTCAATAAGGCGCCAGCAAGATGGGTACCATGTCAGTCGACTGCCGAATTGAAACACCATTGTGCTGACGCATGCGAACAACATTTCCATCATATCCATGTCGAAGGGGATGCGCTTCTAGGAAAAGTTGTTACAGGTGATAAGACTTGGGTCCATGACCACTAGCTAGAAATGAAGAGATCAAACCAAGAATGGCGCCCTAAGGCGCTGCAGTCATGGAATGTGCGGCTGGTCCCGGCGGAGGCTCGAGTCCTCTCTCGGGCATAGGCGTGTGTGTTTGTCCTTAGGATAATTTAGGTTAAGTAGTGTGTAAGCTTAGGGACTTATGACCTCAGCAGTTAAGTCCCGTAAGATTTCACACACATTTGAACATTTGAACAAGAATGGCGCCATAGCTCACCACGAAACCACAAATATTCCGCATTCAAATTTCTGCTGTAAAAGTCACGCTCATTGTCTTTTGGGACACAAATGGACTGATTTGGGAGCATTATATGGATAGGGGAGAGATGGTAACGAGACTTATTGTTTAGACATTCTGAAAAATCATGCTTATCCAGCAATCAGTAGTAAGCAACGAGGAGTATTGCTACAGCATTACAACGGCCAACCACGTACAGACAGTAAGAGAGTTGACGATATACAGGAAATAAAGTGCCTGGTACATCCTCTTCGTTCGCCATACCTGACTCCTAGTGACTTGCATCAGTTTGGTGCACTCTGAGCAGTGAGAGGCAGGGCCTTTCATAAATGACTAACAGGTGGAAACCGCAGTACTTGACTGACTACGCATACAAGCAAAAGAATACTTTTACCTTGATATCTACGCCCTTCCGAGGCGGTGGAATACGTGCATTCAGCGTTAGGGAGACTACGCCGAAACATGACATGTAACGTGTACAAGACGATTGTGAGGCACGATGCCGAAAGCATTCTGGAAATCTAAAAATACGGAATCAATTTGAAAACCTTTGTCGGTAACACTCAATATTTCGTGTGAATAAGAGTCAGTTATGTTTCACAAAACAGTGTATTCTAAATCAGTGTTGAGTACACTTGTATGTCAGTAGATCCTTCTTTTCAACGTAATTCATAATGTTCGAACACAATATATGTTCTAAAATCATATGGATATATGTTCTAACCGAGCGAGGTGGCGCAGTGGTTAGCACACTGGACTCGCATTCGGGAGGACGACGGTTCAATCCCGTCTCCGGCCACCCTAATTTAGGTTTTCCGTGATTTCCCTAAATCGTTTCAGGCGAATGCCGAGATGGTTCCTTTGAAAGGGCACGGCCGATTTCCTTCCCAATCCTTCCTTAACCCGAGCTTGCGCTCCGTCTCTAATGACCCCGTTGTCGACGGGACGTTAAACACTAACCACCACCACCACCTATGTTCTAAAATCTAATTATATGGGCCTATAATTTACTGGTTTACCCCTATTATCTTTCTTGAATATTGGTGTGACCTGTGCAACTTTCCAACCTTTGGGTACGGATATTTCGTCGAGCGAGAGGTTGTATATGGTTTTTAAGTATGGAGCAGTCGCTTCAGCATACTCTCAACGGAACCTAATTCCCATACAGTCTGGACTGGTTGAATTGTTTTTATTAAATCATTTAAATTGTTTCAATACTCCGAGAATGTCTACTTTTAAGTCACTCATGTTGGCAACTGATTTTGACTCGAATTCTGGAATATTTACTTAGTCTTCTTTGGTGAAGGTATTTCGCAAGGCTGTGTTTATGTTTAGTAACTCTGCTTCAGAAGCACTGTCATCCATAGTAGTTCCGTTGCTATCACGCAGATGAGTCATTGTTTCTGTCTTGCCACTAGAATACTTTAAATACGACAGAGACTCTTTGGATATTCTTCCAGGTATCGAGACAAAGTTTCGTTGTGGGAACTGTTATAAGCATCTCGGAATGAAGTCCGCGCTAAATTTCGAGCTTCTGCAAAACATCGCCTATCTTGGGTACCTTATGCTCGTTTAAATTTGGTGCATTTTTTTTTCGTTGTTTCTTCAATAGTGTTCTGACCTGTTTTGTGTACCATGGCCGTTGAGCTCCATCGTTTGTCAGTCTATTTCCTCTCGATACTATTTCTTTAAATAGAAGCCGCATCTTATCCACACCTACATTATTAATGTGGATTAAGTAGAGTGTGTCTCTCAGGAAGACGTCAAGCGCATTTTATCTGTTTTTCTGAATAAATATACTTTTCCTTTATTTTCTGAGGATTTGCGAGTTTCGATATTCAGACTCGCTACGACAACCCTATGTTCACTAAGCACTGTATCCGTTCTATTACTCGTTACTAGCTCAGTATTATTTGTTACTATGAGCTAAAATATGTTTTCACAAACTTCTACTGTTCTAGTGGACCCATCAACTAATTTCACGAAATAATTTACGGAGAACTTGCACAATTTTGGATGATTTTTATGCATCCTCCTGTTTTAAACCTGTATTTTTGCTAACATACCAAGGGTAAATTAAAGTCTCCACCAACTATAATTGTATGAGTCGGGTACGTGTTTGAAATTAGACTCAAGTTTTCTTTTACACTTTCAGCAGTTGTATCGCCTGAGTTGGAAAGTTAAAGGATCCAATAATTATTTTATTGCGGTTGCCAAGAATGACCTCTACCCATCCAGGAACTATCTACTTCAGTTTAGTTACAAGATAAACTACTTCCAAAAGCAGCAAACACGCCGCTGCCAACTGTTCAAAAAAATATTGAAATGTGTGTGAAATCTTATGGGACTTAACTCAAAAAATGGTTCAAATGGCTCTGAGCACTATGGGACTCAACTGCTGAGGTCATTAGTCCCCTAGAACTTAGAACTAGTTAAACCTAACTAACCTAAGGACATCACAAACATCCATGCCCGAGGCAGGATTCGAACCTGCGACCGTAGCGGTCTTGCGGTTCCAGAGGGACTTAACTGCTAAGGTCATTAGTCCCTAAGCTTACACACCATTTAACCTAAATTACCCTAAGGACAAACACACACACCCATGCCCAAGGGTGGACTCGAACCTCCGCCGGGACCAGCCGCGCAGTACATGACTGCAGCGCCTCAGACCGATCGGCTAATCCCGCGCTGCCCGCTGCCAACTATATTCAGCCTATCCCTTATGAACACCGTTAGGTCGTTCGAAAAAGTTTCGGCTGAACTTATCTCTGGCTTTAGCCACCTTTCAGTGCCTATAACGATAACAGCGCTTCCTATTAGCGCTTGCAGCTCTGAAACTTTCCTAATACAGCTACGACAATTTACAACTGTTATACCGATGGCTCCTAGATCTATGTTCACCATGTGCTGAACCTGTAACGTTTCAGATTGAAGCCCATTTTATGTTTCCCAAAGACCCTTCAACCTGAAAGACTGCCAGTCCAATCCACACAGCTCACACTACCCATGTAGCAGCCTCCTGCGTGTGAGGGACTCCTGACCTATTTAGTCGAACCTAAAATCCCACCACGCTATGGAGGAAGTCGAGCAATCTGCAGCTCACAAAGTCGCAAAACCATCTGACTCTGCTTCATACCTCCACTCGGCTTTGTATGAGAGGTCCACAATCGTTTCTGTCGTCTATGCGAAAATGGTGAGCTCCGCTTTCATCTCACAAGCAAGACTGGTAATATTTATCACTTCTGATAGAGGCTTGACACCAGAGAGAATGTCTTCTGATCCAAAGTAGCACACGTCATTGGTACTGATGCGAGCCAACTCCTGCAATTGGCTAGTTCCTGTGTCCCATAGCATGAATGGCATCCTGAAGGACCTATTGCACATCTGAAGGGACTCTCTCCAGTTTGCACACAAAGTGCACACAGGCTTTCTTCCCCTCCTTAGCAGCCATATCTTTAAGGGTGCTGTGGCCTTCTCCACCAGACATCACGGCCCCTTGAGTATCAGCAACCAAACTGACAGCCTGCAGCCGCGGGTTGCCCGCCTCGCGGGCACACCGAAGCACTACACAACCGACAGGCAATATTGATGAACGGCCACAGCAACACCCACAACAACAACACCACAGCAAAGACACCAGCGGCCACCAGGGGCCACTACCGGCCCACATAAACATAAGGAAAAGGTCGTTGCAGATCCCGGAACTATTTTCACATGTCAAACAAACTACGTGGTGAAAAACAGTTCCGAGGTACTCATCTGCCGAAGCGCTATAAAGGCCGGCGCTCGGCCGCACATCGGCAGTTCATCGACAGACTTGGATAGCTGCCGCCTCAGCAGCTCGGCTTGGATCTTCTCGCTGATCTCTGGATTAGGCTTGGTATATCGGAGAAGTCTCTGGCGGAGACTGGTAGGAAATTATTTCAGTTGTTTTCTATCTTATTCTTGTATGTAGTTGTGATTCGAAGACAGATAACTGTTTTGTGTTGGTGTTATACTTGATGAATTTATTTTGGTTAATTGAACAGTCCAATAAATTGTTTTCGGACTTTGATCGTTAGTTTCTTCTGCTTACACAGACATATCAAAGGGGTTTCGTAATATGCCTAATATTGGAGCTCCCAACTACCAATAATTCAACCCTCTGTGACTGCTCGGACTTTGCAGGGTGAGAGACTTCCTCTGAAAAAGGACAAGCGACTGCATCTAGCTGAAGGACAGTGTCAGACACAGACAGCACTTGGAAATTTTTTGTCAGATTAGCCCCTCGGGAAGTCTTTTGTCGCCCGCCACATCCCGAGGCGACCTCCCACCCAACCATTGGTGAGGGGTCAACCTCAGAGTAACTGGGCTGGCCAATGGAGTAGACTGATAAATGGATTCATGGGCCCTACTGGACGTCCATTGGATCCCCACGGCTGGTCCACAACAGTGATGACCATCCACTGCAGCCTCAAGCTGTGTAATCGACGCCTGGAATTGAGTGTCAAGTGTCATCACCTCGGCTCGGATCCGCACACAGCATTCACAGTCTCTATCCACACTAAAGTCTGTGTAGAAGTACATTACACAGAGAAACAAAGGACTGTCGACACGCACCACAGGACTCTACTGTAGACAATAACGTAATTGCAAGAAGTGTGTCTAAATAATTCGCTCCTGATTAGGAACGTGTAAAATGTCGGCTTATTTTTCGACACAAACAAAAAACATGAAATCTGTGTCTAGTAAACATTAAATTAACACCCAGAAATTCAAAAATTAAACTACCAAAGAACACAGACGAAATTAAATAATATTCTCCTGCTCAGGAACTCTTGTACTGTCACAAAATCGGTTACTTCCCTGCTGCTGCTGTCTTTGCCCGCTGCAGAGAAGTATAGAGTCAGTCATATACCACCTATATACAAAACAATTAACGATAAGCTATGTGATCAGAAGTATCTGGTCACCCCCAAAAACACACGTTCTTCATATTAGGTGCATTGTTCTGCCACCTACTGCCAGTTAATCCTTATCAGCGACCTCACTACTCATTAGACATCAAGAGAGAGCAGAACGAGGCGTTCTGAAGAACTCAGACTTCGAACGTGGTCAGGAGATTGGGCGTCACTTGTGTCATACGTCTGTACACGAGATTTCCACACTCCTAAACATCTCTAGGTCCACTGTTCCCGATTTGGTAGTGAAGTGGAAACGTGAAGGGACACGGGTACAGCAGAAAAGCGTACAGGCCGAACCCGTCTGTTGAATGACAGAGACCGCCGACAGTTGAAGAGGGTCGTAATGTGTAATAGGCAGACATCTATCTAGACCAGCACACAGGAATTCCAAACTGCATCAAATGGTTCAAATGGCTCTGAGCACTATGGGACTTAACTTCTAAGGTCATCAGTCCCCTAGAACTTAGAACTACTTAAACCTAACTAACCTAAGGACATCACACACATCCATGCCCGAGGCAGGATTCGAACCTGCGACCGTAGCGGCCGCGCGGTTCCAGACTGTAGCGCCTTTAACCGCTTGGCCACCACGGCCGGCAAACTGCATCAGGACCCACTGCAAGTACTATGACAGTTAGGTGGGAGGTGAGAAAACTTGGATTTCATGGTCGAGTGCTTCTCATAAGCCACATATCACGCCGGTATATGTCAAACTACGCCTCATTTGGTGTAAGGAGCGCAAACACTGGACACTTGAACAGTCTAAAAATGTTGTGTGGAGTGACGAAACACGGTACACAATGTGGCAATCTCATGGCAGGGTGTGGCTATGGCGAATGTCTGGTGAACGTCATCTGCCAGCGAGTGTAGTGCCGTAAAATTCGGAGGTGGTGGTGTTATGGTGTGCTCGTGTTTTTCATGGAAAGGGCTTGCACCACCTGCTGTTTTGCGTGGCACTATCACAGCACAGGCCTACATTGATGTTTTAAGCACCTTCTTGCTTCCCACTGTTGAAGGGCAATCTGGGAACGGAAGTTGCATCTTTCAACACGATTGAGCACCTGTTCATAATGCACGGCCTGTGGCGAAGTGGTTACACAACAATATCATCCCTTCAATGGGCTGGCGTGCACAGAGTCCTGACGTGAATTCCATAGAACACCTATGGGATGTTTTGGAACTCCGACTTCTTGCCAGGCCTCACCGATCGACATTTATACCTCTCCTCAGTGCAGCACTCCGCGAAGAATGGGCTGCCATTCGCCAAGAAACCTTGCTGCACCAGACTGAACGTACGCCAGCGACAGTGGATGCTGTCATCAAGGCTAAGGGTGGGCCAACACCATATTGCATTCCAGCATTACCGATGTAGGGCGCTACCCATTTTAAGTCATTTTCAGCTAGTTATCCTGACACTTTTGATGACATAGTGTATATCTGCCACACAAAACAAATGACCTGACCGAGACAGTTACGGATATCTGAATTTTTTAACTAACTACATTGCATATCGAAAAATGGATTCCAGAATCCCAATGTATATACGGGTGTTGAAGAGCATCACTACTAAGTATTTACAGGTAAACTTGCCAACGTAATTTTAGTATTAGGAGTTAATATGCAAAACAATGTTTACAAAAATATTATTTCCTGTGTTTCTTATGAGTTCATTATTGGTAAAAAATATATTGGCCTATACGGTATCGATCCTGTTCCTTGACGGAACTACCTATGTAAATGGATTAAATGAAGAAGACACTACTTTTTAACTCTAACAGACAGAGGTTAGTGATAACTGGACAAGGAACTCAGGACGTAACTCCACAAAGGGAGGGAGAAATAAAACTCGAACTGACTTAGCAAGATGAAAAAGAAAAACGTAGGACGTACTATTAAAGACGTTGGAAGAGATAGTAACACAGATATGAAGTTATTAGCATGAGGTTCGGAACCATGTCATACGCTTAACATTTTTCCTGTTGAGTGTTTGTGCTAGTTGTATGAGCCTGTGTCAGTTTTCTGAAAGTCGTTTACAGTAACAGCCATTTATTGTGATTCAATAACACAAGTGTTTTTTGATGCTAATTAGACTTGACTTCAGCTTCCTTTTTATTCGACGTTGCGAGTCTACATATTACGGCGTGATTACAGTGAGCGGACGGGAAAACCCCTCCAGCACGTTTATCATTTAATATGACAAACAGGTTCGTGCAGACGAGATATTACAAGAATGCTACAGCAACGACTGGACACTTAGTTTCTCTCGCGCACAAAGTACAATAAATCTTCACCCATAAATCATTTATGTTTCCACTGAAATGAAAAGTAATTTCAACAGGGGGAAGAGGTTCTAGGAAATGAGAAAAAAAAAACGCAGACTAAAGTATGAATAGTAGTAGTATAGCCATTACCCTGTTCGCCAAATAATTGTTAGGTACATATAAAATATTAAATATGTATGAGTTCTTAAGGGACCAAACTGCAGAGGTCATCGGTCCCTAGACTTACACAGTCAGTGACATGGCGCCTCTAACCGCGCAGCCACTCCGCTCGGCAGAACATATAAGCTCAAACGAAAAAGAATTCAGTAGATAAATAACAAAGAGCTAAAAAGCATTAAAAAAATAGAACTCAAGTTGTGAAAAATTGAAACGTATATATAGTAAACGAAACGGCCAATCACAACGTGCAGTCTTACAGCCACAGGCCTCGAATGCTACCCCAATGACTGTCATGTGAACCACCATAAAGATGTTCGATGATTTATTGACGACTTTTCTTCACTAAAGAGCAAAGAAACTGGTACATCAGACTAATATCGTGTAGGGCCTCCGAGCACGCAGGAGTCCCGCAACACGACGTGGTATGAACTCGACTAATGTTTGAAGTACTGCTGGAGGGAACTGACACCATGAATTCTGCACGACAGTCAATAAATCCGTAAGAGTACGACAGGGTGGCGATCTCTTCGGAACAGCACATTGCAAAGCAGCCCAGATGTGATCAATAACGTTCATGTCTGGGGAGTCTGGTGACCAGCGAAAGCGTTAAATGCTCAGCGTGTTCTTAGAGTCACTCTGTAGCAGTTCTGAACGTGTGGGGTTTCGTATTGTCCTGTTAGAACTGCGTAAGTTCGTCGGAATACACAATGGACACGAATGGATGCAAGTGATCAGACAGGGTATTTACGTACGTGTCCCAAGTCAGATTCGTATGTAGATGTAACAGGGGTCTCGTATCACTCCAACTGCACACGTCCCACACCATTACAGAGCCTCCAGCCGCTTGAACAGTCCCCCCCCCCCCCCCTCCAAAAAAAAAAAGGTTCAAATGGCTCTGAGCACTACGGGATTCAACTGCTGAGGTCATTAGTCCCCTAGAATTTAGAACTAGTTACACCTAACTAACCTAAGGACATCACACACATCCATGCCCGAGGCAGGATTCGAACCTGCGACCGTAGCGGTCTCGCGGTTCCAGACTGCAGCGCCTATAACCGCACGGGCACTTCAGCCGGGTGAACAGTCCCCTGTGGCATAGAGGGTCCATGGATTCATGAGGTTGTCTACATACCCGTACACTTATACCCACTCGATGCAATTTGAAATGACTCTCGTCAGACCAGGCAACATGTTTCCAGTCATCAACAGTCCAATGTCTACACGAGTGAGCCTTCGGCTCCGAAAGCCCATATCGATGATGTTTCGTTGAAATATTCGCACGCTGACACTTGTTCACGGTCCAGCATCGAAATCTGCAGCAATTTGCGGAAGGGTTACACTTCCGCCACGTTGAACGATTCTCTTCAGTCGTCGTTGGTCCCGTTCTTGCAGGATCTATTTCCGGCTGCAGCGATGTCAAAGAGTTAATATTTTACAGGATTCCTCATGTTCACACTACTCTTTGCTCGAGTTTACGTCTTTTGGTAGCATTTCTTCAAGGGAAGTTAACGATAAAGGCATCATAACTCGTCACAATAACAGTATCGCGTAGAAGTGCCCAATGAGCGACCTGATGACGTTCAAGCAAAATTGCAATAATAGTCACTCCGTTGATTTTTGTTGTTTCGAATTAGAGCATGCAGTACTCCTACACCAGACTTCTGAAGCTTGCCTGTTGAATGCAAATGTCGCATGATAGTTAAATGGTAATCCAACATTTATATCAGCAGTCGAGAATTCCGTAATGTGAAAAATCATGTATGCCAGAACGATCTTTGTTGAAACGAGAATATTTTTTTGGTATATTTTCACAAAAAGCACTCGTTCCACACACAGTTCAAATCTTTCGAGTGCCTCCTCTGCATTCACCCCTCTATTATACCAAAAGTTAATGTTGTGTTGCAGATGTTACATCTTTTTCCATTCGCGACCCAATTTTGCAATGTTTAACTGTAGTTCATAATTTTCAAGTATGCAAAATCCAATGTTCAACTGCGAGATGATACCTGAAACTTCAAATTCGAAAGTGACAGTTGATACATACACTGACAGCGTTGCGCCGCGTTCACCTGAGTCGCGCCCGATTTCAGGCGGCAGTAACGCTCGAGCGTGAGCAGTTCTGATCGCGACGCAGCCACGAGCTGTCTTACGGAATTGTTTCTGCAAGTAGACAGCACTTCCTCCTGACACTTCCGCATCTTACATTGTTGTCAGATTGTGCAGATGGCTGTACTTAGCGTTGTCAGGGGCGGTTGGCTTTATTGGCCACCTTAAGTGAACGACTCGGACTTAGTCTCAGTGGCGGCCGGCCAGCGGTCAATTTTTAAATCTAAGACTGTACAAGGTGGTGCACGACCGAGGAAGTATGACTTAACCGTCTGCACGTTATGTAACTAGTTTTAAAAATATACAGAACTTCTCTCTCCATTCCTGACTAAAGAATTAACAATATCGTACAGATAGCTTAAATGTATGTTACAGAGCTTAAATACACAGAACTCGTAATAGCTATAAACGCTGCCCAAGACACTCTCATGTCTCAGAACAACAAAAACCGTATAAAATGCGGGAAACTGCTTATGTTTGTTTCTAGTGCGCATTGCTTGATGTGATTCTGAAATCAGTCACTAGACTGATGAAAAGAGAAAATATACATTTCAGCAAATGATTTAAGCGAAAGGGAATGCAAACTTCTAAAAAATAAGATTGACAGGAAGTGCAAAATGACTAAGCAGGACGGCTAGAGGAGAAATATTCGGATATAGACGCATGTATCACTATGGGATTGATGGATACTTCCTACAGGAAAATTAAAAAGGTCTTTGGCAAAAAGAGAAGCAGCTATATGAATATCAAGAGCTTAGATGGAAGAAAGAAGGGAAAGCTGAAAGGTGGAAGAAGAAGGTTGTACAGGTTCTATATCAAACAGATGCACTTGCAGGTAGTATTATTGAAATAGAAGAGGACGAGATGAAGAGCAGATGGGAAACATTATAGTTCGAGACAATTTTTAAGAGCACTGAAAGATCTAAGTCAAAACAAAGTCCCGAGGGTAGACGACATTACGTGAGACCTACTGATAGCCTTAGGAGAGCCAGCAATGACAAAACTCTTACATCTGGTGTGCAAGTTACATGAGAAATGCAAAACACCCTCAGACAAAAAAAATATTATAATCACTCCAATTCCAAAGTAATCAGGTGCTGACAAATGTGAAAATTATCGACCTCTCAGTTCAATATGTTAAGGTTGCGAAATACTAACACGATTTCTTTACAGAAGAATGTAAAAACTGATAGAAGCCGACCTTGGGGTAAATCAGTTAGGATTCCAGAGAAATGTGGGCACACATGAGTCAATACTAGCACTACGATGTACCTTAGAAAAGAGGCTGAGGGAAGGCGAACGTGTGTTTATAGTATCTATAGACTTAGGGAAAGTTTTTGACAATGTTGACTGCAATACTCTCTTTCAAATTCTGAAGGTAGCAGGGGTAAAATACAGGAAGCGGAAGGTTATTTACAGCATGTACAGGAACCAGACGGCAGTTATTATTGTCGAGGGGCACAAAAAGGAAGCAGAGATTGAGAAGAGGATGAGACAGGGTTGTAACCCATCGCTGATGCTGTTCAATGCGTACATTTCAAACGCAATAAAGGAAACCAAAGAAAATTTTGAAGAAGGAATTGACGTTCAGGAAGATTTGAGATTTGCCGATGACATTATAATTCTGTCAGAGGGAGAAAAGGATTTGGAAGAAAATTTGAACACAATGGACAGTGTTTTGAAAAGATGATGTAGGACGAACATCGGCAAAAGGAAAACAAGGGTAGAGAAATAAAGTCGAATTAAATCAGGTGATACTGAGGGAATTTGATTAGGGAACGAGACATTTTAAGTAGTAGACGAGTTTTGCTGTCTGGGCAGTAAAATAACGTTGATGGCAGAAGTAGTGCAAATATAAACTATAGACTGGCAAGGGCAAGAAAAGCGTTTCTGAAGATAAGAAATTTGGTAAAATCGAATATAGATTTATGTGTTCAAAAGTCTTTTCTAGAAGTATTTGTATGGAGTGTTCTCATCTATGGGAATGAAAAAAGGGCAAAAAACAGTTTAGAAAAGAAGAGAATAATCGGTTTGAAACGTGGTGCTACAGAAGAAAGCTGAAAATTAGATGGGCACATCACATAACTAATGTGGAGTTACCGAACAGAATTGGAGAGAAAAGAAATTTCTGACACATCCTGAGTGGAAGAAGGGATCAATTGATAGAATAATTGTGAGACACCAAGGGATCACCGGTTTAGAGCTGAAGGGAAGTGCGGAGGGCAAAAATCTTAGAGCGAGTCAAGAGATGAATATAGTAAACAGATTCAGACTGATGTAAGTTGCAGTACGGTAGTGATTCGGAGATGAAGAGGCTTCCACAGAATAGAGTAGCATGGACAGCTGCTTCAAAGCAATCTTGGAACTGAAGACTACAACATTAGACTGAAACAGCGGTAAGGACACATACTGTGTTCCTAAGTTTCTGTGTATTCCGTCCCATGTGCGTCGTTGCGTGGATGCATTCGGTCCTGACTTCATGTTTATGGGTGACCTAGAACCACTAGACCTAGAACCACTTGAACCTAACGACATCACACACATTCATGCCCGAGGCAGGATTCGAACCTGTGACAGCAGCAACAGCGCAGTTCCGGACTGAAGCGCCTAGAACCGCTCGGCCACAACGCATAAATCCCACCCTGCAAGTGTGCCATGCATAGGGAAGTCGTTTTTCGGCACGTCCATGTGCACCAGCGACCACTCAGCAGTTGTCAGCAGCACTGGTGGAATAATGGAACGCTCTACCACAATAACGTCTTACTAACGTTATGATCAGAATGGTAGCATGTTTCAGAGTATGCCTTGTCGTCCGTAGGAATCACACGCCCTATTAAGAAACATGTCCCGCCTTTTGTAATGTCCAAGGTAGCACTGTAAGTCGTGGTTACTTCAAAGTAATTATTGTCTTTGAATAAAAGTGTCGTATCTGTTCGTCTCATTGCGCATTTCTTTCAGTTACCCACTATACTAGACTGTAATAGTTCTTTCTATGATCCAAGTTTAGCCGAGTTATGACTCTTGGCCGTTATACATAATGCGAAAGTTTCTTTCGTCCTTAGCTTTTGAAAACCAGTGCACTTCTTGCAACAACATCGCTACTTCATAACTGAAACGTCAAATGACGACTAATTGAAGTTGTATTACAAGACAATGCAAAGTGTCCGAACTTAACGTTATGGCTCTGCAACAAGACGTAGCGAGTACTAGATGGAGCGCAACCAGCAGCATCTGCAATATATTTATTGCCAAAAACCTCCATAATTAGTCAATGTCATCATCAAGGAACAACATCAGTATTTTGAACCGTGATGAAGTATATCCTACTACTATAGATCAGAGATCACCTTCACCTGTAGTTGATCCAACATCACATACGATGGTCATATTTTCTCTAAGAGGCTCTTCACTACAGCACGATTTTCCGTATTTGGATTGGATTGTTTGGGGTAAGAGACCAAACAGCGAGGTCATCGGTCTCATCGGATTAGGGAAGGACGGGAAGGAAGTCGGCCGTGCCCTTTCAAAGGAACCATCCCGGCATTTGCCTGGGGCGATGTAGGGAAATCACGGAAGACCTAAATCAGGATGGTCGGACGCGGGATTGAACCGTCGTTCTCCCGAATGCGAGTCCAGTGTGTTAACCACTGCGCCACCTCGCTCGGTTTTCCGTATCTGTAACACAAATAAGTCACACATTAAGGAAATAATATGTCGTTTCCTAGGCGTGTCCACATTGTACGTGTTGCAGCGTTTACTCCTGCGGGTAGCCGACTTTAATATCGCCGATGTGTAGAGCGGAAGGGGTTGAGTCGACAGTACTAACCAGTTTTAAGAACATTGGCTACACCATAGGCCACCTGGTCCACATAGCGGTTTTATTTATTTATTTATTTTTTGTTCTCTGCATTTCGATTGAGTCAGGCAATGGTTGTATAACACTTGCAGAGAAGTTACAACAAAAATTCCCCAGAACTAATATAACACCTCTAAATAATGTTGCACTAAATACAATGATGTTACTTCCAACACACAGAATGAAGTCAACAAAACTGTTCAAAAACTAAAAAATTAAAAGTCAGTAGGCTTAGATGAGGTACCGATGTGTGTACTGAAACAATGCATAGGAATTATACAAAGCCCCTTAACAAATATAATAAATGAATTCTTCACATCAGGGACATTTATAGAGCAGTTAAAACAGCCAAGAGTTGTACCTTTGCTTAAGAAAGGTAATGCAGAAGACATAGAGAATTACCGGCCAATTTTAATGCTGTCAGCATTCTCAAAAATAATACAAGCAATTATGAAAGACAGATTAATGAATTACCTGAATAAATACAATCTTGTAAGCGAATCATAGTTTGGGTTCTGAAGTAGCAAAAATACGGAGTCACCTATAGTAGAATTCACAAAAGATTTACTTGATGCTCTTGATAAAGATGAGTGTGTCACAGGCATATTTTTGGATCTTTCTAAAGCGTTTGATACAGTCGACCACGAGATTCTATTAAATAAATTAGAAGCATTAGGAATAAGAGGGTAGCAAATGAATGGTTTATAATACCTAACAGATAGGGTATAAAGAGTTGAGCTAACACATACTTCAAATAGATCCAAGCATTTAGTAAAACACTTATCAGAAGCAAAATACATTAACATAGGAGTTCCGCAAGGTAGCGTATCAGGGCCAATACTATTCCTGATATACATCAGTGACTTTCCCAGTAGTGTTATTCATAGCGAAAAAATTTTCTTCGCTGATGACAGCAATATTATAGTCACTGAGAAAACAAGAGAACTCCTTGCCGAGAAAGCAAATGAAACTCTCCAGGAAGTTTATGATTGGTCAATAAGCAATAAAGTGACATTGAACATAAAGAAAACTAGTGCTATGAATTTCAGTTTGAAGAGGAAATATGACAGTGTTAACTTAAATGTAGATGGCACCTCTATAGACTGATAAACAAATTCAAAATTTCTAGAAATGAATATTGATTCTCAGTTGAAGTGGTGTGAACACACAAACATACTTGCAAACAGAATGTCATCAGTATATTATGCACTTAGAAACCTGTCATCAGTGTCTTTTAGTTACATATTATTCATACGTACACTCAGTTCTTAGCTATGGGATTTTTTTTTTTTTTTTTTTTTTTTTTTTGAGGAACAGACGCACAAAATATGAACACAATTTTCAAAGTCCAGAAAAGAGCCATAACAATAATAACTAAAAATAGAAGTCGAGCTCATTGTAAAGATCTGTTCAAAACACTGGGGATTTTAACTGCAACATGTAAATACATTTACCAGTCAGTTGTACACATCAAAAATAACATTGGTTATTGCTGTGCAAACAGCTCTGTCTATGACCAAGCAACAAGAGATAGACTCAACTTACATTTACCAAAAAAAAGTAAACATAAAACTCAAAACAGTATTTTCCACCAAGAAATAAAACTGTAGAATAAACTACCAGAAGAGATTAAAGAAACTGCAAAAACACACTTATTATAAAGGCACCTAAAATGCACCTGTTATGCAATATATTTTATACATTGAAGGATTACTTAGATAAAACAGAGTAGGGGTTTGATAAAAAAAATTTATACAAATAAATAATAATAATAATAATAACAATTATAAAACATCCAGCAGTCTACATAACACCTTCACTTTGTGTTCTTTCCCTTCTTTTTTCCTTTCTAAATATGCTTCCCCCAAGCTATACATAGTACAATACTGACACCTCGTCTTCTTTCTGAGCTCGATATCTCACTCATTATGGAGGCGTGCTGACTTAGTTTTTGAGGGTAGAAAATGGGACGTTGCGGTACAGGAAATGGCCCAGAGATCACCAGTGTTTGTGTGTCTGTGTGTGTGTGAGTGTGTGTGTGTGTGAATGTGTGTGAATGTGAGTTTATGTGTGTAGTGAGTGAAGTGTTATGAAACAATGTGTGTATAATGTGTGCAGTGACTGATAGTGAGATATGAGTGAACAGTGTGTCGCTACATTATTTAATAAATTATTTGTAAAAAAAGATATACCAGGAGTAACTCTAATGATTGTCTCTAACTAGAAGTCTGTAAATATATGTGTATACGAATTAGCTTATTTTAAGTTAGTCTAAACTCGTAAATACGTTGACATGTAATATATCCTTGTAAAAAGGAATCTACAGATGAATAAAGCTACTACTATTACTACTTGCCGTCACCAAACTTGGAAGGTAGGAGACGAGATACTGGCAGAAGTAAAGCTGTGAGGACGGGGCGTGAGTCGTGCTTGGGTAGCTCAGTCGGTAGAGCACTTGCCCGCGAATGGCAAAGGTCCCGACTTCGAGTCTCGGTCCGGCACACAGTTTTAATCTGCCAGGAAGCTTCACATCAGCGCACACTTCGCTGTAGAGTGAAAATCTCATTCTGGAAACATCTCCCAGGCTGTGGCTAAGCCAGGTCTCGCAATATCCTTTCTTTCAGGAGTGTTAGTTCTGCAAAGTTCACAGGAGAGGTTATGTAAAGTTTGGAAGGTAGGAGGCGAGGTACTGGCGGAAGTAAAGCTGTGAGGACGGGGCGTGAGTCGCGCTTGGGTAGCTCAGTTGGTAGAGCACTTGCCCGCGAATGGCAAAGGTCCTGAGTTCGAGTCTCGGTCCGGCACACAGTTTTAATCTGCCAGGAAGTTTCATATCAGCGCACACTCCGCTGCAGAGTGAAAATCTCATTCTGGTAATTTTTGTTTGTTTGCAGGCATATGTGTTCAGGCCTGGTATACACTGGAAAATACCCACGCCATAGTACGGCAGCACGCCGAAAGAGGGGCCAAAACTATATGGCACATCCCGCTGATGAAGCAGAATGCCGTGTGGTAATCAGAAATGTTACAGATGTTTCAGTCCAACCTCAATGACTTCTGTAGCCGTGTCGATTGGCCTGACACAGCTTCAACGGGCCGACCGTTGCTGGAAAAGAATTACCGTACGATAACTTTATCAATGGGCCGCGACATTTTATTTTGGCACCTCTAATGGCATTAGACAAAGCTGTGACGTGGGAGTTTCAGAGCGTTCCTGGTCTGCAGTCATATGCCTGGAACTAAACAAAAGATTACCTACGTAACTCTATTTTTTCGAAGTGTTAATTAAAATCTTATGGGCCCCCTCGTACCAATCAGTAGTGTGGCTACACATCCCAACCGCCTTCGTCCCACTTACATTATAACCATAAACACTTCTTCACCCCAGGTTGTTACCAGGTCAATTTTTATTGTTTCCCCGTCTTTCATGTCAATTGCGGACGTACTGACATTGCTGACTGAGTACACCACAATTTTTAAACGGTTTTCCCTTTATAGGTTTGCGATGACGAAAGTGAGGAGAACTCAGATAATGCAGATCGTGTTGTTACGCGATCGTTTCTTCCAAAAATGTCCAATAACTAACATAAAAACAGAATATAAAGAACCATTATAACAGAATAATTAATCCACACTCAGAAGAGAAATACATATTAATAACAGTTGTTGATGTTAGTTAATTATCTCAATTTATGTTTTTATTCACATTAGCATGCTGGATATGACTATGAAACCATTTGGAAGCACACTGGAACGAGCTGACAGCCCTTGAGCGAATAACGAGGCTCTGTAGCCACGCAGAGGAACCACCGCAGGATGAATTGCCAGAGCGGCTTGCCGGATTGGCCGCAGGTCAATGCAACTCCCTTGACCAGACTTTCGTATAGAGTTGCCACAGCTGGACACCGGGAACATCACAGGCGAAATAGATACGATCTCCACTGGTGTAAGGCTTCCAGCAGTGACACTTTTACGACTTGAAGGTATACTAATACTATTTTTAACAAGATCCAGAAAACACACTATTGGGAACAAAACGTAGAAACCTGTGCTTCTTTGGGACACACCGGAGGCCACAGAAAACATCTATAAAACGGGTTAAGGACCCACTATTTGGGATCTATTTGTGAGCGTGGGATGCCGCTGAAAGTCAGGTCGACAAAAAAGAAATGTTTAAGCAATACAATAACTGCCAGGATTAGCTAACGAGAGTGAGGTGCCTTTTTTCAACACTAAACGGTAGGA
The DNA here is from genome assembly GCF_021461395.2 of Schistocerca americana. Taxonomy (NCBI): domain Eukaryota; kingdom Metazoa; phylum Arthropoda; class Insecta; order Orthoptera; family Acrididae; genus Schistocerca; species Schistocerca americana. The sequence continues at coordinate 164,105,614 of NC_060126.1, read as the reverse complement.
AGTGCCTTACTGGTTAATCACATGAAGATGAGCTCAGGGAAAGGAACCAGTAGTTTTAAGGAATCTTTCTACTGGTTGTCACTTGGAATATCAGTAGCCTAACCAATTCGAACGGAGTAAAGAACACAAAAAAGAATCGACCGATACAACTTCATTCCATTTTGGGCATTTGAATCTTTGACGTCTTCATCTTCGAGAGTATTTACCGTCAGACTTCTCCTCCACTGGTCTTCGCTGCCCTCAAGGTCCATCTTCAGGCAGGTGCGGGTCGTTGATGCACCACCAATGGCTGATTGTGCAGCCCCTTCAGCCTACACCTACAGATCGATTCTGTAAGATCGAGCCTAGGCAGTGAGATTGTCCATCGGAATAGCAAAATCATTTTTGTAGAATTTTAATAACCTCATCTTCAATCTGAAAACTTGCTTCCAGATTCGAATGACCAGTTTGCTTACAACTCCAGCCACAGATACAATGCATTCCCTTCTCTAGTACTACACTCCTGGAAATGGAAAAAAGAACACATTGACACCGGTGTGTCAGACCCACCATACTTGCTCCGGACTCTGCGAGAGGGCTGTACAAGCAATGATCACACGCACGGCACAGCGGACACACCAGGAACCGCGGTGTTGGCCGTCGAATGGCGCTAGCTGCGCAGCATTTGTGCACCGCCGCCGTCAGTGTCAGCCAGTTTGCCGTGGCATACGGAGCTCCATCGCAGTCTTTAACACTGGTAGCATGCCGCGACAGCGTGGACGTGAACCGTATGTGCAGTTGACGGACTTTGAGCGAGGGCGTATAGTGGGCATGCGGGAGGCCGGGTGGACGTACCGCCGAATTGCTCAACACGTGGGGCGTGAGGTCTCCACAGTACATCGATGTTGTCGCCAGTGGTCGGCGGAAGTTGCACGTGCCCGTCGACCTGGGACCGGACCGCAGCGACGCACGGATGCACGCCAAGACCGTAGGATCCTACGCAGTGCCGTAGGGGACCGCACCGCCACTTCCCAGCAAATTAGGGACACTGTTGCTCCTGGGGTATCGGCGAGGACCTTTCGCAACCGTCTCCATGAAGCTGGGCTACGGTCCCGCACACCGTTAGGCCGTCTTCCGCTCACGCCCCAACATCGTGCAGCCCGCCTCCAGTGGTGTCGCGACAGGCGTGAATGGACGGACGAATGGAGACGTGTCGTCTTCAGCGATGAGAGTCGCTTCTGCCTTGGTGCCAATGATGGTCGTATACGTGTTTGGCGCCGTGCAGGTGAGCGCCACAATCAGGACTGCATACGACCGAGGCACACAGGCCCAACACCCGGCATCATGGTGTGGGGAGCGATCTCCTACACTGGCCGTACACCACTGGTGATCGTCGAGGGGACACTGAATAGTGCACGGTACATCCAAACCGTCATCGAACCCATCGTTCTACCATTCCTAGACCGGCAAGGGAACTTGCTGTTCCAACAGGACAATGCACGTCCGCATGTATCCCGTGCCACCCAACGTGCTCTAGAAGGTGTAAGTCAACTACCCTGGCCAGCAAGATCTCCGGATCTGTCCCCCATTGAGCATGTTTGGGACTGGATGAAGCGTCGTCTCACGCGGTCTGCACGTCCAGCACGAACGCTGGTCCAACTGAGGCGCCAGGTGGAAATGGCATGGCAAGCCGTTCCACAGGACTACATCCAGCATCTCTACGATCGTCTCCATGGGAGAATAGCAGCCTGCATTGCTGCGAAAGGTGGATATACACACTGTGCATGCTCTGTTGCCTGTGTCTATGTGCCTGTGGTTCTGTCAGTGTGATCATGTGATGTATCTGACCCCAGGAATGTGTCAATAAAGTTTCCCCTTCCTGGGACAATGAATTCACGGTGTTCTTATTCCAATTTCCAGGAGTGTATTTGTCTTTTACACTAAAATCACAACAATCATGATACAGCTTCGCGACTGCAAATGTTTATTTTCTTACGTGATTATTGGAATCTTAGCCCAGACGCTTCGGTCATAGGTGCCAAGGTTCCACTTTGGAATTATTATTGCTTGAGATATGATTTATGATCATAATTAGCGGAATTAATTGTTATTCTTGTTTCACATAATCATCATTGAATTTCTAACTCATTATTTTGGAGGGTGTCTGATTAATTGATGTCACACAGTAGGACCAATTACCATACTTTCACATTAGACAATCTAATATTCCCTAGCGGTGTTTTTGTTGTTTTTGATATATGCAAGGCTTCAGAAGAAAGCTGGTTATCACCCGTAATCTGCTCCTTGCAAAATAGCACAAAACTTGAATTCCTCATAGGGCAAACAGCTCCAACTATGCCACATGCCTTCATGCCATGATATGTTTATGGTGATAGAGACTTTAATTCGAGAGACTGAACCGCCCACACGCTCCATGATTCGACAAACCCCGTGACGGAGATAACAAGTTCCAAATATCTGGTCCAACGGAATATGATAGAGCAATGTTTGTAATCTAACCACAGCGGTGGAGCCTTTTTAGTAAATGCCTATCAGTTCAACAAAAATTTATATTTCATTATTCTCCTATATTTTATCTTGGAACATTTTGACGTTAATTAATCAATGAAAATGTCAATTTTGGTAAACGAAGCTCAAGCCGACTTGCACACATATGTTCAAAATGGTTCAAATGGCTCTGAGCACTATAGGACTTAACTTCTGAGGTCATCAGTCCCCTAGAACTTAGAAGTACTTAAACCTAACTAACCTAAGGACATCACACACATCCATGCCCGAGGCAGGATTCGAACCTGTGACCGTAGTGGTCACGCGATTCCAGACTGTATCGCCTAGAACCGCTCGGCCACTCCGGCTGGTCCACATATGTGGATTGGTGAAATTCTGGAAGGAAAATGCTGCGTATTTATGTTTCCTATGGCGAGACACCGAGTACTTTCAATTCTTGATAACTACAGACTCTTTACTTAGTGATTCTTTCTTTTTTACCTTAGTGGTTTCATGCTATTCCTGCTCACCTTAATGTGGACCTGCTTAACATAATATTAGTATTCATTTTTCATCCTTTTGTCTGCTACTAGGTCTACGTCTTTGTCTATTATGATAGAGGAAAATAAAGATTGACATGTACGGTGTTATGAAAACTTTAAATATTACAAAAAAGTTGGACAGCGAGTGGCTGAAGGCCATAATCTGCTCAGTACACATAATTAAAATGTAGTGAAAGCTCACTTGGATATGAGCCAGAGATCGGGTAGGCCTGCGTTGTATATGTGTTGAACAGTCCCGGGAGACAGGTTTCTCGTCTCATTTCTTCTTCTACGCCCTTGAAGAACATATTTGTTGTACTAAAAAATGACCGTCCTTTCCTATTTGCGATATTACAACTGCGGACAACCATACGCAAGCTGGACGATTGGGCTGATTGTGCTAAATAAATCCTACATCATATACAACAATTGTCGGGAACGGCGATTAATGTTCCGCTTATGCTGGCTCACAATTGATCACAATTTTTTCTTGCTCTATAGAAGCATATTTTCTACGTATATTTTTCTTGATGTGTCAAAAGCTATATCACTGCAGAAAAAACTCGTAAACGTAAAAATATTTTCTTCCGTTCAAATTGTGTAAAGTAAGTTGTGAAACCCTGTTATTGCCATCATCATCATGGGAAAATATCGGTGGGTCAAATTGTAACTAAGTTCCCTTTATGTAGGTGTGTCAAAATTGTGCAGCCGGTAGCTGATCCTAATGCCATACTCACACGGGGAGTGGCACTGATGTGGACGTGAACACGGACGGTAAATCCATCCGAACGAGAGACAGCGGCCCATGGGACGTATGCTGAACATGACTTGCGTTATCAGTGCTCCAGAGAAAGTTGCTGGCTTTATTCGGCACGCAAAGCATAAGTTTACCGCGCAAAGAAGCTTGTGAAAATGTATGCAAATTGACGGAGAAAATCCCAAAGATGAATCTGGACACAGTAATCGATTTAGCAGCCCAGTATTGGGAGAAAGGCAATATACGAGGTGCGGCTAGAAAAAAACCGGACTGATGCTGGAAAAAACATTTATTTACAATTATTTACAATTTCATGTTATCTCCTTCAATGTACTCTCCTCCTCGGTCTCTACATCGCTCCATACGAATTTTCCACTGTTCATAGCAATGCTGCAGATCATTTTCGGTAAGTCCATAAATTACTTCCGTCGCTTTTTCTTTTACTGCTTCAACAGTCTCAAATCTAGTTCCTTTCAAAGCTGACTTGACTTTAGGGAAAAGAAAAAAGTCACAGGGGGCCAAATCAGGTGAGTAGGGTGGATGATCTAAGATGGGAATGTTGTGTTTTGCCAAAAACGTCTTCACTGACAACGCACTGTGAGCTGGGGCATTGTCTTGGTGAAGGATCCATGACTTTTTTCTCCACAAATCGTTCCGTTTTCTCCGTACTCGCTCACATAGGATAGCCAGGACGCTAATGTAGTAATGCTGATTCACTGCTTGTCCCTCTGGTACCCAATCAATGTGCACAATCCCTTTGATGTCAAAAAAACAATCATCATTGCCTTGAATTTCGATTTTGACATTCGTGCTTTTTTTTGTCGTGGAGAACCAGGAGTTTTCCAATGCATCGATTGGCGTTTAGTTCTTCACTGACAACGCACTGTGAGCTGGGGCATTGTCTTGGTGAAGGATCCATGACTTTTTTCTCCACAAATCGTTCCGTTTTCTCCGTACTCGCTCACGTAGGATAGCCAGGACGCTAATGTAGTAATGCTGATTCACTGCTTGTCCCTCTGGTACCCAATCAATGTGCACAATCCCTTTGATGTCAAAAAAACAATCATCATTGCCTTGAATTTCGATTTTGACATTCGTGCTTTTTTTTGTCGTGGAGAACCAGGAGTTTTCCAATGCATCGATTGGCGTTTAGTTTCGGGATCGTAAGTAAAAAACCACGATTCATCGCAAGTAATAACATTTTGTAAGAAGGTGGGATCACTTACAATGTTTTCCAGGATGTCAGAACAAATCATTCTTCGGCGTTCCTTCTGTTCAATTGTGAGACACTTTGGAACCATTTTTGAACACACTTTGTTCATGTTGAAACTTTCATGAAGAATCTGCCTAACACTTTCCTTGTCAACTCCTGTTAACTCAGACACTGCTCTGATTGTTAAACGGCGATCTTGTCGAACAAGTTTACCGATTTTTTCAATGTTTGCATCAGTTTTTGCTGACAATGGTCTGCCAGTGCGAGTGTCATCACTGGTGTCTTCGCGGCCATCTTTAAATCGTTTAAACCACTCAAACACTTGTGTTCGCGGTAAACAATCATCGCCGTACACTTGTTGTAACATTACAAACGTTTCACTGGCAGATTTTCCTAGTTTGAAACAAAATTTGATGTTAACACGCTGTTCTTTCTGTACACTCAACATTTTCCGACGCACAGACAAAACGTCAATTACTTAAAACAGACGCCACGGGCAGACTGAGTGCAGGAGGCAGCTGAAACTCGAGCAGTAGGCGGAGCGAGAGTCACGTGACAGGCCACGCGACTTTCAGCCTTATTGCATTCTTTTTATTGTTTCACCAGTACTAGTCCGGTTTTTTTCTACCCACACCTCGTATATGTTGGCACAATGATCTGAGTTATGTGTTGGCACAAATTGTTCATGACCAAAAATGCTTTAGTCACACATTCTCGATTTTGTGTTGAATACCTTTAAAATTTAGTGTCCACCTTCTGTGTCATTACCGCCTTCTTGAAGCTCTGTAGACATATTGCCCTAAATGTAACTTATTTTGTCACGGAGATTTAAGGAGCCAGAGCGTTTCGGTAATTATGCCCGAACAGATGAGAACTTTTTTTTTCAAACCTCCTTACGCACCAGCAAAATATCAGTGCGAGAGAAGAGAGAATCGAGAAAGCCAAGAGGCAGGTAGTTGTCTTTTACAATAATGTTCGTTGCAGCACAAATTTTCGTTCTATAAAGTTATGTTTACCCCTATTTTATTGTAGACTGACAGTCACTTTAAGACTTTTGGCCGAAGGAGAAATTTCCCGGTCTGCAGGTCATGTCACTCGAATAGCTTCAAATACATTATCGGTAATGATTTCAGAAACAATACGTACAATTCCTAATAATTTCGAAACCAGGTGCATAAAACTGATGTATCTCTAACACTACGTACTCGCTAACTACCAGTACAGTAGGAATCGAAATGTATTATAAGAAAGTGCTTTTTTGATTTCTTGGTAACAGTTTGTGTGTTTATTTTTTTATGCATTCAGGGGTCATCACTCAATGGAATAAGATTTATCATCATAATATGTTGAAAACAGATAGCTCATATTCACACACGTAGAACATGAAAGTAGTACAGAACCTAAAGCCTCATGTGTCATAAAAATTTAATGATGAACATATAGTAGCGGAATTAGTATAGATCATAATTTGAACTGTCCTCTACACAACACTACCATGCAATATAGCATTTGTACACATTTGCGCTATCGTTGAACCCAGTCATAAATCAGTTTGGAAAGATGTAGGGTTCTAATTTTTGAACCATGATTTTAAAGCTTTCTCAACTTCATCCACGTAACGGATATTTGTAACGTGCCGCGCTGGGAGAAGAAGTTTGGTAACAGAGAAAAGGACGTTACAGATAAACAGTGCAGCGGCCGGCTGACAACATCCGTCGAAATCGAGCTAATTACGTAATGAAAGGAGACAGATGCGTCATAGTTCACAATAAACAGCGGATCCTATGAAAACACTCTTAAGAAACTTATGGAGGTGATAATGCACGCCCATACACGTAATTTCTCAAGACCCAAGTGCTTGCAAATAAGGCCCTGTTGATGGCGCCTCATGCACACTGCAGCCCTAATTTGGCCCCGTCTGACTTCTACTGGTCAGATCTATGAAACACATGGTTACAGGCTCAGTGGCTTGGATGAGATTTAAAACAGGTTTAAAATCTCCGGAGAGGAAGTAAAACACTGAATTTCCGCTGACTGGTTTTCGTGCCTGGGTTCAGCGATTACGTAAATGTGTGCAAACGTACGGTACCTGTGTTCAATGGTAATGTTGTGCAGCGCACAGTTCAGGCTGTGATCTCTACTACTTCTGCTGCATTATTGAATTTTTTATGGCGGATGAGGCATAACATTTCTCCCACCCTCGTATGTTTTTACAACGGTAGGGCAGGTGGTTGGTCGTGGCCTTGCTGAAGGAACCATCCCGGCATTTGCCTGTGATTATTCAGGAAAATCTAAATCAAGATCGTGGATAGAGCAAACACCATCCTCTCGAATATGAGGTTAGTTCCTAAACAACCGCGTTGCCTCATTCGGTTGGTTATTATACTACAATTGTCGTTGGAACATTTACAGTTTGCAGCTGTTAATTTATAGTATAAAATATAATTTATCACTACGTATACTACGGACGCCCACTAGTTACTCTTCGGCCACAAACGTGTTGCTATATCCTTTGTGCTAATTCAAGTTTTTTGGGACAAGTGACTCCATGCCTGTTAACATGCAACCATGTCTCATGCATTTCTTCATGTCCTCCTTTCAATCCACCTGAGAACCAGTCTAATGACGAGTAAGACGTTGAGTTCAACACAATTACAAGATATTAGTATCATCTGTTGCACATGTTCGTACATGGTTCTCTTGTAAAATCATTACGTTTTGATCAGGTTTTGTACTGTGACAGGGGTTACAGGTGTATCCTTTATTCATTAATCACTGCTCTCAGTTCTCCAAGTTCATTGGTAACTGTGTAGTTTGTATTATTAATGACATATGCTATAACTGACTTTTAAAATTTTATCCTCCTCTCCACTTTAATTAAAACCACACAATGCGTGGATTATGCAATATTATGTACAAATCTACTGTGAACATACAAGCTCTAGTGAATAATCGTGATCGTGGCAGGACGAATATCTAAGTACACTGTATGCAGGACATTTATTACGAAAAGTCGCCAGTATCAATAAATCTAAACATAACTGCAAAAATAAGAGGCGAGTACATGCATGCAATTAATAACAATTCGGCAAAACCTGCTTTAAGTAACTGTGCAAACATGGAAACGGCAGTTACGTCTTCGGTAGACATTAATGGCGTCGCCTTGCTATTTCAAAGTATGTAATGCTCTTCTGGAAAGTCTAGATTATGAAAATACCACAAAGCCCGTGTACGTATATGTGTATAAGCTTAAAATGAATTGTAAAATGTTTTGCAATTTATTTTCAAATTACAACGTACTGTTAAGTACCTAAGTTAACAATCAGGCGGATAAAGGGTAAATACCTACATCATTTGTTCCGGCTCCAGTTCTCGGACTATTTTGTCTCTTTCGATTTTCCATATTGTACGTGTTGTACAGTAGTGTAGCTCGCTCAGTTAAGAACTAACATGTTTCGCTTTGGAAAAGATACGAGAGAACGCCTGCGTACAACAGTTTGCTGCTTTTCACACTATACAGACACCGTCCTTTTACAGCTTCTTTTAAAACACACATTCGTTCCTTGGTCGACGAGGTAACCACATTGCTCTGAATTCTGAATGAAAGCGGAAAGAAAGGTGTACGTTACGTAGAGGTCGTTCTTTCCTCTTGGTTACACGTTTCGTTGCACGCTGCCGAAATATAGCAGAACGTACCTCGTGTTTCACGCGTGGGAATGCACCCACAACGTGATATGACAGGAACTGACGTCAGAAAAATAGTACAACTCCACGTCCACATCAACTTTTACGTCCTGTGTGAAGGAGGTTTAAACAGAATGTTACGAGATCGTGAACAACTCGTCGAATATTCGCATTTCAGACGCCATAAGGACTTGAATGAGTAATCGTTGTGAGCAACGTGTCTGTCAGCTGCCCTAGTTGTCCTTACAACTACCTGCGGCACCGACCTTGAGTTCGCTCTCTTGCAAAATAACACATAATTGGCTGTAATGTGTCCAGTGCAGAAATTGCCCCTATTCATAAATCGTAAATGCTTGTCGAAGATGTTGTCTGTTCAAACTGCAGCAATAAAAAGTTTGGAATGATGATGTCCATTGGCCTGCAACAGTTGTTGTCAAATTGTTTGGTCAAGAGTCAATACCAACACTGTGGAGTGGCTTCTCGGACCTCATGCGTACGGCACTTGTTCTTAATTGATCACCTACATAAATTAGTCTGTTATAAACCTTCAATATACTAACCATAGTAAGGGCGTGATAAGTTGGCTGCCGGCACCCAAGCACCGATAGTTAGAAGTCGGCCGTGTTCGGAACACTTGGAATAGACTGTACTCTATTTCAGATTGCCATCACCCTCAGTGACCTCAAAGTTCGGAGACCGTAATTATCTAAAGAAATGATGATGTGTTGTCCGTAAGAGTAAGTAATTCATTGATTAATAACGTAATTGAAGTAATATGTATGCTTCGTATGTTGCTTCTGTTACGTGTGGAACGCTATCCGACTGTACTTACGATATCGCTAGTAGCATGCTAGAGGAGCGAGTGCAATGCTCGTTATGTATCAGTTAAGGAAATGGTCACAATATCTGAGTATAAACTGAATGATCAGAGGCTTTGGCCACTGTACTGAAACGGAACAAAGTCATAATCAAACAAATTAAAAATGCAGATAAACTGATTATATTAATGTTTTTGAGGGTCGCCTAACCAAGATCAGTTGGACAATAGTTTCCTTCTGCGATTCAAATCAGACCTACGTTTAATAAGTTGAAATGACAGAGAATAAGTTTACAACGAAACGACTCGTAAAGCTGATTGAGAATTTGCTACAAAGCAACGAGCACCAGTCCACATAATATAATGAAATACAAAACTCTCTAGAAGCTCAGTTTAATCATGTCTCTCCAGCTAACACTGTGGCAAAAAAACCTCTTTTTGTGGAAGACTGCATGGAAAACGGTATAAGATTTTCTAATGTGTGCAGTTTGCAAATGAAAAGTAAATGAGTCTAAAATCCTCGGAAAAATACAGTTAATCTGCAGCGTAAAAAATCTCGCAGAATTGTGAGCGGCTCAGAAAATGGACAGCGCTAATGCGAAATGCGATCGTGCACCAGACCTCGCTGATAACCACGGGATAAAATCATCAATGTCGCCGCCATCAAGTGTATCCCCCACCTGGCGCCAGGTGCTTTGAAACACGGGAAACAATATCGGAAAAAGTTCCAAGGTTACTCGAGAACATCTTCTTAAGAGCATATGATTAAAATTTCGACGATTTGGTATGAATAGAAGTTACAGAAGTGATCAATCCCATAGTTGGTACTTTTAGTTCCCAAATACCATGGTTTTTTGAGCTTTTCTCAGTAACCGCCCATGAACAAATGGTGCTTTTATAAGCCCCGCAGGATTGTAAGTGTGAAAATTGCCCTTCTCTGAAACTAACTCCCCACTTTTTAGAAAACTCCAGTGCTACTGCCAATCTGACGTCAGAAACGTTGCGTTATTTACATGAACGGCCTGCTTTCTCATTCCTGTATTGAAATCGTCTTCACATACAAGAATTTGGTATCGACTGCTACCCATGTTCCACTCACTGGTCGACCTCTTCGTGCCTGAACACGTTGGCGTACTAGGCTCAGTTGATTGGATAACAAGATTTGGAGTACGAAGGCAACGAATTTCCTCATATTGGGCGAGCAGCACCATATCAGCCCATTCTTAGATCTATGCACAGTGAGGTGAAATTGTCACACACAGTTATACTGTATTGCAGTGGCTTAGTGGCAGACTGCCTTCAAAGTAGAAATCCATATTTGCGAACAAAGCGCGGAGCAGGTACATACTGCAACACTCTTTTCCAAACTGGAGTGTCCTCTGGATCCATGCCCTTTACTTAAGTCTCTGCGACTGACTTCCAGCGCTCATGCGGTACTTCCTCAAAGACAGCTAAGAAATGAGCAGAAAAATAATCAAATTTAACACACCAGTATGTGAATATGAAAGCATCCCGTCATCCCTCTTTTTTGTAAAGAATAGAAATTCTATTACTGCCATACTCGAGAGTCATTTAGTATTGTAATACAAAAAAACGGCTTCAACCAAGAACCGAAATCCAGATAACGGATGTACAAATATTAATTGATATTGCAAGGCATCTCTGCATGGTTGATTAAAATGACAACATAATCCTACAGCAACTATTGTACGCCAAAATTGTACATTAAATGTATCCAGAATAATTTAAATATGTTACGTGGAAACTATGTTCCGATTAAAATCGATGAAAAATGTTTAGAAAGTTCTTTCGTACGATGGGTAGACAATGCGGGCTTGCTTCAGAAAACATGATTCGGTATCACAGCAAATTTGTGTTCTCTTTGTAATTATTCCAGAGATGAAATGCTCCTGGCACTTAAAATGAAAGGCAACTTAAAACATATTTATTTGACTTCCTTAGCGTCAGATTAGAGTAATATTGTACAAGATGTTTGACTAATTTCCCTCTGTATATTACGTTAATGTTTTCCTCGAAAATGTGTGTCAGTGGATTCTAGCTTGTTACTAATTTTGTTTACAAAATTGAAATAACGTTGTTCGATACGGAAAGTCACACAAAAAATGCTAATTTGCCAAACACTTGGGTTACATTAATGGTATGAACATGACAGCTCATTAGAACATGTTACATGATGTCACTACATCTGAATCAATATCGTGTCGTGTTACTTATTAGTATTCCTGCGAAAACGGTTAAAGAAATAAAATAAATCATCTCAAAATTAAACCAGCTGCTACCTCATATGGCCACATTAGTTAATTAATGACTACAGCATAATCATTTGTCCGCCCCGATAGCTGAGTGTTCAGCGCGGCGGTCTGTCACGCCAAGGGGTCCGGGTTCGATTCCCAGCTGGGTCGGAGATTTTCTCCGCTCAGGGACTGGGTGTTGTGATGTCCTCATTATCATTTCATTATCATCAGTGGAAGGCAATGGGAAATTACCACTAGAATCACTTCCCTAAACTCTCATACGGTAGACCTCTCTGATGAGGCTTCCCGCAGGACAAAACCTGCCGTAAAGCAGAACATAAAGTTTTTTAATCAGTTACAGCAATGAGCAATCACTGAATCATCAAAAAATGACGTGTACCTTGTGTCAGTATTGAAAACAATTGAGTGTGTGCTGTCATTTAGTCACTTAGTTCTTGTGACGGCCAAGTGACAAAAAACAAATTAATTAGGTTCTACATGGAACTAAATTGCGTGTTGGTTGGTGAACAATGCTGATCCATCTTGTGGTGCATCTCAGACATATTATTCATTACGTAGCCATTCCGCCTGTAGAAGGTACGTTAGCTTTCCTAGCAGCTAAGTCTGCCACCTGACAGAGCTTGGCAAAAAGGTGTTTGGGTAGGCTGATAAGTCCACCGGAAGCAGGAACATGCTTTCAGCATCGCTTTTATTCTTCATGTGAGGGCGCCCTCACGAAAGCAGTCCACCCCGGTAGAGTGGAAAGAGCTGTAGCCACTTCTCTATCGGTTAGGCAGTGGTATTTTAACGTGGTCCACGTAGTGGGTGTTCCAGTTTTTACAGTGGGCGGAAGGCGGTAAAGGTTATAAAAACATTTTTATCAGGTTTTCATAAACTTTTGACATAGTTACCAGAAACTTTAAGTAGTAATATCATATGCTTCAACTTGCAGTAACTCTGCTTTATAAACTTTAAAAAGTAAAGTAATTTCCTTACTCTGTAAGCACCAGTACTGTGGAATCTGTGGGTGGTCACAAAATAGGGGTACAAATGTGGGCGGTAGATAAAAAAGGTTGACTACCCACCAGATACGCTATCCTGTGGGCATCTGTTCGCTGTTCGCTCGCTCCTCTGTAACATTCGTAACTTCATCGAGCTAGTTTTGAATGTATACTTGACATGATATTACAACAACACAATTAGATCCTAAGATATTTTCTATTTATATGAGTCTTTAACTAAGTGTGGCATGATTTTGTGCAACATTATTTAGAGATAAAATCACAGCATGGTATGGAAAACGGTCTTCCCATCAAATGTCTAGTGCAAAGAAACTGGTAGATTATACGAACGAGAGCCAAATGAAAAGTGTCATTAAAAATCTACATTTCGAGCCATTGTTCTGTACGTCGGCAGTACAGTACCTACAGGCGGTAGCATACTTCAGACAAGCGAAACGCGTCCACAATACTAATTCAAAACTGTTGCCTCACTTGAGACATACAGCAAGGAATAAGAGCGTTCTGTCATCCATCTTCTGAACGGTGAAAGTACAAAAGCTATTGAAAGCCATCGGTGAATGAAGTGTCAGTGTGATGATCTATCACCGCAGCAAGTTTGTGACTGGAGTACAAAGTTCGAAAACAGCGTGACTTCTGTGACAGACACTCAGAACGTTGTGACAACAGACTCTGCAGCAGCAGTTGAATCCTTTGTCATGGAAAATTGCGTGTGATAGTGGATGGACTAGCCCCATATCTGAAAATTAGTCATGGCTCAGAACATCACATCATTAATGAAGTGCCTAAGTTTCGTGAAGTGTGTGCAAGATGGGTGCCACATCAGCTCCCTCCAGAACTGAATGATTATCACATTTTTGTTAGAAGGAGAGAAATTTTATTCCGACGAAGAAGTATAACAGGAGATGCACAAGTAGCTGTGTATACAACCAAAAATACTTTTTCTTTTTTTTGTGAGGAATTTGTGCACTTCCTTTACATTGGAGGAAACGTGTTGAACGACAGGGAGACTATCGTGGTAAATGATACATCAGTGCCCCATTTTTGTCCAATAAGGACTCCAGGTACCACAGGGTATGGTTCCCAGTTGTTACCAGCCAAACCATGATAACGTATGTAGTGCGACACAAACACACAGAACATAAACGCATAATGCTATACCCTACCAAACACTCAAACACATAGTACATACAAATGGTTTCTCACAGAGAAAAGTCTGCCATCTCCCAACAGAAAACAAAATATTTATCGCCTGTACACCATTTGATAGTGAAAAGATGATGCACAATCTTTTGAGGAACGACACATTACATCATGGTTGCCTTATGTAGACTTCGTCACATAGGTGAAATAGACTGAAAAACGCTTTTGGACAGGACACGCCGATGGTTCTCAATAATTTTAGACGCACATTTTACGCAGAACAGACGTAAAACACGTATTACACTCACGCAGATTAAGGATACTTACTCCAACAGAACGGAAAACTACGTCGAGTGCACACTTGGGCACTAGAATCTCACTTGATAATATCTCGAGTGAACGGGTTTATCAACTTACTTCATTAACCCACAAAATACAGTATATGTACAAAACTAATAACGACCACAAAGTAAATATGGAAGTAACACACCAAGAAAAATCAAGCAAAATCTTACGACTAACATAGATAAAAATAAGCATGTCCTCCTGTACAAAACTGCTTATTTTTGTCAGCCTTGTACACCACGACCAGGAGTAGCATTTCTCAATTCTATCATCTCCACTGACCGTTTTTCCTTCTCATCACCGCCCTTTCAGACCAGCTTTTAATCGATTTATCTCTTCAGAAAGTTTGGGCCTCGATTCCGCAAATTAATTCTCTGATTTTGAGTCTGACTGCCACTGCTGCTCTCCCGAACATTCCAGTTTGTTCGCTCATTACCCCTTGAGTTTCGAGGTAGATACTTATCTTACGTAATGCTCACACTCCCGCATTAATACAATATGTGATCAAAAGTATCCAGACACCAGCAAAAACATACGTTTTCCGTATTAGGTGCATTGTGCTGCCACCTACTGCCAGGTAATCCATACCAGCGATTTCAGTAGTCATTAGACATCGTGAGAGGGCAGAACGGGGCGCTCCGCGGAACACACGGACTTCGAACATGGTCAGGTGATTGGGTGTCCCCTGTGTCATCCGTCTCTACACGAGATTTCCACACTCCTAATCATCCCTAGGTCCACTGTTTCCGATGTGATAGTGAAGTGGAAACGTGAAGTGACATGTACAGCACAAAAGCGCACAGGCCGATCTTTTATTGACAGAGACTGCTTACAGGTAAAGAAGGTCCTAATGTGTAATAGGCAGACATCTATCCAGACCATCACACAGAATTCCAAACTGCACCAGGGTACACTGCAAGTACTATAACAACTAGGCGGGAGGCGAGAAAACTAGGATTTCATGATCGAGCAGCTTCTCATAAGCCACACATCACGTCGGTAAATGCCAAACGATGCCTCGCTTGGTGTAAGCAGCGTAGACATTGGACGATTGAACAGTGAAAAAACGCTATGTGGAGTGGTGAATCACGTCACACAATGTGGCGATCCGTTGGCAGAGTGTGGGTGTGGCGAATGCCTGGTGAACGTCATCTGCTAGCGTGTGTAGTGTCAGCAGTAAAATCCGGAGGCGGTGCTGTTATGGTGTGGTCGTGTTTTTCGTGGAGGGGACTTGCATCCCTTGTTGTTTTGCGTGGCACTATCACAGCACAGGCCTACATTGGTGTTTTAAGCGCCTTCTTGCTTCCCACCGTTGAAGAGCAATTCAGGGGTGGCGATTGCATCTTTCAACACGATCGAGCACCTGTTCATAATGCACAGCCTGTCGCGGAGCAGTTACATGGCAATAATATGCCTGTAATGGACTGGCCCGCACAGAGTCCTGGCCTGAATCCTATAGAATACCTTCGGGATGTTTTCGAATCCCGACTTCGTGCCAGGCCTCACCGGCCGACATCAATACATCTCCTCAGTGCAGCACTCCGTGAAGAATGGGCTGCATTTCCCCAAGAAACCTTCCAGCATCTGATTGAACGTATGCCTAAGAGATTGGAAGCTTTCATCAAGGGTGGGCCAACATAATATTGATTTCCAGCATTACAGATGGAGGGCGCCCCGAACTTGTAAGTCATTTTCAGACAGGTGTCCGGATACTTTTGATCACATAGTTAATATTAATCTAAATAACTGCAGGACATTCTTCTCAACGTAAATAAGGGAGGTCTTACACTCTGTCGGCATTTTGTTTATAAATAACTTGCTTCAAATGGCACTGAGCACTATGGGACTTAACTTCTGAGGTCATCAGTCCCCTAGAACTTAGAACTACTTAAACCTAACTAATCTAAGGACATCACACACATCCATGCCCGAGGCAGGATTCGAACCTGCGACCGTAGCGGTCGGGCGGTTCCATACTGTAGCGCCTAGAACCGCTCGGCCACCCGCGCCGGCTATGAATAACTGATTTAGCTTGCAGCTGTTATTTGGCTGGTCAAGGTGCTTGGTTATGCGGGCCTTTTTATGGTGCTCAGGCGCACCCTGTTTTGCTCTGAAGCAGATTAATACAATTTAATGATAGCTGACTCAAGTTGTCCCAATTTTGTGCAGTTTCTTCTCCCTTGCAACACCTTTGCAATTATTTCACTACTCATGTAGCTACTTACGAATTCCTGTTTCCTCCGGACTGGCCAGGAGTTGGTTAGACCATTGCTTAACTGTGCCATCAACGTCTTGATGTGCAAGTCTCCGTGTGTGGTACAAGTAAGAAATTTTCACAGGGACAACTAATGTTTGTTGTCAAAGTCTGGTCCATTACCGGCTACGGATCTCGATGCTGCATTTGATTCTCTCACAGTAACCCTATCTCTTATAGGTGAAGGGACACCACTATACTGCAAACGGTTGCAAAAGTTCCGGTCATTATCGTCCCTCATCGTAGTGTCCACTATGGCCATTAATGAGTCTGCGAGTCGTGGTCACTCACTTTTTCCTTAACCTATCTACCTCATATATGAGCGATATAAATTCTTCCGTTTTGTTTAAACTGTGCCGGTTCTGTAGTCTCCGATACTGTTTACGCCTCCAGGGTTTGCACCTTTTGACTTAGTGGTCTATTAATTTCTTCTACCGCCTGCAAGCTTCAAGAAAGTGAGGCTCTAGTTTCCTCCAACATTTCCGGTCTTGATTCCCGCCGCACCATCCTGCTCACACCGCCTCTCAGAGGCGATTTCAATTGGGAATCAAATTTTCTTTCTAGCTCTGTTACTTGTTTTCAGCATTATTTTTTCTCCTGGGTTCCTTTCCTCTCTGTTTCGGCTTTTATTCTATCAGGGCCAGCTTTCCTGTGCCTCTGTCGTGTCTGTGCCTTTACCCTGACTGCATCTGCTTCCCTATTTCTCTCCTGTGTTTATTTTCTGTCTGCTTCTCCTTTCCTTTCTCTTTCGCGTGCTTGTTCTAACACTGTTTTGAGCCAGAGTGGAATGTCCTGCATAATTTCTAAACTTGAACTGCTCTGAATTATCTCTGAATCAATTTCACAAGCTACGGTACTTACACACTGCTCCGTTATTGGTGCGTTTTCTTGGGTTTCAGGAAAAGGAATTGCTTCTGCCGTCTGCTCCTTAGAAAAGTCTGGTATGACTTCCTCTGGTTCTGTTTACTCCACCTCTCTGGTGATTTTCCAAACATCTCCAGAACTCGCTCGACCAGCCCTAGCCATTCTTTTTTAATTGAAATCTAATAAAATGTATAATTCAGAGAAAAAATACAAATATAAATTAAACATAAGTAAACAACCCAGAATACATAAGAAAAATCCTTACTCGCGAGTCAAAAATATATCCATACAAACCATAATGAAATTCCCCAAAATACACTCACATTTCAGAACAAAAATTCATGAACAACCTCCTTTATGCAAGTGCTACGCGATGCTTTGCTGCAGCCACTGGTGAAAGTTCAAGTAAGTAATAATGGAACTGAAAGAGGCCACCACAGTTACTTTGCATTTTCTGATGTGTCTCACTCTACTTTTGTACCTGCAGAATAGCAGAATATTCCAGAACAAAGACCTTCGGAGGGCCGACAAGAAATTTATATGTCGTAGACTTCCTCTGATACTTGCGGTATGTTATCCGACTTTACTAAAGGGATCATCAATAGCAAGCTAGACGTGCGAATTCAATGCTCATTCTGCTTCAATTAAGTTTGATTCATTTCCATGAGTTTGAGTATAAACTGAACGATCGGAAGGTTTGGTCTCCGTATTGTGTGGTTAGACACTGGACTCGCATTCGGGAGGACGACGGTTCAATCCCGCGTCCGGCCATCCTGATTTAGGTTTTCCGTGATTTCCCTAAATCGCTCCGGCAAATGCCGGGATGGTTCCTTTCAAAGGGCACGGCCGACTTCCTTCCCCGTCCTTCCCTAATCAGATGAGACAGATGACCTCGCTGTCTGGTCTCCTTCCCCGAAACAACCAACCAACCATCTCTGTATTGCAACAGAATACGGTCGTAAAGAGACAAATTAGAAAGGCAGATAAACTGGTTACATTTTTATCTAGGGAACGCCTAATCAGGATCAGGTGAAAGGCAATATTTTAGTTTTGAAATTCAAATAAAGTTTTTGTTTGGTAAGCGATTTGCTTACAAGACCTCGACACATACGAACCACATTGAAATGGCAGAGAATATGTTTAGAACCATAAAATCTAGGACAACCGATTGAGAAATTATATCAACACAATGAGCACAAAGTAACCAAAATATCGAAACACATCTCTCGCTAGATCCCTAATTTTATCACGAATGTCACTCTAACATTTTAGGATGGTACTTCATTTCCATGAGAGACTGCGTGGCAAACATTACAAGAATTTCCTAACCTGTGCAGTTCGTAAATGCAAAGTAAGCTAGTGCAAGACCCACGAAACATTACAGTCCGTTAGGCATCACAAGTTGAGTAGCAACTCCCAGCAAATGTGCACCAAACCACACTGATCACCATCTGATAAAATCGGCCCAATTGGCATAAGCCAGGGTGCAGACCCACTTGGTACCAATACTAGAAGACTGTCTCTCTCCACAGTTGTGAAAATTATCCCGCTCTCTATCTAACCACACACTTTTTAGAAAACTTTGCGTGGAAGAGATCATCAATGCTATTTCCAGCGTAACCATTGACTGTTGCTTTATCTACGTGAATACATGGGAAATAAGCCAAATTTTCCCATTCTTCATTTACATAATGCGTCTTAACATGCCAGAGGCTGATATCGACTGTTACCCATGTCCACGCCGAGGCATGGTGGCGAGTAAGATGCATTTGATTGGATAACATAATCTGAAGCGTAAGGTTCCGAGTTTTCTCACGGTGGCCAAACAGAGTCCCGGCTGTCCATTCTTAGATCTAGGGTGGACCTTAAGTGGCTTATTAAAGCACCATTGGTTCATGGGCGGTTACTGAGATGAGCTCAAAAAAATCATGATATTTGGGAACCAAAAGTACCAACTATGGGATTGGCCATTTCTGTAATTTATATTCACATCAAATCGTCGAAATTTTTATCATGTGTTCTTAAGATGATGTTCTCGAGTAACCTTGGAAGTTTTTCCGATATCGCTATCCCGTTATTGAGATCTAGTGTTTCAAAGCTATTGCACTTGAGCACGTAAAATATGCACGTAACACCCAGTTTGAGGCGTAAATGTAGTTTTAATTGACGCATTGAACGCGAGCAAGGGTTCTGAGGTCTCCAGACTGTGTTATTAATAACCATTTTTCTCGAGCAGATCTCTATGACACCTACTTCCGTACAATTTCTACTTCATGTCTGTGTAGGCGGTCTTAATCTGGAAATTATACGATGGTGCCTTCTGCCTGCGTGTTTTGTCATACGAAGTTCTTTGTACTTGAAAGCGAAACACCTCATTCTTTAGTACTCTGCAAGTGTAGCCTAAAAATATTGAGCATTTTTATGGAAAGTACTTTACAGGGAACTGGATGGGAGACGATTTTGTTTTATCTCTATATTAAGTGTTCTTATTTTCTGTTTATACGTGTCAAAGAATCTAAATGTGTCGTACATAAATAAAATGTCGAAACTTAACTGAACTACACAGTCAGTTTTATGCAAGCAGCACACCCTGCTGTAATAGAGAAAAGACGGAAACCAGCTCAAAAATGCTCCTACCGGACCACAAAGAAGTGAATATGCTCCTTTTGACAATCCTTCCTCGCCAAAAAGTTTGCCATGCGAACATATTCGCACTTTTTTGTGCTGAAAGAGAGTTTCAGAGAGATAATGGTGATGGAAGAGAGAGGACACAGTAAAGGACACGTGTTGAGAGAAAGCAAAGGTGGGTGAATGGAAAGGCACCAGGCTGTAACCAAGAAAGAAAGAGACAGTTACCGTGGGAGAGAAAAAGAGTGGGACAAAGACATCGCAGTGGGACAGAGAAATAGCGAAAGACAGTAGTAAGAAACATCAAGAGAAAGGGATGAGGGCAGTGACAGTGGGAGAGACAGAGAGGAGAAAGTATCAGTGAGATAAAAAGGATAGAATTAAAGAGAGACACATAGACAGAGGCAATGAGAGGGAGATGCTGAGTATGACGGCTTGACTACAGAGAGACTTGACTACAAACAGAGACTGCGTAGTAGGACTTACAATGTTCTATGTTAAAAGAGCGTGAATACATTCGCAGGCCAATATTTTTTGGTGAGGAATGCGGAATGAGAATTGAGGGAGCTGCTTATAAAATATGACTGAGAACCACAGGCCACACGAATACTTGATTCTGGCCACACGCGGTCCCCGGATCGCGGTTTGGCGACCACTGCCCTACAGTGTCCCTGGTCGTCACCAAAGTTTCTTTACCAACTTGTGGAATGTAGTTTCAAAATATCTCCGCGTCTGACAACATTCCCTGTCGTCATGTGCCACCTTTTTGATTCAATTAGAGTTGCCAAAGTAGTTGCATATTGTAGTACTTGTTGTCTGCGAGTGGACGCAGTTGATCCCAAAAGGCGCACGAATACACTTCTTGTTGTTTTTCATGTGCGCAAGCCGCTGACAACAAAACTGTAAAGGAAGGCATTGTCTCAGCATAAACAGTCAAATGAACACTGAATATGATAGGAGGATATATAGAAGAAAGACGAACTTAACGTGTGGTAGGATCGAAAGATTAGCGATAAACTTAACATCTAACTTAGGGACCCCGAAGTATAAAAGTGAAGGAATTGTGCTATCTTGGGAGCAGAATAGCACATGATGGACGAAGCAACGAGGACGTATAATGTTTACTAACACGGCCAAAGGGAGCATTCTGGGCAAAAAAAAAGACAAAAAGAAAATCTCCTGGTATGAAAAGTCGACAGAAAATATTGAGGAATACATGTCTGAAAATTTACGTTCGTAGCATAGCATTGCGTAGAAATGAATTCATAACAGCGGCAAAGCCGGAAAAAGAAGAGAAAAGAAGAGTTTGAGATAACGTGCTTTACGAGAATGTTGAAAATTAGGTCGACTGACCAGATAAGAAATAAGGTTCTCTGGAGAATCACCGACGAAAGGAACATGAGGTAAACATTGAAAAGAAGAGGAGACGGGATGAGAGGAGATGTGATAAGACATCGCGGAATAACTTGCATGGCACATGGGGGAGCTGTAGAAGGTAAAACTATAGAGGAGGAGAGAGATTGCAATTTAGCCAAGAAATAACTGAGGACGTTGGTTCCAAGTATTACTCTAAGATGAGGTATGAAGAGGTTGACACAGAAGAGCAGCCTCATAAAGCCTGTCAGAAGACTGGCGACCCAAAAACCACGTTACATAAAAATATTGACGTGTAGGACTCGTGTCGAAACTGGTGAGGCTCGGTAGATGGGGCTTCAGCTTCTCTCGTTGTGCAGAGGATACCAGAAATATTGTGGAGAGAGCAGCAAAATTATATGCGTAATTGCGGCACATCTATCGAGAATAAGAGAAAGAGTTCGATATTATCCAACTAATCTAAATCGCTTACGTTAAACGTCTTTTTGTTTCTTCTGAAGAGAACAAGTCCGATTTTTACTCCTCTCTTTACCCTGTCGTTTATCGCTTCGTTATCGATATTAAATACTTGTCTTGCATCTTCTCCTCACCACTGGTGTACACCCTTCACTAACGGAACTACCCTTGCCCGACATGGAATCAGTGACACAAGTAATCGACGGCAACTGTCCCAATAAAATTCCCGTGATAAAACTAAAGTAAATACCCAAGTTCGGTTTCTGTCAATTTCTGGTGCTCGGTTACGGCTACTAAGCTCATTACCCTACTTATTTTGGAAGAATGAGTAGAAAGAGATAACTGCTTACTTTCTCTTAGGAAAATACTTTACTTCTAGCATTAAAAGTTGTTACTCTGGCCAGATAGACTCCAGTGGATTTCTTGTATGATAAACTTACCCAGCAGTTATAGCGTGTCGGATGAAACATTTCAACCATAGTTTCCCTAACTAGTGTAACTGATAGTAGTAGTACAATTATTTCACCTTCTCCATCTCCATAAATTATGCGATCAGGTGTTTTGATAATTGGTATGGATGATTATAGAAGAAAGATGAATACATAAGATAGGTTGATCTGTTCTCTCGTGGTCTCTGCAAGCCTCTTAAAGGAACACAGAAAAACGCTAGGATATGCAAAAAAACTATTCTCCATATTATTATCAACTGTTTAGACTTGAACAATAATTTTATTTTCAAATCATACGACGAACGTATAATGAATTTTCTCTTAAGTTACGTGTGGATATGGACGTTTTCCGCTCAACAGCAAGTTCTCCCATGGATGTAGTTTGCATTCCAGTTACACCCAGTTCTTTGCAACACTATCATAATTTTTATTCCGCAACAGTCAATCGCCATAATACCTTCCTTTCAACGTCCAATCATTATTCCTAATGCCTTATTTAAAGTGATGTCACTGCTGAGATGTGTGTTAATCCAGTTACATAAGGTTAAATTGGGAGAGAATAAAGGGAATTTCGTCAATAAGATAATTTGTATAATAAACTCGATGTTTTGCCTACGAAATTTTTTTAATGATCGTAAAACCTCCAAGAGGTACACCGACGGGAGAAATTCGCAACACTAATGAACATAAACGTTGATCACGTTTCTACATCTGAAAGGTGATGCGTATTCAAATTTCGCAACAGTCGCAGAAAAGCGGCGTAGTAGCGACACTGTGAGGCTGCAAATAAGTTTTGCTTTAAATGCAGGCTGTAACGATCGTGACCGCTTGTTCCCTTTGAGATTGGGCGGATGAGTTGATATTAGTCAAGAATGCCTTCAAGGTGACAAAGGCTCCATCATCAGTACCTCGCTGAGGTTGTGTAATAGGGCTACGAAAACTGGATGTGTCTTCTGCGATATTTCAGAAAGATTTGGCAGGAACGTAGCCACTGTAAATGATAGCTGGCAGCGGTAGCCACGAGAATGCACAGTCGCAGGAAGACTGGGCTCCGGGTCGTCGCGTGACACTACTAAGACACTACTAGACCATCGTGTTCGACTACAGCTCTGGTGCATAGCACTGCATATGCAGCGGCATAGGAGCAGCAGTTGGCACCACGGTGACAACAACGAACTCTTACAAATTGGTTACATCAAGGACAGCTCCGAGCCAGAGCCCTGTAGCGCGCGTTCCACTGACCCCAAACCACCGCTTTTACGACTGCAGAGGTATCAATCCAGAGGCCATTGGAAATGAGGATAGAGGTCTGTTGTGCTTTCTGATGAAATCTGGTTCTGCCTCAGTACCTGTGCCTGTGTGTTGGTTAGAAGGAGGCCAGTTGAAGGTCTCCAACCAACTTTTCTGCGTGACAGACACACTGGGCCAACGCGCCTCGGTGTTCAGGAGTGCGATTTCGTATGACACCAGGAGCACTCTCGTGGTTAACGCAGTCAGCCTGACTCCAAAATTGTATGTCACTCTGGCGATTCGACCTGTCGTGTTGCCAGTCATGAACCGTACTCCAGGGAGCGTTATCCAACAGGATAACGCTGGCCCACATACCGCTGTTTTAATCCAGTATGCTCTGCAGAATGTCGACATGTGTCTTGGGTTGCTTGATCACCAGCCAAATCTGTCTCGAGTCGAGCACTTCTGGGACATAATCGGACGACAGCTCCAGCGTCATCCACAACCAACATTAACTGTCTCTGTATTGACCGACCAGTGCAGCAGGTGTGGAAGTATATTCCGCAAACTGACATGCGACACTTGTACAATACAAGGTTTGCAGGATTGAATGCTTGCATTCAACAGTCTGTCGGTTACAGCGTTTACTAATGTACCATCATTCGGCATTACCAGTGGCTTATCTCGCTCTTACATTAACCTATGATCTTGTAATGTTATTTTACGAAGCAAACGTGTTCTCCAAAATATCGTTGTTCTACATTAACAACCTTTTGGTTCAAATGGCTCTGAGCACTATGGGACTTAACTGTTGAGGTCATCAGTCCCCTACAAGTTATAACTACCTAAACCTAACTAACCTAAGGACATCACACACATCCATGGCCGAGGCCGTATTCGAACCTGCGACCGTAGCGGTCTCGCGGTTCCAGATTGTAGCGCCTAGAACAACCTTTTCGTGTCGCAGCTATTTTCCAAGTGTAGTTAACGTACGAGAGTTCGCAAAGCACTTGTTAAGAGTTCCATAAGCACTTGCAAAGGGAATAATGAAACTTCAAGTATGACGGATCTTGCGTTACCAATGTGTGTTAATTCGTGAATTATTAAGTTGGGGCATAAGTTTGCAGGCTTTTTGATTTGCATTTTCGTATTCGAGTTCTTATGGGTTTATTTATTGATTGTCATTTTTTATTTGTAATTCACTCTTGTTTTTTGAATTTACATATTGTCATTTTGTCATCCTGAGGTAGTGAACAGAGCTATGGACGCTAGAAAATGGACTGCCGTGGTGAGGAATCAGAACATTTTCCACATATTCATCTGTTCGAGTTCAATAGAGTGGTGACAACAGCGGAGGCCGCCAGAAATGTTAGCGCCGTGTTCGGAATAGTACCACTACTAGATCACAGCAAGAAAAAGGTTTTCTCGTTTCAAGTAGGATCGTTTTGACATTAATGACCCTCCACCTTCAGGAAGACCTTCGGAGTTTAAAGACAATTATTTAAACGCATTAATCCACAGTGAACCACGCCATTGTAGTCGAGAAGTGACAAAGGCGATTATCTGTGATCATTCCACCATCGTGCCACATTTGAATACAATCAGGAAGGGTCGAAAATTGTGTGTATGGATACCGCACGCTCTAAGCCAATATTTAAAAAAATACTGATAGCTCGTCTTCAATTGACTCATGAACAACGCATACCGTTCATATCCTGTATCTTTACTGATGGCGAGAAGTGGTGTCTTTATGCTAACATAGTGGAAAGAAAGGAATGACTGAGCTCAAACAAAGCGGCATCTCCCTGTACAAAGCCCTGTGCAGATCCCTAAAAGATAATGTTAGAGACCTGGTGAAACAGCGACTGCGTGGAGTACTACGAATTGCTTCCCCGAGGTGCAGCCATCACTACTGACATTTACTGTCAACTGCCAACAACTGAGAGACATCTTACAGGCGCATCCCAAGGACAACGACCGGGAAGACTATGTGAAGTGCTGCTACTCCACGATAAGACCCCGCCACATTCTGCTAAACGGACAAAAAACACTATACGGGAGTTGGATTGGGTAGTCATTCCACACCTACCATATTCACCCGATCTCGCGACCTCATATTTTTAGCTTTTCCGTTCTTTATCGAACAACCTACAAGGAACCTCCTTTCCGGATGAAATGCTTTCCGAACATGGCTCGACAGCCTCTTCGCCTCAAAACCACGTGACTACTAATCAAAAAGTTACCCCGGCATTGCAGACCGTTGTGAATATTGAAGGGGAACATACACTCCTGGAAATGGAAAAAAGAACACATTGACACCGGTGTGTCAGATCCACCATACTTGCTCCGGACACTGCGAGAGGGCTGTACAAGCAATGATCACACGCACGGCACAGCGGACACACCAGGAACCGCGGTGTTGGCCGTCGAATGGCGCTAGCTGCGCAGCATTTGTGCACCGCCGCCGTCAGTGTCAGCCAGTTTGCCGTGGCATACGGAGCTCCATCGCAGTCTTTAACACTGGTAGCATGCCGCGACAGCGTGGACGTGAACCGTATGTGCAGTTGACGGACTTTGAGCGAGGGCGTATAGTGGGCATGCAGGAGGCCGGGTGGACGTACCGCCGAATTGCTCAACACGTGGGGCGTGAGGTCTCCACAGTACATCGATGTTGTCGCCAGTGGTCGGCGGAAGGTGCACGTGCCCGTCGACCTGGGACCGGACCGCAGCGACGCACGGATGCACGCCAAGACCATAGGATCCTACGCAGTGCCGCAGGGGACCGCACCGCCACTTCCCAGCAAATTAGGGACACTGTTGCTCCTGGGGTATCGGCGAGGACCATTCGCAACCGTCTCCACGAAGCTGGGCTACGGTCCCGCACACCGTTAGGCCGTCTTCCGCTCACGCCCCTACATCGTGCAGCCCGCCTCCAGTGGTGTCGCGACAGGCGTGAATGGAGGGACGAATGGAGACGTGTCGTCTTCAGCGATGAGAGTCGCTTCTGCCTTGGTGCCAATGATGGTCGTATGCGTGTTTGGCGCCGTGCAGGTGAGCGCCACAATCAGGACTGCATACGACCGAGGCACACAGGCCCAACACCCGGCATCATGGTGTGGGGAGCGATCTCCTACACTGGCCGTACACCACTGGTGATCGTCGAGGGGACACTGAATAGTGCACGGTACATCCAAACCGTCATCGAACCCATCGTTCTACCATTCCTAGACCGGCAAGGGAACTTGCTGTTCCAACAGGACAATGCACGTCCGCATGTATCCCGTGCCACCCAACGTGCTCTAGAAGGTGTAAGTCAACTACCCTGGCCAGCAAGATCTCCGGATCTGTCCCCCATTGAGCATGTTTGGGACTGGATGAAGCGTCGTCTCACGCGGTCTGCACGTCCAGCACGAACGCTGGTCCAACTGAGGCGCCAGGTGGAAATGTCATGGCAAGCCGTTCCACAGGACTACATCCAGCATCTCTACGATCGTCTCCATGGGAGAATAGCAGCCTGCATTGCTGCGAAAGGTGGATATACACTGTACTAGTGCCGACATTGTGCATGCTCTGTTGCCTGTGTCTATGTGCCTGTGGTTCTGTCAGTGTGATAATGTGATGTATCTGACCCCAGGAATGTGTCAATAAAGTTTCCCCTTCCTGGGACAATGAATTCACGGTGTTCTTATTTCAATTTCCAGGAGTGTATTACTGACGACTAAAGTCTCTGATATGTGTATCTGTTATGTTTATTAAACCCAAAGAAAAGCACGGCAAACTTATGCACCAACCCAATAGATTCATGATAAGGCTTAATTTTTTCCCTGATGTGGCACGACCCTTGCATATGTGACAGATGTATATGGACGAATTAGGTGCGATTCTTTCATTCAAAGAAAATTAACGTTTGACATTAGTTGGCGCTAAACCAACGTCAACTTGATGTGGTGGAAGAGAGTGCATTATTAGGGGAGTTATAGTGAGATATATTAATTATACACAACTTAGGCAGATTCTTCACCCTTTCACGTAAAACTGCATGTCCCCTTTTGATTGAACAACACTGCTCAATGAACGTTGTCTGCCCTGTAAGTCCCATAATACTACTTCTCACTACCAGTCACTTGTTTTTTTAAGACCAGTAAAGTTTGTACGGAATGGTAAACGAAGTTTCCACAATTCTGTGTATTCCAATAACTTGGAAAAAGTGAGGAGTAAATTATTGATATATATAAATTATTAATTGAACGATTTAGTGGGCGCCATTTTGACGAGGCGTAGCGGCATCTAAGAAACGCGACATCGGGAGAAATTAGTCCTCCTCGCTCACAAGGTACACTGTTCTTGTAATAAACACATTATCCGGGCGCCAGTCCGAAGCAGTTTTACCTGGACCCGCACACGGGACAAGGAGACCAGACTCCCACACCAGGTCCACTCGCTAATAAAGCGGTTAGGCCGGCGCCAGCATGCCCGGCGACGCCAGTTTCGAAAGAAGTGTCATTTCATATTCAGCCATGGCATTCCCATCTTCTTGCTTTGGCCGCTAGAGGAACAAGCCCGATCGCCAGAATGGCAGTCCATAAACCACTGCCCTGCACGGCCACGGCCAGTTTAGGTGACTACAAAGGGAGCTTACCAATGAGAAGGTTCCACGAACTTGCTTGCTGCTCGGGAAAGTTCTAAAGCTGCCCCTAATGCAGTGGTCACCTCCAGCTTCCAAAAATCTGTCTCTATAGCCGATTTTAATTCTACTACTGCTACTGAAGTCATGCAAGTACTGTGAGACCTAACCCTCATAATCCATCATATTAATATCAATCAGAGAAAATTTACATACACCAAAGGCAAATGAAATTGTGTGATAATCACCGAAACAAAATGAAAGGGGAACTGCCAGACGGGTATTACCATGGCAGTGGCCTGGCCGGAATTTCTTCTTCAAAATAAGGCCTATTTTTGATACTAGTAGACTTCTCTTGGCCAGGAATGCCTGTTTTGCCAGTGCTAGTCTACTTTTGATGTCCCCTTAGCTCCGTCCGTCAGTGGTTATCTGGCTGCCTAGGTAGTGAAATTCCTTCATCTACTTCGCCATCATCAATCCTGATGTTAAGTTTCTCGGTGTTGTCATTTCTGCTACTTCTCACTACTTTCGTCTTTCTTCGATTTACTCTCAATCCATTTGCTGTACTTATTAGACTGCTCATTCCATTCAGCAGATCATGTAATTCTTCTACACTTTCACTCAAGATGGCAATGTCATCAGTGAATCGTATCAGTGATATTCTTTCACCCTGAATTTTAATTCCAATCCTCAACCTTCCTTTATTTTCATCATTTCTTCTTTGATGTGTAGAGTGGACGGCAGGTCTTACACCCCTTATAATCCGAGCACTTCATTCTTGGTCGTCGACTCTTAATATTCTCTCTTAGCTGTTGTATATATTGTATATTACCCGTCCCTCCCTACGCATTACTCCTATTTTTCTCAGAATTTCGAACATCTTGCACCATTTTTTACTGTCGAACGCCTTTTCCAGGTTGACAAATCCTATTAATGTCTCTTGATTTTTCTTTAGTCTTGCTTCCATTATCAGCCGTAATGTCAGAATTGCCTCTGTGTTGCCTTTGCCTTTCTAAAGCCAAACTGATCGTCAACTAACTCATCCTCAATTTTCTTTTCCAGTCTTCTGTATGTTATTCTTGTAAGCAACTTCGACGGATGAGCCGTTAAGCTGATTCTGCGATAATTCTCGCGCTTGTCGCCTCTTGCAGTCTTCGGAATTGTGTGGATTATATTTTCTTCTTCTATTACGTCAGACAAATCTTCCCCTTGATAAAGGCATTCAATGTACTCTTTCCACCTGTCGCTCTCTCCTCTGTATTTAATGGTGTGATTCCCAATGCACTCTTAATGTCACCAACCTTACTTTTTAATTTCACCGAAGGTTGTTTTGAGTTTTCCATACGATGAATCACTCGTTCCGACAATCATTTCTTTTTCTATTTTTTTACATTTTTCATGCAACCATTTCGTCTTAGCATCCCTGCTCGTCCTATTTATTTCATTCCTCAGTGACTAGTATATCTGTATTCCTGAATTTCGCTAAACATTTTTGTACTTTCATCGGTCAACTGAAGTATTTCCTCTGTTATCTATGTCTTCTTCACAGTTACCTTTTTTGTACCTATGTTTTTCATTCCAACTTCTGTGATTGCTCTTTTAAGGGATGTCCATTCCTCTTCAACTGTACCCACCTCCATTACTGCATATATTAACCAGCCTGTTGCTGGATCCTCTGTGCAGCAAGGAGAGTGTAAGTATGCATCCTCAGCATTCTACAGTATTTGTGCATTTCGAAGAACAATATCTTCGTGATGCTTCTAGTGAAGCACTAATAAATTGGTTCTGATACCTTAAAAATATCATTTCCTTCAAAAGGAGAATACTTACACCATATATTCAACTGACTACAAGTCCAATGCGCCCTAGTTGGTTTTTTCTTCTTTTTTTTTTCTTTTAAGGATTGAGACTTGGACACTATCGTAAGCTGATTTCACGTCTAAGACTAATCATATTAAGAACTTCTTTTCTTGGAAAGCTGAAAGAATGTCAGTGCACAGAATTTTCATGGCGTACATCGATCATCGACCGTAAAGAGAGACAAATTGGGCCCAAGGAAATAATTCGATAGCTTCCAGGCATAGCTCAAGACGATTTTTGGTAAGTCAACTGCCTTCCCCACGCAAGAAGACAAGCCAACTGATATATTTGAGGAATGAATTACAGAATGTTTGCCAGGTTTCAATAGGCGTAATAATTTGCTTTGTCCATTCCTCCACCAGTTTTCCCCTTCCCCATTTTTCACTGACTTTTCAAAGAAGAAATGCCAAAGCTTGTGTGGTACCTTTCTTATCATTTCATAATGCACACAGTCAGTTAACGGAGAGGTATTTGTAGACGTTTTCATACCTACTTCCAACTCATATCTGGTGAATTGAATAATATTATTGTAATCTGAAGAACAGTGGCAGATTAAAACTGTGTGCTGGACCGACAATCAAACTGGGAACCTCTGCCTTTCGCAGGCAGGAGCTTTACGAACTGAGCTACCCAAGAGCGACTCACTAGCCGATCTCACAGCTTTATTTTTACCAGTACCTCGTTTTCCACCTTCCAAAATACGCGGAAGTTATCCAGCGAAACTTGTGGGACTAGCACTGCTGGAAGAAAGGATATTTCGGAGACATGGCTGCCGCAGGTTGCCAGAAAGTTTAATATCAGCGAACATTCCGAGAGAAAAATTTATCCCAGAAACATTTCCCAAGATGTGACTATTCCGTGTTTCCGTAATATTATTTATTTTTTGTATCAGCGCACTCTCCGCTGCAGAATGAAAAATTTATTCTGGAAATTATTGTAATTCGTTTCGAGTAGAATAGCCATGGAGCTTTAAGCAAGACGGACGAACTGCTTTTGTCACGAATTCTTCTAATCGCACAGAGTCTGCTAGTGGCATACCAATTGCACTCCATGTTTTAGAGGTCGACCTGTTTTCCACACCTCTGAAGTGATGAAGACATTATTCAAGCTGTTACAGTGGATGACCCAAGCTGTCTTTTCTGTTTTCTTCAGAAACCTCCGACTGTTTGCATATAATGATTCCAGGAATCACTACAGCATTTGTCCTCTACCATATTTAGCTAGGGCTAACGTTTGTTTAGCCACAGTTTGGAGCAATTATAATCCCACCAGAAAACACGTGGTTTCGCAAAATACAACTCGGTTTACCACGGGGGTACTGATTTCCTCATCGTTAGATGTATGGCAGACATAAGAGTGGCGTAAGCTTCCTTTAACGTCTCGAGTACTTCCTGTATGTTTCTTTTTTTCTCATATATTCCTTCCAACAGACATCTTTAATTTTCAATGACCTGTTTGAATACTGTCTCGTTCTGACGCTTACCTCGAGGCTCTGTTTAAAGGGATAATGGTCTGATAACACGGACTACTTTAAAATGTCCCATTTAGAACTTCTGTGGAAGTCGGCTGTCAGTAGACTCAAGTCCACAGAAAATTCTCGTCTAAAAAGAGAACTTATTACTGTTGCATAGCTGTAATTCAGAATGACCAAATATAGATATTCAAGTGCGCTGAAAATGTAACATTCTTCTGGATCGTTAGCGCCATTGCTCCAGGTACTGAGACGAGAATTAAAATATCAACACATAATGAAGAGGTGATGAAGTTTAGTAAATAGTTAATGCCAGATATTGATACTGGCCATGACCATACAGAAGTAATGGGCGGACATTATACTGAAGTTGCAGTAGGTGGTTTCTATTGCTTCAATTGTCACTTGAAACGTCTGTTTATTGAAATTTAATTTTATTTATTTGTAATTGTTCGTGTTATTTATCCGTAGCGTCCCTTACCCTTCACTGTTTGAAGTTACTGAAGTCTATCCTTGAAATGAATTGATAATAATTGCTTGAACCATATATCGTTGAAAGCGGAAATAGCATTATTGTGATTATTTTCCAGGATTTCCCCTTTCGATATTGCCGACCTAGCATTCCATTGTAATATATTATAGTCTCTTAAGATTTAAAAATGTTTTTTATCTTGGCCTTGATACAACATTGACTGAATAAACTGCCGAACAGGGTACTTTCAACAACTACGAGAATGAAATAAACTATTTTCTCTGTAGCAGAACCCCCTATTTCATCTTCTCCCACTACATCATTTGTGAAATGAGGCGAGAAAATATTGCTCGAAATAGTTTTTCTCGACAGTTGCCTGGGATGATATTGATGTTGTGAACCTGTTCTCCGTAAAGGAGGCAACCGGGGAACATGAGTTTCTTCCGCGTGTCAAACGATCTTAGACTTCTCTGTCGGTGAGGCAAATGAAGAACTGGAGTATGGTGATCGTTTGTTCTCTCTGATCAGAAGGAGGAGGTTGAGAGATTTCGATATTGTTAGGAAGGGACAACTATTGCTCTTCGTGAGGTGGGAGATCAGATTCAATTGGCAGCG
This sequence comes from Schistocerca americana, assembly GCF_021461395.2. NCBI lineage: Eukaryota > Metazoa > Arthropoda > Insecta > Orthoptera > Acrididae > Schistocerca > Schistocerca americana. Next base: position 164,073,055 of record NC_060126.1, on the reverse strand, counting down.
AGTGAAATTTCAGCAGACAGACAGAAGCGTTACCAGAATTGCTTTCGTAAGAGTTTGACAGAATGACAGAGTATGTCAGGCTCCTAAGAAACCTTTCCTCGTCCCTAAAACCAGTGTTTATTGAAAATGGTAATTTCATCCACTTGCCGTTTGAAAATATGAAGTGGGCACAGTCTATACGTATCCAAACGGTCACTTACACAGTTTACGAAAACAATTTGATTTGACTGACTTGACAGTGTGGGATGGGCCCCTCCACATCTCCCACACTCGTTCACCAGGAATGCGAGTTTTGCTACATAATAATAGAATTGCATTCAAGGAAGAAAATTTACTGCTGTTTCTTTCGGCTGTGCATCACACAGACAGTCCGTGCTGACTACGTACCTACCGTGACCGTAAACAACGCCACTTTCTACGGGAGGTCTGGGGTCGATGTAGAAACGACGGCAGTTCGAGACGAAATGTAGGCATTTATCTTGCGAAAGGTTGTAACTAATCCTTGAGTCTAAAAGATCATTTTTAGTGAATTCACCACTCTGTCGCTTACTAAAATATTGAGTTGTCCGCCTGGTGTACCCTACAGGCATACGTCAAAATGTGCCTGGATTTCCGTTGTTTAGAAAGCTTTTTGTTTTCATTTCAATTAACAAGTCCAAGAAGAGTATTTTACTATGTCTCCCTGTCTCAACAATAAAACGGAAATTCATATAAACTGAAAACAAGTGAAGAGAAAGTTGCCAGGGGCCAGATTAAGGGGTATTTCTTCGTCTGAAACGTAAATGCGAACATATTCATAGCAATTTCTGTGTTCCAGTAACTTCGTCGTATTCCACTGGTTTTCCAAGAAGTTGTGTCAGGAAGTAGCAATAACTGAAGGATATACATTTTCATAATATGAAGAAATCACTTATGATTGTGAAATGTTACCGTATAACTCTACTGATGACAACAATAAAATAAGCAAAAATAATAATTTTAAAAGATTCTTTGAAGTATTAGGAATTTACCAGTTTAAATTTTTTTGATTCGTTCCCCATGACATTCCCCACAAACCATTTAACATGTTTTTGTAGGTTCATAAATAAATTTATTGGATTCCTTTCCGCATTAACTTGGGTCGTATGAAGTCTTCCAGTAACATACTTGTTTTTTCTTTGCACATTTTGTTTGAGAAAATAGGTACATTTGGTAACAACAAAGTAAATCGATGAATATATGTACTGTCAAACAGCTGTCAAAACACCAACTGCTTTTGCAGAGATCTCACGTGAAAGCTCTAAAAGCAACATTAGGTATAATTCTTATTACATTCTTCTCTAGTCTGAAAATACTATTACTGTACGTTGAGTATCACAAAAATGTTGTTCTGTACATCAGTATTAAATGGAAATATCCAGATTCATCTCTGGCAGAAATCAAGCACATGCTGGTTCAAGTGGTTCAAATGGTTCCAAGCAGTATGGGACTTAACATCTGAGGTCATCAGTCCCCTAGAGTTAGAACTACTTAAACCTAACTAACCTAAGCACATCACACACATCCATGCCGAGGCAGGATTCGAACTTGCGACCGTATCAGCCGCGTGATTCCGGACTGAAGCGCCCAGAACCGCTCGACCACAGCGGCCAGCAGCGCATTCTGGTGAGATGATTTTCTTATTAAGTCTGTGATATATCTTAATACTTCTTATTGTATTTCATTGTTTCAGAACACTATTTTTATACTTGTGGAGTTTTATAGCACATAAGAAATTGTATGTTCTGATTCATACCAGTATCATAATAATTCAGTTTCTTCAACTTCGTGCTGATGTATTCAGACTTTTCATTAGCTGCATTTTAGGTAAGAGTACTGACCCTACATTTTACTACTATACTTATATCATCTAAGAAACGTCAGTTTTTCAGTTTCTGATTATTTCAGTGGCAAATCTTTTTTATATACCACTAACATCAGAGAACCTAAATTAAGGCCCTGTGGTATACCATATATGATTATTTCAAACCCTGAATCACTAATGCTGTTTGCTTATATGAAGCTGATACATTCTGGTTTCTGTGATGCAGGTTGGATAAAAACCGTGAACCTACTATGCCTATTATTCTACTAAAGTATTTTAACTTTTGTATAAGATGCCACAAATGAAACAATCGGAATTCTTAATTAAGTCTCAAAATTTCCCAAAATGTCAGTTTCTTTAAATAACCTGTTTAAACTGGAATCAGGCACAAAATTCATCTTAGTTTATATCGAATGCCGTACCAATAGTATTTAGTAAACTCCTAGATTACGTTTCAGTTTAATTGCATTTTGGGTTTTAGCTCTGGAAGGGAGGAGTAATAAGTTTGTAACAAATTTAACCGAGAAAAGAGAAATAAAGGAGGGAACGCCACGATTTACGGCAGCAGAAGATTAATTGAAATGTGGAGAGGGTATGCTCTCCTTGTAATTAATTCTCACTGTGGCTGAAAACTGCTTCACAACTAGCTTCGGGGTAACGATCTTGCATTCTCTGGCCAATTATTTGTGCTAGCTGTAAGGTAACAAACTGGAAAGAGAGCAAGCGATTTATAAAACCTTACACTTTTAATTTAATTAAAAATTCGTCTGTAGTACCGGAAATTAAGATTCTTCCTCTGTGGTAGATGCAAAGAAAATTTTCAACGTATCGGAAGTCTATTAAAATCCTGCAGTACTTATGGTGACTGTGCATTCCAGCCGTTTCTAACAACGCTTTCTATCTCGTCCTAGCAATAACGTGATGCACGTATTTCACAAATACCAATATTTGTTTATCTTTGAAATTGCTGTTCAAATGTTCAGTTGATGATGTCATCGTCTTACCGGATACTTAATCATACGTTTCTTGAATTCTTTTCCCTTTCAGCTTTTTCATCAATATTTGTGCATAAAACAAAACTATTCTTGCTTTCCTAGCAACAAAAATTGTTCGATTTTGATTATGGAGTAAACCTTATACCACCTGCACACTATTAAATGCCTGAAAGTGAAAGAAACTCCCTCGGCATCGGAAAAGAAAGCCGACTACTCTGTGGAAAGAAGGGAACAGATCCTTATTACATTGTAGAATGACAACCCTACATAATTAACCCTTTTCACAGCTCACATTTATCGGGAAAATCTCGATCAGCAAATAATCGTTGGTGACTTGGAAAAAAGTGCAGATCATTTCCAAAAAGTGCATATGGACGGCTGCAGACAACTAGATGCCAACATTGAAAACGTCCGTTTGTCGCAGAATTCAGGAGATTTTAAGCTTAAACATTTTGATGTTCCAGGAAGAATCGAAGCAAAACTTTATTGCAGACTGACGAAAAACAACTTCAGTCAAACACAATACAAGATCTTCAACATAACAGCTGAAAGTGACAAGGGAGGTTCCCTCTTCATACAGGGAATGGACAAGAATACGGAAATGTCGCGAGATACGAATGTTTTAACATAAATGCAGGTGCTAGCCTGGTATTTCACCACAAACGGTATCTGCATAATGACCTCAATACATAGCGAGTGTCAGTTGAGGGCAGAGGAGTGTTCTGTGCAGATGTGAGTGCATTACGTCGGAGCTAAGTGAATTCGAATGTGGGCACGGTATTGGTGCGAGCATGGTTGGTGCTTCTGTAGTCAAGGCTAGCCTAGGTGCTAGGTGATTCAAGAGGCACCGTATCGAAGATTTATGCCGTATTCAGGGAAAATCGAAAAACATCATCCGCTAAATCACAACGCTGACGAAGAAGTGCGTTGCTGATCGTGGCAGACGCTCATTGAAGAGGATTGTGACGAAAGAGAGTGGGACAACAGCTGCAAAAGCCACAGCAGAACTGAGCATCGTACTTCGTGATCCCTGTCAGCACCAAAACAGGTCGAAGGAGGCTGCCCTCAGGGGCTCAGGATTCGTTTGCTTGGTAGGGACTTGGCGACCCCAGGGTTCCAGAGCTGAGGCCTTGTAAGCGCCACTATTTCCATGTGACCGTAAGCTCCTGGCACGCTGCAGCGACCATTCATGCTGGTCATCACAATGAATTTTTAGTACTGAAAAGACAAGAGGGTAGTTTTGAGAACATTTCGCTCTCCTACATACAAAAGCGTGCAGAGGGAGTCTGTAGCGCCTGGAAATCAGTAAAGCGCTTGGACTATGCGACAATGTTAGTGAACATTTCAAATTCCCAGGAAGTAACTAACTTCCAAAAAACTAAATGCCTTGGAGAGTATTCAATAGAAACTGAACTGTAAAACACACAGAACTACAGTAAAGGTGTTGTGACCTGCAGGGATCTATGTGACATTCCCAAGGAGGAACTGCAGTGCGAGTGGGCTCCAGAAGGTATAGTCGACGTACAAAACATCTTGAAGAAGGTGGATGGGAACCTCATCAAATCCGATTCATTTATGCTGACATTCAGTAGCACCAAACTTCCTGAGCGCTTTAAGTCAGATTCCCTTCGTCTAAGCGTGCAGCTTTTTTCCCCAATGCAATGCCCTGTTTCAGATACCAGCGCTTTGGGCATACTACTCTTAGACGTAAGGGAGAAGCCACCCCATGATAGATGGATTCCATCCTACGCTGGAACATTAACAGATTCAGGACTCATATGGAGGAAATGAAACTCCTAGCATAGGCGTGCCCCCTATGCTTGTGTTTACATGAACACATTTTAAAGCCATTGATGCCTCTGTGCTGTGTGGTTATTCTCTTCACCGAAAGGATGATCTGACTGGGGACAGGGCCAAGGGAGGGGTTGCTGTAACACACATCACTCCTCTGCTCCCTCTTTGGTTATTGATTTGCAAGCAGTAGGGATTGCAGCTCATGTGGGTCAGAATATCGCTACCTGTTCACTGTACTTACCTCCACAGGACGCAATAGGCTCTGAGGCTTTCACAGGTGCTACTGCGCAAATCCTCCATTTCTTCTGCTGGGTGATTTCTCGGCTTTTTTTGGGTCGTCCTCAGCCATAGACTTCTCTTTCTGCTCTCCCGCTCTTGCAGACTGAGTTCTGTGGGAAGTAGCGATGATCTTCATTCCAGTGACCATTTCCCATTGTGTATCCATCTACTAGATGGAGGTTTGCTTGAAGAGAAACCACCGAATTGGATGGTCAACAGGTCTAACGACTCAGTCCAGACACCTGGCTGTGTTTGAACACAGTGACAGGATCCAGGAATGAGTAATTCATCACGCTGCTGACTTATCCCTCCCAAAGTCCTTAGGTCATCTCAGGAGGCAACCTGATCCTTGCTGTCACTTGATGGACCGGTGAGTGCTGCTCAGCAGTCCACGACAGGTGTGCAGCCCTTGAACAGTGTAAGTATCTGCCAATAGCGGACGGCTTCACCCATTTCGCGTCGCCAGTGCCAAGGCTCGACGCGTAGTTAAGGAGGGCAAGAAAACGCATGTCAAGCGTTCCTTTACTCCATCAACCGTTCTATGTGTTCTGAAAAAGTTTGGAAACCATCGGGAGGATTTCTGATAAGCAAAGTTGTTTGTCCATAGTAGCAGTGCTGAAACAGTGGTCACTCCAAAGGTCGCCCAGAGACATCGCTCAGACAATGGCAGAGCAGCAACTACTGCCGATATCAGCCAGTATCTGGTGTTTCACCACTACCAGTCGACTGCAACGACTGCAGAGAGGGTCACGTTGAACCTCAGATGCCACTCTGAGTCTTACAATTGCCCCTTCTCCATGCGGGAGTTGGAATCGGCACTGTCTGAGACTCATGATACTGCACCCAGTCATGATCAAATTCATTACTGTATGTTTCCACATTTACTAGCGGCGTCAAAGGAAATCTTCCTCGAATGTTTAAATTTGATATGACAGACAGGTCGGTTTCCCAACTCGAGGACAGAGGCTATCCTCATACCTCCCTTCAAATCAGGAAAGTACTGCTAATGTCCCCGTAGTTACTGGAGCATCGCCTTAACGAGCTGTGTAGGAAAGACTCTGGGTGAAATGATTAACCATCGTTTGGTCCGGTTGTTAGAGACTAGACAACTCCTTAGCCACTGTCGGTGCGGCTTCCGGAGATTTCGGTCCAACGTCGACAATCTCACCCTACTAGAGTCGGCTATTCAGCAGGCTTTCCTGCCTAAGCCGGACGATATGGGTATATTCTTTGATGTCATTAAGGTGTATGACGCGACTTGGAGACACGATATTCTAGTGTAACTTCATCACTGGGGCTTTCGTGGCCACCTCTTCATCTTTATAAGATCCTTCCTGTCTGAGCAGTTTTTTAGGTCCCGAGTTGGCGATGTGCTGTCAGACCATTTTGAGCAGGACAACAATGTTCCTTACGGAAATGTTTTAAGTGTTACCTTCTTTGTAATAGCTATAAATAGCATAATGTCTACGTTATGGTATGCTGTACTGTGCACCTTATTTGTGGACGAACTTTCTTTTTTCTGTTCCTCCTCTAGTGTCGCAACAGCAATCGATCCAATCGCAGCTCATTTTTTTGGAAATTAGAGGATTGGGCTGCAAAGATGGGTATCAGTTTTCGGCAGGTAACTGTGTAGATGTTGGTTTCAATAGTTCGCATCACATTTTTAACTTGCCTGCCTTGCATATGAGGGACACCATTCTACATTTTACAGAATCATTGAGGTTTCTGAGCCTTAGTCTGAACTTCAAACTGTCGTGATTACCACACCTGCGAGACCTGAAATCCACAACCTAGGAGGTACTGAAAATCATGAAGTGCCTTAGTCACAGGTCTTGGGGAGCAGACTGGGCACATCTGCTCCTCTTTTATAGGGCTTCTGTGCCTTGACAAATTGACTGTGGATGGACAGTGTATGGGTCAGATAGGCCTTCTTATCTGAAGGTTATTGATGCTATCTACCAGGCGCATATTAGCCTGGGCAGAGGTGCTTATAGGACCCGACCTGTACCCAGTCTCTGTGATGAGGCTGGAGGACCGCCGCTCACCATCCGGCGGCAGCTCCTTAAGGTGCGACAGTAATGTAAATTCGTCGCAGCTCCATTTTCACCTGCATATTATACGGTTGCTCGTACACCTCTGGAACGCCCTTTCTCCAGTCATCCACGAGCAACAAGGCTATCAGGGATCTGTGTGCGGCATGTGCTGGAGTAACTTCTTGTGGAGCAAGTACAGCCCCGAATCAGGGTTTTAACCGTCTGCCACCCTGGATATTGCAGAAGCCCAGAGTAATTTTAGATTTATTGCCGTACAGGAGAGATTGCACTCCTGCATATGATTTTAATACTTTATTTTTTGTCGTTTTAACTGATCGCCATACATCTACAGCCGTCTTTACTGCTGGGTCGAAATGGGGGGACTCTGTTGCTTTCCCCGTTCGTGTGCTAGAGACCCGACTGCCTCGAGACTTTATTGTCTTCGACACGGAACTGTATGCCATCTTGCGGGCACTGGATCAGATAAGCCTTGCTTCCTGTACTAAACTGCTTGTTAGTACTGATTCTCTGAGTGCCCTTCACTCTCTCCAGTGCTTGTACCCATCAGATACTCGCCACTTTCTTGGAAGGTACAGTGGTATTTAAACCTAACTTTGAGATGACTGCTTTATTTAGAGCGTTAAAAAGTTGCTGCTGATAGATTATCAAGCACAGGAACTAACACGCAGTTGTTACAACATTGGCCCTGTGAATTTCATTGCATGGTATGAGCGTCAAATCAAGACGTTGTGGGATTTGTACTAAGTAGGTCTAACGGGGGACATTTGACGTATAAGAAGAAGCGCGGCACAAACAATAGCAGATTAGACACCTGGGAGAGCGTAACAGAAAAAGTGCCACACCTGTACTAGCAGAGACGATAAGATAAGACGACAAGTATCACGTGAAAGTCTATTTACAATGACCTAATATGAAGTAAGGAATCTAGAAATATATTAAATCTGTCTATCGCTTCCTCAAGGAGTGCAAAGAGAAGATGAGACCAACTATACAGTGATCTAAACTGAGATCAGACAGGTTTGCGCGAACGTTTGCATCGACTCACTGTGCTTTTGTCCACTGGCAGGTCTGCGTAGACATTCTGCAAGCACCTATGAATATCTGCGATGCTCTCGCCAAAAGAAAGTCTCTGCTTGGAACGCAACTCCGTTATAAACGCCATTTTGACGGCTGTTGCTTATTGAACGACTTACGTATTACGGTTTCTTCCCGTTCCATGCACCTATAAGGTGTGGGAATAATGAGCACTTAAATTCATCCGTGCGCATTGTAATTAGTCCATACTTGCTTACGCGATACACAGGAACGTGACGTGGGGAGCTCTGGAGCTCTAGTACATTTCTATATTCCTCACTGACATGGGCAAATAAAACATAATGGCAATTTTAAAAAAGGAAGATCAAGGGAACGTGGAACGGCTGGACAAAGTTCAGGGAAAACATCTTTCACCCTTTAGTAATACACTTCATTTAACGAAGCCAAGATGTTCCAATTAAAAATTTCCCAGTGTTTTAAGAAATATAATTTCAATTAAAGCAAGTAACCTAACCCACAACCTAACTCAGGATTTTGAGGAATTTCACATGTACCCATTTTTTAAATGTTAATCTTCAAATTTACAAGTTTTTTGCAATTTACAGCAACAACCTTTTTAAAAGGGTTCCAAGCATTTAAGAGAAAACAACCATTCTTAATGATCGGTCGCATATACATTCAAGGCAAGTTTCAATTAGGTACGATTGCTACCATACTTAATAAAATCTCTCAACTTCTGTCAGATAACAACAAAAAACCGTTAAAATCTGAATGATTTGTGAAAAGTAGGAAGAAAAATTTGAGAGCCCTGGCCGAGGTACACAACGACAAGCCTCTAAATGTGTATAATGCTTTACGTAACTATTGATTCGGTGGGCAGTCTACCGACCCGCCGTCCCTCGGTTGTCGCAGGTGCGGCCGTCCTTCCGCCCAGTCAGACCGGCGTCGCCTTCTACAAGGCGTGACCCTCGTTGTTGTTGTTGTGCTCTTCAGTCCTGAGACTGGTTTGATGCAGCTCTCCATGCTACTCTACCCTGCTCAAGCTTTTTCATCTCCCAGTACCTACGTAGGTACTGCAACCTTCATCCTCTTGAACCTGCTTAGTGTATTCATCTCTTGGTCCAACCTCTACGATTTTTACCCTCCACGCTGCCCTCCAGTACTAAATTGGTGATCCCTCGATGCCTCAGAACATGTCCTACCAACCGATCCCTTCTTCCCAATTCCATTCAATACCTGCTCATTAGTTATGTGATCTACCCATCTAATCTTCAGCATTCTTCTGTACCACCACATTTCGAAAGCTTCTTGTCTAAACTATTAATCGTCCAAGTTTCACTTCAATACAAGGCTACACACCTTACAAATACTTTCAGAAACGACTTCCATTGGTTGAGAAGTAGGTACAATAAACATACACAGGAGAGAAATACAAATCCCGTGCAAAACAACACAGTGCCTCTGTAAAATCACAGTCAGTATGCAAACGCCAGGCTGCCAGGGGTTCAAAGTGAACAGGCAGAAACTAAGGACCGCACCTCGATGCAGCCGGTTCGAGCAAAAACGCCACTGAGACGTTACCGAAACCCAGAACGACTGAAGAGGTGGCCGACAGATGCAAAGGTTGAACCAAACAGTCCCCCAACTTAGGTCAACTCAGTCCAAGGGTACAGTTAATTACTCCGAAGATGTATCCACAGTATAACACCGTGAACCTCCGGATTAATTGGATAAATACACTGGAGCGCCAGAGAAATTGCTATAGGAATGCGTATTTAAATATAGAGATATGAAAACAGACAGAATATGGCGCTGCGCTCGGCAGCTGTCAGGTCGGTTACTGCTGCTAAAATGGAAGGTTATCAAGATTTAAGTGAGTTTCAACTTGGTGTTATAGTCAGCGCACAAGCGATGGGACACAGCATTTCCGAGGTAGTGATGAAGTGGGGATTTTCCCGAATGACCATTTCACAAATATGCCGTGAATATTGAGAATCTGGTAAAACATCAAATCTCCGACATCGCTGCGAATGGAAAAAGATCCTGCAGGAAAGGGACCGACGACGACTGAAGAGAACCCTTCAACGTGACACAAGTGCAACCCTTCAGTAAATTGAAGCAGATTTAGATGTTTGGCTATCAACATGTTTCAGGGTGCAAACAATTCAATGAAACTTCATCTTGTTGGCTTTCGGAGCCGAAGGCCCACTCGCGCACCCTTGATGACTGCACGAAACAACGTCTTACGCCTCGGCTGAGCCCGTCAACTTCTACATTGGACTGTTGATGACTGGAAACAAATTTCCTGGTCGGACGAGTGTCGTTTCAAATTGTATCGAGCGGATGGACGTACACAGGTATGGAGACAACCTCATGAATCCAGGAACCCTGCATGTAAGCAGCGGACTGTTCAATCTGATGGAGGCTCTGTAATGTTGTGGGGGCCGCGAGGGATTAGCCGAGCGGTCTAAGGCGCTGCGGTCATGGACTGTGCGGCTGGTCCCGGCGGAGGTTCGAGTCCTCCCTCGGGCATGGGTGTGTGTGTTTGTCCTTAGGATAATTTAGGTTCAGTAGTGTGTAAGCTTAGGGACTGATGACTTTAGCAGCTCAGCCCCATAAGATTTCACACACACAATAGTGTGGGGCATTTGCAGTTGGAGTGATATGGGACCCCTGATACGTCTAGATACAACTCTGAAAGGTGACAAGTCCGTAAGCATCCTGTCTGATCACCTCCATCCGTTCATGTACATTGTGTATTCCGCAGCAATTGGGCAATTCCTGCAGGACAATGCGACACCCAACACGTCCAGAAGAGCTACAGACTGGCTCTAGGAACATTCATTTTAGTATAAACACTTTCGCTGGTCACCAAACTCCCCACACATGAACATCATTGAGCATATCTGGGGTGCCTTGTAACGTGCTATTAAGAAGAATTCTTCACTCCCTCGTACTCTTACGGCATTATGGTCAGCCCTGCAGGATTAATGGTGTCAGTTTCGTCAAGCACTACTTCAGACATTAATCGAGTCCATGCCACGTCGTGTTGCGGCACTTCTGCCTGCTCGCTGGTCTCCTACACGACATTTGGCAGGCGTACCACTTTCTTTGGCTCTTCAGTGCATACCAAACGCCAGCAATACGACACTATCCATGCGTATTCTTCCAGGACTACACATAAGCAAACAGTTAAGCCATAAATCAAGCTGGTAACTAGGGTCAAAATTCGTGTCCTGGATCACAGCACTACGGCCACTCCACCTAATAACGGAAATTTAAAAAAGTCGCTAAGTAGTGGAGACACGACCACGGCGGGCGATGATCGCCTTGCACCGGACGCCGATACCTTTGGCCCTCGTTCTGGAAAATGATAGGCCGTCTGTACTGGTGGTCGCGACCAGACTCCTATTGTCACCTCCGTCCAACCAGAGCCGCTCCACCCGACTACCCTGCACCGATCGCTCCGACCACCGTACTGCCTATCGCGTCCTCTCGCGGCCGCCGTCGCTAAAATCGAGCTGTTGCTGCGAGGCGTGCGCCTCCATCAGAACAAGTAAATCTCAGAAGCGATCAACAAAGGACAAGCAGAACCCAGGAATGCGAAGGAAGCTGAGCCGCACGACTCACTCACTTAAAGATGGTTCTTGATACTTTGTAAAAGGGCTTTTGTGGGCTCGTTTGCGCCATCTTCAACCGTCTGCTAGTTCTGATTTTTCACCACTCCGCAACGCTTTTCCATGGGTTGAACAAATCTGTGACCATTCGTGCTACTTTCCTTTGAATACATCCTTTATTCTGTTAGTCTTCCTTGGTACGTGTCCCACAGACCTTTTTAGCGGTATTCTAGAATGGTCCATACGTGTGTTTTGTAAGCAATCTCCTGCTTATACTGACTGCATTTCCCTAGTACTAATCAATCGTCTGCCACTTGTTTTACCGATGGAAACTTGGAAATTTGCGGTAAGTTCCTGTGGGAGCAACAGCTGAGGTCATCGGTCCCCTGCAGTCATGGACTGTGCGGCTAGTCCCGGAGGAGGTTCGAGTCCTCCCTCGGGCATGGGTGTATGTGTTTGTCCTTAGGATAATTTAGATTAAGTAGCGTGTAAGCTTAGGGACTGATGACCTTAGCAGTTAAGTCACATAAGATTTCACACCCATTACATTACATTCACCGGTCCCTAAGCTTACACACTACTTAATCTAACCTGAACTAGCTTACGCTAAGGACCAACACATACACGTATGGCCGTGGGAGGACTCGAACCTCCGACGGGAGGAGCTGTGCGAACCATGGCAAGCTCCTAAGACCACGTGACTACCCAGCGCGGCTCTTTACCGATGACTAAGCTTCTTTGATCGATCCAACCTATATCCCTAAGAATTGGTACATCCAGATATTTGTATCAGTTGACTACTGATTCCAGCCGTCACTGATATTATAGTCAAAGAGTACTACGTGTTTTCGTTTTCCCTCCTTCAACTACAACGGCTGGGAAAGGAGGTGTCTTTCTGCTGGATACTAGGAGACAAGGGTATTGCGAAGAACGAAATGGCGAATGCAGCAGAAAAGGACGTGTGCTATTCCCCTGTTTCTGCTGGGTACCAGGACACATGTGTATTGAGAACGACGACAAGCCGAATGTAGCAGCCAGGGACGTGTGCTATTCCCCTGCACGCTATCACCTCGTTGTTTTGGTACTGAATCACGCCGTCGATAGGAAAACGAGTGGCTGGAAGCGACTTTTTTTGTTTTTGTCATCAGTCGTCTGACTGGTTTGATGCGGTCTGCCACGAATGCCTCCCCTGTGCTATCCTCTCCTATCCTCTTCATATCAGAGTAGCAATTCCAACCTACGTCCTCAATTATTTCCTGGATGCACAGGCCTTGTCTTCCTCTAATGTTTTTGCTCTCTACAGCTCCCTCTAGAACCATGGAAGGCATTCCCTCATGTCTTAACAGATATCGTATCATTCTGTCCCTTCTCTTTATCAGTGATTTCCACATATTCCTTTCCTCTATGATTCTGTGTAGAACCTCTTCCTTCCTTACTTATCATCTAATTTTCAATATTCGTCTGTAGCACCACATCTCAAATGCTTCGATTCTCTTCTGCTCTGATTTTCACGCAGTCCATGTTTCACTAACATACAATGCTGTACTCCAGACGTACATCCTCAGAAATTTCTTCCTCAAATTAAGGTCGATGTTTGATATTAGTAGACTTCTCTTGGCCAGGAATGCCTTATTGCTATAGCTGCTCTGTTCTCTTTGCTCCGTCCGTAATCGGTTATTTTGCCGCCTGGGCAGCAGGATCCTTTAACTTCATCTACTTTATACCCTTCAATCATGATGTTAAGTTTCTCGCTGTACTCATTTCTACTACTTCTCATTAACTTCGTCTTTCTTCGATTTACTCTCAATCCATACTGTGTACTCGTTAGACTATTCATTCCGTTCAGCAGATGATGTAATTCTTCTTCACTTTCACTTAGGATAGCAATGTCATCAGCAAACCGTATCATTGATATCCTTTCACCTTGAATTTTAATTTCGCTCATGAACCTTTCTTTTATTTCCATCATTGCTTCCTCTTTGTACAGATTGGACAGTAGGGGCAAAAGGCTACATCCTTGTCTTACACCCTTTTTAATCCGAGCACTTAGTTCTTGGTCGTCCACTAAATTATTCCCTCTTGGCTGTTGTACATATTGTACATGACCCTTATAGCTTACCACCACTTTTTTTCAGAATTTCGAACGTCTTGCACCGTTTTACATTGTCGAACGCTTATCCAGGTAGACAAATCGTATGAACGTGTCTTAATTTTTCTTTAGTCTTGTTCCCATTATTAAGCGGAAAGTCAGAATTGCCTCTCTCTTGCCTTTACTTTACCTTAAGCCAAACTGATCATCTAGAGCATCCTCAATTTTCTTTTCCATTCTTCTGTATATTATTCTTGTAAGCAACTTGGATGGATGAGCTGTTAAGCTGATTGTGCGACAATTCTCGCACTTTTTAGCTCTTGCAGCCTTCGGAATCTTGTAGATGATATTTTTTCGAAAGTCAGACGGTATATCGCCAGACTCAAACGTTCTACATACCAACACGAATAGTCGCTTTGTTGCCACTTCCCATAATGCTTTTAGAAATACTGATGGGATATTATCGATCCCTTCTGCCCTACTTGATCTTAAGTTCTGCAAAGCTCTCTTTAATTCTGATTCTAATACTGCATCCCCAAACTCTTCTAAATCGACTCCTGTTTCGTCTTCTATCACATCAGACAAATCTTTCCCCTTATTGAGGCCTTCAATGTACTTTTTCCACCTATCCTCTCCCTCCTTTGCATTTAACAATGCATTTTCGGTCGCACTCTTAACGTTATCAGCCTTGCTTTTAATTTCACCGAAAGGTCTTTTGACTTTCCTATATGCTGAATCAGACTTTCCGACAATCATTTCATTTTCGATTTCTTCGCATTTTTTCAGCAGTCATTTCGTCTTAGCTTCCCTGCATTTCCTATTTATTTAATTCCTCAGCGACTTTTATTTCTGTATTCCTCAGTTTCCCGGAACATATTTGTACTTCCTCCTTTCATCAGTCAACTGAAGAATTTCTTCTGTTTCCCATGCTTTCTTCGCAGTTAGCTTCTTTATACCTATGTTTCTTCCCAACTTCTGTGACGGCCCTTTTTAGAGATGTCCATTCCTCTTCAACTATGCTGCCTACTGAGCTATTCCTTATTGCTGTATCTATAGCCTTAGAGAACTTCAAGCGTATTTCGTCATTCCTTAGTACTTCCGTATGCCGCTTCTTTGAGTATTGCTTATTCCTCATTGATGCCCTTCAGCCTACTCCTCATCACTAGTGTATTCTGATCTGAGTCTATATCTGCTCCTGGGTACGCCTTACAATCCAGTATCTGATTTCGGTATCTCTGTCAGACCATGAAGTAATCTAACTGAGCCGGTCGGTGTGGCCGAGCGGTTCTAGGCGCTTCAGTCTGGAACTGTGCGACCGCTACTGTCGCAGGCTCGAATCCTGCCTCGGGCATGGATGTGTGTGATGTCCTTGGGTTAGTGAGGTTTAAGTAGTTCTAAGTTCTAGGGAACTGATGACCTCATATGTTAAGTCCTATAGTGCTCAGAGCCATTTGAACCATTTAATCTAACTGAAATCTTCCCGTTTCACTCGGCCTTTTCCAAGTATACCTTCTCCTCTTGTGGTTCTTGAACAGGGTATTCTCTATTACTAGCTGAAACTTGTTACAGAACTCAAGTAGACTTTATCCTCTGTCATTCCTTGTTTCAAGCCCATGTTCTCCTGCAACCTTATCTTCTACTCCTTCTCCTACAACTGCATCCCAGTCCCCCATAACTATTAGATTTTCATCCCCCTTTACGTACTGTATTACCCTTTCAGTATCCTCATACACTTTCTCTATCTCTTCATCTTCAACTTGCGACGTCGGCATGTATACCTGAACTATCGTTGTTGGTGTTGGTTTGCTGTCGATTCTGATAAGAACAACCCTGTCCCTGATCAATTCACAGTAACACACTCTCTGCCCTACCTTTCCCTTCATAACGAATCCTACTCCTTTTATACCATTTTCTGTTACTGTTGATATTACCCTATACTCATCTGTCCATAAATCCTTGTTTTCTTCCCACTTCACTTCACTGAACCCTACTATATCTTCATTGAGCCCTTGTGGTTCCCTTTTCAGATTTTCTAGTTTCCCTACCACGTTCGACCTTCTGACATTCCACGCCCCGACTCGTAGAACGTTTTCCTTTCGTTTATTATTCAATCTTATTCTCATGGTAACCTCCCCCTTGGCAGCCCACTCCCAGAGATCCGAATGAGGGACTGTTCCGGAATCTTTTGCCAATGGAGAGATAATCATGACACTTCTTCAATACAGGCCACATGTCCTGTGGATACAAATAACGTGTCTTTAATGCAGGTATTTCCATTGCCTTCTGCATCCTTATGCCGTTGATCATTGCTGATTCTTCCCCCTTTAGAGACAGTTTCCCACTCCTAGGACAAGAGAGTGCCCTCTGTCCGCTCCTCCGCCCTCTTTGACAAGGTCGTTGTCAGGATGAGGGTGACTTCTTACGCCGGAAGTTTTCGGCCGCCAGAGCGGATTATTAATCAAAATTTAAGCAGCGGCGGGATTTCTAACCCAGGACCGAAGACGTTTTGATTATGAATCAAAGACACTACCCCATTTTTTTCTTTATCCATCTTTTTTTAATGACAAAGCAAATAAAAAACTCCAATGTTCTAAAATTAATGACCGTCATCTTCATAAAATAAAATATTTCTTGAAAATGTAAATAAGTATGCTTTTTCAACATCAGTATTTTTTTCAGATCATGTATCATACCAATTTATTTTTATTTTTAATGTTTTATTTATTTGTTTTTTATATTTGTTGAGATCACATAGGACGCCCTCTACCCGAAAAATAATGATGTGTAATTACTATCAATAAGAAGCAAAACATAAAGGGAATTAAAGAAATTAAAGAAAACGCATTCTTGGTGGAACAAACAAAATGGTATCAATGCCCCGCCAACTTGTGAGTAGACGCACTCTGAATCCCAAGGCATTCAGGCATGTTCCAGGCAGGTCTTCACGAAGAATATTGCATTTTGCCGGTACATTGGACCGAGTCCTGGTATTAATAAATCACTTGGGGCACCGCAGCTGCGGGGGGGATCGAAGAAAGTAATATCCAAAAAGTAGGCATAGTACTGACGATATCACGTATGGTGCTCGAGAAAAGTAAAGTGATCTTGCAGGAGCGTACAAAAATCAAGAACCCTCTTGTCACATTCATGGAACAAATAAGAGATCGAGAGGTCTTTTATCCAGATCACAGGGTTGGTCTTCGTACGTGGGAAATAAGTCTCATCTGGGAACAGAAGTGACTTCGGTGTAATGGCATGGGGAGCCGTACGTAGAAGAAAGGCAAGCATCCTATGACTCAGCAGCCACACCTCTGCAGAAGATCCACACATCAGTCAATGTTTTTCCGTATCAATTGGGTAACAACGAGGACACAGCCTCGAATCTGTCATTTTTATGCCATGTAGACGAAGTTGTGTCATGTATTTCCCACTAACGACCAAATACCAGGTCGCACTAGCGCTCGTGTCGAGGAGGACATGGTATACCGAACGCCAAACGACGGGCCACGCGATCGTAGGATATCGGCTTTCCACAACATTCTGAGTGTGATTTCTCATCACTAGCAGTTAAACATCACGTGCCGTAGGGTTCCTGGCACAAGGCAAGTCGGCATGGACATAACTGTATTCGATGGAAAAGGTCCTGACACGTGTGAGAGAGGAAGAAATATGGGCTACTGCAACGGGTGCCAACCGAGATGGAGGGGTCAGTTCATCAATCAGGCTTCCCGACAATCCGGTTGGGCGGCGGGTCCACGATTTAACCATCGTACTTACATAAAGGGCAGCTGCTCTCGCTTGGACGTTGACAAGGCCGAGGCCGCCATCTCGAGGAGGAAGTGTCAGCGTGTCGTAGCGGACTTTGAAGACAAGATCCGCGCTTACAAAGTAGCCGAAAGTCTGTGTGCCATTGCCTTTGGCATCGGTAAAATCTGTGCTAAATGGGGTAGTTGCGAGACTAGATGAGTGCTAACAAAATCCACCCATTGTAACATGTCCAATGCTCTCAGGAGGTTGCCACGAATGTTCTTGCAGATTGCTTGATGCAGGCGGTTATAGTTAAATGAGATCGTGAGGTGTACGAGTATATCACGCGTGAAGTGACCCCCAAACACTTGAGCTTGTCCACTAATGGCAATGGAGCCACACTCTCTACAGGAAGGCCTCTACCGACGAACATAGCGCTAGATTTCGTCAGGTTCACACGGCTACCCGCAGCAGTCCAGTACTGGTTGATTCACGCCAGTGCCTCTCGCACTTCATCCTCCGAAAGAACCAAGAAAACCACGTCATTTGCATAGGCGCGGCACATGAAAGAATGCCCCCTAATTGTTATCCCTGTCAACCGGCTCCTCAAACCGTGTAACAATGGCTCGTGGCTCAAGGGCGATGGCGAAAAGGAGCATCGACAGCGGACATCCTTGACGGACCGACCGCATGACATTAATATGGCCCGCCACACGGCCGTTGACCAGCACTCGCGATGTGGCACTTCAGAGGAGCAGTAAGACGATGTGTATAAACCTGTGGGGGGAGGCCATTCGTCGGAGTACGTTTTCTAGAAAGTCATGACTCACTGTATCAAAGGCGAGGTCGAAGTCCACTGTCATTAAGGCACCGCGAATGCAGCAGGTCGTGGCCAGACCTATGACATCACAGTAATGGCTGAGTGCCGTGTGAATTTTACTGTCACCACCAAACCACGTTTGATCCAGACTTGAGGGGTGACGCGCCGAAGGCGAGTGGCAAGAATTCGGGTCACAATTTAACATGGTCAACGGCCGATAATGTCCGAGACCTCCCGATGGCTTGAGGACTGGGATAAGCAAGCCTTCTACTAATTCGGGTGGGAGCGGAAGGTCAGGATTCCTCAGTTCTTCATTCATCGCAGTTCAGCGTGAGCCCATGATGTAGTGGAATGTGCGGTAATACTGCCGCGGAAACTCGTCGTGACCTGGGGCTTTGTTCGCCGCACCCTTATGATAGGCATCAGCGACGTCATCAGCCGTAACTCTCTCTGTGAAAATCTCCGCAGCGGCCCCGTCAAGGGTACCTGTCAAGGAACGAAGGTCATCAGTCGTTACCGCCATGTTCTGGTCCTCTGCTGCATTACAGCCATATTCTATTTCTCTGCTGCATAGTACCGTGTGTAGTGATCCACAAAGGCGTTTACGACGTCGTTCTGGGACGTCAATCGACCACCATCTGGCATGTCGAGGGCGTTGACCAGCTTTCTCCGACACCGCTGCTTCTCTCGGATAATATGATGCATGAACGGGGATTCTCCTAGCACACAATATTGTCATCTTGCACGTACTATTGTGCCTTTAAGGCGGTGACGCATAAGTTATCTTCGCGTTAATCCTTTGAATTTCAACCTGTCGTTGAACAGAGGGGGCATGGTTTGAGAGTTCCCGGAAAATTGTGAAAGAGTATTCCATGGTATGTCGTTGCCTCAGCATTTTGTCGCTTCCGTAATTCATCATCGAACGACGTAAAGCAGGCTTGGTGCAGTCGAGCCACCACCAGAGTGTTGAAAGGTACGCTGGAAGGCGTCTCACACAGTTGTTCCACGTCGCTTCTATGACCTGCCTGCATTCCGGATCCTTGATATGGGCGATATTTAGCTTCCACAGGCGTCGAACGCGCCACATCTCCAGCCTCTGGAGTGAAGCAGTGCAAATGTAGGCGATCTGGTCGGAAAAGGCGGTCGGCCATAACTCAGCGTCAAGTGTGGCAGCTACGATTCCTTGAGAAACGTAGACACGGTCAAGACGACTTGCTGAATGGCTGGTGACGTACGTAAATGCAGGTCGATCACCATGCACGCGGTCCCTAGTATCGATGAGGTTCAGTTCATGCACGAGCATGAGTGTGGTGAAATGAGGATGTTGGTCCTTCTGGGAAAACACACAACTGAAGTCGCCGCCGTGAATAATATGGTGGTAGCGGAATACAAATAAAGGATCGACCTGTTCTGAATAGAAACGTGACCTTTCCCGTCGCTTGGCCGTGCCCGAGGGAGGGTAAACATTGATGACTCGGACACCGTGGAAAGTCACAGCAAGACCCCTAGCCGATGACTGGTAAATCACGTCGTCTGTCTCAATGCCTTCCCTTAAAAGAATAGCTGTCCCACTGCCTTCGTCAGCACACGGCGTGACGTAGGATACATAACCATAGATATTGGGAACTGTCGCCAGGCGAACTTCCTGCAAAAGGGCAACATCGAGGTCCGACGCCCTCAACAATTTACGGAGCAATTGTAGTTTGACAGGGGTGCCAATGGTGTTGACATTGATGGAGTCAATCCTGTAAGCTTGTCGTGGAATTGAGACTACTGGGACGCTCATGGAGGCACGAAGAGCAGTATCGAACACGAATGTTGTCCCAGTAGGCTGCACATCCCCATGCAGCAACCCTGTCAAGTAGCAGTCGTGGGTTGGAGCAGCAGCATTCGCTGCTGTCTCAACGGTGTGTTTCGTCGTCTACATCGCCAGACCACGTAAAGGTGCGTAGATGGCGTTCGTTTGCTGAAGGACCTTTGGAGTCCGAAGGCGGCTTCACGTCGGCGGTGGAAGAGTGGTCGTGGCTCGGCTGCTGTTCAACGTCCATAGGTAAAGCGCCTGGTGCTTGCGGAGATGGTTGTGCCTCCGACGGGGAGCAGACTGGTACTTCCATCACGGAATCGTCCATCGGGGAAACATCTTGATAGTTGCGATCCTCATCGTCTTGAGACTGCGTCCTGCAGGTGTCAGACGGGGCGATCCGCCGTTTTCGACGTCTCTTCGGCGACCATTGCTTGCGCACGTGATCCTCAGTGTCCGAAGATGCCTGGGGATCCGTATAGTATGGCACAAAAGCATCGGTAGTCAAAACCATGGAGTCAAGGGCCATCCCCTGCATTAGAGATTGCTCACCACTGCACATGACGGGAGGAGGAAGCAAGGGCGTCGGTCCGTCCGCAACAGCGTGAGACATTACCGGAGACGACGAAGTGTCAGTATCAGGAGCCACCGTTGATCGCGGACGGGGGTCGTTATGGAGAACTTCGACAAACGTTAGCGGTAGCGTCGTCGGAACGGTCGTGGCCTGCAGGTCCCCAGACGGTAACCGTGTGATTCTGCGTTGCAGACAGCTCGAACGGAGGTGTCCTTCTTTGCCGCATCCCGAGCATGTCTTTGGTTGGCCATCATAAATTATAATTGTACGGCAGCTACCAATATATAAGTAGAATGGCACATGTTTGGTTAGCTCTATGCGGATCTGTCGCACTCCATTGAGAACCGCGTATGTTGTGAACTGAACCCACTTGTCAACTGTGTGACTAATCACCTTTCCATATGGGCGGAATGCAGGTATGACTTCCTCTTAAGGCATCTCGAAAGGGAGTTCAAATACACGGAGCGTCCGTAGTCCAAGTCCCGCATGTTTCACAGTTACGTCACCGATGTGTCCATCAGAGTGGCGGAACTTCAGACCACTTCGAGTTGCACTGAGAGTGTTGTCACATCTGTCTTCCTTAACCAATTTCCCGTATACCACACTGCACACTGTTGATGCCAACAAGGTCGTTGCAATCAATCTTGACTTCATCTCTGATGAGCAGTTCGATTTAAAGCGCTTTTGGTAGGATATATTCAGGTGAAAAGCTAATCTTCACCGTCGATTTTCTGTGGGCATAAGCCATTCTCTTTCGAAGGAAAATACAGCAAGCTAAGACGGCAGAGCCACGTAAACAACTCCGCGAGCGAGCCGCGCGGCGAGGACGTAAATTAGACGTCCGTGCCGCTAGCGTGCCGAAAGGCGACTGCCCCTAGACCGCCGCCCCACCGGTAGAATATTCGGGTGCTACATTAAAGATCACACGAAAACCAGGTAAGGAGAAATGCCTGAACAACACTTCCTGTAAGAATACTATGTCCGCACATGAATCGTAAATGCACTGATGCAGAGAAGCAATTCTGATTCCACACGATTTACGTCTAAGGAAAGGAATGTGTAGGCTTGGGTCAATGATCGCGGTTGTATAGGGATGTACGGAAAGTACGAGCAGAATCAGGTTGACAACTGAGTGTCAAGGTCCACTGCGATATCCTCGGAGGCATCAGACATCGGTGGACAAGAACCCTGTCATCGCAACCTATTTTTCTTAGATTTCTTACGCGCCACTGCACGGTGAGGTTGTATACGTTGTTGCCGTCGGCAACGTGGCTTGGCGGCCTCTGCAGACGGAGGTGTGGGAGGGGCAGAGCTTCCTGCTCCTCAGTATTAGTCATTGAATGCAGTTCCAGTCACTAAGGCGGAAGCATTCTGTGGAACAGGTGATACTTGGCCGCTAAGATTCTTCTCCTCGGGAGTTACTGCAGTCGACAAATTCAGGAAACCGTCGGCGGCTGAAGACGAAGGAGCAGGAGGACATTGCATCGCCTCAGACTGTAACGGAGGACACGAAGACGAATTAGGGGACTCCGCTCCCTCTCCACACACAGGCACCTTAGAAGGAGCCACTGCAGGAGCAGGAGGGATGGTGGAGATAACTTCTTCGCCACTCACTGTACCACGGACTGTAGGTATCGTACAATCGAGAAGAGCAGGGGGGGGACAACCGATGCGGAGGAGGTTGGCGCAGAAGGCACAGCCAGATCCTCACCATCACCATCCTGAGGGCGACGTCTCTTGTTTGTCACTGTTACAGGTTCTAAACAGAATGCAATAGGATTCTGAACCTGTCGCAGAAGTAAAGGCGGAAAGTCATTCACACGATTATCAGAACTGACTGTGTGTTCATTATGATCCGAAGCAGAAGTAGATCCGACGGCGGGAAGGGAAGGAACAAGATCAGCAACCGTCAATTTGCGACGCTGCACTAATGACGCCTTTAATACAAAAACCTTCTAAGGCAATTAGACTGAACGTGTTCGCTTTCATTGCATAAGGAGCAGGTTCCCTCTTGACCAGTACACATGACACGAACGCGGTAACCACACACTTGTAAATGTGATGGAATATTGCGTTTGACATGCATTTCCACGGAACGAATACCATTATAACACGGTAATCTGTGTTGAGTAGACCAGCTTCCGCGACGGACGTTTTTCACGTTACCATAAGGAGTTACTATGTCCTTTAGAAAGTTGTCATCAACTTCCGGTGGGAGGTTGAACACTCGAACATTGGTATATTCGATTTCAACATCTGCGAGTGACACCATATTCACTGAATTAGCGCGATGCTTGAACGGGGCTTGAGAACCATGTCGCGACAGTAATCTTTCAACGTGAAGGGGATCCATAAATTTCACGTAAAATACGAACTCGTCTGCATCAAAAGAAGCGGTATGGACCTGATCAGAGTTCACATGAATTGTATTGACACGCCAATCGTGGATTTCTAGAGACCCGGATTGAACGTGTCGCGTTGTTTTATCGACAGTGAAGCTCACAGTACCTTTTCGTGGAATACACGTGGAAACCATGGTAGCCATAGCGGAGCGGCCGACGCCGGTGTAAGTAGACGAACACAAACAGACAGTAAAGGCGAAGCGGAGGCGCTAAGACTCACTCAGCAGACAGAACGACACTAACGAGGTAAACTTCACACACGCGACGCTGCGGCAACTGAAATAAACAAGAACCTTTCTGCTCGGTGCTCGAAGCGGAACTGGTCCACGGGTGCTACTGGAAGTGATAGAAGTGACTATAATAATTCGTCTAGTAAAGCGGCCATGGCGTACCTCCTCTCGGCCACGAAGACGGAATGATATAGTGCTTGAAACTTCCTGGCAAATTAAAATTGTGTGCCGGACCAAGACTCAAACTCGGGACCTTTGCCCTTCACGGGCAAGTGCTCTACCAACTGAGCTACCCAAGCACGAGTCATGCCCCGTCCTCACAGCTTTAATTCCGCCAGTACCTCGTCTCCTGCCTTCCAAACTTCACAGAAGCTCTCCTGCAAACCTTGCAGAACTAGCACTCCTGGAAGAAAGGATATTGCGGAGACATGGCTTAGCCACAGCCTGGGGGATGTTTCTAGATATACTGCTTACTTATCTTCGCATAGACCACAGTTCTCTAACACATGGCTTCTTGCTCCAGCGAGAGTGTCCTCCAAAGTGTGGTTCCTGTGGCGTACAGATCACTGTGTGCCACATTTATTTAGACTGTTATTTATTTTCAGACTAGAGGGCAGCGGAATATCTGCCATCTGTTTTGAGTGACATTGAAACGAATGTCGTCAGACTTTTAAGATTTCTTGGTGTGCCCAACTTGATTCCAAAAGTTTTAGGGAGACTTTCATAACGTGTTAACAGGGCAACTGGCTCACCCATCGTTTTCTTTTTCCTTTTTTAACTGTTCAAGCAGTCACATTTCTCTGAGTTTTTCTCTTTTCTCTCTTCCGTGTTTTTACCTCTGTTTTCATCCCTTGTATAACACCTACTCTGCTGTATTAAGGCATGTGAGATAGTGTGATTGTGTTGATCAACGCGAGTTTTCTGTGAGTGGCTGAATGTGTGTTACTTTATAGATTTCCTCATCATTGTGTTTTTTTTTTTTCATTTTATACACAGTCGTTTCATTTAATACGCGTAAGGGCCTGATATCCTCTGAGTTGAGGGCACGTAACCTCCAATATACACACATAGTCCTCCTGATTAGCTGATTGGTTACGTGTATGCCTCCTTTACAGCGTGCCCGTGTTCGATTCCCAACCGGGTTCGAGATTTTCTCTGCTCGTGGACTGACTGTTTTGTTGTCCTCATCGTCATTTCATCCTCATCACCGGCACGTGAGTCGCCCAATGTGGCGTCGACTGTAATAAGACTCGCACTCGGCGGCCGAACTTCCCGGATGGGGCCTTCCGGCCGGCAATGCCATACGATCATTTCGTTTCATACACACACACGAAGGCATCTCCGTAAGCTGGGAATTTCTGAACCACATATCAGTGATAATAATGCCCTAAGGGGATACATCGTGCCGAAGACAGAAAATTGGACATGGAGCAATGGAAGAAACTCATTTGGTAGGATGAGTCCTGTATCACAATGCTGGCAACTTCTGGAGGAGCATGCGTGGCAAGACAAAAAGGTGAGGCCGGCCGGTGTGGCCGAGTGGTTCTAGCCTCTTCAGCCTGGGACCGCGTGACCGCTACGGTCGCAGGTTCGAATCCTGTCTCGGGCATGGATGTGTGTGCTGTCTTTAGATTAGTAAGGTTTAAGTAGTTCTAAGTTCTAGGGGACTGATGACCTCAGATGTTAAGCCCCATAGTGCTCAGAGCCATTTTTGAACAGAAAAAGCAGGCCGCGGTGGCCCTGCGGTTCTAGGCGCTCCAGTCCGGAGCCGCGCTGCTGCTCTGGTCGCAGGTTCGAATCCTGCCTCGGGCATGGGTGTGTGTGATGTCCTTAGGTTAGTTAGGTTTAATTAGTTCTAAGTTCTAGGGGAATAATGACCACAGCAGTTGAGTCCCATAGTGCTCAGAGCCATTTGAACCATTTTGAACAGAAAAGTGAAGAGGTTTGGCGACGATCTGGAGAGCAGTATTTCATGGACTCCATGATTACTCTGCATGATCGCATTACTGTCAAGAGTCATGTGATCATTTTGTCTAATGAGATCCATACCATAGTACAGTGTTTGTTCCCCAATGTTGATGCTGTGCTCCAAGACAACAGGGAACCTGTTCACACAGATCGCATCGACCATGACTGGTTCTGTTAGCAGGAGGGTGAATTTTCGCATCCTCACTAGCTACCACAGCCACGAGATCTCAATACTAGCGAGCCTTGGTGGTCTGCTTTGGAGAGAAGGGTACGTGATCGCTATCCACCTGTACGTCGTTACCCGAACCAGCCACTAATTAGCAAAAAGAATGATATAAGATCTTCTTGACAATAATAGGGGACCTGTATTTATCCATTCCGAAACTACTTGAAGCTCTCTTGAATGACAATACGGTTCCTACAAATGTTACCCATGGCAAGGGGGTTAATTGGTTCAGCGACTTCGTCGTAAAAGCGTAACAGACAGTGTTTCCTTCGCACTTGTATTAGGTAGGTGCTTAAGATTGTAGCGTTTTTGTTTTGCATGTTGGCATTCTCATTGCTGTGGGTTTATTCATCAACTGTCACTTCAAGACACCGAGTTCGAGTTTTGACCATTCCTGATACTTTATCACCACGATTCTGGGAGAGCTAGTGAGAATCTACAATTACCTTTAAAAATAAAGAGAAAATTTAAATTAGCTTAGAAGATATGAGAAAAATAAATAGAATTCGCAAGTGCTCGTGGGTTATTTGTTGTCGTCGTAGCTATAACAATTATGGTTTAACAATATTTGGTTTCGTTTTAGCACGCTGCAGCATGAATTACACTTCAAATTTATTTCGTAAATCTCTTATTGCTACAGTTCTCTAGTTTTTCTAAGCTTTTAGTCGAATTTACATAATTCTTACATTTACGAGCTATAAATATTATAATCTTGGTTACTCTTACGGCGATATGACCAATGTAGTGATCATAAAACGGAATCAGTGCAAATAACACTTTGGTTCAACAATGCTCAATATTTTGCATCTGATTCAATACATTTGCAAGAAGCAATGAATTGACTTTGATTTAATGGAAAAATATATTATTATTAATAATTTAATTGGTGTCAGGTGGACATTCTTAGAGAAATTTAGCGCCTGGAATAAAGCAGTGCAATGGTTTTCCTGGAGACTGAGATATCGCTTGTGACTTTAGACGTCGCAGCGGATCTGTAAGGTCTGATCCTCTGCACCAACACCTGCTGAAACGTTTTAGAGGAACACCTTTTAACTTCAATCGTAACACCAGACCAGGATCTGAATCCAAACACTTCGTCGTATGTGCTAATTGACTGAAATAAAGTTGTTCCCCGGGTACCATTCAACATCTGTTCAAAAATGGTACTATAAAGGAAGAGAAAATTTAAAGTGATTTTTATTCGAACATGTCTGCAGTGAAACGTGTTACATACCGACGCACACAGTTATTGGTTATACACTCAAACCAGAGGCTGCTCAAGACAAGAAAACAAATGGTTTACAACATACAATTCACAGTGATTAATAAAATTTTGTAGCGTGAGTTTCTTGAAATTAATTCAGTAAACAGAAAACGGCAGATAAATAGAATAGAGTCTTTTATTCAAGACTGTTAGTGTGGTGATTGGTAAACGTTCAGTGTAGTCACACCAAGACGCGTCTGACTTGCTCCCGTCAGTGACATCTTCAGCCTCATCTACATCGACTTCTACATGTTTATCTACGTCTGTATCTACACAGTTGAACCAAAACACTAAAATTATTTGCGAGTTTGAAAGTCAATACGGCAGCGATTCTGCATTATATGGATTGTACAAGTCCTTCGTAGGTTTCCTGAGGTGTGTGGCAACAAAAGTTTATCTACGGTTAACACAGTTCCCGTAAAATTGCAGGCCGGTTGTTCGTGGGTGTGTATCTGGCACCCGACAGCGTCCCAGACGGACGCATCGGGATCAGATCAGGCGAATATGGTGGCCAGGACATCAATTTGAGCTCACCTTCATGGTTTCCAATCTACGGTAGGACGATTCTGTCCTTGTGGCACCGACGGTTATCCTACTGGGAGATCCTATCACCATCGGGGAGCATAAGTGTGAAGCTGTCACGGGGCCTTCCTATAGAATCGCACGTCCCGTGGAAATCCGGGAAATATCACTCATAGCATAATACTTCCTCCACCGGCTAGCGTCGATAGCGCGCTGTACGTTTCGAGCACGAGGGCGGCGTATTCGGACACCAAGAAACGTGAATCACCCGACTAAGGGCCACGCTTCCTTTGGACCACGACCCAATCTGGACGATCCCGAGCCCTCTGAAATCGTGATTGACGATGCTGTTGGGGCAACGAGGGTATACATCGGGGTCATTTGCCTCAGAGCCCCATGTCCAACAATGTGTACTGAGCTATGTGCTATGAAACATTTGTGCCTGCATGAGCACAGTACTCTGACATCTGACCTGAAGTAGATCGTTGCTTCTCCCGCTTTAAAATTCGCGCAACCGTCCCGTATCCATGTTCTGTGAAGAAATGTTGACATCCAACACCTTGTTGCCCACTCGTGGCTTCACCATACTTCAGTCACTTTCCATAGGCATTCTCGACTGCAGCATCTCTTACCCAGGCGCCGCTCCTAACAATCAGCGCTTTGTCAAAGTTGCTTATGTTAGTCGGTTATCTATATGCGGCCCGCATCGGCGTTAGAATTATGATCCATTCGTCTTTGCTCCATTACAGATGTTGCTTACAGCGTTACAGGCGCACTACGTCACTAGTTTCGTGGTCGGCAGTGGTCCTAATATTACATCTCATACAGATATAGCTACGCCTACAACTACAAATTTACTCTGAAAGCCAACTTACAGTGTCTGACAGAAGGTTTTTACAGTAGGATTTCGATGTATTCGCGAATGGTGCGTGGGAAGAAACGTGATGGTAAACTTCTGGGACGATTCTGCGGTTAACTAATAATAAATTTTCTGATATTTTTCTAGGTTGATGTTCGTTCCGTGATGTACAAAACTACCCAGCTTCCTTAATGCAACATAAGACTGATCTAGCTAATGGGAGCATTACAGTTCTCCGCCGTCTTCCCCCTCGAATAGTGCACGAAAAGAGCTGTGCCAAAGACCGTCAGAGATCCAAAGAAGCTTCTAGTTTCTGTCTTACAGCAGACACCAAACCAAAGGACTACAGTCCAACCTCAGCAGCACATGTGAATCCATCTTGGAAGCGAACGTATGTTTCCTCACTGTTACGCCTCAGAAATAACATATTGTGCTCATCGACGATCATATAGTTGAAAAAAGTTTAGACAGTTACGTATTTTAAACTTTTGTATCACACTACGTATTTCTCTCAGGAGATTTATTCTAAACACTACCTTGCAGATAAAATGAAGTACCGATGCCCATACTCATCATAAGAAGAGAAAAATAGTACATCTATTCTTCTTCTCCCTCTTGCTCTTTCTTTCCTTAGCTCCGTCCCGTTTGGGGGAAGTCCATTGTCTGGGAGAACGCACGCGATTTATTAACGTCTAACACTACCTCTGGATTTAGGCTTCTTGATCTTAGATCTGCGCTTATAGTGGCTAACCATCGTAATTTAGGTATACCACCTTGTCTCTGGTCCTCGGCAGTGACTTGGTAGACTGAGCTGATGACTGAAGTAGACTGTGCCCGTATGTCCGGTCCATGCCATTCTTGCGTCTTTTCATTGTTTGGAGCCACTCCAGGTAGTTGTCGAATCGCTGTATTCCTGATATGAGCGAGCAAGGAAATGTCTAATAATCTGTTCAGTATCCGCATTTCCATGATATCCAATGACCGCTCAGAACTTCTTGGTGTTGGCCAATTCTCGATACTATGTACTGCAACTGGCCTCACCATTGTGCGGTATATCTTTGATTTTAGGTGGATAGGTATCTTCTCATCGCAAAGAATGTCAGCTTTGATTCTTGCTCGCACTTTCTGATTCGAATAGCCGTCAGTCTGTAGTCGAAAACCTGAATATCGGAATTTGTCTGTTCATTTCTAAAGTTCCAGGAGATGGAATCGTTTCGAGGTACTCTGTCTTGTGCTTGTTTAAACGGATGCCAAATCTATGAAGACGAACATAGCACGTTTGAATTTGATTTTCAAGATCCTCCCTGGTATCCGCCACAAGCATCACATCATCAGGTTATAACAGTGCCCACAGGACACACTTCTGTAAATCGCGGGTTATGGTATCCATTACGGTAACAGAGAGCAGCGGAGGCAGAGCTGAGCCTGATGGAGGCTGTTACAGGGAAGCTACCAGGTAAGATGCAGTGTGACCTCCTTTTGTTGAGGAATTTCTCTATCAGCTGGCGCGCAGCAAAAGTTGCCACATCTCTTCACAAATCCACTTCGATATATTAAGAGCTCGACTATGTTCCGCAACTAGGCGTCAAGTATACGTTCGAACGTGCTCAGTTTACAGAAGTATCAGTTTAATAGCCTATACTCGTTTCACTTCATTTCCGTACATAATGCAAGAGACTCATAGAACATGTAACAAAAGCAACGAACATACTTCTTAATGAGCAGACGGGACAAAAAGCTAATCACCGCCGGGAGACACCGCGCCCAGGAGAGGTAATACCGCTTCTAGCATTGACAATGGCGTCAGTTCGGCGGAGAAGAGAGCCCAGCAGCTTACGCAGGTAAGCAATACGTAACTGAAACCACTCACTGAAGACTACATACCACAGAACATCAAAACTGCGAGGAAGTTGATTGCTGGGTTTCACCCGCTGTTGCAAATAGACCTAGACTATCAGTGGATGTACGAATAGGTGTTCGTGTGTTCGTCAAGTCAGGAACGTGTGCATGCTGGCCTTTGAACACCGTCGTTATCATCCTGGCTGTTGGCAACTTGTACCACAACGTAGTCGCCAAAAAGATCTGGAAGAAAGGTTAACGAGAAGTAATAAATGCCTTGGTATGTAAACGGTATCCTGAGTGAGTAATCCAAAGTCACGGTACGAAAATCTCCCAAAAACATTACAGAACAGCCTCAAGCCTGTACAATACTCTCCACACTTAGAAATTAAATGTACCATTAGGCGTAGGTGCACTAGATGCCTATTGTCATTTGAAAAGAGGCAAAATCGCTACACGTCGGATCACAGACGTCCAACGCTATCTGTCGATGTGAGCAACGGATCTTTGTGAGGTATCTGGCTCTTGATGTCCGCAGTATGCAGTTTCCTTTGCAACGTTCATTCGGGAACAGTTCGAGATGAACCTGCACTCACTGAGAGCAGCAGTTCCTATCGGTTTAGAAACCGATTCTCATTGACAAATTGTGTCATTCGTTTCGCATCTACTATTGTCACAACGTGTTACATGGCCGTGATTAGTACACCATTCCTTGTAGCCAGGTTGAAGAGGCTGCGTTGACATAGCGAAAATTTCGACAACCTCATCCATAGAGTTCTCATGGGTATGCCATTTTGATAGTCTAACAGTCGACCAATCTTACTGCACTTCACCGACATTAGTTAAATCGGTGGAGAGTCGCAAGACAGTGTGACACTATTTCAACATTATCCATGGCACTCCAAAGCGACCAGTGTGCTCTCTTAAGGAGATGACTAATACGAGGTCGTGCTGAAAAGTAGTGCCTCCGAATTATTTATGTGACAACTCTTAAAGATTTTTCAATAAAACAAGAGTCTTTTTTTACATTCTGCAGCTTTATTACTCGTGTCTACATATTAGCAGCCCCCTGCCGCTAGATGACTCCTAATTGGAGCGTGTAACATAACAGTGTGTAAGGTAACTATGCTGGTGCGTGAGAAACAGAGTGATGCAATCATGTTTCGAAGTCGAAGAATTCGTCCACACATGGAGCACCCTATTCTTCAGGGTCAAAATGCCAGACCAGAAACGAGTAATCCACCATCTGCAATGGTCAGACGCCTTGGGTTCACTGTCACCGGTAATCCTCCATACACTACCGATTTGGGCCTACCGTATTTTCATCTGTTTCCAAAACTTAACACCAACGATAATTTCACTTTGATAGTGATGAGGCGGTGCAAGCAGAGGTGGGGTTGTGGTTCTGTCACCAAAATGAAGTATTGGACACTGACGATATCAACATACTGGTCTCTCGTTGGGAGAAATGTATTCATCGGAATGGGGTCAATATTGGGAAATAAACATGTAGGCAAGAAGAGTAAAGATGAACAACGTGAATGAAGTTCGTTGTATTTACGAAGCTTCAAGAGTTTGTCCATAACAAATTTGGAGGCATTACTGATCAACGCGTCCTGGTACTGGGTGGCTATAATTAAAGTGGAGATGGTCACTGAGCTACAATGTGGAATGTATTATCATGTGGCAGCGAAACTCGAGACATGCTAAAGCGTTAATGCGGAATCGATTTACACTGG
Source organism: Schistocerca americana (assembly GCF_021461395.2). Taxonomy (NCBI): domain Eukaryota; kingdom Metazoa; phylum Arthropoda; class Insecta; order Orthoptera; family Acrididae; genus Schistocerca; species Schistocerca americana. Next base: position 164,041,358 of record NC_060126.1, on the reverse strand, counting down.
ACAAAAATTACTTCCGATTTTGGCCTCCAGGTACAAATCTGGCCCTGTGGGTGAAAGAAAAACGTTTAGAAATATTTCTAAATGAAGTGGATTATGAATGGAATACGGGCAGAAAAGGTAAAAGGTGAGAAAGGCGTAATATTGATGTCACTATTAACCGCCGCTTACACAGTTCGTTCAATATGAGCGGCGGAGATGGCGACTAGATGCTGTATAGCGACAGTTTTGCATCTGGTGGCCAAAATTGGAAGTCATTTTTTTCCAACAAAAATCGGTTCCACAGTAACGCGTTAGAATATATATCACGTTTCGCTGCCATACGATAATTACAGCCTCTGTGAGTAGCGACACATTAATTATACCTACAGGGCAGGTACATTGACAGTGAGTTTATATTAAAAGCCGCATCATGATCAGGTACGTTTTGAGGAATAAATACACTGCACATATTTGAAAACAGGCACAATTCATTGTCGTTGCAGTTTTCGCAGCGTGAACTTGGTTCAAATGGCTCTGAGCACTATGGGACTTAACATCTGTGGTCATCAGTCCCCTAGAACTTAGAACTACTTAAACCTAACTAACCTAAGGACATCACACACATCCATGCCCGAGGCAGGATTCGAACCAGCGACCGTAGCAGTCGCGCGGTGCGTGAACTTGATTTCAGTACAAAATAGACAGTAACCACTGTTGTCACAGTTTTCGTAGTTTGATCTCGGTTTCACCATTTTGGGAACGATATGTGTTTACTTTTACCCACCTTATACCCATCTGCCGGTAGCTTGTTATTAGTATATTCGTAATAAATAAGTAAAACGTTGTCATCACTGAGAGCCTCTTCTAATTTCAACTTAACAGTGTTTAATACTATGAGATCTTTCCACTGAGAAACTTGACTACTTCGCTTTATTGGTAATAGTTCTATGACTTCCCCACAGGGAACCACATGAGTGTGACGTCGCAAAAAGCCAATCATATATACGGCATTCGACGCCCCACATACCGTCTACCATGTAGCCACAATGTTGGCTGTAATAGCAACAGGGTGCGAGACTGGAGTTAGTATCCAGTGGTGAGCACAGCATGGGACTACGGAGCGTAATTGAACTGCGTAGTCGACGAGTAACTCACAATAGTGCTACAGTACTAGTGGTGTTGATACAAAGCACAGCAATGGCCACGATAAACAGAGCAAACATTACAATGTCTACAACAACATTTGCCGAAGTTGACATTTCGCCAGAAAGGAACCCAAGGAATTTCGCTAAGTGAGAAGGAAGTGGCACATGAGATATTAGCGTTTCTGTAAGATGAGTCAGTAGAATATGTGATGTGGTATACGCTCGACTGTGTGGACATTGTACATGAAGAGAACAATGATGACAACACACGCCTAACAAGTGAAAGTGATACTGAAGCAGGTGTCGAACCATGTAGTTCATCTTCCTTGTCGGACAGGGAGCCGCAAAACCCGTCCCCAGTGAAAAGTAGTAAGGGACAGTCGTTGTCCAAGAAGCGGATACTAAACATAATTACATACCTGGAAGACCGCCCGCACCACAGCAAAAGAACAACTACGAACAGATTTCGAATACATCCGCAGAAACGTGACCGTGTAGTGTGTAAGAAAAACCACGGACAGTCAATGGAAGACAAAGCGCACTTGTAACATAAACTGGTGTTTGCGCGTTTCAGGGATGCTCGATACAATTTACAGGATGTGCACAATAGTAACCAGCTATGTTATCCACATCAAATTGCTCATGACATAGATTACAATCATTTCAAGGGAAGCAGTGCATGCCGGCCTAACTTCAAACAGTGTTGCAGAATCAAAGACGTAAGGTAACGAAATTTCAAACAAAGTGCCAACTTGACAACGCACAGTAAACTGCGGAATCGACCGGAAAATCTGTAGGTGGGATAAATAAACTGATACCATCGTTCGAATCCTGCCTCGGGCATGGATGTGTGTGATGTCCTTAGGTTAGTTAGGTTTAAGTAGTTCCTAGTTATAGGGGACTGATGACCTCAGATGTGAAGTCCCATAATGCTCAGAGCCATTTGAACCCATCGTTCAATAAATAATTTGTTTTCAAGACAAGTCGGAGGTGCTCTGCCCTTACGATTCTTTCTCTTGTGCGTAATCTTGCAAGGACGGTAGAGAATATTTACGTCACAGCGAGCAAGGGTTGGAAAATGTCATTAGTAGCCAATATTTTTCTTCTCACTATTGATAGCACAACTTGTAAATGAGCCTTACTGAAGATTGAACTTGCGAGCTCGCACTCAAGGGGTTCCTTAGTTAGTCTACTGGCGTATATTAAACCGCAATCAGTATCCAGTAAAACTCTAAAAGAAGTAACTAAGCCGATGTGTCTCTCTGCGTGTGCAGTGAATGGTTAGCGTTGCTACCTTCGGTGTGGAAGGACCCGGGTTCTATTCCTGGTAGTCCCCAGCTTTTTCAGAAGTAGAGCTGCCTGGAACTGGATTCGCGCAGCCTCTGGTGAGATAAACGAGGCATTATTCGAATAAAGAAGTAGTGGTACCGTCGGGTTTGATATATTGGCAACAATAGGTGGAGAGATTGACGAACTGCTGAATACACGTGCCACGATCAGAGACCGATTCTCGTACTACCTTCTAGACAGTAGTCGGGCCGTCGGAACAGGCTCATGTCCTAATCCGTGGTGTTTTTATGTTTTTTGTCGCGTTTCTTTGCATTCTCATCCAGTAACAGTGAGGAAACATACGTTCAACATCGAAGGGCAAACATCTTTTGCCATTCGGAGAAGCAAGAACAAGTTCTCACTTATCTGGCAATACAGGTTCTGTTTATGCGTTGCCCCGCTCTTGTAAAGTCAGTGTCGAGTGCAAAGTCAAGGGCATCATCACTTTCAGTTTTATACGTTTTATTTTCTGTGGCAGTGAAACACATAGCCCGAACATCGCCCTGACCATTCTTTTTTCTCCCGCTCTTCCGAAAAAGACCACCCAAAATTTTGAACTTAACAAGAAGTTGCTCTGCTCGTAAAAGAGCTTACCGAAATACCTCGGTAGGTATCCTTTCTACTTTACTGATCGCTGATAATGGTCGCAGTGCCAGCGCTTCAAAAGTAGAGTTATTTAAATAAAAATAAATATTTAGTACAGCACGTTTTTAAATCGGACTAGAAAGTATATGACAATTATTGTAGAATGATAACCACCAGTCACAATAGAAAGTGGTTTTTATTTAACACATAGCCGGTTTCGGGCTTGTGAGCATCTTCAAGTGGTTTCCTATCATTTGTATGTTTTCAAACTCAGTGTTGGAATTCTTACAGGCTTAATGTAGACCAAGTACTTAGATGAAATAATTTTGGGTATAACGCTTTCAGTTACAGTTACTTTTTCATTTTTTAATTAATTTTGAGGGAGCAATGAGTTACAGCTTTCGGTTTTAAATTTTTAAATTTTTCACCAAACATATTAAAATGACTTGTTTGCAACGTGCACTTTTTGAGTTAGAATGAGCAGTGGTGAGTTGATCTACGGACGTAAATCGCCTTTCCCTTCCTTTGCTGATAGAGTTTAGTGCCTACAGGTTGTTTTTAATGGCTGTGGCTGAAGAACGCCATTTTGCATTTTACTCGGTGACAGGAGGAGTTTCTTAAGACTACATCACAACTGGTGGGATTTTGGTAAGTTTGAAAAGCATATTAGTTATTTTCATTGATAAAATATGTTTGACCATATAATATAAAATTATTTCTCCTGACCCTGTAGAAATTCCTCATACCACACAAATAGTCTTGAAAATCTATGATTGTGAAGTTTTAATAGCTGTAACGATACTTGCACACTTTACAAAGAAAAACCATGCAGCCTATATATATATAATTGATGTCTTAATAGTTCACCTCCTAACTACTATTTGTTGCATGCTTTCCATATTTTTCGTTATAAACCGTAAAAGTATTGTCATTTTTATCAATAATCCACAAGCACCAATTTCCAGGCTGTGTGTATGGACTTCGGAGTCTGTGTGTGCCTACGAGAAATTATGTTAGCCTTCTTATACCAAGTTAAAAACGCTTTACATTCAAAATTTATTTTGTTCAAATAATTATTTTCCATTTTTAGCCCCATGTGTCTAAATTTCACAATAGATTTGAAATATCTTGATGAGATTATATCTTCTATTTTAGTATTTTCTGCTTTTTGTCCTGTGTACATGAAATTTGACAATTGTTTTAAGCATTCTGATAAGATTATATGTTTTAATTGCATAATTATTTACACAGGGTGTATCAAATAATAGGGTACGCGTTCCTTACACAAAATCAAGCAAAATGTTCATATGAACATATACTGACAGTACTCCATTTCCTAGTTATTAATGCAAGTAGACGTTCAATAGCTTTCTGGGTGCAATCCGACAGCTTCACTTATCTCTGCATCCATTCCACCTATTGTGTCCTAGAGGGGGCTGAGTTGCCAGTTGTTTGCATTTGCAATTTGTGTCTTCAACATGTTCATTTGGTACCTGTTCTACAGGTACGAGTTAAGTGAAAGTGCTTTATTCAAACATGGCAGGATATTCACTTTGTGAGCAGACAGCCAAATGTTAATGTACAGGATGCTGCACAGCTGTACAGACGGTGGGTGCACATCAAAGACAGACGAGTCATCAAATCTTTCATGATGCAATCGGGCATGTTGCCAAAGCAGGATCAGTAGCACCACAAACTACGACTATGTGTTGCTAGTATACCTGAACAGGAAGAGCATGTCTACAGGCTGTCAAAGAATAATCAGATATGAGTGCAAGACAAGTGGCCCAGGAATGTGATACACCTCTAAGTTCAGCATGGAGGTATTCTATTCCATTTTGCTAACCTCGTGTGTGATTTACAGAAAGAATTAGACTGTGCATTTTGTTACAAACTTCAAAAAAATTTTGAGTGTTCTAGTAATACGTAGCGCTTAATCGAAACGTCAGAGGTAATACGATACTGAGTCGAGTGCAACAGCGCTATGTACTCCCTGAAAGACCGGGAACTTCTCTCCGATGTATCAAAATTATGATGAAGCCAAAAGCATTGTGATATACTTTTTGTCAGAGCCGTGAATCTGTACTTACATGTAGATAGTTCGTTCTCTCGTAATCATTCTTTATTGCAGTGGCCACTGCAACAATTTTATGAACAACGAATTTCAGGACCGTCTCTGTACGATACTTCTTGTTGAAAACGGTAGGCAGTACTTGTATTTATTATTGAATTATGTATATGGATTCATACCAAGGTTTCCTTCAACTATTTAACTTGAATAACATGAGTGTCAAAACTGCATGTACTGTGATCAATGTCTTTGTATGTCTTCTCGACGTGTGGAGGATGAATAGGTAGATCTAACCTGCACAATAACAACTGCCCTCGTGAATAAATCATTATTTAACTTGGGTTTCAATTATAACTACGACCGACAGCTACCACTTCAACTTCTACGCAGTGGATCGCACTACCACACATGCAGAGTCCTTTGTGCTAATAAAACGCAAAGGGACTGTGGATTAATTGCAAGTACACAAAACTAAGGCGGCGCTACCAGCTCATTTCAGATTTGCTGACACGACATATGATCACTTGCTGTTATTTTACGTGATTACATAATAAACTCATCGAAGGATGTAAAGACTGAATTTAAAGCACGTTACTAAAGTTTAAGCACTAATGGGTGTGCGCTGTGCTTTAGGATTCGATCATACTGATACTAGATGATAAAGTTAAATTCACTTGCGCAACAGAACCCAGAGAAATATATTCCGATGTCAGATTTCAAACATCCTTTTCAACACAACTATGTTATTTACTTACAATTAATAGATGTAGGACTTTACTGGTGTCTTAAGTATGAGGACATTTGTGTAACACAATACTGTAGCTCTGCTAAACTGTTTCATGTATCCATGTTAGAGAATAAGGTGGTGTATGGCTTATGAACTTACATTCCTGGTATGAGGTCTGTCTATCACTGCAACATTTTGTTGAGCTAAACATACATGTATTGACTATGATGTGTGTTTCACCTGTAGTACATAAGAATAGAAGTAGAATCTTAGTTCTTTTATTAATCCATGTAGAACAGTCTTTATTCAGTTTCCAATTATTATCAGAACTCATTGGGTTCATTAACCCCAGAGTAGTCCTTCTAGGACGTATTTAGTATTATATCGTATGTCTTTTTTCTAGGATTTCATGTGTGTGTCTTTCACTTCATTTACGTCTTGAGTGTTAGTATTATATGCATACCCCTGTAGCTGCAAAAACATTTCAGCATTCACATTGTTCATGCTGCTGTATAGAATGAAGCATCTAAAACAATTAAATGTTCAGCCCGTAAATGACATTGAAGATGTTGGTGTAGCTGCAGCAGCTAGTCAGTCCATACTAGAGCTGACAGCAGAAACTTTGTAGCAACACAGATTATTACCAGTTGGCAATATACTGTGATTGCAAGCGAGCAGACAGACCTTACCACTCTAAGTACTAGAGAATCCAACAAAATAACTGAGTTGCGCTAAGCTCAAGAACAGGTTACTCTGGAGATGAAGACCTGCCTACTGATATGAACTAAATCAGAAACCGACAGGAAAGTTACGATTCTACGGTAGACAAACTTGCAGAGCGTAACATTTATAGTTAAATAAATCCAGATCTGAAGAGCAGAAATAATGTTTATCAACTGAATTAAAGGCATGGGCGAATTCGAAAGAAGAACAAATAACCCAGAATTGAAATCAGAGTATGCAGTCAGCTCTCCCTAACTCACGCAGATACTCAGGTGGAGCACGACTTAGACGAATGAAATAATAAAAAAAAAAGAGTTCAGATGTCATAGAATGGAAAACCTAGATAGTCGAACTGATAGAGGAAGTTACAGAAAAGGTCGAAGCGGGCGAGGGGGGGGGGGGGGCGGGGTGAACGAGGTGTGCTGTGTAAGATATTCAAGTGGGAATCCACGAGTCACAAAGACTACAAATCTCAAGCGACAGACCATTTTGTGGAGATATACATACATGCTAACTGATGCTCACCTCTGTTAATTCCGCTCACAGTGCGTATCCCTCCACAACATTATACGCTACCATCCTTATGGAGGAGATATTACGAAAATATGAACAATTCCGAACATTCGTTCCTCATAAAATGACCGTCACCCAGTCTGATTTATAAAGGGTTTTTCAGTATTTTGCTCAGGTCATGGACTGACCAGCAGATAATTTTTAATGTTTCAGGTTACAGTGTTGATGAAGGAGTATTCATGAAGGATCTCTTTCGGATGTAAAAATGACGGAATCCTGTAACATTTATTATGTATTTGCAAAGGCTTCCCTTCCCAAATTCTGGTCAAGAGGAATACAAGAATGCCTAAGGGAGGACGTTTTTTAACTTGAGCCATTTCCATTCATTTTAAATAGAAGTCTCCGGAAATATTTCGAAAAATATTTAAATAAATCGAAGTACTGGAATGAATCCATATCTCACACAGATATTCTGTAATCTTTGAAAGCAAAATTGCTCATGGATCTCCACGAAAAGCTGGATGGCAACATGGCACAGTCTGTTTCAGCTCTCAGTACTATAGATTTAATAGCGCAGGATATGAGAGCACAATCTACAAGGAACAGCTTTAATACACATAGCATAGATCAAGCCATGCACGTGGTAACAATGAACTACAGTCCATAATCAGATTAGATTAGATTAGATTAGATTAGTTTTCGTTCCATAGATCCGTGCTGAGGAGATCCTCGTGGATGTGGAACATGTCAATTTATTTTTTTTAAGCTGAAATAACAATACTAATAGTATGAATATATACAATGCATCATTTGTTTCTATTAAAAAATTCGTCAATGGAGTAGAAGGACTTAGCCACTAGTAAGTCTTTGAGGCTCCTTTTAAACTGATTTTTATTTGTAACTAAATTTTTTATGTTTACTGACAAATTATTGAAGATGTGTGTTCCTGAGTAGCGGACCCCTTTTTGGACTAAAGTAAGTGTTTTAAGTCCTTGTGCAGATCATTTTTGTTCCTGGTATTGTATGTATGAACTGAGCTGTTTGTTGGAAAAGAGATATATTATTTAGGACAAATTTCATTAATGAGTAAATATACTGAGAGGCTGTAGTTAGTATACCCTGTTCTTCGAAGAGGCTTCTACAGGACGTCCGTGAATTTACTCTACAAATAATACGTATTATACGCTTTTGGACTCTGCAAACTTTTGTTTGACTTGAAGAGTTACCCCAAAATATTATACCATATGACATTATGGAATGAAAGTAGGCAAAGTATACAAGCTTTTTCATTTTTATGTCGCCTATGTCTGCTAACACTCGAATTGCCAATACAGATTTGTTAAGGCGTTTCTGCAGTTCTGTGGTGTGCTCTTCCCAACTGAATTTATTATCAAGTTGTAATCCCAGGAATTTAAGACTGTCAACCTCTTCTATCTGCTCTTCTTCGTATTTTATGCATATGCTGGGTGGAAACCTCTTACAGGTTCTGAATTGCATATAGTGAGTCTTTTCGAAGTTTAATGTCAGTGAGTTGGCTTTAAACCATTAATTAATATCCATGAAAATATCATTAGCAGATCTTTCTAGAACTACACTTGACATACTATTTATTGCAACACTTGTGTCATCTGCATACAAAACGAACTCTGCTTCTGGCAGTGTAACTGATGAGAGATCATTAATGTACACAAGAAAAAGCAATGGCCCTAAGATGGATCCTTGTGGGACACCACATGTAATTTCTTCCCATTCTGATGATGACTGATGACTTAATTCACTAGTCCCTTGCACTGACACCCTTTGTTTCCTGTTAGTGAGGTATGACTTGAACCATTTTGCAGCACTGCCTGTGACACCATAGAATTCTAATTTACTTAAAAGGATGTTGTGGTTCACGCAATCAAATGCCTTTGACAAATCACAGAAAATACTTGCTGCTTGTAATTTGTTATTTAATGAATTAAGTACATTTTCACTGTAGGTGTAAATAGCCTTCTCAATATCAGAACCCTTCAGAAATCCAAACTCTGCTCTTGATAATATGTTATTTGTGGTCAGATGGTAGAGCAGCTGCCTGTACATTACTTTTTCTAAAATTTTTGAGAATGCTGGCAAAAGTGAAATCGGTCTGTAGTTTGATGGTATCTCTTTATCCCCTTTCTTGAATAGAGGCTTAATATCTGCATATTTTAGCCAGTCAGGAAATGTCCCAGTTATAATTGACTGGTTACACAAGTAACTTAGAATTGTACTAAACTCACAAGAACATGCCTTAATTAATTTTGTTGATATTTCATCGTACCCACTAGAATGCTTTGTTTTTAAAGATTTTATTATGGAAGTTATTTCTTTTGGTGAAGTGAGTGATATATTTATGTACTTGAAGCTATTTGTGAAGCCTAGTTTCAGATATTCAAGGGCATTATTTACTGATCCTGAAAGTCCCATTCTATCAGTAACGGATATAATGTATTTGTTAAATAGATTTGCCATACTATGCCCATGAGTTACTAATGTGTCATCTACTCTTAGTGCTATTTTCTCCTGTTCCTTTCTGGTTCTACCAGTCTGCTCTTTCACTATATCCCATATTGTTTTTATTTTGTTCCCTGACATTGCTATTATCTTCTCGTAGTGCATTTGTTTAGATGTCTGAATTACTTTTTTTAATATTTTACAGTATTCCTTGTATTTAGCTAAATCATCAGCATTGGAGCTATTCTTGGTCGACAGATACATTTTCCTTTTTGTCTTACAGGAAATCTTTATTCCTTGTGTAATCCATGGTTTTATTACAGACCTCTGTTTAATTTGAGTAACTTTTAGAGGGAAACAGTTTTCAAACATGGTACTGAAATTGTTCATGAATGTGTTATATTTTTCATTCATGTCATGAGCACTATAAACATCTTTCCAGTTCATATCTTTGAGCAGTTTTTTAAAACACTCAATTTTTGGTTGATTGATTACCCTCCTGTACTCAGATTTAGCAGTCTTGATAATCTGCTTAGAATTTACATCTAAAACAAGGAGCTGCATGTCATGATCTGATAGTCCATTTATAACAGCTTTTATGATATGATTTTGTTCCTTTGATTTGTCTATAAAAATGTTATCAATGGCTGTCCTTGAGGATTTAGTGATCCTAGTTGGAAAGTTTGCAGTGTGAGTTAGATTGAAAGACAACATTACTGACTGCAGTGAATGTTTACTGGAAGATTGCATTAGAAAATCTGTATTAAAGTCACCAGCAATCAAAATTTCTTTGTTTCTTCCTGTTAAATAACCCAAAAGAGCTTCTAGATGATCTAAGAATAGATTATAGTTTCCTGCAGGTGCTCGGTAATTATTTATTATTATACAGGATCTGCTATGGAACTCTACTTCTGTTACACACTTCACAAGTAACACTACTAAGGAAAAAGCTTTCGTTACTGTACAAATGATGACGAAAAGAAACTCTCCACAAAAATACATGTTACCTTGGACACTGAGGATTTCCTTCAGGCAACCCAATCTTACCTTTAACAACCTGTAGTTATTCCTTGAACTGGTACAAAATCTTTCATATTCTTGCAATTCATCAGTACCACTATTAATTCCAAAACATATTTTCCATTAGGACAAGACTACTACTATCTCATTAATCTATCTCAGCAGAATTGGTACTAAATGTTTAACTTTATAACTCATGACTACTACTGCTTTCTGTAAAAGTGATGGTGTTGTAAGCGACGTACATTTTTCGTCAATCTGTCTCACTTCCAAAAATTTCTTATTAGAAAATATTTACTGAGAGCACAATTCCTCGGTCAATCAGTAAGATGTCATACGTATTTCTATAAGTTATCAAAGTTTAGTGCTGTAGCTGCAGTACGTTTTGTGTGATTTTACTCGTTATTTACTGCCGGAATTGTAAGTCACTGTTCTGTAATACATTTCTGTCGTGTGCTGTTACATACGTGCCACAGTGGAACCACAATGAAAATGCCGCTTGTTTTTCCTCTACATATTCTGTGAAGAGGATCAGATATTTATTGAATGCGAGTGACTTTTTAATTTTTACATTTCTTTACTCAGGTCAAATTTCGTTACTGTTATGGAATGTTTGTAACCGAAATTTTCAGTTTGTTGGTATCGGAATTTGCTTTGTTGCCAGTATGACACCGTCTTCATCATTGCTCTCAAGTCACTAAAATTGCTTTTAACGTATTTATATTAGGATAGCTGAAGAAAGTTTCTCGTACTTATCGACTAAACGGATAGTAAGAGAAGACGAGTGTACCAATAAACAGAAAAATAGCTAACACCTAGCTCAGGGAGGCATCGTTCGCCAATCGATGTATCCAAAAATTGTATAATGGAGCCTCTACCAGCAATTGAACGTAAGAAAATCCATGGAGCTCAGATTGTCACTCCTTTTCGTAATTATTTTCCTCCAATGCTCAATATGATTGCTCAAGGACTGTTCACTGTATTGTATTGCTTCCTCGTCGTTGATTATCCTGTGGATTTCGTGATATAACTTCAACTATTTCTATCTGTCAGCCTGGGCTTGTCCTTCCAAAACTTTGCCACTGTGTTTTATGATGTTGTTTACTGTGATTGTGTTGTTATTTGCATAACTGTTGTTGTGCCATGCATTTTGAGGACTCCATCTACCTGAAATGTACTCAAAAAATTTCTATGATTTCCATTTGAGTGAGGGCACTGTCTGTGACTATGTTGATTGTTAAGATATTTACTGTTACGCCTGTTCTCATTACCGCAGTTCTTGTGATGTCTGTTATTTAGTTCATGGTCAGAACTATGGAAATTACGTCTACCACAAGAATCATAATTCAACTCCGAGAACTGTTTGCCAAATGTACAATGTTAGTTGTCGCATCTGTTGTTTCTGTAGTTTTGTTTGTTATGAGAGTTCCCATAGTTTTTGTTTTCACTCGGTACAAAAGCATCAGGCATGTCATACTTCCTGTTGTGACTCTTATTGTGTATTTTTGTTAAACCGTTGGCACTGTCCAATTCAAATTCCTGAGACAGTATTTGAAGTGCTTCTAAATCATCTTTACATCTGCCAGACAATATTTACATGTCTCAAAAGTGCAGGAAACGTTAGTAGTATTAGCAATAGTAGCAGTAGTAGCTTTATTCATTTGTAGACATCTTTTTACAAGGATATAGGACATGTCAAAATATTTACAAGCTTAGATCAATCTAAAATAAGTTAATTCGTATACACATATATTTACAGACTTCTAGTTAGAGATAATCATTAGATTTACTCCTGATATACAATACTTGTTCTAAAAATAACTTATTAAATAATGTAATGTCACACTGTTCACTCATGTCTCACTATCAGTCACTCTATGCACTACACACACATTGTTTTGTAACACTTCACTCCCTACACACACACACACACACACACACACACACGCACACACACACACTGGTGATCTCTGGGGCATTGTTTGCACCGCAACTTCCCATTTGCTATCCTGAAAAACCGCGTCAGCATCCCTCCATAATGAGTGAGATGTTGAGTTCAGAAAGAGGAAGAGATGTATAGCTTGGATGTAAGTATTTCTAGAAAGGAAAAAAGAAGGAAGGAAAACAAAATGAAGCTTTTATGTTGAGTGTTTTATAATCAGTATTATTATTATTTACTTGTATAACATTTTTTTATCAAACCCCTACTCCGTTTTATCTAATTAATCCTTCAGTGTATAAAATATATTGCATAACGGGTACATGTTAGCTGCCTTTTTAAATAAGTGTATTTTTGCTGTTTCTTTCATCTCTTTTGGTAATTTCCTGGAAAATTTTATTCTGTGGTAGAAAATGCTGTTTTGAGTTTCATGTTTATTTTTTCTTGGTAAATGTAAATTGAGTCTATCTCTTGTTTCATGGTCATGGATAGAGCTGTTTGTGGAGTAATTACCAATGTTATTTTTGATGTGTACAACTGACTGGTAAATGTATTCACATGGAGCAGTTAAAATCCCTAGTGTTTTGAACGGATCTTTACAATGAGCTCAACTATTATTCTTGGTTATTATTTCTATGTCTCTTTTCTGGAGTTTGAAAATTGTGTCATATTTTGTGCATTTGTTCCCAAAAAAAGAATGCCATAGCTAAGAAATGAGTGTACATATGAATAATATGTAATTAAAAGACACTGCATGTTACACACTGATGATAGGATTCTAAGGGCATAACATGCTGATGACATTCTGTTTGCAAGTACCTTTGTGTGTTCACACCACTTCAACTGAGAATCAATATTCATTCCTCGAAATTTTGCATTTGTTACAAAGTCTATAGAGGTGCTATCTACACTTAATTTAACATTGTCGTTTTTCCTCTTCAATCTGAAATTCATTGCCTTAGTTTTCTTTATGTTAAGTGTTAGTTTGTTGTTTATTGACCAGTCATAAACTTCCTCGATAGTTTCAATTCCCTTCTTTTTCTCAGTGACTATAATATTGCAGTCATCAGGGAAGAGTATTTTTTCACCATTCACTGGGAATGTCATTGATGTATATCAGGAACAGTATTGGACCTAACATGATACCTTGCATAACCCCTATATTAATGTAGTTTGATTTTGATAAGTGTTTTACTAAGTGTTTCGATCTATTTGAAGTATGTGTTATCTCTGCTCTTTGTACCCTAACTGTTAGGTATGATCGAAACCAGTCATTAGCTACCCCTCTTATTCCTAAAGCTTCTAATCTATTTAACAGAATCTTGTGGTCGACTGTGTCAAACATCTTAGAAATATCCAAAAATATGCCTGTGACCCACTCATCTTTATGAAGAGCATTAAGTACAACTTTTGTGAATTCTACTATGGCTGACTCCATATTTTTGCTACTTCGGAAACCAAACTGTGATCGCTTAAAAGACTGTATTTACGAGGGCGGTTCAGAAAGTAACCTCCGATTGGTCACAGTGCGGGTTGTGGGGGAAGTAGCGACGCCATCTGTGCGTTCACACACTCAACAGGTCAGTCGGCATCAAGCCGTGGTCGAGTGAACGTCGTACCTGCGCTAGTTTAGTTTTTGTGGCAGTTTGAAATGTGTGCTGCAAAAGAAAACCCCGCCAAATGTAAAGTGCGTGCTGTCATAAGGTTTCTTACAGCCAAAGGATATTCTGCAGCGGCTATTCATCGTGAGCTTTGTGCCGTGTACGGACCAAGAGTTATGAGTGAAGGAGTTGTCCATGAATGGGTACGTTTATTTAAAAGTGGACGAGAAAACGTTCTGGATGAAGAGAGGAGTGGTAGACCATCATTGGTGACTGACGAACTCGTTCAGACAGTTGATGCAAAAGTTCGTGAAAATCGACGTTTCTCAATGTCGGAGTTGTCTACTGGTTTTCCATAGATTTCTAAGACTCTCTTGTACGAGATAGTGACAGCAAGATTGGGTTACCGTAAGTTCTGTGCACGATGGGTGCCCAAAATTCTTACCGACCACCACAAAACTCAAAGAATGGCCTCTGCATTAGACTTTCTGTCACGTTATGAGGACGAAGGAGAACCATTGTTAAACGAAATCGTGACCGGTGACGAAACCTGGATTAAGTACGTGAACCCTGAGACAAAAGAACAATCAATGATGTGGGCACATTCAAATTCGCCTACCAAACCAAGAAAAGCCTCGCAAGATTTTTCTGCCAGAAAACTGATGGCAACGGTGTTTTGGGATGCCAAAGGGGTGTTGTTGGTTGAATTCATGGAACGTGGTACGACCATTAATCAAGACGTGTACTGTGAAACAATAAAAAAGTTACGACGGGCTATACAGAACAAACGCTGTGGTATGCTGACTTCCGGTATCGTTTTTTTGCACGATAACGCCTGTCCTCACTCTGCTCGCAGAACAACGGCCCTTCTTGAGTCCTTCAAGTGGGACGTTATCAACCATCCACCTTACAGCCCAGACCTGACGCCAAGTGATTATCACCTCTTCATGCATTTGAAGAAATGGCTCGGGTCACAGCGGTTTGATGACGACGAAGAGCTCAAAGATGTGGTCACAGGCTGGCTCCAGGCACATGCGGGTGGTTTTTATGCGGAAGGAATTTCAAAACTTGTAAAGAGATACGATAAGTGCCTCAATCGCTATGGAGACTATGTAGAAAAATAGTGCAAAGATGTAGTTGTAAGATGTATATATTAAAATCTTTTTATTTAACTTGGTGTATTTTTTTAAATCAACCGGAGGTTACTTTCTGAACGGCCCTTGTATTTAGGTAATTCATTAATCTCTGTTTCATAATTGCTTCTATTATTTTTGAGAATGATCACAGCAGGGAAATGGGCCGGTAATTTTCTATGTCTTCTGCATTACCTTTCCTAAGCAAAGGTACTTGTCTGTTTTAACTGCTCTGGAAATGTCCCTGATGTGATGAATTCATTTATTTTATTTGTTAAGGGACCTTGTATAATTCCTATGCATTGTTTCATTACACACATCGGTATTTCATCTAAGACTATTGACTTTTAATTTTTTAGTTTTTGAATAGTTTATTGACTTCATTCTGTGTGGTTAGAAGTAACATCACTGTATTTAGTGCAACATTATTTACAGGTGTTATATATGTTTAGAGGAATTTTTGAGGTAATTTCTCTGCAATACTTGGAAAATGCTCGTTTACATAGTTTGCTAAGTGTTGTGTATCATTTATTACCTTATCCCTCTCCCTGAGCAGTATTTTATTCTGAATTTTTTTGCCTCTCCCTGTTTCCTTTTCTATAACATCCCAGATTGCTTTGCTTTTATTTTCTGCATTGTATATTATGTCATTAAAAGACTTTTCTGCAGCAATCAGCACCTTCCTATGGATCTTTTTGTATATATGACAGAAATTTAAGAATTCTGGATCACTGTGAATCTTTTTCATGGAACTGAGGTGTTTATGAACTTCTTAATCCCTGCTGTTATCCATCTGTTTTTGTGAGATATTGGTACAAACATCCATACATTTGGAAATTCCTTTTCAAAGTTCAATTTAAATAATGTGGAGAATTTATAGTACTTCATATTCACATTGGTTTCCTTATACACTTCATCACATTTTTGTTTTTCTAGTTCTTTTGAAAAATCCTTTATTTTGATTTCTTATAGATGTCGCTTGTAGGCTTGTAGTTTAGAGAATCATTCGATGCCTGATTTTACTGTTGTTATTTGACAGAGATGGTCTGATGGTTTGAGGTCATTAGCAGGTACATCACATTTTTCTCTGTCCATATTTGTGGCCACATGGTCAATTTCTGATGCAGTCGTTGTAGTAGCCCCTGTTGCACTTTTGACCAATAGGGACATGCCAAAACTTTAAAGGATATTTATGAAGGCGCTGCTGGATTCATTTATGATATTAGTGTTGATGTTTATGTCTCCACACAGAATGATGTTGACCTTTGTACTTGAGACTTTATTTAGAACTTCTGTTAATTTACATGCACAAAATGATTAATTTCTTCGTGATATCAAGCCCTGTTAATTCAATAGCTGATATTTCAAAATGTTTGTCTTCACTTCAGGTCATGTCTTGATTTGAACTGTGTTCCTTTTCTGATACAAATGCATGATCCTCCATCCCTTAAAGTAGCTCTGCAGTAATAGTTTACCTTTTCATACAATGATAATACTAAATGTTGGATTTATGTGTCTCTATAGCAGTGCTCAGTAATACAAACTACTATGCAGCTCAAAGATTGGAGATCAACTTCTAATAGCTGTATTGTATTTTTTATTGTATGTTTTGATGGAGAATTGTTACATCTGTGAAATGCCCTATGTTACACTTTCCAATGACTTGTTTCTCTTTGTGACACCTGGTATATGCGATATTTGGAACGTTAAAATCTGTTTTGTGAGTGATCGTTTCAGTATTTTTTAAACTGCTGGAGATACTCTTTAGGCAGGGGAACCTGGTTTCTGGATTTATCGTAAAAAAGACCTAGATATTTGACCATGTGTGGCCTGAGATCCACCCCCTATAATTTCATGAATCAGCTGTACCAATCTTCACTTCCCAGTCCTGTTTAGGTGTAGGCTATGCCTAGTGAAACATATGTCGTTAGTCCTGACGGGCACCAGAGAAACATGATCAAAGTGGGCTGTCCTCATAGCCATTCCTAACCCCACATTGATTCACCCACAGCTCTGTCAAGGTGTGATCCATCATGACGCCGGAACAGCTCAACAAAGTGTACATTGGTGCCATGAGTCAGGGAAGCTACCTTGTCCAGGTCACCACCTAAGTCATATGCTCCATTCCTGTCCAAACCGTTTCCCACCCTATCGACTATCACTACATGGTTCTCTTTTGCAATGTCTTACATAAAGACCATAGGTGCTCTATCACATGACCTAGCCCTGCGTTTGGCTTCAAGATACTGGTGGCCTGGCACGCTGCCCCTAAACTTTCCTGTAATTGAGGGCCTACACCTCGCCCATGGCTACTACCTAGCAGCAGTACTTCCTTCTTTCTAAGACTTCGTACATTCAAAGGCTTCTTGGCCTCGGTTGACGTATGGTGCACATTTCCTGCTCCTCGGTCTACCTGAGGCTCTTCTCCACTTAACTCTGGCAGTGGTGGATACCTGTTTTTGGTGTTGATGATAAAACTGTCAGATCGTGTTCTCTTTCTTCCTATCTTCCTACCAGCTGCCAGTTCCCAACCACCACTCTCCTGCCCCCTATCTCCCCTGATCCTTATTAGTTACTTCCTTGCTCCCTCCAACTGTACCTGAAGGGCACAGATTTTCCTTTCCCGTTCCCCTATCAAAATGTTCCTACTGCACACTCTGCAGTTCCAGGAGAGAGCCTCTTCTGTTTCCCCTACATTCTCCCTACTGCATCGCCCCCCCCCCCTCCCAAGTGAAAATATTTTGTACAAGATTGGCAACAAATCCCCCTACTCACTATCCTATAACAGCTCCCACATTTCTCACTCATGGTCAGTTTCGAAAGAATAATAAAGTTCAAAGAATGTTTTAAATTTGTCAAGGACACGAGGCTGTAAGCATGTTAAGAAAAAACGACACAAAGGCCTTATGTGATGTGGTTGTTGTTTTTGTATTGACTTAGCGATACAATGACCGAAGAATGAATTTGTATTTACTTTGCTTTTAGGTAATTTACGTTATCAGGCGTGTTTGGTCAGGTTTTCAAACGTTTATAACTCGAAAAATTTAGGCCTATATCGCATCTGTCTAACTAGTAAACAACACGAAAATGTTAGTTAAATACGATTTAGAAACGTTTAATTACACTTTCATTGGGACAATAGTCACTGATAAAACTAGTAGCTGTCTTTTTTAAACGAATTTTGCACTATCTAGAAAACTGGAATAGAACTTTTGTGTTTATGTCACGCAAAATTTAGGGTCGCGATTATCGGGACTTCAGCTAAAGAACACGTTTTTTCAAGAAAAAACTCTGCTGGGAAGCTAATAATCAGTTGTGTGACAAGAACGGACACTACAGCAAGTATACAAAACAAAGAAAATTTAAATTTGACACTATTTCCTCTTAAATAAGTTCTTTTAGTGGACGAAGAAAATACCTGTGATCTCGCTCGGCTGCCATCTTGGAACTGTTAAACAAATGCGGATTAGCTCTGACGGACTGTATGGGTTAGATAAGTACTGATTTCTGAGTACCGTGTTTCATTGCATTTTTCTGGGCTCGGGAAGTAGCATGTTCCAAGTTCCATAACATTATAATGCTATGTTTGCTCGATCTTGTGTTGCCTGCGACCAGTAGCCTGATAAAAATGCTCGACAGAAATCATTTACACTATGGCGATCTCTCACTATTGAGTGGATTATTGCCCCTGTTTCATTTTCCAAATAACCGCAGAGGAACTCTAATTTTTGTTCAAGTGGCCAAGTTGGTGGTAAAGAACACATGAACTGATCAATCAAAGTTGTTGTTCCTGAAATTCCTAAAATATTTGGATTAAAGTACTGTCAAATAGTGCTTGTAATTGAAATTACCATTTCTGTGTGAACCACATTGTTCTCTATCGCACAACATCGACAATTAACTGTCGTATATGGATGTGTGGCACTATTCTTATGCGAAATCGCCTAAACGCCATTAATTTGCGCCGCCACCAAAGTTTTCTGAATATGAATGTACACGGTCAAATTCATCTTTTTCATTGTCGTAGTTAAGATTTCTTTCAGTTCGCCCAACCTTTTCATACATGGTGTTCCTGTACGCTTATTTTCTCGATTAATTTTCTCTTCATTTTGTTTAAAATTTATTAATGACTGATAACCTGCTGTTTCTGAAATCGTACTAGCATTGCGTCATTTGATTCTCTATATTCATTGGTTGATCAAGTTGCCATTTGTCTGGTACGCAACTGTTCCTTTTGTTCTTCAGAATTTAATGTCAAAGTTGCCACTTTTTCGTTAATTTCTTTTACAATTGTGTTAAGCTGTTCGTTCCGTTCTTTTATCTCTGTAGCTATCGCACTCGGAACTACAGCGTTGATTTTAGCTAACAATTCGCCGTTGTCATGGCGCTGATTTGTTTCCAACATTTAGTGTTTTGTTTCAAAGTCACGTAATCTGGTTACGAATGTGCTGCTTATTGGATAAAGGTAATTTTTAATTTCTTTCCTAATCTCAAGTGATAAATTTTGTATTTTCAATTTCCTCCTGTGATTTCGTGTTCTCTCCTGTGATTTCCTATTCGCTTGGTGTAATTTTTTTATTTCTCCCCTAAGAGACTTCCTAGTTTCCTCTTGTGTTTCTTTAAGCAACTGATGAATTAATTCTAGGAAATTTGTTGAATTCGCGCAGTGGGGTTCTGTATAATTGTTTACTGAAGGTGATGTGCGGTATGTTCATTCAAAAGACATTGACACAAAATCTAATTCTGATATTCTGATGTGTATGTTGCCAGTTGTTGTAACTTTCTCACGACTCAGGCTATTTTGTAAGCTTTCGATGGACTGTGGCGACTTATCACCGACCGACTCAATTTCAGAATTCATGTGCTCATTATTCATTGTTCGTCCTGTTTCAGTAGTGTACTCTAAATTGGTTAATAATAGTGGGTCTACACAATTGTTTGCAATCTCATTTGAACTTTTCGTATTTCGTAATTGCCCAAAGTAATTTATCTCGTCCTGTACCGACTTGTTATTTTGCAACACCCCATGTTGTCTTGTGCTCCAACGAACTTCACATTGTTTTCTGTTGTACCAAACATGATAAAACACCATTTCCTGCAGAAACAAAATTGCTACGATGATCAAACAAACAAAACTTTACTCTTGTGCACGCCAGAAATCCACACAGAACTTGTACTATTCTGCCAACTGCTTACGCAACCAAGTAATCGATAATTGTCACTCGATACAAAATTTCATAAATTGAACACAGAATTTTAAATGAACTGTTTGAAAAATAGGTACAACATTAGTAAAAATAGCGCAACGGTATTTCTGCTTTCGATAAATCCAACATTATCTGACTATGTATTACCAAGATCATTAGATGAATTTTTGGATATAGTAAGTGGGTAATTTCTCCACCGCCACAAAAAAATTTAAATATTAAGTGTCATGTAATATTTTGTGTAATGTCATATCTTGTATAGACACCTTTTGTTTACCTGACACGTTCCACATCATTGCGAAGTGTCATATTCATGAATTATGGAACAAGTACTAATCTAATCTAATCCAACAGAAACAAGGAACTATCCTATCAGAAAGGTCGATATGTGTAAGTTCTCTCTATATTTCTATATTTGTTTCTGCCTGAAATTTTGCCCAAGTTTACAGAACCTAACATGAACTTAGCTGTGACGAATCTGAATGCAACTTCACTTTAGGTTAAGTGGTCAACTGAAATAAAACAATTATCTGGCCCTAACCAAAATTTGCACTTACCTCGCATCTTCACAACATTGCTGCAGATTTCTCGAAAGTACAATAACAAGCAGGCAGCGGCTGAGCTAGATTTTTGCTTCTAAATACATAATCAAACTATTTCACATGCTAATGGGAGATAATAAACAGTATGATGTGACAGTAACTAGTGCTATGAAATGATATTCCAAGACAACGATTTTAAAGTGAAATATGTATTCAGAAGGACAGAGCGAAACTTCTCATGATCTTCACACATAACATAGGTCTGAATAATATTATGCTTGATGAAGACAACAATAATATACAAAACATGTAACAGAGAATTTCTATAAAAATCAAACAGCTTAATCAATTAATATTAATCCATGATTCAGGGAAGTTGGGTAGTATTTCTCTCAGTTCTGGGCAAGTTAACTAGCTGACAATAATCATTCCTAGCAGCGCAGTGCTGCGATCTCAAAACTTCTCCTCTTCAAAAACACAATAACGTTATTCAGTATTTATGTTGCTTTCACCTTTCAATGCGTAGATGATATTCATCCTTGCTGCCCTTTCTTCACCTAACAGATACAATCAAAAGTACACACAGCACTACTAAATGCATATATCATCTACCACAATTCAACTAAGAATGTATCAGACTGCTCAGCACAAAGACTGTGCCATGACAGGACTAAACATCGTTTAACAGTAACATAACTTGTTCTCTCTCTGACGTGCATATCAATGACTTACAAAAATCAAAATGACATGCCCACCTTACAGTATTACCCAAGTCTTGGATAGAGGAGCTTCAATTACTATGATATCGGTCAACCTTTTTAACAAGATTTATGCAAAAACGAACCTAAGGATCTTCACAGTAAGTAATCTAAGTAACTGCAAGATCATTAGGGCTGTGGGCACATATTTTCGTCTCACAGTTTGCTAATGCAGGAATGTACGGGGTTACATACACTACGAAATGTATCTGGAGCATGCACCTTCCTAGTTGGTGAAGGCTTTGTGGTGTACTGCATCCTGGAGCTGGAGTCCGTATGAGAAAAGGATGCAAAAAAACGACTTTTATAAAGTCCATGTCTCCTTCTGCATCAGCAGAGCCTTAACCCAGACGAAGCTATGGAAACAGGAAGGAAGTCACAGATGTTATTGTCGGAGTAACTGGTTCAGTATCGTATTTAAACAGCATCATCAGTCCTGAACACTTCCTGGATGTGCTCTACAAGTACTTGCAGCAGTAGTACTTATACTACAGAAACTATAAGAACCAAAGAGCCTTATCCCTCCAGAAAACCAACAGCTAGAGGATCTACAGCTGCAAAATTCAGACGTATTCGACAAAAAGCCATTAGTTATAAGAGGATAGACCTATCACACCAAATTTTTCCAACATAAGACCCTCTGCTGCAGTTTTTATCCTTTCACCTGGTCCCAGGGTAAGACTGTTGTGTCTAGGCAAGACAGCCTAGACACCATGAGAGGAAGCCGAAAAGCACGCGCTTAAACTCACGCAGGCTGGCGTGAGGTCTGAAACAGGATATGTAATGAATGCTATAAAGAAAAGTACGTAGCTTCTGGAATACTTAACTATAATCCACATTTGTAGAACATCGCTCTTTATGATATATTAATATAATCTCAATATCAATTGAATATGGCGCCTTGCTAGGTCGTAGCAAATGTAGCTGAAGGCTATGCTAACTATCGTCTCGGCAAATGAGAGCGTAGTTGTCAGTGAACCGTTCCTTGCAAAGTCGGCTGTACAACTGGGGCGAGTGCTAGTACGTCTCTCTAGACCTGCCGTGTGGTGGCGCTCGGTCTGCGATCACTGACAGTGGCGACACGCGGGTCCGGCGTATACTAATGGACCGCGGCCGATTTAAAGGCTACCACCTA
Source organism: Schistocerca americana (assembly GCF_021461395.2). Taxonomy (NCBI): domain Eukaryota; kingdom Metazoa; phylum Arthropoda; class Insecta; order Orthoptera; family Acrididae; genus Schistocerca; species Schistocerca americana. The sequence continues at coordinate 164,018,476 of NC_060126.1, read as the reverse complement.
GCAAGTGTGGTGTCTGGCGGTGACACCACAAAGACTATGGATGGCGATATAGAAAGGGTGCTAGAAATAAATTTGACTGAGCCATCTACCAATCATTATTGTAGCCCACTCATATTTGTTCCAAAATCTGGAGACAAAGTTCGCCAAGTACTAGATGCCCATGTGCTAAACAGAATTGTTGTATGTGCCAAAACTCACCCAGAGTACACAGACAAACTAATCTCAGAATTTGACGGAGTCTGCTATCTGATAAACACAGATTTAAATGGCTCCTGATGGCAAGTACACCTCTCTCAAGACTCACGGAAATGCACTTCTATTATTTGAGCCAGCTGACATTATCAATTTAAAGTCCTTGTGTTCAGCCTGAATATTATTTCTGCTGTTTATATATCAACTTTGGGTTCATTTCTTGATCCAGAGTTAGGAATCCAACGGACATAATTTGTGGACGATCTTCTGGTACTGACTACATCATGGGAGGAACACATAGCACTCTTAGCAAGAGTATTAAAGACAATTAAGCAAGCCAGGATAACATCTAATTGTAAAATTAACATTTTACATTTTAGACTTGAGAGAATAAGATTTTAGGACCTCTAGTAGTCTCAAACGGGATGGACAGTGAATAGACCAGGATACTCAAGAACTCCATAATCCCTTGGGGAAGGAAGCAGCTGAAGGGATTCCTAGGCTTAATGTTGTTCTTTTGTTGCTTTATACCCAGTCTGTTAATGAATGCGGAGGCACTATTATTAGTGTTGGGTGACCAGCAGCGAGTATCCGAAGTTATCAAGAAGCACTTGTATGCTCCAAGATAAAATACCACTATGTGACTTAGTATCGGTTTAATGATGGTGCATCTTTGGTTATGGCAACGGCCTTACCGCAGTAGATCTACCGGTTCCCGTCAGTCACCGAAGTTAAGCACTGACGGGAGTGGCCGGTACTTGGATAGGTGACCATCCGGGTCACCTTTCGCTGTCGTCATATTTCGGGGCGCACTCAGACTCGTAATGCCAATTGAGGTGCTACTCGACCGAATAGTAGCGGCTCTGGTCAAAGGTGAAGCATCATAACGACCGGGAGAGTGGTGTCCTGACCACACGCCCCTCCTATCCGCATCCTCATCTGAGGATGGTCCCGATGGGCCACATGTGGCCTGAAGACGGAGTGCATGTTTGGTTAGATTCGGAGCTTGTCTGTTCCGGGTCAAAGACTTGGATGCTAGGCAGATTTTTGCCCCGTTACATTTTTGTAATAGATAGTAACACTTATATGAAGAAAATGCATTGCAACCGCTTTATCTCACTTTGCAGAGAGAATTAATCAGGGCATCCTGTCAAATGACCAAGCCACCAAATTTCTGGTATTGTTAATGAGATATGATGCACATCGAAATTATTACTTCGATTTACGTAGAAACATGGCCTAGTAACAAGTATCTAGCCTCAATAGAAACTGGAATACCAACAGTTCAATCCAGCGAAAATCGTATAAAACAGTGAAACATGGCACTTAGGGAAAGGCAGATTTCAGTGTGGACAGGACCTTACTCAGTTACCATTGCTTGCTCAGTTTGTTTTTTCTAAATCACGTACACTTTATTTGGAACCAATTACATATAAGGTTAACAATAAAGAACAATTATTTAATTTGAATGTTAAGACAATATCTAATTAAAAATACTTTAGACAAATTGCATTCACTCCTGAAGGCCTTATTGACCAGAAATTAAAATTATTTCTGGGCTGAAAGTCCCAATAGTAATAACTGAAAAACAATTTGACAGCTGAAGGCCTAGATAGCAAATTCTTACTAAAACATTATAAAAAAGTCAATCATACTAAGAGACAACATCTAATTAAAAATTCTCTAGACAAAATGCATTCACGCCTGAAGGCCTTACTAACCAGAAATTCAAATTATTTGCCAGCTGAAAGCCCCAATAATAATAACTCAAAAACAATTTAACGGCTGAAGGCCTGGTTAACAACTCTTAAGAACAGTTAAACTTCTCCAAGGGACACTAAAATATTTTTTTTAATAAACACAATCCTCATAATGTGATCAAACCAAGAGAGAAATGGGCCTCAGACAGTGGTCCAAGGATCGGCCTTTGAAAAGTTCCTCAACTTCGTAACCGACGAGACAGGCAGCCAAGAGTTCTATTCACTTAACTGGATGGCAACTCGAACTAGTGACAGTTTAAACGCAGACCAACACACTTGCAAAATCTACCTAACGTCTGGTAACCAACACAGCGATGGAATAACCCAGGCAAGGCGGAACCGGTGGACAGCACTGCGTCTTCAGAATCCGATGTTTAGAACATCCAGAAGCAGAAGGAGCCACTACGACTGTAATATCTCTTTATATTCGATGAATTATTCTGATACAATTCTACCCTTGAATGACGTTTACTAATTTTCTATCTTTATACTCGCAGAATCCATGCGCAAAGTAGTTTCATACAATAGCTATGCCATGAGCGCATAATTATTCATTGTAGTACTCTCTCTGGTGGTTGTTAGAAAAAAGCTTCCGAGATTGTCTTCGTGCCGATTAGCCTGAGCATTGTTTGAAGAATTGTAATCTGAATATTGAGATTTATGAAAAAAGGATATATATATATTGGTCCTTCATACGAAAGGTGTGTAACAATTTACATTATTTGACATTTGAGAATTAATGATATTCATCGATATATTGCGTAGTTGTTAATCAGAAGGGAACTTCCGAAAGACTGGATACGAACCTGCATTTAATAATCCAAGAGCTCCATTACTACTTCGGAAGGTTAAACGTCATCAAAGCCAAATATCCGCTAGATCTGAGGTTTCCCGACTGATTATACAACGCTCCCAAAAATACGAGGCATTTTATTTGTACAGATTAGCGGACTGCCGCAAAGCACGAGCCTGCAGAGAAGAAGAATCATCGCCTGATTTCATTCTAACAAGTAAAATTTCTCAATCATTTTGAGTGACTGAGTTATGACTGTGTTTCCTATTATTAATGATTGATTGCTCGAACGAATTGAGAACTACATAATTACATAGATAGGAGGAAAAATTACAGTGGCGACAGTGTGACAGGACTCTCTTGGATTGTTATATAATATATGTATTTTTTGTTTCATGAAAACCAACGAAAACGAGAGGTAACTAATCTGAAGAGAGATTCGGTGCCCATAGTAAAAGATTGCTGATTCCAAGGAACGATTTCAACTATTGGACAAGACCTATACTGCAGAACAAGGCCAGATAATTCCAATTTTTACATTTTTGTAGTTAAAATAATTTGAAATTAATTTAGAAACAACTTTTTTCCAGATAGTAGTTAGATTGTAGAACTGTATATTGTGTGATTTTCGTATCTGGACATTGAACTTTATACCATCTGTGAAGTAATTTGAAAGTTAAGTGTGTCTACGACAGTAAATTTGAAACTGTATTTAGTGACTAGAACCTGATATTGACAGTTATTTAATGGTATTGACTAGAGTGGCATTTAAAATGTCATTGAATCAGCAACGAGACGTGCAACAGCCTTCAGCTGTTTGCGCAGAAGCAGAGGCCGCAGATAGCAATTCTGAGACTGTTGTGGCTAGCGGTAGCAATATAAATAATCCCGCTGGTTCAGAAAACATTCATACAACAGCTGATCAGACTGTTGTTGACCCATTAGTTGTTATTATGCAACAGTTGTCTCTATTAGCCGAAAATGTGTCAAAACGAGATTTTGCAGAAGCCCAAGCGGAAGTAAAACGAGACTTGTCCGTTGTACAGTGAGATTTTGCAGAAGGCCAAGCGGAGGTAAAACGAGACTTATCCGTTATACAATCTGAAGTAAAACGAGACTTATCAGCCATACAAAATGAACTCCAAAATCAGTTAGCCGAAAATCAAACAGAATTACAAAATCAATTAAGAGCAACCTTTACCGAATTAGATCAGAGATTAAATATCCAGACACAGGAAATAAAAGAACAGGCAGAAAGCACCGAACAGAATCTTATTGCTCAAATTGAGCAGGTCCGCCAACAATGCCAAGAAAACAATAGTAAATTAAAAGCGGAACTAACCGAATATGTATCCGTCAAAATTGACACGATACAAAAACAAGTAGAACTGTTTCCTCAAGTAATACAAGCTCAAGAGGACATGCAATGTTCTGTAGCTACGATACCACAAATTATAGAATCCCAAGGTAGTCTAAAGAAGCAATTTGACGAAGTGAAGGAAAAACAAACGACAGTGGAACATAGAATGAATGTACTTGCCGGAAGGTTTTCAGAAATGACATTAGAGCGGCAAAATTTTCCTTCGGAAACGATAGAAGAAACTGTGAAAGTAGCTTTGCAGTCAATTTCAGAGAGTTCCGAAGAGAATTTTTTCAACAAAGGGTTAAAGGAAGTTCGTGAACAACTTGGCGAAGAATTCTCGCATTGGAAAGAAAATATCGAAAGATCACTAAATCTCTCGCAGGAGGATCTATAAACAGCGAGAAGTAGGAAACAAAATTCTCAATCTGCGCGTGACATTCCGTCCACGTCAAGATCCGATGTAGACAGAACTGGAACGTCACAAGTTAGATTCGACATAATGGATAGCCACATGGAAGAGTACGAACAGGATGGTTTTTGGAATCGTAATACCGTTGAGGAAAAGATGATTCAACAGAGACAATTTCAAATCTTTAACCATGACAAAAAGAATGTTCATCCTGTAGTCTTTATTCGAAGTTTCAGACGTCTATTTCCACGATCTTGGACAGAATGGCAAAAGATTAGTTTTGTATCTAGATATATACAAGGATCAGGAGCATTGTGGGCATCCGAACAAACATCTTCTTGTAAATGTTATAAAGAATTTTAGCAGGCTTTTTTAGCTAAATATTGGTCTGCTGGAATATAAGAAAGACTTAGGCGTGAAGTATTATATCCTGAGCCTTTCTCATTTTCTAGAGGATCTCTAAAGAGATATTTTGAGAAATACATTAATAAATCTTTGTATTGGGATGTACCGATTCCTTTGCCGCATTTACTTAGGATACTCAAGTCCAGACTACCCACCAGTATAAGGAATCAGCTGTTATATATAAATGATAAGGATATAGACTCATTTATGATTACGCTTGATCATATTGATATAATTGAGGAGGACAATAAAAGGTCAAGAGAAATGTCATATCAAAAAATAGCAGTAGAAGTGAATCCGAGTTGCAACTCGAATGGGAATGGCAGTAACGGTAGCAGTAAGAATAATCATAACCAACTACACTATCTGAGGAGCCTTAGAAATGGACAAAATGCAAACAATAATTATTACCATAATGGAAACTTTAGTAATGGTGCAGCGAGGGGCTATTTTAGGAACAATATTAATTTTAATCGATATAATCCAATGTATGGCAACACAAGACAGTTCTACCAACACCAGCAGAACAACAACAATAATTACACGAATCAAGCAAGACAATAGAGACAGAATTCACCACAACAACTGATAATCACTGAAGTAGCTGAAGAGACAAATACAAATTGGACCAACAATCAGTCAAACTAAACGTGACCACATCGGGCCCTGGAGAAGCGATCAGGGGATTTGTTAGGTGCGAAACAATAAAATTACAATTGTTAAGATATAATCATGGTGAGCTGTTGACTGAAGAGTTAACAAAGGGTTTAATAACGTGCCATAATGACAGATCGAGTGTTCCGGCATCGGAAGTATTTGTTGAAACAGAGGAAGTTACAACGAATCTGATATTAGACACCACCACTTCCGCCAATGTCATCTCAGGCGCTCTTTTTAGGAGAATTATTAGGAAGAAGAAGGTACCAATTTTGCCGGTACAGAACTGCAAAATCATCGGAGCTGTTGGAGCACGCTCTCCCAATGTCAAAATACAAACACAATTAGAGATGATTATGGGAGATGTAGCAATAAAATGCACGTTCCTGGTAGTGCAGAAGTTATTAGTGGTCTGTATTCTTGGTATTGGGAGTATACGGGAGTAAGATTGTCAGATTGATTTTTTGGAAGGAATAGTTAAATTTAGATTAAATGGAGAAGTGATAGCACTGGATTTAAATAGAAAGGAGACGGTGCATGAGAAATATTGTCGCGGTGCCATAATTCAATTAATTGACGCTACAAACGGTCGTTGGAAGGAGCTTTCAAAGGATTTGATACAACAGGAGGACTTTAACAAAACAACAATGATAAAAGCTAGTGAATCAAATCAGCTTACCGGAGAACAAAGGCAGCAGATTCATTATTTGTTAGAGGCGTATGAAGAGATTTTTGATGAGAAACCAGGAATTATTAAAGGGTATATTTTTCACCTACAAGTGAAGCCACCTCAGACTTACTGTTACACGCATTATCCGATCCCCTGTTCAAAGGGAGATAAATAGAATGTTAGAATGGAACTTGATTGAGCCATCAACTAGTCCATATTGTTCTCCGCTCTTATTCGTTTCAAAACCTGGAGGCAACGTAAGATTAGTTCTGGATGCGAGAGAGATTAATAAAATAATAGTACCTGTAAGAACTCATCCGGAATATATAGATGAATTAATTCAAAATTTCCAGGATGTTTCGTACTTAACTAGTGTTGATTTGAGAAGTTCGTACTGGCAGGTCCAAATGGATGAAGAATCCAGGAAATATATCGCATTTATCTATGCAGGGGGAAGTTACCAGTTTAGAGTTGTCCCGTTCGGACTTAATATTAGTGCCAGAATATTTATTTCAGCGTTGTATTATGTTCTTGGACCAGAATTGCGTAGTCCTATAACTGTGTTTGTTGACGACTTATTAATAGCCACGAAAACATGGGAAGAGCATTTGCACATTTTGGAAAGGATATTTGCTGTTTTCAAGAAAACCGGAATTACAGTAAACTTACAGAAGTCTCATTTTGCTTTACCACAAATTAAGTTCTTAGGACATATGATAGGTGCGAAAGGTGTCCTGCCTACCGAGAATAAGATAAGTGCGATTCGAAATTTTCCATCACCACGGAATAAAAGACAGCTGATGGGATTTATAGGTATGGCATCGTTCTTCTGTCGTGTCATAAAGGATCAAGCCATGAATTCTGAGGCATTAAACGGCTTCTACGGAAGGATGTGCTATGGCAATGGACTGAAGAATGTGAACTAGCTTTTCGAGACATTAAAGACAAACTCGTTAACGCATCCTTATTATATCACCCTAATATGAATTGTGAGTTCTGTCTGTCCACGGATTCATCGGATGTTGGATTAGGTGCTTGTCTCTTCCACATAAGGAAAATAAAAGTGGTACCAACATTCTGCCGATAGCATTTGCTAGTCGAGTGTTATCGCGCTGTGAAAGAGCCTATACGACCACAGAACTTGAACTTGCAGTTATCTGGGCATTCAAGAAGCTTAACTATTATTTATATGGTTCGAAAACGATTGTGTATTGTGACCATCAGTCACTAACCTTTTTGCAAATATGTAAATTATTACATCCCAGACTGTCACGTTGGACAATGACACTACAACAGTACCAATTTAAAATTATTCATGTGTCTGGCAAAGAAAATATTATTGCAGATGCACTGTCAAGATCCCCAGAAGGTTTAACAGCGGGAGATAGAATCAGTAAAGACTTCGGATTTTCCAGTATTACAGTTGCAGGACAATATCATATCTACAAAACTTATTATGTACATCTTTGTAGAAATACGGGAAATTTACAATGAAAAGACCCTTGATGGAAGAAGATAATTCAGCTAAAGGAACAACAAAATTCAAGGGCTAGTTTAGATAATTATAAATTAGTAAATGGAGTATTATTCTTCAGATGTGGGAAGGACAACAATCCACGGTGGTGTGTATGTATTCCGAAGGAATATGAGGAAAAATTAATTTGGTTTACCCACTTATCATGGGGAGATTTTGGTGTGATCAAATGTGCCAATAAAATGGGAGCATACTGTTATTTTCCGAATATTCGGAGAAAAGGGCACCAAACAATACAAAACTGTTTACTCTATCACAAGGCAAAACCAGATAATAAAGGTAGTAAGCATGTTCTGCATTCAATTATTCCACGAGAGCCAAGGGCGTTAATTTTGTGTGATATCTGCGGCCCTCTCCCACGATCAAGAGGAGGAGTCAAATTCATTGTTGGATTCTTTGACGTATTTACAAAATATGTAAAACTATATCCATTAAAGTGTGCTACTGCCAGAGCTGTTGTAGTGAGATTGGTGCGTGACTATCTTCCACATGTAGGTTTACCAAAATCCATAATTACAGCTAATTAGAGATGGGGGATCCGCTCCTGAACTGATTCATAGAGTTGAATCTTTCAAAGGAGTGAACAGTCAGTGATTCAGAAAAAAAGAACGGTAGCTCCAAACGTTTCCCACAGCAGAGAGAGAGAAAGAGAGAGAGAGAGAGAGAGAGAGAGACGGAGCATATCAGCGGCGCCTCTGCCGGTCAGAGCACACTGCACGCCACACAACGCAGCCAGCGCCAGCCTCTGCACTGCTTCAACCTTGGCTGCCTGCATTGTGCAGTGCCCCATTGGATTTTGTGTTTCACATATGCCGTGCCATCTCTGTGCTTGCTCTGCCGCGTGCAGTGTCTGGCGCAGCTTAACTTAGCATCGCACTCCGTCGGCTATCGTTTCAGTCGCACGTCCTGCCCTCTGGGCAGTTGATGCGAGTAACAGGACAGAGAGCCTCCTAGCGGAGAGCATAAGAACTGCTTGCCACAACCTGCTCACAAGAGAACGGACGATTTGTCTCAGAGCGGGTGACTGGTGGCCGTTGACCGCTCCCCCCACCCTCGGAACTCGCCCGCTCAACGCTCATCCCACCGTTCTCGACTCTAGCCAGAGCGTTGAGCAAAGCAACTCAGGTGTCACTCTGGTCTCTGTGGTCTGAGCTCACGGAGTAATAGAGCTCGCGGCTCGACCTGCTTGACTCAGCGCCTCTGCAACGGAGTTGGTCTCTACTGGATATTGTTCTTCGTAGTAATACCGCTATGTATATTACATTATTATGTTATGTATACATCATTTGTTTTTATTTTACTTTTATTTATTTAAACTGATCAGATTAGATTCCTGACGACTCCTCTTACTAGAGGATTTTTAATATGGACACTAGAATTTACGCTTTCATTACGAGCGAACTGATAAACGTATCGCAAAATTTGATACACCAATATTTTCCTTGTTTTATTCTGTGTAAGGCTATATGCAGCACTTTAGTCTTACAATCAAATTTATATTTTTTTTCTTATTCTGGTACGGAATTTGCGATTTTAGGTGTCTTCGGAAGGAAACGTTCACTTTAAAAATGTATGGCTTGCGATGTATTTGTTCGAGGTTAATGAAATTTTAATACATTATAGCCAAATATATTGTTAATGTAAATCTCAAGTTACAACGTTTTCCGATCACCCAAAAAACCACGATGGTGCAAAATAAATCAATAATCAAAAACTTTGTCATATCGTGGAAATTTCAATAAACAATACAAAATTCTTATTCATTATCTGTGTTACTTCAAAATAGGAGCAAATAAGATCAAAATACAGGTATAGTACTGGAATAAACCAAGATTAAAGGGCAATGTGCCTTCCATTTATTTTCTATTGTGAATGAGTGTAGAGTCATGGAAAAGAGCTAGCTCATTTCAGGGAGTGAACGGTTCTGATCCGATCTCTGAAAAGAACAGTTTTGCCCATCCCTACAGCTAATGCCAGAATTTTTACTGGATTTAAATGGAAGCAAAAATTAACACAGCTTGGTATTCGACAAATTTTGACATCATGTTATCATCCAAAAAGTAATCCAGTAGAACGAGTTTTCCGAGAATTAAACCCATTCATGCGTACATACTGTCACACTAAACAAGCATCGTAGGCTGATTATTTGTCAGAATTTGAACAAATATTTAATAATCTGACACATACCTCAACTCACTTTTCTCCAACAGAGCTTATGTTTAGTCAGATTGAAAAGAACTTCTGGATAAACCATCTGCCAAAGTATGAAGACCAGAATTTAAAATGGGAGGAAAAGATTCGACTCGCACTTGTCAATTTAACTAAAAAGGCAATATAACGGAAATTGACATATGATAAACGGATTCACCGGATTCAGACATTTCATCTTGGAGAAAAGGTTTTATTGAGGCGACACTTCCATTCCTCGAAACTGATGAAGAACGTAAAGAAATGGAATCTTATGTATACCGGACCATATGTTATTGTAAATATACCAAATCCTGGATCATACTTGTTGGCATATCCCGAATCGAAAAGAATAAAGGGATTATTCCCGCATAATGATATTAAGAAAGTTTTTGAAGGATCATAGATCTGTGATACCAAATATGGAGAATAATTTAGAATGGAATTTGACTATGAGTCGAATGTGCATATAAATATCAAGATGTTTATGTTGTTTAGAGGGTAAGAGACAGAGAGATAAGTCCTGTGATAGGTTAAGAGACAGTGAGATAAGTCCTGTGGTAGGTTAAGAGACAGTGAGATTACTCCTGTGATAGTTTAGCACAAAATTTTAAGATAGGTAGAAGAATTTGTTAATTACTAGTGTTTGTAAGTGTGGACTATGAGCAGAAGCCATAGTGATATAGAATGAAAGTGCATCTACATTTCCTCAAGACACGACACTTATGTGAGAATTGGTGTGAAACTTGAACAGTGCAGGATATGTAGGTAAATACGCTGTGTGTATGTGCGCTGTTCGCACGAGAAAACAAATGAACTGTGAAATGAAGCAACAGTCGATAATGTCACTGCTGCAAACAATTGAAGAAACTCTCTGGTTGCACGAGGGAAAATTATTATAATTTTTAGATTTTTCATTATGCCTTCTCTACCAGGAGAATTAATTTAAGAATTTTAATTAACATTGTAAGAATAGCATTTTGTGTGTCTCGTATTATGGACATAATTGTTGAAATATATTTCCATAAATATTCATGAGAGAATGAAGAAGATTCTGCGAGTGGATGATTTGTTAAATGAACATACGTCATCATTAATGATATCTATTTGCAGGTGGATCTATAAATCAATTAATTATAAGAATAATGAAAATTTTTCAGAGAATTTATTCTAGATATAATTCCTTTTGGGGAGTCAGTGTCATATGCCTTTGTTTAAAAATTTTCATCAGGTGTATACTTAAATTTTATCCATGATTTCGTAATTGAAAGCAAACCTCGGACAGATTCAATGCTCTACTTCCACCTGCACTATAACAAAACGAAGGTTGGATTTTAAAAAAAAAATGAGCGGAATACATTCGATATGAACTACAACAAAATTTAAATGCCCACAGTCTATTTGGCAATGTTTTGGACAATCAGCAGTTGTAATGCAAAACAACTTTGGTATTGAGGACTACAAAAAAATTCGCGATTTTCAGGACTGATGGATGTTCCAGTCTAGTACAGATGGCAGAATATAAGAATCCACTCCGATTTTGAGTTCAACGATGAAATATGGCTTTCGTTGCCTTAATCCACTCTCTTCCTGGGATTTATTCAGTCAGAACCTTTTCTTATTCCACTTTAAACCTGTTCCATGTTCACATCCCTGACCTTCTGTTCCTGAGATCACCTTGTTGTTTCTACTGCACATTACCAGCTTCTGTTCTGTACCATAAGCCATCGCCTGTCCTCCGTGCCGCCTCCACCAACCGCTGTACGTCGCCTATCCGCTGTCTGTATACAGTGTTCCTGTTCCATCGACTTCACAACGAGATCGCCGGCTACATCGTCGAAAGAAGAATTTTGAAATATTTTTTGGAGCACTATTGTAAAATTTGTTTGGCTATGAGGCACTTTTCCTTCGATCTAATCTATGGAGCTTCTATATATATCAAGATTATTGTATTTAGCCTTTCGTATCTTCTTTAATACCAGAGCTGGGGTTTCTTCTTCCGGGATTCCCAGGGTTTCCCAGTGAAGGCCAGTTCCCAAATGGGTATACCTTTTTTGTAATTACAATAATCTACATCTTCCCTGGTTATGTACTCGGGATACGGGTATACCCCGGTACATGTAAAAGCTACAGCTTAGTTATTATCGTAACTTACTGTCTTAACAGGTTACCCATACTTTCTATAGTACAATTCTATTAATTCAAAATATTCCTCTTTTGAATAAACAACCCAACTACTTTTTTTCTGTTAGCTCGCAAAGTGTATTATCATTAACTTTGCTCGCTGCGAGAGGCAATTCGACCAAGGTTGTCCAAAAGAACATTATGAACAGAACATACCAGTACTCGAGGATCAAGTTAAATTCACTTGCGGTACAGTACTCAGAGCAATGTACATCGATTACAGATTTAAAAACTCATATACATCACAACAGTACTGTTTATTTATAATTAACAGAGATAACATTTTAGAGGATGCTTCAAGAGCATCTCACGTATCTCTATCATACGTGCAGGACCTTACGCCTTCTTATAACGAACCACACTAGAACCTTCGCGATGGTTCTATTCAGTTTTGTTTCCAGACGAGGCATCGAAAGAGACGGAATATGAAATTTCAACAACCAAAACCTATGCTACAGTACAGGCTAGAGACTAGCATCAGTTTAAACTGAATGTGTGGGACGTAATTGTAGGTGAAGGACTGCCAGGGCCATACGTTCTCCCAGCACAACCTACAGGTGCTGTCTAAGGGGACTTTATACAGAACACTGTCCAATAACTACTAGAAAATGTATCCCTGTAAATAAGAGGTCCGCCGCACTTCAGTGTCAACCTTTTGGATTATTATCTCTGGTGGCACCTGAAACAATTCTTCAATACAGCAGACAGCCCAGATAGGGAAACTGTCCATTGGCATGCCATGGAAGGCTGAAAAACCATTGAAATCATAAGGGAGTATTTCAAAGGGAACAACAGTCTGTTATGCTACGTGTGCAAACCAGTTGAGAAGGAAGAGGAGGACATTTAGAGAATTTATTATGAATTTATGTGTTGATTAGCTTAAATCATCTAAATTGCCAACTTTCTATAATACTTATGTTTATTATACTTATTTCTTGTTTTGATGAAGGACACATTTTCCCATTGCCCGTCTCGATTATGGGAGACTGGCTTACGGTTCGGCATCGCCTTCCGCGTTGCGGTTGCCTGAACCCATACTTCACTGGGGGATCCGACTCGCAACTGGAGCTTTGAGCACAAGCCCTGTAAACAGCATACTTCTGGAGGCTGGTGTCCCTCCATTGCGGATCCGGTGCCAACAACTGCTGTTAGTACCCCCGTGTATGGGGTTTTATTCCTGTGATTTTGCTGTCGTGGCCGCTGCGTGGGATTTTTTAAAATTATTTATAGGTCTTTTACGGCAGTCACTTAGCCACGGAGGGGGGTACTGACAGAACTGGTATTCGACATCATATTATACGACGTAGGCACTTTAAATTACATTAACACAATTCACACTTCCGGATACACTTCGTACAACTGAAGTGCAAGAGAATATTACAATAAAAATAACGAATAAATGTCCAAAGGCACCGTGGACACTACTCCGCATATACAGCGTCGGAGTATCTTGAATATTTGAAATTCTGTGAAGACTGCACCAATAGCATCAAGACTGCCTGGCCGTATCCCTCAAGTTGACTACCAAGTGTTTAAAGCAATTCATGACTCACGAGTTCTCATGCTGGAGTCTAGCTGAAGAGGAATGATTTCATCAGATGGCCTGTTGAGCATGGGGGTCATCTGTGGTGCTATTTCCTCTATCTTTGTTTCTGATTTATAGCTGTATGTCTGCTTTTTGCAGAAACCGGCCAATACTGACATAGTCCTCCGTGGATAGAAGCCGAAGCACGTTTCTCACACAAGTAGCTGATCTAGTCCGTGAGCTGCTTGCACCCTATATCACATAATTGAGGTCTACGACCTCATCAGGACAGAGACGGCTGAACTTTCAACCTATAAAGATTTTACTGGATGAGCATTATAATAGTGGTGAGTCGTCTACATAGTTGTATCTGTGAGAACCAGGTGTTTTGCAGAGTTCTCGGCTGTGTTTCCGCATAATGCCTTCCTTTCAACTATTGGGAGTAGCATCCTTATACCGGCAACGAAATCCGTATGCGATGAACCAGTATAGTAAAGTTAACCATTAGTCACATCCGTTTCACCACCTCGTCTACCAACTTGTAAAATGAAATACTTGAGAAAACCTTGATCCGTAATAACAGAATACATTTTTTTTGGCGTGCATACTGGTTGATTAATTTCTGTACTTCAAGCGCTTGGCGGTTAGTTTTGGAGTCCCTCTGCCGTTTTTCTAGCTTTTCCAGTGCAGTCCTTGAATCGATCACAATAACGATGTTCTCGAATTGATCTGCCGCACATGTAACGGCCTTCGCGGGATATTTGTGGAAGTAACATGCTGCTAATCTCCTTCGAACATTCAGTCTCGGTATTTCAACTGTAAAACCTCTCCGTGATACATAGCACATCTCTTGTATCGTAAGCCCATGGAGTCGAATAAGCTCTCTAGCTCACTAAACAAACACGTGACGTAATGTGCTGATAATGTTTAAATTTTCTCCACCTGCTGTAATAGTCCCACTAGCAATGGTTCCACACTGGCGGGTAACACTTAACAATCGAAATTACAAGTACAGAATGAGCACAAAATAGCTCCACGTTTTTAACAAAGAAAATCATGGAAACTAAATAATAACGGACACCGCGGTTAGTTGGTATAATAGGCTAGTTGGAACAGCGTTTCTGTTTCCTACCATCGTGGAGTTAGAGTGGCTTCATCGTGCTAGTGAGGTGTGTATGTAAAGGTGCACCACCCACCGATAACTTCAGTGTGCTTCGAAGCCTTACGAATGAAGGTACCTTGTTTCATGTTTCTGCTGACTGGAGAGTAAATTTTTTTCCGGTCTTTGAACCAAATTGAGGAGCTACTGATGGCGGTTTTTGATAGAGTGGTTCCCTGTTCCCAGAATGAGATTTTCACTCTGCAGCGGAGTGTGCGCTGATATGAAACTTCCTGGCAGATTAAAACTGTGTGCCTGACCGAGACTCGAACTCGGGACCTTTGCCTTTCGTGGGCAAGTGCTCTACCAACTGACCTACCGAAGCACGACTCACGCCCGGTACTCACAGCTTTACTTCTGCCAGTACCTCGTCTCCTACCTTCCAAACTTTACAGAAGCTCTCCTGCGAACCTTGCAGAACTAGCACTCCTGAAAGAAAGGATATTGCGGAGACATGGCTTAGCTACAGCCTGCGGGATGTTTCCAGAATGAGATTTTCACTCTGCAGCGGAGTGTGCGCTGATATGAAACTTCCTGGCAGATTAAAACTGTGTGCCCGACCGAGACTCGAACTCGGGACCTTTGCCTTTCGCGGGCAAGCGCTCTACCAACTGAGCTACCGAAGCACGACTCACGCCCGGTACTCAGCGCACACTCTGCTGCAGAGTGAAAATCTCATTCTGGAAACATCCCCCAGGCTGTGGCTAAGCCATGTCTCCGCAATATCCTTTCTTTCAGGAGTGCTAGTTCTGCAAGGTTCGCAGGAGAGCTTCTGTAAAGTTTGGAAGGTAGGAGACGAGGTACTGGCAGAAGTAAAGCTGTGAGTACCGGACGTGAGTCGTGCTTCGGTAGCTCAGTTGGTAGAGCACTTGCCCGCGAAAGGCAAAGGTCCCGAGTTCGAGTCTCGGTCGGGCACACAGTTTTAATCTGCCAGGAAGTTTGGTTACCTGTTGTTTTATGAAAGTAACATAATCTTTTATTTCTGATGTTTCTGGATTATGTAGCATCCATTTTGTTTCCGGTGTCTCTCTGGAGGCAGATGATGTACTTAAGTATGGGGTCAGAGGATAGCAACGAAAACTTGACCAACAGCTTTGCCAAGTAACCACTCATTACCGCAAATTACAAAAAAAAAAAAAAAAAAAAAAAGAAATAAAAAATTAAAAAAAACATTATTTATAAAAATGACTAAAATCACATCACTCTATAAGTAATCACCCCATTCTCCAAAGCTGTGCTATACAGAAATCCAAACTGTAGCCTAACAGATAGTCCAGTCAAAGACAGAATCGCAGCTGGAAAGGTCAATAAGAAGAAACGGCGTGCATAGTAAAAAAAGGGCGATGTGGCTAAAGTTTGCAAGTCCAAGAAGAAAGGACTTCCCAGAAAACGTCGATCAGAATTTTCTTCTGTGGGTACTCATGGCAGAGTGTCAGACATTAGCTGTTCCGAAAGTAAGAATAGCTTGGCTGCCCTTAATGGTAGTTCAGAGACTGGAGGACCTCTAAAAGGCGAAGACCTTCCACCGTCAGCTTCCTCCCAAGAGGATGATGAGGACTCCCGTTTAGAACTCCCAAGAAACGTGGAGAATCTCAAAAAGATGCCAACAGACCACATCGAATAAGACCAAAGAATCCGCAATAGTCTCAAAGGCATCCTTATCGTGCTGAATACCATGTAAATGACATTGTATTGATGAGGTATCATGCCGGCCAATACCCAGGAAAGATAGCCAAAACCGATGGCAGTTATATTTGCTTGTTCGCCATCGTCAAAATGAAAAAAGCTGGGGATGATCGAACGAAGATGATTCAGTTTTATACAACCAAAGAAAAACGGTGTCGAAATTGAACTCACCTATTCAAATAAATGAGCCGCATTCATAGTCGACTTAAAAATTCGAGTTAATTAAATCTGAATAACTATAGGTAGCTATAATAACATACGGTATTTATTTTTCTTGAAGAATTCATTGTCTGTTCATACATTACAGTTCATGCTGCCGTTTATACACTGATAGAGAATTTATAGTTGTTCAAGTAATCTTGAGCAATTTACTTTTTGAAGAATTTATTCTTTGAAAAGTAAGGTAACCAATTTTATAAAATAAAATGTTTGTCCTAGAAAAGATTAAATTTTAGCTTATGTATGAAAATGTGATTTATTGTATTAAAATATTAAAAATTATATTTTATTTTAAAATTTATGTTTGTAGCATTTTTATTCTGGTTTTCTTCCGATTTCTGCTGTAATAAGATACATTGTTTGTGCTTCATGCAAGTAAGCATTACAGAGAGGGAGAGAGAGAGAGATAGGGAGAGGGATGGAATCTGATAAAAAATTAGTGGAGTTCACAAACATCACCACTTAGCAGCTGGCTCAGCACATTATCGGTCATCTCCACCAATGATGCGTGAAAGTCACTTTCACACTAGCTCAAGGTTCCACTCTCTCTCTCTCTCTCTCTCTCTCTCTCTCTCTCTCTCTCGCAGTTTTGTATGTGTGAAGAAAGGAAAGAAACATTTCATAAAAACAAGATTATGTTTTGATAAAAACGGTCACGCAATTCGTGGATTAAGATAGATGAATTCATGACTGCAGTATTATTAATGTGAAGTGTGAAACGCAGAAGTTTGTATGTCGAAGGGCTGGCCAGGATGGCCGAGCGGTTCTAGGCGCTACAGTCTGGAACCGCGCGACCGCCACGGTCGCAGGTTCGAATCCTGCCTCGGGCATGGATGTGTGTGATGTCCTTAGGTTAGTTAGGTTTAAGTAGTTCTAAGTTCTAGGGGACTGATGACCTCATCCGTTAAGTCCCACACTGCTCAGAGCCATTTGAACCATTTTTTTGTATGTCGAATGGTGTGAACTTACAGAGTTTAAGTAATGATGCTTACGTAAATATTTTGCACGTAGCTTTAATTCAAGTGAAGGTTACATACGTTTTCTACAAAGCGAATTCTGTACTATTGGCAAATATCTTTGACACGGCGCCAGTTTTACACAATTCAAGTGAAACTTACTTTTTTTTATCGTCATGTAAATATTGTAGTATTGGTAAATATATTAGGACATGATACCATTTCTGCCTGTGCTCATTTTCAAACGTCTCTACCACTGATGTATGGAGATCACTTTCCAACTAGCTCAAGGTCTCTCTCTGTTTGTCCACAGAATTCAAGTGAACCTTATGTAAACGCGCAGCTACACTGCGATTAGCTGTTTCATTTTAATGACCGCTGTGATTGACTCGAGTGATCGACAGGTGGGAATAGTGGGGGACAGGGAGGTGTTAATAAGCACGCCTGGGATAGTTCTGCACTCTCGGATTTTTTAAAAAATATGCTACTACTGCCACTGTCATATTGGATTTTTAAACGTCCTGCCAGTGCTATATCACTTTATATAATTTTCTGGCAACGCCATCTTGCATTTTTTTAAGTTTCACGCCTGCAGTGCGGACTAACGGCAGCTGCTTGAATTGTGCATCACGTAGTAGATACCCATACTACTTCAGTTGGTAAGATTTCCTGGAATACCCATGTGATTGAGGTACGTTTTTGTATTCTTCTTGTGTTTTATGACAAGCAAGTGCATCAAATCGTTACGTGGAGTTGAGTTGCACGAAGGACCATCTTCTGCACGACTTCAAATAAAACTGTTGGGTACTGGCTTAGTGTGTCAAGAGTCACTAAAGTAGACCATGAAAATGATAATCGTCGATTTTGACAAACTTACAGCACGGAGAAAGAACTTCTTCCTACAAGCTGTGAATGCCCTGAAGATATTCCTATTATTGCTGTTAACCAAGAGAATTTTACAACCACTAGTCTACTTGACCTACCTTCTCCTGAATGATGGATTATAGCTGTTGCAACACGGAGTGAGAAATCCTTATGAAGCACCACACCACTAGACCAGCCCAGGAAATTGAGGTCTTAAATTGCACAGAAAGTTACTGGAGCAGTTCAGAGCTACAGTAACGGTGAAACGTTCCGAACTGTGTAAAAATGATACCCAATGCTGTTCCTTACACCATGAACCTTCAGTCCAATACAATAGTCATCGAAGAAGTGAACAATTGCAGTTTAAGCTCCTGTCAACGACGAGGTTTTGGAGCCCAAGCATCGATACGACAATTATAAATAATGAAAATAGCGTTTTCTCTTACGAAAATCACACCATCTTCTTCAGAGCGGATTTAAGGGTACAAGGAAGCTGAACAACTATTTGAATCTGATTCCTCCCTAATGCTGGTCAGGTTTCATCTAGCTCACAAAGAAATCATTGATACTCTTGCATGTGTTATTAACAGAAGAGGCACTAATTGATTTACTGTCTGGGTAGTTCATCGACTACAAAATACGCCAGGGAACCGAAGAAAATGAGTCATTTAATTATGCTTGGCTTTCATTTAGATCTCAAATAACGCACCACTTATGTCGAAATGGAAAACTACTCGTGAATGGAAGAAACCAGGGGACAGGGAAAGCCGATGGAAGACGGCCCATTGCTCTTGCAGCTGCTATGAGTAACCGGTCTGCCTTGAAATTGTAGGCGATGCGTGTGCAGCGGTGATGGAAAAATATGAACTCGGAAGCCGCGCTTCCTGGATAACGCGTTCCGCGTCTCATGTACCGGTGAACTTTGCAGCCGAGGTCCTTCTGACTTCCTGCCCTGTGGCGGCTGTTATGTGTACACTGGAGCCTTGTATATATAAGGCAACGCTTAACGAAACCTTGTCGAATTGGTCTCTCATTGCGCTGGAGCGTACAGCTCCCTGTGACACCTCCACAATGATAAAACCTCTGTGCAGGACTCAGGACCCGATCCTATATGCTTGACTTTACGGATATTGCATTTACCGATTGAGTTATCCGGGTATGAGGCACTATTCGCTTCGTAGACTCAGTTCTGGCAGATTCAGTTCTGTCTATGAAGGCAGATGCTAGTTTTAATAGTTCGTTCGATGAGATCGTTGGCTACTAAGGGCAAGGATTGGAATCGAAGATGTGAACGATGCGGGCTAGTTCCGGACGAAACACAAAAATACATCCTACGGGCGTACCCGCACATTTTCCGGTTACCTGAGATTTATACTCCTTCAGTATTAAGTATCCGTATTCTGCACATTTTCCTTCCCATTTAACAAGAGTGAGGGATGGCCAGCAAATGAACTAGGACTTGGTAGGGGTGATTAAAAACGTGTATACGAAATATTGTAACATATACGGCAAATTTGTTTTGCATGTTTCCTTCTACGGCAGAAATTCGTATGCTAAGTCAGGGAAAAATCACCGTGAGCACTGAGGGAATCATACCACAACAGACGCTCCAGACTGAAAATAGTCATTTGGTAAAACACCATGTGTTGAGGCATGAAGATATTTGTAACTGCCTGCTGCACACCTTCGTCCGACAGGTATCGTCGACCCTTCAAGGCCTTTCTTAAGGGACCGAAGGTGTGAACCGCATGGGAGAGAGATCAGGACTGTTCGCATCTCATGGCCTAGTGGCTAGCGTCGCTGCCCCTGGATCATGGGGTCCCGGGTTAGATTCCCGGCCGGGTTGGGGATTTTCTATGCCCCGGGACTGGGTGATTGTGTTGTCCTTATCATTCCATCATCATCACCTTCATCATTTGTGACAGCGTCGAGATTGGATAGTGAAAAAAATGGACTATGTAAGAATTGGCACATTGTACGGGCGCTGATAACCGCGCAGTTGAGCGTCTAACAAACCAAACATCATCAGAGATCAGGACTATAGGGCGGCTGGTCGACGGTCTACCACTTCAGTTGGGGTAACTCACGCGTTACCACATTTTGGGTATAGAAACGTCCGTTATAATGAAGCAGCAGCACCCGTTTTCGCGGTTTTCCCGGAAGTTTCGCCTTAATTGCACACCGTGATTTCTCCAGCATTGCGGCGTACCGTTCCCCAGTGATGGAGACATCAGGTTCCTTAAAATCAATAAATAATGACAAACCGGCCCGGTATCATAGAAGATGGCGAGAATCACCTTTCCGCATATAGCCGTCTCTTGAATTTCACGCGAAGCGGGGAAGATGGATGACACTACTGTATCGTTGACGATTTCCACTATGGTTCCCAATGGTGGATGCAGTTTTTGTCACCTACAACAACAAGGAACATGTTGCCTTCAACGCTGAAACAGAATTTGAGGCAACTTCCCACAACGGTGGTTTTCGACAAGCATGTTCTTCATTGTCCGATGGATATCTGCCTGTGTTTGTCCTACGGCAACCAAGAACACAATAAAAGCACCTTGGACCTGTTTTGACTCATTTGGTAATAACATCGTCATAGTTCGTGTTTCGCAATTACCACACGCACGTCGGAAAGAGAGGAACAACACATTAATCACGTGGCTACATGTCGGTGCTTCTACATCTACACTGGAGTCGCGCTACAGTGCATATAAGCCGCAGCAACGCCCTCAAACGGAAACCTTTTGATCTCATCTTACACAAATGATTAAATTCAAAATTTTTAATGACCACGCATTCCACGGGGTATTACTACAGAGAGGCGTGCTCGTACTTTCAAAAGCCAGCGCGTGCAGCAGTGCTATGTAGTCCGCACAGGACGCCTCAGACGTGTGTGTGTGTGCGTGTGTGTGTGTGTGTGTGTGTGTGTGTGTGAGAGAGAGAGCGAGAGAGAGAGAGAGAGAAAGAGAGAGAGAGAGATAACCGCCAGAGCCCGCCTCAGTCTATTTAAGGCTATCCGAGCTACTCTCGGCCTCAGTTCCCTATGTGTACGCAATTGGTTCTTGCTGAATGTTACTTAAATACTGTGTTCAAGACGTTAACGCTTCCATGCAATAGAGTTTTGTTCAATCGACTGGTAGTGATGTATTTATACCTACTTCCAACATAATAGACAACGAGTGTGGTCCATTCTCGTAGCAAAGTTCTCCTCTGGTTGGTCCTATGTTTATTCTCACATTGACTGGCAGTGTTACTGAGGACATTTTACGTCGGTTAGTCGAATAGCAAGCATCATTGGCCACGGCGAATCACAGGCGCTGATCAATCAAATTCAGGTACTTCAATCATTGGCTTCTGTTCTGTCTAATCGGCATGCTCCTCAGCCTGTGTCGCCTGCTGTTTTGCCCTCCGCGGCCCACACGGTTTATCGGCTCCCCTTTTCTACATAAGATAAGTCCGTTGAGGAGTACGCATACGAGAAACGTCTGCGATAATACTCTCAAACGTTTGGGATTACTGACGCTGTTTTACGTCGTGCCTTGTTCATTTCATGGATATCGCCAAGAGTGTACCAAGTCTTATGTCAACTAGCCCCTTTGGAGGATCCATCTTCTTTAACGCTGGACCAAATGTGATAACATCTTTCGAAATACCACTACAAGCGCACCAGTTTTATTGCATCCTGGGCTCAGGTTTATCGCTGTAGGAAGCAAGCACATCAATCCTATCGAACAAGGGCTGCTGAACTCCACGGGTTAAGTCGTCATTGTCATTGTGTGGCCGATGTACATAAAGAGACGTATGCTGTTCAAATGGTGAAAGGTGTTATCATTCGTTTACTGCCGGATCGCGAGTTGCTCGAGCGTGCTCTCCAGTGTGAAAATCCATTCCTCTCCGAGGTTTTAGCTACCATGCAGTCGTTCGAGATGTCGCAAGCTGCAGGTGACCAACTTGTGTCATGGGGTTAGAGGTAGCGGCGACCCAGCACTCTCCTCCACACTAAGCTTCAGATAGTTCTCAGAAGGCCGGCCGCTGTGGCCGAGCGGTTCTAGGAGCTTCGGTCCCGAACCTCGCTGCTGCTACGGTCGCAGGTTCGAATCCTGCCTCGGACATGGATGTGTGTGATGTCCTTAGGATAATTAGGTTTAAGTAGTTCTAAATCTAGGGGACTGATGGCCTCAGATGTTAAGTCCCATAGTGCTTAGAGCCATTTGAACCATTTGAAGTTCTCAGGGATAAACATGGTTCAGTCGCAGCGTCAGACCGACCGGCGTCGTTGCCAGCTGCAGTCGCACCAATAAAAGTAAACAGGCCAGTAGGCAGCAGGAAATGCGTTCCCGCTCCCGTCACGCCCCAATTGTTTCATTGATCATGAGCACCCAGACTGCCCAAAACGCTGGGCTACCTGTAATAATTGCAAGAAAAAAGGTCACAATGCTCCTGTTTGTAATGCAAAAGTTCGGCACAGCAATCGTGCTGCCGATATGGACGTAAATACTGTATCGGCTATTTCTGTTGCGCCGAATCAGCTTTTCATTGATGTTATGGTTTTTTCGTAAATTTCGACAAATGCAAGTGGATAAGGGAGCTGGAATCACGTTTTGAAACTCACGAACTTACAAGGACTTGGGTTCCCCCCCTCGTCTCCCTGTATTACGAATGTTAGAAATTTCGATAGAGTACTCCTGTTCTCGGCAATTCCCTGTCCCAGTAGTCCGGTAACTTACATTTTTTTGTACGTAGAATCTTTTTGGATTATATGCTTTTAAGTTGTTTGGTTTTATCACTGTAGATGAAGTGAATATACTGTCTGTCGAAGTGCCGTATACACAGTTAGATGCATTACGTTCTGAGTTTTCCTATTTGTTATCTCCTGGACTGGGGTGTGCTAATAATTTTCAAGCACACATTACCACGAAACCTTCCGCTCGGCCTCGTATCTTCTGGGCCCGACTTGTTCCAGTGGCCAGCAGGGTACAGGTCAAAGATGAGTTAGATCACCTCACGGAATCCGGCGTGATTCGGTCTATTGCATCAAGAGAATGATCTACCCCTTACTTGAGTAAGGAAGCTGGTGGGCCGCTTACGCCTCTGTGGCGACTGTAAAGTTTCTGTGAAGGCACAATCTATGGTCGGTAAATACCCGACATCGCGACCGGACGAACTCTTTGCAAAGTTATTAGGTAGTCCATATTTCTCAAAAATTGGCTTGTCGGATGCCTGTCTACAACTCTCATTACACAGAGTCAAATCTTATGTTAGTTGCCAATATCCGTTTTGTACTCTACCAATACTTAATGGTTGCCTTTTGGAATCACCAGCGTTCCCGCTATTTTTCAACGACTTTCGCATCAGAGCGACTGTGCTGGGTTGTGCAAACTATTTACATGAAATTGTAGTTTTCGGAGCCTCCACTGAGGAACACATACAAAAATCCCGCACTTTTCTTTTCTGTCTTCCAAGCGGAAAGGTTGAAGTGTAATTTAGAAAAATGTCGATTTTATTCAACCCTCTATCGTTTATCTTAAGTTTGACGTTCCTTACGTTGGTCTCAGACCCCTGCATCACTACTTTGCTGCTATTGTGTCGCTTCCATGCCCTTCTTCAGAAAATAACTTCAGGTTTTTCTAGGCAAAGTCACCTACTAAGATAAATTTTTACCTGGTTCAAAATGGTTCAAATGGCTCTGAGCACTATGGGACTTAACTGCTGAGGTCACCAGCCCCCTAGAACTTAGAACTACTTAAACCTAACTAACCTAAGTACACCACACACATCCATGCCCGAGGCAGGATTCGAGCCTGCGACCGTAGCGGTGGCGCGGTTCCAGACTGTAGCGGCTAGAACCGCTCGGCCACACCGGCAGGCAATTTTTGCTTGGGGAAGCGACAATTGCACAGTAGTTACATGCGTTGCTGTGCAAAGGGACTCAGTTTCGCCGATCACCGAGTTGTGAAACCGCGTTTTCCACCCTTAAGACCATATTACAATCTGCGCCCTGCTTAGCGACATACCAACCACGCCTCCACTTGGCTTCAAAGTACGGATTGGCTCATAGATATCCCGATGGCTTCGAGCTGCATATTGCTTACGTCTCAAAACCGTTGACTCCTGCTCAAACTACGTTCTCTGCGATAGAAAAGGAAGCTTTGACCATTGTAGGCCTATATGCTATGAACAAGCACGATGTTTTTCTCTATGGTACCAAATTCCACATAGTCATCAATCAAAACCATTGATTTCCTTATTCAGTCCTTTTGCTTCGTTACCAGATAAAGCGGGAAATCGAATTAAACACTGGGGTGTCCTTTCGCGGCATGACTACGAGATCCATTTGCGCTCTATGATTGAAAACGCAAAATCCGATGTTTTGCCGCGTGTGCAGGCTGGTTCGGACCCAGGAATTGGACAAGAGAAATTGCTTTGTTTCCTCATTGATGTTGCCGCACTGCAGACGGTTGATGGTTTCCCTGTACGTAGCACCTGATAAAGGGGCTACTTTAGCAGATACTCTGAACACTTCACCTCTCCACAAAATGTTGATGATTTTGGACGTTATTCTCTTCGCTATCATTCTCGGTATTGGAAACGGCTGGGCAGTATAATAAGCTTTAGCAAGGATGCATGAGTTGATATACTTTGTTCTTTGACCTTGGTTCATATATCGAGTTAAATTCTCTATAATGGCTCCTTGCACTTTATCTGCTGCAACTTTCCAATTTAAAGCCGTTATTTTCATGGGGAATGCTGTCAGGGTGATCCCAAGTGTTTTATGTTGTCGGTCTAATTTTGTCCACTCGACGTTGATATTATCAAAACCTCTGAGATTTAACATCTTACTTTTTTTTCGTTTGCATTGGCTCGAGATGCTCTACGGTACGAATCAATTACTGTTGCTAGCGTGGTTATCTCGTCATTGTTCCTTATAATGACCCCTATATCGTCAGCATAGGCTTTACCTTCGATTCTGTTTTGCGGAAGGTCATAACATTCGTACAACAGGTTGGACGGATTCACCACCTTCTCGTGCATCCGGCTCCCTTCATACTTATTACATCTTTCGCCATCCATTCTCAGTTGTGAAGGTGCTCTCCTTGTATACGCGGATCACCCGGCCACTCGGGTAGTGATCTCCTTAATGCTTCGTTCGAATGTTCTCCGGTTATTACACGCAGATCATTGGGTGTATCAAGCACCAAAACATTGGCCCGTTGACACGTGTTTAGGCCCGGCTAGTACCATGACGTTATCCGCTTGCTTGCCTCCTGCTCACATTGTTCGAGCGCCAAGCAGCTCTCCGGGCGTCGTTGGCTCCTTGGCCAACTCCTTCGCATACATCAGACCGAATACCTGTGTATTTCGCTGGTACCTTTCTCAACGCGTATCGGCTGTTGGTCTTTGACGCATATTCTCATTTTCCGTATGTCTTTCATTTTGTTTCCACATTCACAACTATCACCGCAGCAGCCTTATTCAAAATTTTTCACTCGAAGGCCTGCCCACGCGGTTACTGTCCGATAACGATCAACAATTTTCATAGCAAAAGTTTGCGGAATTTTATGATTCACATGGTATCCATCATATCCACGCCCCGCCATTCCATCCACAGTCTAACGGTGAGGCGGAACGCCTAGTGCGAACGTTCAAAACTCAGATGGAAAAATATGTTGCCATCTCTTCGTACGACGTTGTCTAATATCGATTTCTCTCTCCGTTCCGTTTCAGAACGTTCGGCTAGAAGAGCCAGGAAGAGCTACTCCACGGGCGCGAGCCGAGGACACTGCTATGCCCCCTGTGCCTTTACCTGGACGCCAAACCGTGCAGCCACCGCTCCTCTTTCGGTCGCGTGTGCTGTTTGGGCGAGCGGTTTCGGACGTCGCCCTAAATGGATTCCAGCTGTCATCGCCAGATGCCGGGGGGCGGCGTCCCTGTGACATCTGTACGGAGGACGGCCTCTGCTCGAAGCAGCATGACAGTTTCGCCTTCGACTGGACGGGCGAGCATCCCATGATGTTACACTATCGCCTCCGAGCCCGTCCTCATCGGTCGTTAAATCATCTGCTGCTGCCGGTTCTCCACTCCCGCGCGGTCCAGGGCATCCATCCTCGATGGCCGAACCAGA
Organism: Schistocerca americana; assembly: GCF_021461395.2. NCBI lineage: Eukaryota > Metazoa > Arthropoda > Insecta > Orthoptera > Acrididae > Schistocerca > Schistocerca americana. Next base: position 163,991,785 of record NC_060126.1, on the reverse strand, counting down.
AATTCCTCAATTGCTTCCGACACCAACGTCAAGGATTCCGTCAACCGTTACTGAGCAACCGCTGATATCAGTATCATCAGCACTGGGAGCGCCGTAACCACAACCGATGCCCGAGGTCAACATGGAAACAGCTCTGGCGTTTCCAGTGTTGCCGTGTGGTTGGACCTGGGAAGGTGGACGCAGTTTGTGTTAGCACCCGAAGCACTCCAGACTGTACCCTCTCATTGCAATACGCCAACTTAGCCAGGGCCCAGCGGAGGAGGAAGACAGCATGGACAAGAATCTGTGCTCTCCATAAGAGAGGAGGAATTCATTAGCGCGTTCGCGTACTTTCAAAAGGCCGCGCGTGCGGCAGTGCTTTTTCATCCTAAGAGGGCGCCTCAGACTTGTGGGAGTGTGTGTGTGTATGTGTGTGTGTGTGTGTGCGCGAGTGTGTGTGTGTGTGTGTGTGTGTGTGTGTGTGTGTGTGTGAGAGAGAGAGAGAGAGAGAGAGAGAGAGAGAGAGAGAGAGAGAGATCTCCATCAGAGCCCGCTACCGATTCAGTCTGTTTCAGGCTATGCGAGCTACGCTCCGCCTCAGTTCTCTACGTGTATTGCTACAGCTTTCTGTGTACGTAACTGATTCCTCCTGAATTTTTCTTGAATACTTTGTTCAAGTTGTTAATGCTTCCGTGGAATAATGTGTTCAGTCTATTAGTCGAGTTGTACTTATACCTAATTTGGGACATGGTTGTACGGGGTTCAGCCAAGACTGGAGAACATCATCTCACTAGGGAAAGTGGCCTCTGTATTCCAAGCCGAAATTACTGCAATCAGGGCATGTGTGGAGGAGAATATGCGTAGGTGTACAATGTCCGTAGATTCAGACAACCAGGCAGCCCTGAAATCATTGGCAGCTCCTGCAACAGGATCTAAGATTGTTGCAGGTTGCAACAGGGCTCTGGTGGAGCCAGGGGGAAGCAATAGGGTGAACCTAGTGTGGGTCCCTGGCCACTCAGGGATCTGCGGCAATGAACAAGCCGACCGATTAGCTAGGATGTGGGCAAAAACTCCATTTATTGGACCGGAACCTGTCTTGACAATCACCAAGGCCATGATCAAATTAGAACTACGGAACTTGCTTAGGAAACAGCACGTAGGATATTGGACCAAGGTCCATAAACAAAAACATGGTAAGGTAATGATGCCCAAGCCATGTTTTAAAAGAAGCTCTGTAGTCCTGGGATTGAATAGGAAAGAGATCAAACTCATGACTGGACTGATGACCGGCCATGGGAACTTCAAAAAACACCTACACACAAAGTGTAGAATCTGTGATGAGGGTGAAGAAACTGCAGCACACTTAATCTTCGAATGCATGGCATTGGAGAGTAAAAGATACAGAATCTTCGAGACAACTAGACCTGAAGAAATTTTATCTAACAAAAAACTGGTTATCTTTACTAGATATAGAGGGAGCGATACCGCACAATAAACCTAGTTTCGGTGCAGGCAGTGCTGGGCCAGACCTAAGCTGTTTTAGCTCTCCTGTTAATATCAATCAATCAATCAATCAATCAATACCTAATTAAAATGGTTCAAATGGCTTTGAGCACTATGGGACTTGACATCAGATGTCATCAGTCCACTAGACTGAGAACTACTTAAACCTAACTAACCTAAGGACATCACACACATCCATGCCCGAGGCAAGATTCGAATCTGCGACCGTAGCAGCAGCGCGGTTCCGGACTGAAGAGCCTAGAACAGCTCGGCCACAACGGCCAGCATACCTAATTGCACAAGTTATACTTTCTGTTTTCGTTTACACATGAGTTGTACCACAGGAAGCGTTCCATGGCTTGATAAGGAGAGAATCAGAAAAGCGTAGCATGTCAATAGCTAGCTCGCGAGACTGGAGGTGAACCATACTGGAATCGAATCCCAGCGCTGGATTAACAGCCATTAGTTCAGTAGAGCGGTCAGCCACACTGCAGTCGCAAGCCAGTTTCCTACTTCCTTCTAGATGTATAAATCGGCTGAGTGCCACTTTCCCCTAATGAACAGTCACAGTACACAAAGAAGAGAATTAGAGCGACCGTGTCACCTGTTGTTTCTGTTGTTGTCGCTGCTGTGGTCATCAGTCCAGAGTATGATTTGATATGGGTACTCGACGCTAGGCTTCCCCGTGCAAGTCATACCAAGTAGTTAAAACGTTCTTGGGCTTTGACACCACAGCATCCTTCTTCTGGTAAGGAGGTCTCAACAAACAGACGAAATGTCAGATCCGAAAGTTCTGGAGAGAATGACGAGGTGTTAACACAGGAGAACTTTTAATTTCATAGACAGCGAGCATGAAAGTCTCCATTCTTTCGTCCTTTCTTATATCTGACAGCTGCCAACATGAGTAACGTAGAAGTAAATATCCTCGGAGTAGTGAAGCAACTTTAATCACTTAGTAAAAGCAAGTCTTCTGTCCAGACTGTATACCAATTGGGCTCCTTTCAGACTATGTTGATGCATTAGCTCCATAGTTGACAATCGTATACAACCATTCGCTCTACGAAAGATCCGTACCCAAAGACTGGAAAGTTGCACAAGTTGTAACACGCCCAGGAGCACAAATGGGTGGGGTAATATTAAACTGTTTGTCGTTTCGTGACCGTGCGCCCTGTCCACACGACGTACCTGAAAATCCCGCGGCGGTCGTATTGTCCTTCTCCACACTGCTGTTGGCTTGCCTGAAATTATCTATCGAAATATGCAAGCGGTGTTAAGGGAACCACTCAACGTTAAAACACAACATTGTTCGACGTCTAATATGAACAACTATATTCTGAGACGATTAAAGAAAATCGCAGGTTGCGCTGTTTACATTCTCATTCATAAGTTTTTATCCCAATTAATGTATGATTACCAGTCCACAATATCACTTGGACGAGCGTACGCATAACCGATACGACGCGGGTGATAGTTGATGATGTGGAAGCCGAATGATCGCACGAAAGATCTTACGCTAGTCACGCATACACAGTTACGTATTTGAACCAGTCCTACTTGGCACTAGTAATAAATTTTAACACTGTTCATAAGGTCAAATTTACAGTTCACAGTTCTCAGTTGTACGAGCGTGCGCATAACCGTCACGGCGCTGCTGATTGTTGATGATGCGGAAACGCGATGACCGAACGCACGTTCTCATGCTCGCTACACTTGTTTGCACTCTTTTATGGTAGCTAATTTTTGCTGATTCACATTAGTTCATTCTGAGAGACCGAACACGGCGTGGATGATTGATACTGTACGGTACAACAGGCAACGAGAGGATACACAAATACGTTATCAGCAGCACTGCTCATTTTTAAATTACTTCTTGACGCACTTTCCTCTGAATCACTTGCATATTTTATCACTTTACAGTAATAACACTTGTAGTAACACTTCAACTTCCATGCTAACGATGCCTCTCACATGCCATGCAGAGCTACACACTACACAACATACCAGTTCCGTGTCCCGTGCTCGACTCTACAGACGCGGCTGCCCGCAAAGATACTCCACAACTCAGCCGCTGATGTAACAATACGCTTACAAGGTCACACCAATATTCAAGAAAGGTAGTAGAAGTAATCCACATAATTACAGGCCCATATCATTAACGTCGATATGCATTCTGCTTCATCAGTGGGATGTGCCATATACACTCCTGGAAATTGAAGTAAGAACACCGTGAATTCATTGTCCCAGAAAGGGGAAACTTTATTGACACATTCCTGGGGTCAGATACATCACATTATCACACTGACAGAACCACAGGCACATAGACACAGGCAACAGAGCATGCACAATGTCGGCACTAGTACAGTGTATATCCACCTTTCGCAGCAATTCAGGCTGCTATTCTCCCATGGAGACGATCGTAGAGATGCTGGATGTAGTCCTGTGGAACGGCTTGCCATGCCATTTCCACCTGGCGCCTCAGTTGGACCAGCGTTCGTGCTGGACGTGCAGACCGCGTGAGACGACGCTTCATCCAGTCCCAAACATGCTCAATGGGGGACAGATCCGGAGATCTTGCTGGCCAGGGTAATTGACGTACACCTTCTAGAGCACGTTGGGTGGCACGGGATACATGCGGACGTGCATTGTCCTGTTGGAACAGCAAGTTCCCTTGCCGGTCTAGGAATGGTAGAACGATGGGTCCGATGACGGTTTGGATGTACCGTGCACTATTCAGTGTCCCCTCGACGATCACCAGTGGTGTACGGCCAGTGTAGGAGATCGCTCCCCACACCATGATGCCGGGTGTTGGCCCTGTGTGCCTCGGTCGTATGCAGTCCTGATTGTGGCGCTCACCTGCATGGCGCCAAACACGCATACGACCATCATTGGCACCAAGGCAGAAGCGACTCTTATCGCTGAAGACGACACGTGTCTATTCGTCCCTCCATTCACGCCTGTCGCGACACCACTGGAGGCGGGCTGCACGATGTTGGGGCGTGAGCAGAAGACGGCCTAACGGTGTGCAGGACCGTAGCCCAGCTTCATGGAGACGGTCGCGAATGGTCCTCGCCGATACCCCAGGAGCAACAGTGTCCCTAATTTGCTGGGAAGTGGCGGTGCGGTCCCCTACGGCACTGCGTAGGATCCTACGGTCTTGGCGTGCATCCGTGCGTCGCTGCGGTCCGGTCCCAGGTCGACGGACACGTGCACCTTCCGCCGACCACTGGCGACAACATCGATGTACTGTGGAGACCTCACGCCCCACGTGTTGAGCAATTCGGCGGTACGTCCACCCGGCCTCCCGCATGCCCACTATACGCCCTCGCTCAAAGTCCGTCAACTGCACATACGGTTCACGTCCATGCTGTCGCGGCATGCTACCAGTGTTAAAGACTGCGATGGAGCTCCGTATGCCACGGCAAACTGGCAGACACTGACGGCGGCGGTGCACAAATGCTGCACAGCTAGCGCCATTCGACGGCCAACACCGCGGTTCCTGGTGTGCCCGCTGTGCCGTGCGTGTGATCATTGCTTGTACAGCCCTCTCGCAGTGTCCGGAGCAAGTATGGTGGGTTTGACACACCGGTGTCAATGTGTTCTTTTTTCCATTTCCAGGAGTGTATATTGTGTTCGAACATTATGAATTACCTCGAAGAAAACGGTCTATTGACACACAGTCGCCGGCCGCGGTGGCCGAGCGGTTCTAGGCGCTTCAGTCTGAACCGAGCGACTGCTACGGTCGCAGGTTCGAATCCTGCCTCGGTCGTGGATGTGTGTGATGTCCTTAGGTTAGCTAGGTTTATTTAGTTCTAAGTTCTAGGGGACCGATGACCTCAGATGTTAAGTTCCATAGTGCTCAGAGCCATTTCAACCATTTGACACACAGTCAACATTGGTGTAGAAAACATCGTTCTTGTAAAACACACCTAGCTCTTTATTCACATGAAGTGCTGAGTGCTATTGACAAGGGATTTCAGATCGATTCCGTATTTCTGGATTTCCAGAAGGCTTTTGACACTGTGCCACAGAAACGGCTTATAGTGAAATTGCGATCTGTGATATTCCATATCGCCTCAGTTATGTGACTGGATTTGTGACTTCCTGTCAGAGAGGTTCATAGTAATTGACGGAAAGTCATCGAATAAAACAGAAATGATTTCTGGCGTTCCCCAAGGTAGTGTTGTAGGCCCTTTGCTGTTCCTTATCTATATAAATGACTTGGGAGACAATTTGAGCAGTCGCCTTAGGTTGTTTGCAGATGACGCTGTCGTTTATCGACTAATAAAGTCATCAGATGATCAAAACAAATTGCAAAACGATTTAGAAAAGGTATCTAAACGGTGCGAAAATTGGTAGTTGATCCTAAATACCGAAAAGTGTGAGGTCATCCACATGAGTGCTAAAAGGAATCCGTTAACCTTCGGTTACACGATAAATCAGTCAAATATAAAGGCCGTAAATTCAACTAAATACCTAGGAATTACAATTACGAACAACTTAAATTGGAAGGAACACACATAAAATGTTGTCTGGAAGGCTAACCAATGACTGTGTTTCACTGGCAGGACACTTATAAAATGGAACAGGTCTACTAAGGAGATTGCCTACACTACGCTAGTTCGTCCTCTTTAGAATACTGCTGCGTGGTGTAGGACCCTTACCAGATAGGACTGATGGAGTACATCGAAAAAGTTCAAAGAAGGGTAGCACGTTTCGTATTACCGTGAAAAATGGGAGAGAGTGTCACTGAAATGATACAGGTTTTGAGCTGGACATCATTAAAAGAAAGGCGGTTTTCGTTGCGACGAAATCGTCTCATTAAATTCCATTCTCCTCCGAATGCGAAAATATTTTGTTGACGCCGAAATACATAGGTAGAAACGATCACCACGATAAAATAAGGAACATCAGAGCTCGTACGTAACCATATATACGTGTTCATTCTTTCCGTGAAGGTGGTTCGATGAATCCTCTGCCAGGCACTTAAATGTTATTTGCACTGTATCCATGTAGATGTAGGTGTAGATATGTACACTTATGAGCCAAAACATTACGACCACCTTTTTAATAGCAAGTTGGTCCGTCTTTGGAACGAAATATTTCACTGATTCTCCGTATCAGGTATCCGACAGTTTGTTGGTAGGTTTGTGGAGATATGTGGCATTAGATGTCTACGCACAGATCATATAATTCCCGTACATAATGGGTCGCTGATTTGAGTACGCAGTGATGGCGCCCGACACCGATCCAGATGGGTTGCATATAATTTACACCAGGCGAAACTGCGCCGAGACGACAACGTGTGCTCACCATAATGGTCCTCAAACCACTCTAACACGTTTCTGGCTTCGAGACAAGGGTAATTATATTACTGAAAGACGACGTCGACATCGGGGAAGATATCAAGCATGATCGGATGCAGGTGGTTCGCAGCTGTCAGAGTCTTCGATTACTAATACAGGCGCCATGCAAGCGCAAGAGAACGTCTCCCATAGCACAATACTGCTTCTCATCAGCCTGCGTTCGAGGCGCTCTGCACGTTTCGAGCCGCCGTTCCCCTCGAAGACGGTTTTTGTGGAGACGATCATCGAAACAAAGCAGCAAAAATGTGATTCATCGGATGAGCCGACACGTTTCCATTGGTCGACGGTCGAATCCCGATTGTCCTGTGCGCACTGCAGTTGTAATTGACGATGCCGTTGGGTCAACATGTGAACACATAGGGGTGACCTAGTGCGGAGCTCCATGTTTGACAATATACGACGAACGGTGTGCTTTGGAACACCTATGGGTGCACCAGCATTGTGCTCTTCTGGCGCAGATGGCACAGATCACCATGTAATCTAAATTAAGAGCAGTTGTTTGTGAAGAGTCGTGGATGTCCAACCATTTAGCGCCTAGTGGTAGTTTTGGTGTTCTTATGCCCTTTCAGTAGATGATCATGACAGTAGCGCGTGAACATTTGCCTAGCTTCGCGGTTTTCGAGATTCTCGTTCACAGGCTCTGCGTAACAATAATCTGCCCTTCATTAACGTCGGTTACCTCAATAGTTGTGACTACGTAGGCTTTTGGAATAGTGTGTATAAAGAGGCGATCGAAATTAAGTTGGCTGATTTGGAATAGTGTGTATAAAGAGGCGATCGAAATTAGGTTGGCTGATAATTTAATCAACAGGGACAATGGGTTTCCTCTTAGCAAAACGTGGAATCCTGTATTATCTCGCATCAAGACTGAACGTTCTTCGATGCGGCCTTGATTGCGACATATCGTTGCCAGCAGTGTTTCACTAAGGGCGGCGCCACCTCCCTGTTTTGGAAGTCAGAAACCGTGATGGGCGGCGCATGCGCCGTATACTGAACGGTGGCCTATATAGGACGTCGAATTGCAATCTTGCGTCAGTTCTCAGCGGGACTCATCAGCAGAAGCAGCATTTCCCGAAGATGGCGAACAGTTGGATCGCCGAAATATCGAGTCAAGTTGATTTTAGGATCCGGCAGCAAACCTGAAAAAACTTTCAAGACTTATTACGCCGGGAAAGCCTATGTTGTCACATCAAGTACCTCTACGGGGAGGAGATGGTGAAGCTTGTACAGAAGTTAGATAAACTTCGGAGGAAGAAAGGAAAGCTGTTGAGTACACTCGCCTTCTTGCTGAGATGCCATGACGAAGGTATTATTCCTAATTTCGCCAGATTTATTCATTTTATTAACAGTAAGAGAGCTAATAGGATTAAGGAACGTGCAAGCCAAGCACTTTTAAGAGAACGCATTCGTTTTACTCGTAGACAACTGGATATTGTTTCCAAAGATTTATTTTATTTACATTTGAACTTGTCATCGCAGTTTTCAAGGGATGTTTGGCAGTGGGTTGATGAATCCACGTGGGCGCTATCAGATTGGACACATAGGAGCGCCGTTACCAGACAATCCTCGAAATTTGAACGGCTTCTTTCTCGTTCTACAGCATCAGAAGTGGATAAACGTCGCCGTTCTGTGATTAATCTCTCTAACAAGGCGTTGGATGGGCCCACAGTGTCGATATTGGAGAAAGGTTTAAATTTTTCGCCCACTCCCAAGAGACTTCCTATCACAGAGTTCATTTGCTCTGTAGAACAAGCAGTACACAGCCTACCCGAGGATCAAGCAGAGGAAATAAGGCAAGAAGTGTCGCACACATTACGTCGTGCTCGACCACCGCGCGGGATAACATCTCTTCCGCAGAGAGAGCAGCCATTCATTCCCTTAAGAATGATGACGAAGTAGTAGTTTTACCAGCTGACAAGGGGAATGCCACGGTTGTAATGACGCGAGATGATTATGTCCTAAAAATGGATTTACTTCTCAACGACCCGGCGTACAGAAGACTATCTAATGACCCCACAGAAAGGATCAAACGTAAGACACTTTCACTGCTGAAAAAGAGTTCGTTATCAGATGATTTACGTAAGAAACTTCATCCTGGTGCTGCCGTTCCGCCTAGGTTGTATGGTTTGCCTAAGTTGCATAAGGAAGGGGTTCCTCTACGCCCTATTGTTAGTAATTTGGGTGCACCGACCTATAACCTGGAAAAGTATTTATCATCTGCTCTCAGTCCATTTGTTGGCAAATGTGAACACCATATATCCAGTTCGGTGGATTTTATTCGACGATTGGGATCTTTGAAGTTGAGTCCTTCAGATCTGTTAGTGAGTTTCGATGTGGTATCCCTATTTACACGAGTTCCTCTGGAAGAGTCCCTTAGTTTGATCAGTGAAAAACTGGATGAAGAGCGGGTGAAGCTTTGTCGTCATGTGCTGACCTCCACGTATTTTTTACTTAACGGTAACATTTTTGAACAGAATGACGGAGTGGCTATGGGTAGTCCTTTGTCACCCATAGTCGCCAATTTATTTATGGAGGACTTCGAGGCTATGGCACTGAGGACTTCAGCTTTGCAACCAACGTGCTTCTGGAGATACGTGGACGATACCTTCTTCGTATGGCCGCATGGACGTGATGCTCTTAACAGGTTTTTGGACCACTTCAACTGTCTTCATCCCCGTATCAAATTTACTATGGAGGTTGAAAATGATGGGATGCTTCCATTTTTAGACGTTATGGTTTATAAAAAACCAGATGGAACTTTGGGACACAGCGTTCACCGAAAGCCGACACACACAGATTTGTATCTGCACCCTAAGAGTTGTCATCCACCACACCAACGTGGTGGCGGCCTTAGGACTTTGGTACGGAGAGCATATGCCATTTCCGACGCAGACAGCTTAACCCAAGAACTTGAGCATTTGATGACTGTTTTTAAGGAAAATGGATACACCGAGAGACAGATTCGTCGGGCTATGGAATTTGGACCGTCTCCGGAGGTGTCCGAAGAGGAACATAGATCTGTGGCCTTTCTTCCTTATGCTGGAGGCTTATCGTTTAAGATTGGACGAATTTTAAGGAGTTTTAACATTAAGAGTGTGTTCCGTCCACCCTCTAAGATTAGGGCTCTGCTCGGCTCTGTGAAGGATGATTTGGGACTTAAGAAACCCGGGGTGTACAAAATCCCGTGTCAATGTGGGAAAGCTTACGTTGGCCGTTCTATTCGCACAGTGAATGACAGGTGTGTGGAACATCGCCGTCACACGAGGCTACAACAGCCGGAAAAATCGGCCGTAGCAGAACACTGCCTGAATGAGAGACATAAAATGAAATTTGAGGAAACTGTTGTAATTGCCAACATTTCTGGTTTTTGGAATAGTGTGTATAAAGAGGCGATCGAAATTAGGTTGGCTGATAATTTAATCAACAGGGACAATGGGTTTCCTCTTAGCAAAACGTGGAATCCTGTATTATCTCGCATCAAAACTGAACGTTCTTCGATACGGCCTTGATTGCGATAAATCGTTGCCAGCAGTGTTTCACTAAGGGCGGCGCCACCTCCCTGTTTTGGAAGTCAGAAACCGTGATGGGCGGCGCATGCGCCGTGTACTGAACGGTGGCCTATATAGGACGTCGAATTGCAATCTTGCGTCAGTTCTCAGCGGGACTCATCAGCAGAAGCAGCATTTCCTGAAGATGGCGAACAGTTGGATCGCCGAAATATCGAGTCAAGTTGATTTTAGGATCCGGCAGCAAACCCGAAAAGACTATCAATACCTCAATAGTTGTCCCCACTTGCAGCCCATATCTTCGCTAGAGTGATCTCCTGTTCGTGTCTGCTCCGCTTACGTACTTTCGTTAGCGTGTAGCGTGCCTACAACGCCACCGGGTGGCATCCAACCTCGCGGTGGGCATTAGTCACAATGTTTTGGTCTATCAGTGTAACTGTGCACCTCACATCTTCTTGACTCTTATTACTGCATTCAAGCCCGTTTTTTCCTTTACCGTACCTAACCCACACACTTCTCTCCATTACTAAAGCAACTATCCGATGTTACTTCAATCTCTACACTCTTTCGTTTGCTCAAGAGATGTTATAAATTTCCTTTCTCCTTTATTCGATTCTGTGCCTCTTCGTTAGTATCATCCGATCTAACCACCTTGCCGAAAACCCGAGAAAATCCTGGTCATACGCAAAATCACTAATCGGGTGAGTGCACACTTTCGCCTAATGACCAATCACAGTATGCAAAGAAGAGAATTAGAGCTGTCAGTGTGGAGTGGCAATAAAAGACAACAACAAAAACTGCATTTCTGAATTTCACCTTTAAGATGTTATTCACGCAGGAGGATCGCACAAACATATCACCGTTTGTCTTTCGTACAAAGTCCCGCATGCAGGATGTAGAAACAGGCATCCCTCGCGTAGAGAAGCAGCTGAAAGAGTCGAAAACAAATATATCGTCAGGACCACATGTAATATAAATTCGGTATTACAAACAGTACTTTGCGGTATTGACCCCTTAATTAGCTTGTAGTTATTGCAAATCTCTCTCCCACCAAAAGTCCCAAGCAACTAGCAAAAATCTGAATACGAAAAGCATAAAAGAATAGACGCGGCTACCACATATCAGTATCCTTAACATCGGATTGCTGCAGAAATAACACTTTCTGAGTTCGAATATAATAAATTTCATCGAGACAGGAAATCTTCTGTCCATATTCAGATTTGGAAAGCACCACTTGTGCGGAACTCAGCTTGTCCTCTTTTCACATGATATCCTATAAACCATGGATAAAGGGCAACAGGCGGATTCCATTCAAGAAAGTGTTTGACACGGAGCCCCACTGCAGACTGTTGACGAAGGTACGAGTATACGGGTTAAGTTCCAAGACATGTGACAGACTCGAAGACCTTTTAAAGGAATAAAATCCAGAATGTTATCTTCGCCAGCTAGTGTTCAACAGAGACAAGGATGTCTTCAGGGGTGCCCAAGTAAGTGTGATAGGATCACACCTATTCTCCACATACATAATAATCTGACGTACAGGATGAGCTGCAGTTTAAGATTGTTTACTGGTGAGACTGTGATGTATGGAAATGTGTCGTCGTTTAGTGACTTCAGGAGTATTCAAGATGACTTAGAATCTCTAGTTGATGTGATGCATGGAATGAGCACGTCAGGTTGGCATTAGGGAACGTGAATGCGCGAATGAGAGAACTGTGGGAAAGTGTAACCCATCCTTAAAGCAGAACGCATGTTTAATACTAATGAGATCCATTCTTGAGGACTGCTAGAGTGTCTGAAATACGCCCTATGTCGGATTGAAGGAAGACATCGAATCAACTCAGAGGCGGAGAGCTAGATTTGTTACAGCTAGGTTCGAAGAACAACAAGTGTTACGGAGATGCTTCGGGAACTCAAATGGGAATCAATGGAGGGAAGACGACGTTCGTTTCGAGGAGCACCATTGACAAAATTTAGAGAAGCCGCATTTGAGACTGACTGCAGAGCGATTCTACAGTCGCCTGCGTGTTTCGTGTCAGGACCACGAAGATAATATGCGAGAAATTAGACCTTGTAAGGAGGCTTTTAGACAGATGTCTTTCCCTCGCTCTGTTTGCGAGCGAAACGGAAAAGTAAACGAGTAATAATGGTACGCAGTACCCTCCGCCAAGCATTATACGGCTTACGTAGTTGTAGTTCTCAAATGTCAGCTCATATTTTTATTACTGCACACGTCATTAAAATTATTTAAGTGTAAATGAATTTATAAATTTGCTCCTGAATTCAGTGCGCCGTCACACGGTCCAGTCACATTAATATGATCACAGCCTATGTTCGACATCAACGTGCGGTAAACGTTGATAGAGGACAGGTGGCAGCACGAACTGTGGAGCGTTTATAAAGCGTGTCGGTGGAGGACGCCGAAAACAGTGCGATCGTTGTCGTAATGCGGAAACGGAGCGATTTATCTAACGTGCAGGAGGGCACAATCATCGGTTTTCGGGCCAAGGGTGGAAGCATTCCTGAAACAGCTAAGTTTCTAAACTGCTCGAGTGCCGCCGTGGTTGAAGTATGTCGCACACGGCAAAATGACGCTATCCAAAACCGACACCGAGGCAGCTGTGGTCCACCAGGGGCGATAGACGGCACGTTGAACAACGGTTACAGAGACGGGTACGGCGAACAGATGTGCGGCTATTGAGCAGCTGGTCGCCGATATGAACCGAAGGGGCTACCGACAATGTCACCTCAACGACTGTTCAACGAAAGTGTCTACGTGGGGGCCTCTGCAACAGGTGCCTGGTTCATTCACCCATCCTGATTGCTGTTCACCGGTGACCAAGGCTGGAATTTGTAGGACAATACCACAACTGGAAGTCAATTAAGTGGCAGCACGTGGCCTTTTCAGAAGAATCACTATGCCCCATCGGACAGACGGTTGTTGGCGTGTACTGCACGAAACATCTGAAAGCTAACACAATGCACGCCTTGTGGTCTGGGAAATGTTTTTGTGGTATTCCCTGGCTGATCTCGTTACTCTGGAAGGCGCGATGTATCAACACAAGTATTATCTATCCTTGGGGACTATGTCCATTCCTACATGCAGCTTTTTTCCACGACACAATGCAACGTGTCAAGCTTGCAGTATGTGTACGTGGTTCGAAGAGCACCGGTATGAGTTTACCGTTCTATCATGGCCACCGAACTCTGGATTTAAGCGCAATCGTGATTCTGTAGGCCCACCCCGCGCAGGTTGTTTGCGCCCTGGATCCTGAACCAAGAAACCTAGCGCAGCTGGCGACGGCAGTGGAGGGTAGGTGGCTCCATATCCCTGTCGATACCTTCCAGAACATCACTGACTCTCTTCCTGCAAATCTCGCAGCGGACTGCTGTGCAAAAGGTGATTATTCAGTCTTTTGACAAGCGGTCATATTGATGAGACTGGACGAAGTATCTACAGCTACGTCTACGTCTACATAATTACAATACGCAGTTAGGTGCCTGGTACTGTGCTCATCTAACTACCCGTAAGTCACTTCTCTACCGTTTCACTATAGAACAGGGCGCGGGAAAAACGAATAGTTAATTCTTTCTGTGCGAGCTCTGATTTTTCTTATTTTATTATGATGAACAGTTTTGCCTGTGTAGTTGAGCGGTAAAAAAATAGTTTCACACTCTGAAGAGAAAGTTGATGATTGAAATTTCATGAGAAGGTCCAACCACAGCGGAAAACGCCTTTGTTTTAATGACTGCCACTCCAATTTCCGTACGTTATCCGTGGCACCCCCACCGCTACTCCGCAATAATACAATACGAGCTACCCTTCATTCATCTTTATCCATGTCACCGTCATACCTATCGACTACGGATCCCACACCGCACTGCAATATTCGAGAAGAGGGTGAACAAAAGTAGTGTAGCAGTCTCTTTAGTAAAGCTGTTATATTTGCTAAGTGTCCTTCCACTAAATCGCAGTTTGTGGTTTGTTTTACCCACAACATTATCTGTGCGATTATTCCAATTTAAGCTATCCGCAGTTGTAATCACCAACTTTTAGTCGAGTTTACAGCCTCTAGATTTGTGTGATTTATCCTGTAACTGATATTTAACGGATTCTTTTAATGTTCGTGTGGATGACTTCACACTTCTCACGATTTAGAGTCAATTGCCACTTTTTGCACCATTCATACATCTTATTTAAATAGTTTTGCAATTCTTTTTGATCATATGATAACATTACGTGACTGTAGATGGCAGCGTCATCCGCAAACATTCTAAGAGGACTTCTGAGGTTGTCTCCTAAATCGTTTATGTAGATCAGGGACAACAGAGGCACTATAGCACTTCTTTGGGGAACGCCAGACATTTTACCCGATGACTTTCCGGCAGTTATTACGAACTGTAAGATTTCTGACAGCAACTCAAGAATCCACACGACTGTTACGATACTCTATAGGCACGCAATTTAATTCAAAGTTGCTTAGGACGAACGGTCTCAAAAACCTTTTGGAAATCTAAAGCTATAGAATCAGTTTGACGTCTCCTGTCGATAGCAGTCATTACTTCTTGAGAATAAAGAGCCTGTTGTGTTTTACAAGAACATTATTTTCTGAATCCATGCTGGCTATTTCTCAATAACTCGTTTTCTTCGAGGTGATCCATAATGTCCGAGCACAGTATATGCTTATTCCAAAATGCAACTACAAATCGACGTCAGTGTCTGCAATTCAGTGGATTACACCTATTTCTTTTCTCGGTTATTGGTGTGACTTGTGCAACTTTCCAGTCTCTTGGTACTTATTTTTCTACGAGCCAGCGGTTGCATATAATTGCTAACTATGGAGCTAGTAGATCATCATACTCTGAAAGGGACTTAACAGGTGCACAATCTGGACCGGAAGCTTTGCCTTTCTTAAGTGTTCCATGGATATGTACCTCTATGTTATTGATGTTAGCAGTTGTTCTAGATTCGAATTACAGAACATTCAAGAAGCTTCATCCCTCCCATATCGGGTCCTCCATTCTCAAACTGCTAGAGAATGCGCAAAGGGGTGTCCTAGGACGCTACGGAAGGATCGAGTATTAACCAACCTTAAAGAAGTGGAGCCAACAGCGGTGGAAGACGAAGATCGAGACCAGCAATGATGGACTGCAACTGCAGTAGATATCTCCTCTGTTTTGACTCACTGACATGATTCTTATGGTGAATTTTTTAATGCCTTCTTTTACAATGTTTTATAGACTGCTTTTTTATAGTTCTGTAGTGCGATTCTTTCTGTTTTCTGTTTTACGCCTTAAGGGTCCGTTAATGCAATAAATGATGATGGTGATACATTATTCGATGAAGATCTCATGTGATTTAGCTCACATTTCATGTGTGGGTCATGCCTGGGGAATGTGGTGCATAACAATGATAAGGGACTAGCACATTTACCTGCCGATGTAAGACAACACGCACCAATATGTCCAAGATGGATAGACACAGCAGGCCTTGTATCTTCGCCTCCAAGACAACCTGCCCTCAATATTCCGGATTTTTCTATCTGGGGTCATGTCAGAAGTAAGATGTACTGCTTTTCCATTGATACGGTTGGAGAAGTGGAACAGCGAATTCTACTCTCTTCTCAAGATTTCTCTTTCTACAGGTATTCGTAGCTCACTTTAGAGTGCAGTAGCACACCCAAATGCGAGGACGTCTGAGGACAGCACGTAGGACAGTGATCGAACAGATACGAACGTACATCAAATTATAGTATGTTACATTCTGAATCAGTGTTGTGTTTTTTGTTAACTTAGACATTGGGTGATATTTCAAGAAAATGGCTCTGAGCACTATGGGACTTAACTGCTGAGGTCATCAGTCCCCTAGAACTTAGAACTACTTAAACCTAACTAACCTAAGGATATCACACACATCCATGCCATCCAAGCGACCTGCGACCGTAGCAGTAGCGCGGTTCCAGACTGTAGCGCCTAGAACCGCTCGGCCACTCCGGCCGGCGGTGATATTTCAGCGCAGTTTGATGGGAGCTTAATCGAAGATTTAGATTTCATTTTCGTTGCTACTAAGTAGGACAATATTTCACACCAAAGTCTGTCACAACTCATAAACACACATTCACTATTAACTTTCAAACCGTATGTTTCGAGCCAACGTTTAGACAATGTTTTGGTTCCTATAATATATGATCAAGAAGCTTCCTTTCGAAGGCCGAACAGTCCAGAATCGGTATGCCAAACAGACAAAATCGCAGTGAGCACCGACGCCATCATCCCACCGACGCACTAGGTTGAAGATACGCGTTTGGTAAAACACCGTGTTGCTGTGCTGGTGTCAGTCGTAGTGGAGGGAAAGGGAAATTTTATCAAAATTCAATGAAGGCGCAGTTGGGCCATAAAATCTGAGGCCGCTAGCAGAGTGTGGTAACAGTCAACATCTAGCGGGCCAGGCAAGGTACACATGGCACTTGCAAGCGTGGAGTTGCGACGGCAGTATTGCACGCACAATTTGTTTTGACTGGAGCAACAACGATGCAGGAAACTGCAGTGTTGATTTAAGTTATTGCGATGTATGGGTCGGGGCACTAGGCCAGAGCCAGTTGTGGCGAATTGTAAATGACTGATGTGTGGGAATTTATCCTTGCCATAGTTTCTGTCTCTCTCTGACACTACGTCAAAAGCGAGGGAGAAGCCAATATAAATAGACGGGCAATTTTAGCTCGAGAGGGTGTGTCAGGTCAGTTGGGCATCAGGAAGAACCTGTGCTAGTATACACTTATAGGGGCCAGTTTGGCAGCAGTGTTTTAAGTACTCAGCATAAACGTGGACCATGTTTCTATGTACTTCTTCGGGCTACATTCCGCCTCCGGGGACATAACATCGGGGTGGGACAGAACGGCAGCCTGGAACTTGGACATCGCATGGTTTGCCTGAAAGCCTGTTGCAATGACAGTGGTCTGCAGCAGGTCCAGGAGGGGCTCGGTTCCACTCCAGTCTCCGGGCCACATTTGCTTCCCACCTGGGGTACCGGGGTTTCCGGGCGAGGCGTACGCTGCGTAAGGCGCTGTAGCGCTTTCAGCACCAGAGACGGCGGTCGGTGTTGCAATCTGGCAAGCACCACTAGCGGCAAGTTGCGGCACAGCGCCCAGGAAGGCGTGGGTTCGAGTCCGGTCCCATCGTGGGAGCAGCGGCGGCCCGAGGGCCACGGGTGACCAGTACATCCACCTTCGTCCCATGGTCTGACAGAGCAGGCCAAACGGGGTGGAGGGCGGCGATTATCAGGGACTGTAGCTGTCTCCGGAATCACGGGCAGCAGCGCGGCGCAAATCGCAACGCATCGGCGGCTGGCGACCGGGAAAAGCGGCGGCTGGCTTCCATCGGCGGGCGGCCTTGACGGCGACAATAGCAGCGTCGGCGTACCAGGAGTCTGCTGAGCCGGCTGGACTCGTGTGCCATCGGCGGGCGGCACGCAGACACTAGGCTTCACCATTGGGTACTGTAAATTAGCTGAATAAAGCAATATTACCGAATACTGCTATATCACTCTCCACTGCCCCTCGACGCCCTTGAACTTGTTTGGCCTCCTGAGAAAATACGGTGCAGTGGGTCCCGGCTTCAGCTCTGCCATCTGGAGTCCTGGGTTCGACCCCCCGGTCCCGCAACAGTGTGTTGCTGCAGAATGATGTCCGTAGCTGCCTGCTGCAAGTCCTCGTCCGACAGGAACAGTTGACTTTTCCAATTCTTTAAGGTGTCGAAGGCGTGATAGTAGCATGGAAAGCGATCATGACTATGGAGTGGGTGCTCGAGTGTCTCCACTTCTACGTTACGACATTTCCGATGTGGGCACGTGTGTTGTCATGAAGCAATAGCACCTCTTATTGGGCACCATTCCAGAGTGGTATGCTGTCCATACAAATTCTTCACTCTCCAATGGATAACTGCCATTGTTTGGCACCCAAGAAAGGAGTATCAACATATTGTTCCTGTTTCAAAGTGTGTGGTAATAACGTCACACATAGTGCACTTCTCTGTTTTATTCCACACAAGTATGAAAGGCACAAATGCCACACCAAACACTCTCCTACATGACGGTGCTTGTATACCTGTGTCAGAGGCGCGCTACGTTGCACATAAGTTGCTTCAACACACCCCGTATTTATGCAAGGAGAGAGAGAGAGAGAGATAAAGAGAATAAAACTTCACACAATAACAAAGAACAAATATAACCAATTGATAGTTTTCTTATTTTGATTAGTATAAATTAATGATTGAATGATAGTACAAGAAGTAAGCAGAATAGTCAATATGACTTGTACTATGTTATGTTATGTTAACCGGGGAACTAGAAACGACGGAGAGGCTCCGTCCCCGTCCAGCCACAGTGGTCCGCAACCCCACGACGACTACCGTAGTCCTCTTCACCCCTCCTCCGCCCCACACTGAACCCAGGGTTATTTTGCGGTTGGGCCCCCGGTGAATCCCCCCCCCCCGGGAACGTCTCACACCAGACGAGTTTAACCCCTATGTTTGCGTGGTAGAGTAATGTTGGTGTATGTGTACATAGTGTAGCTGAGGCGTAATAAGGGGAACCAGCCCGCATTATCCAAGGCAGATGGAAAACCGCCTAAAAACCATCCACAAACTGGCCGGCCCACCGGACCTCAACACAAATCCGCCGGGAGGATTCGTGCCGGGGACCGGCGCTCCTTCCCACCCGGAATGTACTATGTTAAGTAAAATATATAATTTCCAAAACTAAACTTCGATGTCTCTCAGACCTTAAGTTTACCGTCAATAAATATTAAAGTTTCAGTTGAAGGCATTAAGACACAGACTATCGATGTGAAACGCGGATGTGTGTGTGTGTGTGTGTGTGGGTGAGTGTTTGTGTGTGTGTGTGTGAGTGTTTGTGTGTGTGTTTTGTGTGTGTTTGTGTGTGGAAACCGTTCAAAACTTGTAGATTATTCAGCGACATATATGTGAATGTATATACTTCATGCACTGAATGCCACGCTCTTCAGATATCTTACCATCCAGTTTTAGCAGGCTCTTACTTCCAGATACAGATACACATACAGAGATATGGCTGTGTGCGTGTGTGTGTGTGTGTCTGTGTGTGTGTGTGTGTGTGTGTGTGTGTGTTGGGAGCTCCTCAATGAGGAGGGATAATAAACAAAAGAGTAAGAAAACTGACCGGAGTGAAAAATGTTTTCTATGACTATGACGAAAATTAAATGGAAATTAACAATACACATAGCCAGTTGAATGGATAGGAGAAGGACAAAATATGTCTTCGCTTAGCTCCAGCGATGATAAAACATCCACATGACGGCTTAATGGAAGGCAGGAAGGTGGCATTAGAAAACAGGAGGAAACATCAAGGACGCGCATAACTGAAGGATGCGATACATGTAGAAGACTGGAAGAACAGATCTAAGGCGCTGCAGTCATGAACCGTGTGGCTGGTCCCGGCGGAGGATCGAGTCCTCCCTCGGGCATGGGTGTGTGTGTTTGTCCTTAGGATAATTTAGGTTAAGTAGTGTGTAAGCTTGGGAAGTGATGACCTTAGCAGTTAAGTCCCATAAGACTTCACACACATTTGAACATTTAAACTGGAAGAACAAATATCCAGCAATGTACATCCCTTAATTAATGATTATTGTGCAGTGTGAGCAAAATCTGAAAAATACATCATTTAATGCACCTTAAGATAGGCAACACTAGTTACATATCTGCTCCTGGGGCAGATGATGCAGGTTGAGTTGCCTGTCTCTAGGTGCATTATATATTTTTCAAGCCACTTTTATTTTGCCCACCTTAGTCATGTACTAGCTGAAAAGAACCGGCTTCACTTGGGCTTTTCTTCCATTTGTTTTCTGAATTGAAAAAAGTGAGATTTATCAACTCATTTCTGTAGTACAGTGTCTTAGTCAAACTATATTCTTTTCAGCTGGAAGTAAGCTGGAAGTAAGAGGCTGTTAAAACCGGATAGCGAGACATTTGAAATGCGTGGAATTCGTTATATGAATTCCTACTTGACTCTTTATTTTTCGTCTAATATTTCCGCTTCTGCGATGTTCTCTAATGTTTTCTTGCGATGGTGTATTAGGAATTATTTTAGAAAGTTTATCCTCACGTCTTGGTTCATCATCGTGTCAATCAGTTTAACTTTTCTTCTTTCCCTACTATCATATCCTGAATTTTCTGATTTGTTTGTGGAGCTATTTTTTTCTCAAACTGTTCGCTCACATGGGCATTTTTTGTTTATATATTTTCTCTTAATGAGCGGATTTAATGTTTCGATGAGTTGTTTCTCTGTCTTTACTACGTTGCACAACTCATCAGTTACGACGATTTTGCTGGGTCGTAGATCAGTGTGATTCCAAGTCCCATTTTCTTGTATTCCAGAACATTCGAGCTCATTCGTTTACATTTGTGGATATTCGAAAAAGCATGAGGACATTAAAGAATAATCTTACATTTTTCTCATTGAAAAACACATTCGTACGGATGAGATTTAAGATATCCTGGTAACAGTCACTGTGTGATTGCGACAATTTGAAACCCTCATGTCCCCACAGTTCTTCCATTGCACAACCATTATAATGCACTACAGGCGAACTAAAGGATAGCACCAGACACGAAAACCAGTGTTTGTTTGCTTTAGATTCTAATGAACTACTTACTTGGAGTTACCTCTGCAATAAAGATCTTCCGGCAGCTCCACAAAACAGTCTTCATCTTTATTCAGTACAAAATAAACGCCAACATGTTTCCTCTGCAGATAACAGTCACTACTAATCTAACAATCATTACTAATATAATCTGTTTTTTCACTTTTTAATACTTTTTAACTGCGCTGAAATTTAAAATCTTGAAAAAGTGAACAGGAGGCTTCGCCTTCTCCCCCTTCGTTAGTGGAATAAAATGGCAATAATTCAACAAAAATCTACCATTCTATTGTCATCAGTTGATTCATGTAATCAAAGTTAAGACAAACGACTCTTCTGGGGAACTATGGAGTTGCTTGATGCACCGTTACTTTGACACAAGTCCTGTCCACTAACATTACTAGTCCTGAAAGGTATTCACTCAACATATTGACATACTTTTGAGTTGGCTACTACAGACTCATGTCATTTGAATGTCATCGCTACTTTATAACGAGACAAAGAGCACTGATTTCAAATTTTCAATCACCTTTTACATCTTTAAGAAAGAGGCATGTACATTTCTGTAGTATTAAAGTACTTCTGTGTTCATTTCTACAGGAATGAAAGTAAGTGTCAACAAACCACGTTAAACGTCAGTATGAAATAAAATGGAATGAGCCGTTGAACAACCATTCAGGTGCCTTTAGTAACTTCTTTTTGTCCCTTATGCTGTCAGCGGACGCAGTTGTAAGACTTCAGTAGGCTAGCGCCAGAACTTCGCCGTAGTTCCGCTACACACCACCAGGGTGCGGGCCAAGTCACGCAGCCCACTGACGGCGTAGCCAGCTCCATTCAGATCGTGGAAGTTACTCCGCCTGGCCCACAGATGGCGTCTATATCAGTGGCAGATAGCTTCTATTGTGTCAGCTGTTACTGGTTGGTTGATTCGGGGGAGGGGACCGAACAGCGAGGTCATCGGTCCCATCGGATTAGGGAAGGATGGGGAAGGAAGTCGACCGTCTCTTTCAAAGGAATCACCCGGCATTTGCCTGATGCGTTTTACGGAAATCACAGAAAACTTAATGAGGATGGCCGGACGCGGGTTTGAACTGTCGTCCTTCCGAACGGGAGTCTAGCGTGCTAGATACTGGAATATCCGAAATACGTATGCTTACAAGTCTTTATTAAAGTGAACTTGTTGTGCATATTTTACTCAAAGGGAGAAACTGGAAATGTGGAGCGTGTATTGTCGCCGGAATTGTATCCAAAGTTGGTAGAGGTTTGCAAGAAGACTACATCTTCATTATTCTTTCCAGAGTTATATAAAGGATGACTGAATTAAACTGTAGTCTTACTTTACACTATCTTCATGGAGATGTCTCAATACAACATATTCTCACTAAAAAATCGACAAATGCTCAGTACAATAGTACACGATAGACGGTTAAACGTGTGTGTGATACTGACGAAAAGCAAACTCGGAAAGAAAATTTAGGCAGTGTTTGGGACTTTTTAAATAGGGTGATACTGATATTGTTCACTGATTCGTTACATGGAATCAGAAATGAAACAGCAGTCAAAGAAACGAATGGATGTTGATGTAGTTAGAGGATAAATCGATGTCACCTTCTCGAAACCTTATGCAGTTAGTCTTCTCTGGGATACAAAACCCGTCTCAGCTTTCGATTTCTTTATAAACGGCAAAACTGTACGAAGTTATAATACAGTCCGCATCCAACACTCAAATGACAGCATATTAACATTAACTACTTAGGAATTTAACTTGTTTCTCAGCATTACGTGATCAAGTAGAATCTATGTCACAACTTCAGCTGTTAAAAATTTCTCGGTAAACCCGCTGAATTTTATGGTAGTGTGCAGTCATGTACTTTGGAACATTTTTCAGACTTTATCCTCTAGCCGGTTTTGTATTAGAAGTTTACTACCGCTTCTACTCTCTTGTTAATTGATAGAAGTCACTTTTAACGTGCTGCTTTTTTTTCTGAAACACTCCATAAAACTAATGTGAGAAAAAGAGTTACAAGGTACAGATCGATCATCTCGGAACACATATGCCACTGAAATTTAAAAGTGTTTCAATAGAGAAAATACCGTTAAGCAGTCCATCAGGTAACTCATTACTCGATGACATCTCAATAACCAGTGAGCGAAATTAAATTAACTAGAACTACTATCAAGAACGAGTTACGACTTATATACATTGACATTTTCAAGTCAGGTAAAATTATTAAACGTTAAAGAAACTCAGTCATTCTCATATCTCACGTTGTCGATGACAGATTTTCTTCTATTGCAAAGTACAATATGGTGCATGATGGCTATCCATGCATTACGCAACTAGTTTAAAAAATTGTACAGAATTTTACTCACTATGAAATTCTATGACTGAATAATTAACAATATCTTACAAATAGCTTTAATATGCCAGGTTATTACGAATGAATGAAACGATTTCATAAATTCACTGCGGCTACATTAATTGATATATCGTCACAAAACTGAATACTCATACAGAAAAACTCAAAAAGTTTTGTATTTGTTGCAACTGCACTTCATGTATCTGCAACGAGAGCGCAATGGTGATCAGGTAGGCAAGATGGCGTCTAACATGCAGGCTTGGCTGAAGTCTGCATTTGTTTTCAAGCATGCATTTCTTGAGATGTTTTAGTACTTTTGTCCAATTCTTTGTGACATTTGATCAAGAACGGCACCTGTAAAGTGTGGTCAACGTGTTTCAAGTGTGAGCCGTGGTCGGGACAGTCTTCTATGTAGCTGTGAGCGCGTTATAACGGAGCTAAGTGAATTCGAATGGGGGAAATTTTCGTGGTTGTATGGTTGTTGCTTTGTAACCACGGTAGCTGAAGTCTTTGGTGTTGCAAGAGGCGCCATATCGAATAATTATGTAAAGCATCCAGGGAAAGCGGAAAAGATCATCTGTAAAGCCACAATGTGGAACAAGTGTGTGATGGTTGATCGTGAAAGACTCTCGTTGATGAGGATTATGAAGAAAAAGAAGAAGTAAACACCTACAGAAGCCACTGCAGATCTTACTGTCGCATTGCTGGACCCTGACACCACTAAAACAACACGAAAAGAGGTCCGGAACTGGTGTTCCAAAACCACACATCAGTGACGCAAACGCCCGTTACAGGAAAACGCGATGCCGCAGTGTTAAAACCTGGACTTTTTAGCAATGGAGGAAAGTCATTTGGGCGGATGAGTCCTGTTGCACATTGTTTACAACTTCTGGACGAGTTTACGTCCCAAGGCTGAAACATGGCGGATGTTCGATGATAATTTTGGCTTCCATACCATGGTATTGCATTGACCTCTTGGGTACTCAGTAACCTAAATCACTGCCAGGGATTGTGTGATCGTTTTGGGTAATCAGGTCCATCTCATGCCAACGGCGATGCTATGTTCCAAGGCGACAGGGGCTCTGTTCATACAGCTCTCATTGTCCAGTATTGGTTTTGTGCACACATGGATGAATTGTCTCATCTTTTCTTATCACCACCGTCACCAGATCTCAGTATTATTGTCAGAGAAGGCTGCATTTACAATATCCACTTCCATCATCGTTAATTCAGTGTGCCACTGTTTTGAAGGAATACGGTAAAAAAAAAGATTCCTTAGAAAACGGTACAGGGCCTGTATTTGTCCATTCTGAGACCACTGGAAGCTGTTTTCAATGCCAGCGGTTTTCGTAACAATATTATCCATGCAAATGTTTTGGGTTTTTGGGTTTTTCCATGTTTTTGTCCATCCTTTGTACATATCTGTGAATAAATATTCATTGCAATGATGTTTTGTGGCTTCTTGGTGCCGTTCGTTAAAGTGGAGGTGTGCCTATCGACATGTGCACTCAAATCAAATAAGATAACCTACTGCCACAATGCCACCCAACACGGAATTCAGAACATTATATATTAAGCATCAAAATTTTGCAGTTTTTTCGTTTGTCATAATTTGCTAATGCCCTGTATCTACAACTGAACCTAAGCCGAAACAAGGCCCCCGGAGTATGCGACGTTCTGTTATGACTACTGACAGCCTTGAGAGAGTCAGCCACAACAAAACTATTCCACTTGCTGCTCAAAATGTATGAGACAGGTGAACTAAACTCAGACTTGAAGAAGAATGTAATAATTCCAATTCTAGGTGCTGACAGGTACGAATATTACCGAACTATTGAATTAATAGCACATGCTTGCAAATACTAACACGAATTCTTTACAAAGGAATACAAAATGTAGTAGAAGCAGGCCGCTGGAAAGATCAGAGCAGGCGAGGCAGTTCAGAGGTTACGACTTCTCTTAGGGGATACGTTAAGGAAAGGAAAACACACCTTTATTGCATTTGTAGACTTAGCCAAAGCTTTTGACAACTTGACTGGAATACTCGATTCGAAATTATGAAGGTAGCAGCGGTATAACACAGGGAGTCAAAGGCTATTTATAACTCTGTAAGAGTCGAGGGGCGCGATACTGAAGCAGTGGTTGAGAAGTGAGTGAGACAGGGTGGCTATCCCCAGTTGTACTCTCAGCACACTGAGCAAGCAGGAAATGGAGCCAAAGAAAACTTTGGAGAAGGAATTAAAAGTTCATGTGTGTGTGTGTGGAGGGGGGGGGGGGAGGGGGGGGGAGAATTGAAAACTTTGAGGTTTGTTGATGATACAGAAGTCTTCCGGAGCACAGGACTTGGAAGAGCAGTTGTATGAAATGGACGGCGTGTTGAAAGGAGGATATAAGATGAACATCAACAAAATCTATACAAGGGTAATGGAATGTATTCGAATTATATAAGGCTATGCTGAGGGAATTAGATCAGGAAATGTACTGACGACGGCCAAAGTAGAGAAGATACAAAATATAGACTGGCAATGGCAAGAACAGCGTTTCTGAAGAAGAGAAATTTGCTAACAACGAATATAGATATACACTACTGGCCATTCAAATTGCTACACCAAGAAGAAATGCAGATGATAAACGAGTATTCAATGGACAAATATATTATACTATAGCTGACATGTGATTACATTTTCACGCAATTTGGGTGCATACATCCTGTGAAATCAGTAACCAGAACAGCCACATCTTGTCGCAATAACGGCCTTGATACGCCAGGGCATTGAGTCAAACAGAGCTTGGGTGGACGATACCACATTTCATCAACAGTAGTGACTGGCGTATTATGACGAGCCAATTGCTCAGCCACCATTGAGCAGACGTGAGAGATCTGGAGAATGTGCTGGCCAGGACATCAGTCGAAGATTTTCTGTATCCAGAAACGCCCGTACAGGACCTGCAACATGCGGTCGTGCATTATCCTGCTGAAATGTAGGGTTTCGCAGGGATCGAATGAAGGGTAGAGCCACGGGTCGTAACACATCTGAAATGTAATGTTCACTGTTCAAAATGCCGTCAATGCGAACAAGAGGTGACGGAGACGTGTAACCAATGGCACCCCATAGCATCACGCCGGGTGATACGCCAGTAAGGCGAAGACGAATACACGCTTCCAGTGTGCCTTCACCGCGATGTCGCCAATCACGGATGCGACCATCATGATGCTGTAAACAGAAACTGGATTCGTCCGAAAAAAATGACGTTTTGCCATTCGTGCACGCAGGTCTGTCGTTAAGTACACCATCGCAGGCGCTCCTGTCTGCGATGCAGCGTCAGGGGTAACCACAGCCATGGTCTCCGAGCTGATAGTCCAAGCTGTTGCGAACGTCGTCGAACTGTTCGTGCAGATGGTTGTTGTCTTGCAAAAGTCCCCATCTGTTGCCGTTATTTTGCGTATATTGGTGAAAGGTACGCATCGCCTCCAGTTGTTTGTTACAGAATGATACTGTGAATACGAATTAATGGTTTTTTTCTTCAGTTATCTTCGTTTCTATTAAGTAACATTCACAACAACGAAAAATCCGGTAAAATGCAATCATTATAGCGCGGAAGGATGCGAAAGTACAGTGATGTAGTTGCCGTCGATGCAGGAACAGCTCAAAGCAGCATCACTGCGCCACTCTTCCATTGCATTCATCGCTCCCACACACGAGGTGCATATCGGCAGAGTCTTCATCACGAAACCTACCCACACTGCTAGGTATGTACAATAAACACTGCCAGAAAAACGAACCAGAGAGAGACCAGAGCTGTGCTGAATGCAAGTTTATGGGCTAAGAGTAAATTGGCCATTACTGTTGTCGACAGCAAGTACCATGAACGAATGGAAAAAGATTATTTCCAAACAAAATATGAAACGCATACCGTCGACAATGGCACCATTGTGCAGATGTCTGCAGTGCAGTACAGACATAAAAATAAATAGGGGAAAAAAAACGGAAAGTCTATTTCTCTGTGTCCGGCTACCGGATACCGACTGACCCATACACACGGTCCAGCCGCACTAACCTGACCCCACGTCAAAAGCCTGAATAATTTACTTTTGCAACACGAACATGCAACAAAGGCGTCAGTAACATTCTAGAAGGGACCGACAGGAGCCGGCCGCGGTGGCCGACATGTTCTAGGTGATTCAGTCCGGAACCACGTGGCTGTTATGGTGCAGGTTAGAACCTACCTCGGGCATGGATGTGTGTGATGTCCTTAGGTTAGTTAGGCATAAGTAATTCTAAGTCTAGGGGACTGATGACCTCAGATGTTAAGTCCTATAGTGATTAGAGCTATTTGAACTATTTGAATTGACAGATATGTGGAGCCATACTGACTTGAGCGGCTGGGCCAGATGTGCGAGGTTTCTCGGTTGAGGACCCACTGATCGAGCAGCCCTATCGAGGTGGTCCCACAAATCCTCCATTGCGTTTAAAATCCGGGGAGTTTGGTGGCGAAGGGGGTAAGGTAAAGTCATTCTGGAGCTCTTCGAACCACACACTGCGAGCTGCGTGACACGCTGCACAGGGGTGGTGGCAGACATATTGCATGCAGGAATGGATGCGGTCCTCAAGGATAGATGCATACATGTGTTGATCCACAGTGCCTTTCAGAGTAACGCGATCGCCAAGCGAATACCATGAAGACGTTCCACAGACTACAACACCCTTTCCTCCGGCCTGGACACGTCCGACAGTGGCTGCAGGGTGTTTGCTTTCAGACGTTTCATGCCGTACGCGTCAACGGCCGCCTGTCAGA
Organism: Schistocerca americana; assembly: GCF_021461395.2. Taxonomy (NCBI): domain Eukaryota; kingdom Metazoa; phylum Arthropoda; class Insecta; order Orthoptera; family Acrididae; genus Schistocerca; species Schistocerca americana. The sequence continues at coordinate 163,963,607 of NC_060126.1, read as the reverse complement.
TGTAGCATAAAACGTGATTCATCTCGTCGCCACTCGGTGGGCGTCCAGTTATGGTACTTGCGTGCGAACTCCAGCCTTCGTCGCCAATGGACAGCACTCACCATGGGTACATGCACCAGGCAGGCACCTGCTGCAGAGCCCCATACGCGGCAACGTTCTTCGAACAGTCGTTGAGGAGACATAGGTGATTTATCTGAGCGGTCAGTTGCCCAACAGTTGCGTATCTATTCGCCCGTATACATCTCCGCAACCGTCGTTGGTCGCTGTCATCTATGGCCACTGGTGCACTACTGTTGCCTGTAGCCAGATTTGGATAGCATCATTTTGCCATGAATACCATACTTTAATCGCAACGGTGCGCGAACAGTTTACAAACTTAGCCGTATTGGAAATGTTTCCACCCTTGGCCCGAAAGCTAATAACCATGCTCTTTTGATCGTCAGATAAGTCTGCATTACGACAACGACTGCACTGTTTTCCGCATTCCCCCCGACGCGTTTCTGTATTCCCTCCATTTATGCTACTGCCACATGCCGTCTCGAGTGGTTATTGCACTTCGACGTCGAACAATAGCGATGGTCACATCACTGTCCGTGTACTAAACTACTCAGAAAACATTCCTGAACAGTCCGTGTAATTTTTTCGGCCGACTTGAGGTTCCTAGTATTCACCAACTGACCGGAAGTCACGAGGACGCCCTGGACGCAATGGCGATCGTTGGCAGCTGAATCCTGTGCGGCACATCTGTCTCTGTACATTCGTGAAAGAAATGAGCTATTGAAGACGAACATTCAGATCGACGTCGATCTCACTCACAGCAGATATTCGACTGTGCCGTATGGTTCTTTGGAGGCACGTGCCATGAGTTGGTCAAACACTTGTGGTCGTACTATGCCGCGGTTTACACGTACGGAAACGTCCTCACTGCGACACTGAAGATCCATCCTCGACAGTGTTTGTTGTGGATTGGCAAGACAGCCAACCCACTATGAGGAAGCCGAAAGGCACGCGTTTAAGCTCACGCAGGCTGGCGTGAGGTCTGGAACAGGACAAGGTAATTATACTAGCAAAAAAGGTACGTAGCTGCTGGAATACTTAACTTTAATCCATAATTGGTGAACATCGCTCTTGACGGTACATGTTTTACAGCATCAATAGTAACTGGTAATGGCGCCTTGCTAGGTCGTAGCAAATGACGTAGCTGAAGGCTATGCTAACTATCGTCTCGGCAAATGAGAGCGTAATTTGTCAGTGAACCATCGCTAGCAAAGTCGGCTGTCTAACTGGGGCGAGTGCTAGGAAGTGTCTCTAGACCTGCCGTGTGGCGGCGCTCGGTCTGCAATCACTGATAGTGGCGACACGCGGGTCCGACGTATACTAACGGACCGCGGCCGATTTAAAGGCTACCACCTAGCAAGTGTGGTGTCTGGCGGTGACACCACAGTGTTGACCTTAGAAAGCCTAAATCCTGTGTAAAGTGCGGTACACTGTGACCCATGCGTCTCGTGCTGGTTATTATGCCACGTTCAACTTTTGTTTACTTTGCGTAACTGCCCATGTTAGCACGCTGCTTCCAGGATTTAGCAAGCGCACTGGCGCCGGATCGAATGCACCTGGCAGGATTAATGACGAGGGCCGGTGTGCCGGTGAGGCGGGATGTGGTTTCCCACACCCGACTAGGTAAATATCGGCCTGTTACGCACGTACCGCTTCAGTTGCAAAATTCGCAAACATTCCGAAAACGTTTGCATGCTTTCACAGAACAGCTGAGGTTCACAAATTCCGTCCCTGGTGGGAAGGGGGTCGGGAGGGGTGCCAATAGGAAGGAATTTCGCCCACACTATACCACAAACATTGCTAAATCCCATAATTAACATGCCGACGCCGTCAAGATGCAGTATAAGACCACGAAAAAGAAAAAGATTCAAAACTGATTAATTCGCGATGTTCTGCCATGTTCTCTTCACAGTTGTCCGTAACTGACTGCTCAGGTAGCGGGTCATTTGCCACAACTAGCTGCAACATTCAGCCGTTGCACACAGACCATCTTCTTGGACGTTGAGTTTGTAACAGGTTTGCCAGGTAGAGAAAGTAACGTACTCAAAGCGCTGCCTCACGATGTTATCTACGGGATAGTATATGCTCTGGATGATTGTAAAAAAATACATAACGGCTAATACAGAATTTACAGGCGATTTAAATTTCCATTTACCGGTTCTACAATAGCTGGCTGTATACTATCTAGTCGTCCGCCCCCGGTAGCTGAGTGCCCGGCGCGACAGAATGTCAATCCTAAGGGCCCGGGTTCGATTCGCAGCTGGGTCGGAGATTTTCTCCGCTTAGCGACTGGGTGTTGTGTTGTCCTAATCATCATCATTTCATCCCCATCGACGCACAAGTCGTCGAAGTGGCGTCGAATCGAAAGACTTGCACCCGGCGAACGGGCTAGCCGACGGGAGGCCCTAGCCACACGGCATTTTCTTTACTGTCCAGTCACATTATTGTCACTACCGCCCATGTTCCACGCCAATGTGCAACAACAACTCACAGACGGCAGGCGATAGCACTAGCAGTATCTAAAGCGTGTCGGGGGGACGTGGAAAACAGAACAGTCGTCATCGAAATGAAGAAACGGAGAAGTTCATCTGACGTCCAAAAGGGCGTGATCACTGGCTTTCGGGCCATGGGTGGAAGCCTTTCCGAATCGACTAAATTAGTAAACTGTAGGCGTGCCACCGTGGTTAAACTATGCCGTATGTGGCAAAATGGTGCTTTCCCAACCCGGCGCCGAGGCAACTATAGCAACTGGAGGAAAGACGTCTGCGGAGTTGTGCACGGACGAACAGACATCCATCTGTTGAACAAATGATGGCTCAGATGAACCAATGCGCTGCAAATGGCGCCTCCTCAATGACCGTTCATAGAACGTTGCGGCGTGTGGACCTCCACACCAGGCGTCTGGTTCATGAGCCAATGCTGACTGCTGTTCACTGGCGACGAAGGCTGGAATCTGCACGCCAGTACCTTAACTGGATGTTCACTGAGTTGCGGTAGGTGATCGTCTGAGATGAATCACGTTTTATGCTCAATCAGTCAGATGGCCGTTCAGGTGTAGCAAGTGAAAAAAAAAAGGAAAGAAGAACAGCCTCAGAACAGGCTTTGAAGGCCTAACGATACCGATCGGCCGCCGTGTCATACTCAGCCCTCAGGCGTCACCGGATGCGGATAGAGATGGGCATGTGGTTAGCACACCGGTCTCCCGGCCGTTGCTACTTTTTGTGATCGGTGCTTCTCAGACAATTAGCTCCTCACTTCCGTCACCAGGGCTGAGTGCATTCCGCTTGCCAACAGCACTCGGTAGACCAGCACTGTGACCCATCCATGTGCTATCCAAGGCAGATGGACAGCCCTTATCTTCGGTGATCTGGCGGGAACCGGTGTTATCACTGCATCAAGACCGTTGGCGTCTGAAAGAAAATACCCTTCAACAAACGTCAGACGGGCCCAGACCGGAGGAGGGGGTGTTGTGGTGTGGGGAATGTTTCCATTGCACTCCCTGGGCGATCGCGTCATTCTGGAATGCATAATAAATCAACAGTCGTATGCATCTATCCTTGGGAACCATATCCACCCCCACATGTAGTTTGTACTTCTTCGGTACATTCGCATCTACCAACAGGATTTAAAGCCAACCGAGAATCTGCGGGACCCTCTCAATCGGGCTGCTCGCTCCACGGTTCCTCAACCGAGTAACCTAGCGTTGTGGCCTCGGCACTGGACTTTTGTATGGCTCCACATCCATGTCGATACCTTCCAGCACCTCACCGATACTCTTCCAGCACGTCTTGCGCTGCGAAGGGTTGTTACTGAGGCTTTTGAGAGGTGTTCAGATTAATGTGAGTGGGCAGTGTATTTTCTCTTATTGGTAATTATTGGCTTGTAATGGAGATAAGTAAACGCGTATAACTGTGATAGTCATTGTTTTCACGCAAATTAAGTCGCTGTCTAGCTCATAGATTTTTTGTTATAATGCCGACAACAGTTCATCATTTCTCCGTTCATGATTTTGTTGTCATTGGTGCAGTCTGATTTAAGATTAGTTATAAATGGCCGAAACTGACGCGACATTTAAATAACTAGATGAAGAGAAAGTACGTACGCACGTTATCCGTAGAACTAAGGCTATTAAAGGATTTAGATTAATGGGAATCGTTCTGGGAGTGTGCGCTGCATTTGTAGGGGAAGCGGCCAACAAGCGGCGTCATCGGTCCCATCGGTTTGGGAAAGGGTAAGGAAGGTAGTCCACCATGCCCTTTCAAAGCAATCACCTCGGAATTTGCCTGAAGCGATTTAGGAAATCACGGGAAACCTAAATCAGGAAACCTAAATCGGTTTGAACCGTCGTCCTCCCAACTGCGAATCCAGTGTGCTAACCACCGCGCCACCTGGCTCGGTGAGACAGCTCCTAATCTTTGTTATGACACGTTTACTTCGGCCATTGAATTTGCCATGCTGCCGAAGACAACCTTCCATAACGGTGTGCGACAACGTTGTGCCCACTCCAGTTGCAGCCCCATCTACGGCAACATTACCGGGCCCTTTCCGCTCTACAAGTTATTGCAAGAACCACACTATAGCTCCACATTATACGACAGCGAGCTACTGGAGGTGGGTGTGGCTCTCCTGTACTTGCATCCCACAAGGAAAAAAAGGTAGAGAAAGAAAGAGAAATTAGGCTTTGTGGATACTTTCTCCTTTAAGTAAATAAACTGCTTCCGAAACTTTAACTCGTTAACTGATACTGGGTAATGTCTAAATAAGGAGGTGCTGATATGTCCTCGGTTTGTCCTAGTTTAAACGGATGTAGATTAATTCTGACGTTTCGGCACTAAACGCTGTTCTTTACATTGTATGTGATAGTAATTGCGTAGCAGTAAATATGGGTTTTATTTTTCTGTGCAGATTTGAAATGAATATATTACAAGAAAATGGAGTATGCATGGCAAAAGACAATCACTTTGTGATTAATTATCCTTTTTAAAAAACGGAACACAGCCAAACAAATTTCTGATGCTAGGTCTAGTACACTGGGTGGTAGCTGCCCTTCTTATTCCATTATAAAAAACAGGGCTTTCAGCACTGAAAATGAAGAGCGTTCCGGAAGGCGAACATTCTGGAGACCCTGGATGCTGTTCATTCTATGATCCTCCCTGATCGGAGGATAACTGCTAAAAAATAACAGAGGGCCATAGCGCTTCTCGTTAACGTGTGGGTCATATCATTCTTGAGAATTTGGACATGAGAAAGCTCTCACGCAAATGGATTCCCAAATGTCTCAACGCCGACAAACACGATTCCATTTTGCCCCAATTTCACTAGAATCCTGTGGAATTTCTCATCGTCTCGTCACCATGGATGAAACATGGATATAAACTTATGGTTCATAGACCAGAGAATGGTCCAAAGAATGGAGACACAGTGGTTCTCCAAGTCCAAAGAAGTTCGAAATATAAAGGCACCAGCCAAGTTGATCGAATGCGTCTTTTAGGGTAGAGATTGAATTCTACTTATTGACTACTTGTACCATAAAAAAATTGCTCAAATGGCTCGAAGCACTATGAGACTTAACATCTGAGGTCATCAGTCCCCTAGACTTAGAACTACTTAAACCTAACTAACCTAAGGACATCACACACATCAATGACCGAAGCAAGATTCGAACTTGCAACCGTAGCAGGCGCGCGGTTCCGGACTGAAGCGCCTAGAACCGCTTGGCCACAACAGCTGCCTACTTGAATCATACTAAAATGATTAGGACAGTGTACTAAGCTGAACTACTCGAAAACTTGAGGCAACAATTTGTCTCGAAACCTCGAGGAAAGCTGAGGAAAGGAACTTTGCCTCTACAAGACAATGCCCCTCCGAACGAGGCAGCCATCACGCAACAAAAATGGTCAGATCCCCACTTTGAAATCCTAAAGTACCGTTAGTTCCATAAGTAAGTGTATGCTGTTATCGGTATGAAATAAAAGACGCTATTATAAATATATTTTTACTTGAAATTAAATGTTATTACTAATTGCACAATTACCTAATAGTTAACCTAGTTGCCACCATTATCGATTACAGCTTGGTACCGTTTTGGTCCCCCCATGAACCACGGACCTTGCCGTTGGTGGGGAGGCTTGCGTGCCTCAACGATACAGATAGCCGTACCGTAGGTGCAACCACAACGGAGGGATATCTGTTGAGAGGTCAGACAAACGTGTGCTTCCTGAAGAGGGGCAGCAGCCTTTTCAGTAGTTGCAGGGGCAACAGTCAGGATAATTGACTGACCTGGCCTTGTAACACTAACCAAAATGGCCTTGCTGTTCTGGTACTGCGAACGCGTGAAAGCAAGGAGAAACTACAGCCGTGATTTTTCCCGAGAGCATGCAGCTTTACTGTATGATTAAATGATGATCTCATCCTCTTGGGTAAAATATTCCGGAGGCAAAATAGTCCCCCATTCGGATCTCCGGGCGGGGACTACTCACGAGTACGTTGTTATCAGGAGAAAGAAAGCTGGCGTTCTACGGATCGGAGCGTGGAATGTCAGATCCCTTAATCTGGCAGGTAGGTTAGAAAATTTAAAAAGGGAAATGGATAGGTTAAACTTAGATATAGTGGGAATTCGTGAAGTTCGGTGGCAGGAGGAACAAGACCTTTGGTCAGGTGAATACAGGGTTATAAATACAAAATCAAATAGGGGTAATGCAGGAGTAGGTTTAATAATGAATAGCAAAATAGGAATGCGGGTATGCTGCTACAAACAGCATAGTGAACGCATTATTGTGGCCAAGATAGATACGAAGCCCACGCCTACCACAGTAGTACAAGTTTATATACCTACTAGCTCTGCAGATGACGAAGAAATTGAAGAAATATATGATGAAACAAAAGAAATTATTCAGATAGTGAAGGGAGACGAAAATTTAATAGTCATGGGTGACTGGAATTCAAGAGTAGGAAAAGGGAGAGAAGAAAACGTTGAATATGGATTGAGGCGAAGAAATGAAAGAGGAAGCCGCCTGGTAGAATTTTGCGCAGAGCATAACTTAATCATAGCTAACACTTGGTTCAAGAATCATGAAAGAAGGTTGTATACATGGAAGAACCCTGGAGATATTAAAAGGTATCGGATAGAGTATATAATGGTAAGACAGAGATTTAGGAACCAGTTTTTAAATAGTAAGACATTTCCAGGGGCAGATGTGGACTCTGACCACAATCTATTGGTTATGAACTGTAGATTAAAATTGAAGAAACTGCAAAAAGGTGGGAATTTAAGGACATGGGACCTGGATAAACTGACTAAACCAGAGGTTGTACAGAGTTTCAGGGAGAGCATAAGGGAACAATTGACAATAATGGGGGAAAATACAGTAGAAGAAGAATGGGTAGCTTTGAGGGATGAAGTGGTGAAGGCAGCAGAGGATCAAATAGGTAAAAAGACAAGGGCTAGTTGAAACCCTTGGGTAACAGAAGAAATATTGAATTTAATTGATGAAAGGAGGAAATATAAAAATGCAGTAAATGAAGAAGGCAAAAAGGAATACAAACGTCTCAAAAATTATATCTACAGGCAGTGCAAAATGGCTAAGCAGGGATGGCTAGAGGAAAAATGTAAGGATGTAGAGGCTTATCTCACTAGGGGTAAGATAGATGCTGCCTACAGGAAAATTAGAGAGACCTTTGGAGAAAGGAGAACCACTTGCATGGATATCAAGAGCTCAGATGGAAACCCAGTTCTAAGCAAAGAAGGGAAAGCAGAAAGGTGGAAGGAGTGTATAGAGGATCTATAGAAGGGCGATGTAATTGAGGACAATATTATGGAAATGGAAGAGGATGTAGATAAAGATGAAATGGGAGATATGATACTGTGTGAAGAGTTTGATGGGTAGATCACATAACTAATGAGGAGGTATTGAATAGAATTGGGGAGAAGAGGAGTTTGTGGCACAACTTCACTAGAAGAAGGGATCGGTTGGTAGTACATGTTCTGAGTCATCGAGGGATCACCAATTTAGTATTGGAGGGCAGCGTGCAGGGTAAAAATCGTAGAGGGAGACCAAGAGACGAATACACTAAGCACATTCAGAAGGATGTAGGCTGTAGTAGGTACTGGGAGATGAAGAAGCTTGCACAGGATAGAGTAGTATGGAGAGCTGCTACAAACCAGTCTCAGGACTGAAGACCACAACAACAACCTTTTTGGTATGCTTTTACAAGATTTTCTACGCTTTCTCTCAGTAACGATTTCCATATGGCCCTCATTTTATATGACAGCTGCTTCAAAGTATATATTGGTTTTCATCTTAATATACGACCAAACTTTTCCGAGCGGATTTGCATCAGGAGATGCTGCAGGCCAGTCCATCGTGGACACCACATTGTCTTGTTTCCATGCTGTACAGAGCACACAGTTTGCCTTGTTCGAACCAAGTAGTTTCTTAACGGATCTCAGACGGCATTTTTGATAAATATTGCACTTTTTTGCAGTTTTTAAATTGGATATAAACGAAGGCAAATACCCAAAACCGCGTTTAGGGAGACATTCCCAAACATGCTGTTTTATCGTGTGTCTGACAGTCCGTTGAAGGTACCTTTCACGCTTCGTACTCATGGCTTTTGAAAGAGGAGACCAGGCTCAAAAAGATGATTTACAAGGAACACTGCCTCGTGATGTTTCAGATATTTTGCACTCATTTTAAACTGCAAGTGACAAAACAAAACATTCAACTCTCACACTGCATTGATTACAGATTCGATACCACTACCAAAGATGCCGCTGTGGACGTTACATTTAAAATTATGTTGTACACTCTATTGCGGAACTGATTGTATACACTGTGTTCACCCATAGTGGCTGCTTCAGACCATCGTCCGTTCCCAAACCTCAAGAAACATCTCATACAGAGACTGAACGTTCAGCAAGACAGAAAGGCTGCAGATGAATGGTTGGTAGCACAAAATAATGTTTTTAGATAGGTTAAAAAAGCTGGAGCAATGATGCCGTAAATTTGTAGTGCTCAAGGGGGAATAAGTTCAGTAAATAAATTTTTCAAGCGCGTAACAGCATTTTTCTTCATAAAGCCAAGGACTAATCAGCACCTGCTTGTACACCATTTACAACCAGATTGGCAAAAACGTTTCCTTTTTTGGATACTGGTGATTCATAGTGAAGTGTGATGTACCCTTTAACCCTCTGTCTAGCACTGGGACGTATGCATTCCACGATAGATTATGAGGGAAGCAGTTGGAATTTGCTGCATGTTGTTGCTATTCGTAAATGTCCCACTAACAAAGGGAGGCCTGCTAATGGTTTGCAGAGATAATTACATTCACACCTGTAGGTTCTGCTTTCTTCAAGTTTCATGGTTAACCAAAAAATATTCAAATGTTTGTGAAATCTCACGGGACTTAACTGCTAAGGTCATCAGTCCCTAAGCTTACACACTACTTAACCTAAAGTATCTTAAGGACAAACACACAGAACCATGCCCTAGGAGAACTCGAACCTCCACCGGGACCAGCCGCACAGTCCATGACTGCAGCGCCTAGACCGCTCGGCTAAACCCGCGCGGCCATGGTTAACCCTCTGCTCCGTATTATCACCCGAATGATTTCGCGCCTGCACGTAGGCAACCCAAGTTGCACATTTGAAATACGGGCTGCAGTCGCACCTTCCTGGACAATTCGTGTCAGTGAACCGATCGCACGTTTTAACGTTTGCCGCATCGCAAACGGTCTCCACAGTAAGCACCTGTAATCTGAATTAGGTGGAGACATGTTCTTTACACTGCCTGTTTTCTGTATATCTTGTAGTTTTCGAACAATCAGTTTTTGAAATGATGGAGGAACTTGCGAAGCACCCTGTATGTCCCACCCTCCCCACGACGGAATACGAAACAGCGGGAATTTTTTTTTAATATTTTTGCTTTCGGCTAAGATATTACTTCACAGGAAAAAAATTAGTAGTCAAAGGGATAAAGTGTACATAATCGATATGCCTCTTGGAACAAAGCGTTTGCAATGCTTTGACGAAATGACTCAAGGAATTCATCGAACTAGTTTCATACATCAAATATTTTGTCGACGTCCACCAGTGCATCGAGACAACCATTAATTTTGTAAATGCGATACAACTATGGTAACAGTCATGGGGAGTGAAAAGTAGTGTATACAAGTACAGTAATAAAAACAAAATTTTCGCTGATTTCAACTCATGAAACACACTTGGAGAAGCTTCAAAAGTGTTTTGACTTCTTATAAACCTACGTAGAAGAAAATTATGAATCATTATCGGAGATCTAGTATTACTGTACCTGCAGGAATCTCCTTTTTTAGATTTTGGTCTTCATGTATATTAATTTCCGTATTCATTAGCTCTCGTTGCGGATGCGGGCCTGTGTACTGTTGTTGCTCTTGTTGTTGCGGCCTTCAGTCCAAAAACTGGTTTGATGCATCTGAAAGCTGCTGTAAAGTGGTTCATTCACAGACAAAGTTTCGATTAAGCGCGCATCCTCAAGTGAAAAAACGTCAGAAATATCACTGAACGACTTTGTCGGTATAGTTCGGGTTTACCGCGTACACTAAGAGCATCATAGTTCTTATAACATTCCCCTGGGGCTCATTCTATGTTACCTTCTTTGCTGTTGTATGAGGGGTAGTCGAATGAAAACTTGATACCCCCCACAACGCGACCAAGGAATCATTCTGTTGAAAATCAATCACCATACACGTTAAGACATTTATCCCCCTGCGAGACGACACGATCAGTTCCTGTTTCGTATCACGCGGTCGGAAATTTATGAGTCCACAACCGCACCCACTCCTGCACTTCTTCATCCGATTGAAACCGACCTCCAGGCATGTCTTTCTTCAGGTCGCCTGAGATTTGGAAATCACACGGTGAAAGATCCTGGATGTACGGAGGACGTTGCAGTGTTTCCCAACAATATCACTGAAGCGTAGGGTTGGCAGTGTGGGGGTGGGCGTTGTTGTGCAACAAAGGGATTCCCCACGACACCACCACAGAGCGTTTCGACTTTATGGCGCATCGAAGTTTCTGAAAAGGGTCTTCATAGCGCTACGCGTTGATTGCAGTTACACTCTCGAGGAACTCGGCGAGCAGTCGATGAAGTAATTCATCATGACCTTACCAAAACTTACGCGAGCAGCTTTTGATTCCTTTTGCAGGGAAATGTTGGCTATTTCCACTGTTGGCTTCGCCGTTTGTCCTCGGGCTCGAAATGGTAACATCACATAACGTCACGAAACTTCTTCTTCGACTGTAGAATATTGGAAATTTGTGCTGCGTTCTACGGGACCAAACTGCTGAGGTCATCGGTCGCTAAGCTTACACATTACTTAATCTAACTTAAACTAACTTACACCCATGCCCGACGGAGGACTCGAACCTCCGATGAGGGGTGCAGCGAGAATCGTGACAAGGCGCTAGACCGCGCGTGTATCCCGCGAGAGCCGGCCGGAGTGGCCGAGCGGTTCTAGGCGCTACAGCTGGAACCGAGCGACCGCTACGGTCGCAGGTTCGAATCCTGCCTCGGGCATGGATGTGTGTGATGTCCTTAGGTTAGTTAGGTTTAATTAGTTCTAAGTTCTAGGCGACTGATGAACTCAGAAGTTAAGTCGCATAGTGCTCAGAGCCATTTGAACCATTTATCCCGCGATGCTTTCAACAGTAGAGGCGCTCTGCTAGCCTACTTCCTCTAGCGTGAAATTACAATCAATGCGTAGCGCTAGAAGGACACTCTTAGTAAATTGCGCCGCGCCATAAAGTCAAATCGCCCAGAAGTGCTGTCGGACAGAATGCTCCCGTTGCACTACAAAGCCAGCTCCAATACTGCCAATCGGACGAAGGCTACGCTTCGGTAATTTGGCTGCGAAATACGCCAATATCGTCTGTAGAGCCCGAATCTTTCACCGTGTGGTTTCCAATCTTTCTCAATCTGAAGAAAAACATATATGGACGTCGGTTTCAGTCGGACGGGGAACTGCAAGAGTGGGTCAGGTTGTGGACTCATCAGTGGCCGACAGCATGCTACGATCGTGTCATCTCCCAGCGGGATAAATGTCTATGTGGTGAGACCGCTACGGTCGCAGGTTCGAATCCTTCCGCCGGCATGGATGTACGTAATGTCCCTCGCTTAGTTAGGTTTAAGTAGTTCTAACTTCTAGGGGACTGATGACCTCAGATATTAATTCCCATAGTGCTCAGAGCTATTTGAACCATATGTGGTGATTGTATTGTACGTATAGTATGTTAACCAGGGGCCTAGAACCGACGGAGAGGCTCCGTCTCCACCGCAACCACAGTGGCCCACTACCGCAGTCCACTTCACCTCACCGCCGCCCCACACCGAACCCAGGGATATGGTGCCATTCGGCGCCCGGGACAACCCCCCACGCCCCCGGGAACGTCACACACCAGACGAGTGTAACCCCTATGTTTGCGTGGTAGAGTAATGGTGGTGTACGTGTACGTGGAGAAGTTATTTGCGCAGCAATCGCCGACAAAGTGTAGCTGCGGCGGAATAAGGCGAAAAAGCCCGCATTCGCCGTGGTAAATGGAAAACCGCCTAAAAACCATCCACAGGCTGGCCAGCTCACTGGACCTCGACACAAGTCCGCCGTGCGGATTCGTGCCGGGGACCAAGCGCTTTTTCCCGCCCGGAAAGCCGTGCGTTAGACCGCACAGCTAACTGGGCGTGCTATGTGGTGATTACTTTTGAAGCGAACCGTTGTGGCACGAGTTGTTTTCATTTGACTATCCCTTATACATTCACCGTCTTTTATACAGTACTGAGTTCTATTAAACAAAAATTCTTCTATGCAATAAAAATTTGAAATGGTACTCCGTTTACGGTATACAGGGTGTAAACGAGAACTGTTTACAACGTACCACAATGGTGAAGGTGAAGTGGACACGAACAAATTGGCATAGGACGCTAGCGATCTATCTGGCTGGAAAATAACTTCAAATTAGCGTGCGAAAGCCTGATAAGCTGCAGCGCATGCTTGTCCCGCAAGACGTTAGTTAAAGTAATCCTTGAAAATTAAAAAAAACCTCTGTTCTTGCACCTGTAATACATAAATTGACGTTCGTGTAAATTTTACCTGAAAATATTGCGAATTTTAACAGCATAAAATAACAATTACATCCATTTGTCTGTGTGCCTTTCTTATTACGAAACTAGAATTCTTCTAAGGTTAAGTTTAGACCGAGCTGTAGACGTAATTACGTTTTGCATATCTTTTACAAAATGTTTTTTCATTACCCTGTGGAAAAGTTTTAAACTGAGAATGTTGTGCAGAGAGCCGAAAATGCCGTTGGCGTAAGGGAACAAGAGGTTCAAAATGGCTCTGAGCACTATGCGACTTAAATTCTGAGGTAATCAGTCCCCTAGAACTTAGAACTACTTAAACCTAACTAACCTAAGGACATTACACACATCCATGCCCGAGGCACGATTCGAACCTGCGATCGTAGCGGTCGCGCGGTTCCAGACTGTAGCGCCTACAAACGCTCGACCACTCCGGCCGGCGGAACAAGAGGATTTCAATAACAGGCGCGGCACGCATGCACCGTGGCCAAGATTGCTTCTGTACGCCAATCTGAGTTTGTTTCACGGCTTACTAGATCGCAAGTTTCCTGTGTCAAATTCTCCGCCTCGACTTGCCCTACACCAGTGTAGTACGTTATAAGCAATTATCGTTTATACCCTTTAGTATCGAACGCTTTTTGCAATCTGCGAAGTCGAATCTACGTGTACGTACTGGATAGTTATCATTAAGGTACAGCTACTCACAGAGGTCCAGTGTGGACCCTAATTATCGAATGGCAGTAAAACTTGACAGATATCGTAATGTGCTAATGCGGAACCACTTTAGGTTGGAAAAAATTAGTTCCAATTTTGGCCACCATGTACAAATCTGGAGCTGTGAATGCAAGCAAGTCGTATAGAAATGTTTCCATATATAATTGATTAGGAACGGAATGAGGGCAAAAAATGTCAAACAATATTTGCATATGTTGACTTGGTTATTAACCATTAACAGTTGCTCATGCAAGTTCTAGCGGAATCTGAGAAACATGTTTCTCTATCCTGGCTTTCAGACTAGATGGAGACCGAGCGTTCACCTGGTAAGAGCATTCTTTTAGAGATCCATGTAGCCAAAATTCAAATGGATTCAGATCAGTCGAAAGCAGATTTTTCACCGGGAGAACGAGATATGCCGTTGTCACGTCTTGCCTGAAAACAGTGGATTGCAAGCAGCTGCGCTCTTCCAAAGCGGGAATCATTTGCTGGCAGGCCCCTTGGTGTAGTATCTTCAAATAAGATCGGACAGAGGATAAAGGTGGTTGTGAATCCATACCACACAATCGCATACGGTGAGTGCAATGGCTCTTCGTGCACAACATGCGGTTTCATATTACCCAAAATTCGGCAGTTGTGTATTCACTGCACCCTCTAGTGTAAGATGTGCCTCGTCAGTCGATATAATGCTGCCCCGCCACATGTCATCAATTCATCAATTTCATGCCAGAAATTGAAGAGCAAATTCATAACGCTGCTACGGATTATGAGGTTTCAGTTGCTGCACCGTCTGGATCTTGTAAGTGCACCATTGTAAAATAGACCGCAAAGCTTTCCGTACTGTTGACAATGGGATGGAGAATTCTCAGGACACTAACCAGGCCACGTTCAGTATGGTCAGTTACAGCAACAGCAATCTCGGCGATAGCTTCCACCGTGTTAGGTGCTACAGCAAGCTCACCTGTGTTTTTGAATTTCATTACATCTTCTTTATGCCATCAGGTCTCTTTTCAGACCTTTCAGTCGGTGATACTCTCTCAATGCAGCACTGGAATTTTTGCCGTTCACTTAAAACAGTTTCAAGAACAGCACGCGGTCTCTCCTCTCGACAGCCATACTCATATTATGGCTTGTAACGTACTGCTCTCGTCACCAAGAATGAGATGAATGCTACCCGTCAAATGACGTTACACAGAGCCAGATTTGCACCTGGTCTCCACAACTGGAACTACTTTTTTCACCGTAAATCATTTCCGCATTAATATATTAACATATCTTCCAATTTTCGGTGCTATACGATAATTAGAGCCGACATTTAATCTTCCTGGGTAGCAGCACTTTAATTATAACCCCAGGCACTAATGTAACGTACTGCTCTCGTCACCAAGAATGAGATGAATGCTACCCGTCAAATGACGTTACACAGAGCCAGATTTGCACCTGGTCTCCACAACTGGAACTACTTTTTTCACCGTAAATCGATTCCGCATTAATATATTAACATATCTTCCAATTTTCGAAGCCATGCGATAATAAGAGCCCACATTGGATCTTCCTCGGTGGCTGCACTTTAATTATAACCACCAGACACTATTTACAAGTTATAATGTGTGTCGGAAGCGAGCTTTTTTTGAGACGAGTAGTTTTTCCTGAACCCTTAAAGTTATTTTGTTTCTTTTTCGTAAATAATTTGATAATATTCGTGGTTAGGAAATGCTGTAAGATTTTGCTACAGACGGAGATTAGTTATAAGTCTGCCACTCTGTAGAACTATTTATTTATTGTTTATATAAACACGAATTACATCACCTCTTTTGCAAACACAAGCAACTGTATCTTGCGCCATATATTTTAGTTCTGTATCAGCTACTAAAAGGGGAGATGGGATAATATCCGAGCATTTTCAGTTGACAAAAATGGTTCAAATAGCTCTGAGCGCTATGGGACTTAACTTCTGTGGTCATCAGTCCCCTAGAACTTAGAACTACTTAAACCTAACTAACCTAAGGACATCACACACATCCATGCCCGAGGCAGGATTCGAACCTGCGACCGTAGTGGTTGCGCGGTTTCAGACTGTAGCGCCTAGAACAGCTCGGCCACCCCGGGCGGCTTCAGTTGACAACTTGACAAGAATTCCACCAGGCTGACTCAAATGTTCTAATGTGTGTGAAATCTTATGGGACTTAACTGCTAAGGTCATCAGTCCCTAAGCTTACACGCTACTTAACCTAAATTATCCTAAGGACAAACACACACACCCATGCCCGAAAAAGGACTCGAACCTCCGAGGCTGACTATTTTGCCACATTTTCTTCAGCTCTCCAGAGATGGTAGTGGAGTTAGCAGTGTGCTAACTCCGCCCCGTGCTAGACTGCCGTGGGAAACAGCGGATAAGAGCTACATAACACTGACATTTTGCTGGAAATTTAACAAAAGTGGCAGCTACTGCTGGTCTCTAGTCTGGAGCAACTGTTCATTTACAATATCTCTCTGCAGGTAAAACTTCGTGCAAAGTTCAACAGTAGTATACTCAGACACATCACCACGACACTACAAACAACACTCCACAGTCAGGTCAGTACTGCTTCAGACCATTATTTGCTCGCAAAACAATGTGGCCGAGCGGTTCTAGGCGCTTCAGTCCGGAACCACGCTGCTGCTACGGTCGCAGGTTCGAATCCTGCCTCGGGCATGGATGTGTGTGATGTCTTTAGGTCAGTCAGGTTTAAGTAGTTCTAAGGCTAGGGGACGGATGACCTCAGAAGCTATGTCCCGTAGTGCTTAGAGCCATTTGAACCATTTTGTTAGCAAAATTATCAAAACTCTAAGCATGTATATTTCTAGCCTGAAAATTTCTGCTGATTCCTATTACTTCTCGATAGACTAATGTGAAACTTACTGGTTCAAAACTTAAAATAAGCTTCCTCCTTATTTCTTATCTTTTCCTAATATTGAAACACTAGAGCGTGCTCAAAAGAAATACGTCCGAAATTTTTGTATGAAAATTCTTCATGATTTTTAAATAAAGAAAATGTCATTGACACTCTATATCGCCGTTCTTCATGTCTACACATTTATTTCTCAACATAGTCACACTGGCAACGAGCACATTTCTCCCAGCGAGAGATTACTTTTTGACAATGTCACCGTAGAATGTTCATCATTGCTGACGGAGCCCCAGCTTCACCTCTGCTGACATTGCTTCATCACTGTCAAAGTGAATTCTTCGAACATGTTCTTCAAGTTTCGGAAACAGATGTAAATTGAACGTGGTCAACTCGTGACTGAATTGAGTGGGGTCGACGGCAGTGAACCATAGGCGTCGGATCGTTGTAGATGCGTGTGGTCTGCCATTGTCTTGCTGAAGGAAAGGGTACTCCGTGAGTGGACAAACTCTTCGAATTCATGCTTTCAGTTTTCTGAGCTGTTTCTCACGCACCGACTAATTACAAGCCGCCGTGTTACACGTTACAATGTGGAGCCCGCTACGTGATAGGGTTGCAGCTTGCCTGAGTGAAGCGGCAAAATCGACTGAGTAACATACATGGCACGTAAAAAAATCAGCCAATATTAAGAACCGAATAAAAAATTCAGAGGTATTACTTTTCAGCACACTCTCTTATTTGTCGTTCTCTATGCTCTTCATGAATAATTTTCACTTTAAAACTAATTATAGTTGCTTTCGTTGTCACGTTAAAAGATTAGAGAGATATTAGTGACACACACGTGTGATAATTCTTAGCGATACTCATGTGTACTTATCAGATAATCTTCGAATAACTGCGTGGTAAACAAATGGTTTTTGTATGTGTTTGAGTTGTAGTCCTCCACTGATAACCATTACATAGACTTCCTTTAATTTACGTCTATGGTCACAAACTTGTTGTTAACAGATTACTGGTTTCGGTCTTTAATGACCATCATCAGAACTGCAGCAAAAATGGGAAACATAAATGCACTCGCAAACTGTCTTCAGTGTAAGAACAATACATAGACGATAATGAAAAGTAGTACTGCCAAAATTTACATTTGTGCGCTTTAAATATGAAGAGGCATACTTGTTTCATAAAAAAGTCCTAATGTACTGCAGCCATAGTGGCATCGTCAAATGTTAAATGCGGAATCAGCAGAAGCACCGTCAAATCCATATAAATAACATCACATGCGTGAGCCATGTTTTCAGTAGTACTACTGTGTAAAACAAGCAGCCGTACAGTAGCCACAAGATATTTGTGTTGTAAATTCACCAGATGTCGCTGATGTCGGCATACACTAGTTTTCAATAATTAATTGAAACAGCGAAAATAAAGGGGGATACAATAGTTGAAGTCTGTAATAAGCTTATAACATATAAAGGGGGCATTACAGTAATAAAAAGCAATAAAAAGAAGAACACGACAAAATTAAGATTGTTAAAAAGAGAAAGAGTTAAGAAACAGTGGTTTACATGTGCTCTAGTGCAAGTATTCTAGATAATGACATAAATATTAAACCCCGTTGATAGTGCACCGGGTAAAACAGTAGTACTACTGACAACATGGATGTGAAAAATCAGACAGTTCGCTGCTTATAGGCCAGAAATTTCGCAGGGCTAAAGACGTTGTATGATTAGAAGGCGTGCTGAAAAGTATAGCCTCCGAATTTTTATTCTGTTTACAACGTCTGTTGAGATATTACATAGCATACACTTTAATCAGTCGACTTTCCCGCTCTGCTTGATTAAGTTGCGAGCCTGTTTGGCTAGAGGGCTCCGAATTGTACAGTGTAACATGGCGGCGTGTGATGTAACTATGTTGGCGTGAGAAACAGTTCAGATAATTGAAAGCGTGAATTCGAAAAGTTCGTCCACCCATGGAACACACTCTCCTTCAACATCACAATACCAGACCATACACGAGCGCTGCGATGTCTGCAACTATCCGATGCCTTGGATTCACTGTCATCGACAGTCCTTGACGTGGTCCCGAATTGGTACCATTCGATTTGCATCTGATTCCAGTACCTGAAGAACACCTGCTAGCACTTCAAGTAGATAGAGATGGAGCGGTGCAGGTAGAAGTTAGGTTCTGGCTCCGTCAACAACGTCAAACACTCTACAGTGATGGTATCAACAAGCTGGTCCCTCGTTGGGTGAAATTTGTTCGTCGGCACGTTTACTATGTTGAAAAATAAATGCATATACATGAATAATAAGGATGTAGAAAGATAACAAAGTCTGTTTTACGAGGTGCGACAATAAAGTAATGAGACTGATTTTCTTTGCAAGATGTGGCAACCCTGCAGGCTTGTGTAGGCACAATATCTTTGACTTTGGTCCATAAGCTGCTTCTAGTCGAAGCAGCACATCGATACAACTGCTCAGTCTTAGTTGCGCTGTAATAAGTTAACACTTGTTTGTGTCTCTTGTCACGGAAATGGAACCGCATAGTATTGCGCATCGGAATGCCATTTCTTTTTGCGTTAAATTGGGTAAAAACGCGACGACACTTATGATCAACTTTGGAAGGCTTTTGGAGAGGAGGTTATGTCAAGAGCTTAAGTTTTTCGTTCGCATAAAATGTTTAGTGAAGGCAGAACGAATGTTAAAGATGAAGACCGCAGTGGACTACCATCAACCCCACGGACGAATGTCAACTTGGCCAGGGTGCGTGAACTCGTATGGCCTGATCGAAGATTATCCATAAAAATGATTGCAGAAAACTGAACATCAATCGAGAAACAGTTCGTCTAATAATAACTGAAGATCTTGGTATGAGAAAGATTTGTGCAAAAATAGTCCCCAAAAGTCTCACACCACAACAGTGAGAAACACGGAAAAATATGGCAGCCGATCTATTAGAGCAAACGGAAATCAATCCAGAACTGTTGAGCCGTGTTATCACTCGTGATGAAAGTTGTTTTTTTCAGTACGATCCAGAAACAAAACGCCAAAGTTCCCAAAGGTGCTCAAACGGATCATCTATACCAAAAAAAAACCTCGCATGTCAAAGTCAAAATTGAAATGCATGGTTGTGTGCTTATTTGATTCCAAGGGAATTGTTCATAAAGAGTGAGTGCCTCCTGAACAAACAGTTAACCTACATTAGTGCAAAGGAGTTTTAGAAAGACTTTGTAAAAGATTTCTTTGTGTCCGTGCCAACATTGCTGATAATTGGATTCTGCATCACGATAATGCGTCATCCCATACTGCTCTGTCAGTACAGAAATTTTTAACCTCAAAACAAATTCCAGTACTACCACAACTACCTTATTCACCAGATATCGCTCCTTGCGACTTTTTTCTATTTCCACGAGTGAAAAGGGCGGTCAAGGGACACCATTTTCAAACAACACAGGATGTCCTAAAAGCTGTGACGAGGATCTGGGAGGATATTACAGAAATGTTACCATCAATGGCAGAAGCGCTGGAAAAAGTGTGTGCAATCAGAAAGAACTAATTTGAAGGTGACAACACTAAACTTGACTAAAACTGTAAGCAACCTTTTTTTCCACATCAGTCTCATTACTTTATTGTCGCACCCTGTATTTAAAGACACTTTGAGAGTTTTCACATAAAAAATACGGAAGCATTATTTTGCAGCACGGCCTCGTAGTTTGACACACAACGAAACTGTCGGCATCTTTGTTGAAAAAATCTGCCACAAGAGTTACCGCTGTTCTTTGCTCCACAGAGAATGATGAGAGCAGCAAAAATATGCAGCACGAAATACTGCCGTACGTGGGCAGCCTATCTGACAATCTAGCCTTGGAATAATGCTGTAGCTAGCCTTTGGCAGCTAGTAATTACTTTTCCAGTTTCTCATTTTATGAAGCTGCAAGTAACGGAAGGACTACGTGAGCAACCTTATTTATTTAACGGAATTTCAAAATTTTCCTCATCCTTTTAGCACAGTACATTTTCGAACTGAGTCTGCAATAAAATGTGCAAGTATCTCGCACCTCACATGAAACAATGAATCTTATTGTTTCTGTTGTTACTGTTCAGATTACCAACCATGACATTTTTGAACGCAGTTCTGGAGCCTCCTCGCTGGCAGCTCTGATCTTCACATCTGTGTGGGTGCTGTCCCTGCATTGTAGGCCTAGACGTAAGTCGACCCCTGTTATTATTTCTTTCCACCACTCTCTCAACCACAGCTTTCAGCAAATGCTATTGTAGTAATATGTCTCCAACTATTCTATCTCTTCCATTCATTAAGTGTTTCACTAGGTGTATATCTTTACATGCTGCAATAGAATACCTCATGCCAGACATTTCAAGTAACCTTCATAATATTAATTTGACCCTCACTACCCCAGCAGAAGTAATGTCCATCATAACATCTTTAAAATCAAAAACATCTAGTGGGTATGATGAAATATCAACAGTTAATTAAAGAATGTGATTCTGAGTTAAGTAACATACTAAGCTATCTATGTAACCAGTCGTTTATCAGTGGAACATTTCCTGAATGGTTGGAATATGCTGAAGTTAAGCCACTGTTTAAGAAGGGAGATAAAGAAATAGCATCAAATTTCCGTCCAATTTCATTTTTGCCAGCATTCTCAAAATTTTTTAGAAAAGGTAATGTACAATCGGCTTTATAACCATCTTATCACAAATAACATACTGTCAAAGTCGCAGTTCGGATTTCTAAAGGTTTCTGATATTGAGAAGGCTATCTGCACTTACAGTGAAAATGTGCTTAATTCATTAGACAAAAAGCTGCAGGCAACTGGCATATTTTGTGATCCATCAAAGGCATTTGACTGTATCAATCAAAATATCCTTTTAAGTAAAATGAATATTAGCGTGTAACAGGAAGTACTGCAAAATGGTTGAAATGTTATTAGGAAAGACACATGTATTAAGCTATCAGGGATCATCCAACTAGGAACTAATTACACATGGGGTTCCACACGGTTCCATCTTACGGCCCTTACTTTTTCTTGTGTATATCAATGGCCTTTATTAAGTAACATTACCAGATGCCAAGTTTGTTTCGTTTGCCGATGCTACAAACATTGTAATAAATACCAAATCACGTGTAGTCTTAGAAATATCGGCTAATAAAATATTTGTGGACATTCATAACTGGTTTCTAGCCAATTCTTTGTCACTAAACTTTAAAAAAACGCACTACATGCAGTTCAGAACTTGTAAAGGGGTGTTCCATGAGTATATGCTTAACATATGATGACAAGCAGATGGAAGAAGTGGACAGTGATAAATTCTTGGGATTACAGCTTGATAATAAATTCAACTGGAAGGAGCACAGCACAGAACTGCTAAAGTGTCTTAACAAATCTCTATTTGCAATGTGAATTGTCTCAGACATAGAGGATATAAAAATGAAAAAGCTGGCATACTATGCTTACTTTCATTCCATAAAGTCGTATGGGATTATCTTTTGCGGTAATTCATCATCCCAAGCTAAAGTTTTCCAGACACAAAAACGTGCAATAAGAGTTATGTGTGGTGTGAACTCAAGAACATCCTGCAGAAGTCTGTATAGGGAACTAGGGATACTAACTACTGCTTCCAAATATATTTATTCTTTAATGAAATTTGCCATTAAAAATACATCACTTTTTCAAACTGACAGCTCAGTACAAGGGGTAATTCATCACCCCAAGCTAAAGTTTTCCAGGCACAAAAACGTGCAGTAAGAGTTATGTGTGGTGTGAACTCAAGAACATCCTGCAGAAGTCTGTATAAGGAACTAGGGATACTAACTACTGCTTCCCAATATATTTATTCCTTAATGAAATTTGCCATTAAAAATACACCACTTTTTCAAACCGACAGCTCAGTACATGGAATCAGTACTAGAAATAAGAATAATCTTCACAAGGATTTAAAGTCACTTACTCTTATACAAAAAGGTGTGCATTATTCAGCAACACACATTTTCAATAACTTGCCAGTAGCCATAAAAAGCTTAACAACCAATGAAATTCAGTTTTAGAGAAACCTAAAAGATTTATTTGTGGCCATCTCCTTCTACCTACTTCATTGATGAATTTCTCAGTAGAACCAACTGATATGTATATAATCTAACTTCTTCACTATTTTAGTGGAGTAATGTGTTCATTGTAAATAAGTACTGTAGTAGTTCAATTATATGTTTATTACCTTATAAATAAAACATTTGTTTTCAATTTAAAATTCAAAGCATTAATGCAATCTAAGTAAATGAGGGTTTGTAAAATGATTCTTTCATATAGTGTTCATTACAAAAATGACGATCATTCCACCTGGGACCTGTGGAAGGTACATTAGCTTATTTGTTTCAGTTGTAAATATTTGTTATGTATTATTGTTTTTCTGACATGTTCTACATCCTGATGGACCTCCTCACTACGAATCTATTGGAATGAAAGTAAATGTAATGTAATCTCATCTCATCTAATCTCTCTGTCTACATCTACAACAATACTCCGAAAAACCACCTGAAGTTGTGTGTTGCAGGGTACACCTAGCACCACCAGCTGATCCCCCTTTCCATAGTCCCCTCGTGAACAGCATGTGGGAAGAATGACTGTCCATAAGCCGCTCTATTAGCTGTAATTTCTCGAATTTTCTCATCGTGGTCAATTAGTAAGATGTATGTGGGAGGAAGTATCATGTTGTCCAACTCTTCCCGGAAAATACTCTCTGATATTTTAGTAGTGATGCACAACGCATCTCTTGTAGCGTCTGCCACTGGAGTTTGTTCAACATCTCTGTAACGCTCTCGACCTGATTAAAAGTTCCCCTAACGAAACGCGCCGCTCTACGTTGGGTCATCTCTCTCCCTTCCTTGTAAGGGTCCCAAACTGATGAACAGCACTCAATGATCTGTGGAACAAGCGCCTTGTGAACCACTTCTGTCGTCGACGATCTGTAGTGTCGCGGAATAGTAAAGAGTTGGAAACGTGGAATATTGTCAAGGTTTCGTTGCCTATGCTGAGAGCCAGAGGCAGTAGATTAGCCAAGATCTAAGAGGATTGCACATATATCGGAATGTGTCGTCACGCAGGGAGCAATTGCCTGGTTACACACAACAGGCGAGAGAGAATTGCTTAGCACGCGGGTTTGTGTTAGACGGAGACTTTTGTAGAGTGCAAGACAGAGGTATAGCATTAGCTGTACTGCATTTCACAACTTCGCGTAAGTCTGCCGTAACAGCACGTAACTCTGTCGCAAGAACACCTAAGGGGCGAGTACGACAGATGAATCGGCAGTATAAGTGGAACGAATGCGCTCATTATAAACGAGCATGACGTCAGGACGTCGCTCGTGCTTCCTTTAAATACACCAGCTTCGACAGCAACAAGGTACTCTCAGTTAGACTTGCAGTTAGATGTGTACTGGGTCGCTGCATAGCGCTCAGCTCGGTGATCGACATGTTAATCTTTATTAACGAGATGTTGCAGTAAGGGAGGCCCATCCAGCAGCAGACGTGAGGGGACAGTACCACCTCTGGTCCTCTCTGCTGCCGCTGTCAGTCACCAACACACGATTAGCAGACATCGCGGCAGACTCGCTCACCGCCAGTGCTGACCACATCAGTGAGCCGTCGTCGAGATCGTGCGGGGCCTAGGCCCTGTGCATTGGCCGTATGACCAGGTGAGCCGACGACGCTGGGGGACTGCAGCCCGTTCCGCCCGTCCACCGCGGACGAGCCACCAGGAGGAGGAGGGAAGAAGACAGGGTGGGATAGAGTACACTGCGCACTACGAGAACGCCTCTCGTGCCGACAGCGTCGGGACTTCAACCCAGAGCCTCCACGCACAGCAGCTTGCTGTCCGCAGCCAGCCCGCCGCCCAGCCGGGCGCAGCCAGCCATGCGCGGCCGAAGTAAGGACATTTATCCGCTACGTCACAGCACGCGGCGCTGCGCTAGCAAGACCGTGCGGCCCGGATCTGGTGTCATCGCTACGAGTCAGCGAGGACTCGGGGAAGGTCATTGATATCACCAAGCCACATTGTACTCGATAGGAATAAAGGTGTTATGAATTAATAATGTTTCTTTAGCGTTTATGACGCGTCCACAGTCATTTCCTAGCATCCTCACAACTGGAGAGGTCACTGCTCGGCCATCCAGTCCACCGTAGGCGACTAGGACCACCGGCGCGCCTACAGAGCTACATTTTCTTAAGTATTTTTCTACGAATGTCAGTCTGGCATCCGCTTTTCCTGTTGTTTGTTTTATGTGGTTATTCCACTCCGGTCACTCTGTATAGTTGCTCCTAGATATTTTACGGTAGATACTGCTTCCAGCAAGTTTTCATCAATAGTGTGGTTGTAGAGCAATACGAGGGTTGCCCAAAAAGTAATGCGCCGCATTTTTTTTTTTTCCTCAGCCGAAAACAATGCTTCGAAGTGAACCGTTACTTTATGTATTATCTGAAGTCTCCTGAGTGATCGCGCCAGGTTTCCGTCAATTGCGACAGATAGCGTAGCTTCAGAGCAGTTTCCAAATGGCAACTGTAGTTGATGTACGTTACAGGCATAGTGCTGTTATTGAATTTCTCACTGCAGAGAACGAAACTGTGGAGACTATTCACAAGCGCTTGTGTAAAGTGTATAGCTCTGCTGTCGACAGAAGTACAGTTAGTCGCCGGGCATAGAGCGTGAGGCCATCACAAGGCGCTACGGCGGACCTCCACGATTTGCGCCATTCGGGGAGACCATCCACGGCTGACAAACCTGACATGTTGCAGCGAGCTGATGTCATTCGCGAGGACAGACGCATTCGTGGAAGACATTTTGAGAACCATAAGGATGTGATTCACACAGTGAAGCACTGGCTCCGTCACCAGCACAAGAATTGGTACCGACACGTCATACACGCCCTTGTTTCTCGTTGGAGGAATGCCATAGAAAACGTGATGGAGACTATGTGGGAAAATAGGGTGTGTAGATAAAACACCATTCTTTCGTGTGTTTAATACTCATTATGTTCAATAAAGAATTGTTGGGGAAAAAATAGGTGCAGTACTATCTGGGAAATCCGAGATTTCTTTTCTTTTGTGTTCATGGTGTATTATATGTATTCATGTTCAGGGTCTATTCAGGGCCGACTGCTGGTGGTTGCATCTGTCCTCCGTAGGTCATTTTGGAAATCGATACTGGCTTCTAAAGTTTCTAGATTCGTATAGACAGCAGAATCAACAGCGAAAAGCCTTAAAGAGCTTCCGACGCTTTCTAATAGACCATTTATATACACTGCAAACAGGACAAGTCCTGTGACACTTCCTTGGGGTACACTGGGAATTAGTTTTACATATGTCAGTTCTGTTCCGTCGAGAGCGAAGCATTGATCCTATCTGCAAGGAATTTTTAAATCCAGTCACAAAACTGGTCCGATACTCGGTAAGCTCGATTTTCTAAACGGCAGTGCGGGACCATGTCAAATGCCTTCCTGAAGTCAAGGAGCAGTAGGATGCCGTTATTTCTTCCGCGACCAGTCGACCCGATATTCACCAGTCTCTTGGAACAGCTTTCTTTTAATGCAAGTAATTGAAAATAGCGGTTGTTATCGACAAAAATATCATTATCTATACATGTTACTAAATTAAATGTCCCCGCCGCGTTTTCTGTCTGTTGCTGTAACTTAAACTCAGAAACTACTGTAGGGATTTTGGTATATTTCTCACTACTAGATAAACTGATTAAAGAGGTAACTTTGAAATGTGGTTCATTATACTAAACAGGTCAGGAGTCCATTACATGCAGGAGATGGTTACATGGGTAGCTGGGGCTCTGTGACGTTTTAGGATAGAGGGTCTCGGGGAAACACAGAAAGGGTTTCGGTATCGGAAGGTGCAAGTGGAACACGGGAAGAACGTATATCTAAGAACAATAGGTGTAACAGTTTTAAATTGTTGCTGTGTTGGGAACGTACAAGAGCTCCATGTGATACTAAAAAGCACTGATGCTCAAATCGTTACAGGTATTGAAAGCTGGCAAAAGCAGGAGATAAGTACAGGGGAAATTTTGCGAAGGACTTAACGGCGTTAACAAAGGATAGCCTAAACACAGTTGACAGTGGCGTTTTTGTTTGTGTTATAAGTATGTTATCTTGTAGCGAAATTGAAACAGACAGCTTCTGTGAGTTAGTATGGACAGAGGTAATTCTTGGCGACAGAAATAAAATAGTAATTGGATCCTTTTACCGACCACCCAACTCAGATGATACAGTTGCCCAAAGCTTTAACGAAAACTAGAGTCTAATTTCAAAAACGTACCCGATTCATTAAATTTTGGTGGTGACTTCAGTTTATCCTATACACGTTGACGAAAATACATGCTTCAAAGCCGGAGGTACGTATAAAATATTATCCGAAATTGTGCTCAAAGCATTCTGCGAAAATTATTTGGAGCAGTTAGATTATCAGCCCACTCCAATAGTAAACATTTGTGAAAACACACTTGACCTTTTAGCACCAAATAATCCTGAGCTAATAACGAGCATTAAATGCGGACACGAAAGTTAGTGAGTACAGGGTTGTTGTAGCGAGACTGAATATTGCAACACCAAAGTCCCATAATGCCCCAAATCTACTAAGGACCCTGCGAAGTATGAAACGGTACATTAGAGGACAATTTATTTACGATTCCCTTGAAACGTTGAGATATTCACTGAAGAATGCAGTTTCCCTTTAATAACGAAAAATCGCTAGTAAACATCAGATGACATAACGTTTTGCACAAACATGTGTTGAATCCACCCAACAACGCGAAGTTTTGCTCGCTACACTTTTAGCTAAATCAGTGAATGTGAAGCCCAGCAGACGTTGGTGGAACGTAATAATTACATTACTCAACGTATCACCATATCCGTAGCTGAAGGGTAAACCACATAAACGTCATAATCAAATGTCAAAAGCAATAAAACCGTTTCCCCACACAGAAGGAAACAATTCCACTATTCTTGCTACATCTGACGCACAAATGGGAAGAATATTCAGCATATTCGCTGTTGAATCAGGACTGTTTATATTTACAAAAGCATTCGTGTATTAGAAAGTCGAATAAAGTGTAAGAATGGGGGAATCATGAGACTCCTTTAAAAAATTTTACACCTCAAGAAAAGTGCCTATCATAACAAGAAAAGACCAAAGCAGAATTATATGGTTCTCATGCATGAAACTGTATTTATATTCTCTTGATGTCGGCAGAGTAAACTAGAGTTGTACACATATGCGAATGTATTTCTTCACGAATAAGTTGTAGCTTAGGTCGTTGAATCGGTTAAATTCGGTTGTTCTCACATTTCATGACAATTCACGTCTCCTGATAATTTATTAATACATAGAACGCAAAAATGCAACAGTTATTTCGTTAATTAAGTAGAAAAATGAATGAAAACGTACATTATCCTTACGAAGCATGTGACTTCCTCCGTTCTCACCGCTTGGAGTGCTAGTGTCCCTCTAGCTTCCAAACGGTAACAGCTTCGACACCAGAGAGGGTCGTGACTATGTACTAGACTGTGGTAATAGTTTAATTCCGATTGCTGTTCTCTGCTAACGTCTTTCACAGTTCCCACTTAGTCAAAAGTACGACGTTTCAATCTTTATCTCTGCTGCTCTGGACCACCTCCACTAGTAAATGTAGTGCTTCTACATCGCGTCTTGGGAGTTACTGAATTCTTTTATTTCCCGATGAAAGTGAATGTTGTGTCGTACAATCCACTTACGTGACTAGGTGCCAATTATTTCCTTGGGATTAATAACCTTTTCCTTGCTAATCAGTTTGCCTTTCATTGCAGGAGACAACATGAACAAGTTCCTGATCGACAACTGGGAAGAGATCCTGAAAGAGCTCAGCCGACAATTGAAGAGGCATTTTCTGTGGCCTTTAAGGACATCTCCAATAATTTGTTTCACAAGATGCCATACAATGACATCTTCACACTAAAGTGAAAACTGCACTCCCATCACAGACTCACTTGTACGGATAGAATACTCATTACTGCTTTCCCATTTTATACATTTGTACAAAAATACGCCTGTTACAAAATAAACATGTTTTTAACACTTATTCGTTTTTCATTCTCTAACGTTACAAAACTCCCACTGAACAAAATGTGTTATTGGTATTTCAGTAATTTACGGAGATCTTAAACTCTGGAAATGGAAATTCTCTGACCTCAGAGTTCCATAGGATGTTATGCAGTTGTAAACTAGGCGCCCAACGGTACAATAGCTATTAGAAAGGTTTATTCTAAATCCCATTCAAGAGGTCGTAGAGCAAGTAATTCTCGTCGAAAAGGTGGCTTTAGAAAACATCAATCCTACTGGGACTAGATTTTGACATTGGCTATTGTAGCAGAAGCTGAATTTCAACGAGGTCTCAAATCTGCTGCAATTTTTGTAGATCTAGCGGACGTTTATGGCACTCTATGGAGGGAGCGACTGATGTCAAAGTTCGCTGAAATCATTCCACGCCAAAATCTGGCGTTTGTAGTAAACAAGGTACACTGTGATAGGCGCTTTAAGATTTTCGTGAATGGACATCAGTTCTGGCAGCAATTAGTAGGCCCATTCACTCCGAGATGATTTTTCGTCAGTTTTTATCCACTTCATCTGCTACATCTACCGCTTCTAAATTTTCATGTACTATTCTAATGAAATAAATAGAACCATAAAATGGATGAATGAGAGTAACTAATTTCCAAAAATGGTTATGTCTGATAAAGTGTTTATGATGATATGAATGCCCCTGGTTCCAAATGGCTTGGCGTCCAAAAAAGGCTGAAATGAGTGTCTATTTAAAACGTCACTTGCAAATCTCGCAGTTTTATGCTTAGTTTTTTTTTTTGATAGGGTACAGAGAAAATGTAGTGGTTTTACAAAGGAGGTTACTTACGAAACAATCACATGGCCCATCCTGGGACACAGCTCAAGAGTACTGGATGAGATACCAAATAAGAATGTTAGAAGACATTGAAAATATAGAAAAATGGCAGTACCAACGGTCATATGTTCGTTTTATGATGAGAGAGTGTCACGAAAGTGCGGAAAATGCTGAGCTGAAGAAGCTTGAAGTGGGACGCAAATTATCTCTTGGACAGTGCTTGTAATGTGAGGCATCTGGGAATGTACCACAACCCCGTACGTACCAGTCTTGCGGTGATTATAAAGATAAAATTAACCTAATTAGAGCTTGCACAGTGTTACTTAAGGAGTCATTTTTCCAGCACTCTATGCCTTAATTAAGTAGAGAAGTACCTTCTGCCATGCAGATTATGAATGCACATGGAGAGCAGAAGTAGATGTACGTTGTGCAAGAAACCCCGCAATGAGAAGCAGCCAAACACGGCATTGCTAAAGTGACCATGAAGTAGCCAGTCACTGCTCAAGTTTCAGAAAATGCGACGGTCGTCGCAGTGCGAAACACAAACCTGCCTTACTTTCACCTGGTGACCCTTGTAGCGAGCAGCAATGGGGCAGGTACCACTGGCTGGTAGGACTCTGTGGGATCGTTTCGTCGTCGCTGTATCATGGCGGCGAGCAGCGTGGTGGCAGCGTAAATGCACCATAAAAGGCAGGCCAAAAATATGATGCTGCAGTAGGATGCGGTGCCCAGAAAACGAAATGAATGTACAAGGAAAAATATTGCAACAAGCTGCATCATAAATGGAAGAAATGTATCGCCATTGGCAGAAACTCACAACGAGGAACTGATTACTAGGTAGTGCACCACACCATAGAAAGCTGAAAGACAGGGAAAGTTAGGGACTTTGTCCCATGGCCCCAGATGTAAACAAATGCTAATCATTTAGTCAGCTTTGGCTAGCAGACAATAGTGGGTAAACGAAAGCAGACGACACAAGGCGTTGAAGAACTTGGAAACGGTATATACAGGGTGAAGATAAAATTGGCGTATTCGGAATTACCAGTGCGATTCCTCGCATACTACTAATACGAAAACGTCTGTCACAAAATTCCATCCTGCTCATATTTCAGACAGTAAATGGGCGTTAAAGGTAGGCAATCCGGCAACACTGTAATCACGTGTACGATAACTATCGCTGTCAGTAAGCCTGAATAGCACTGTGCATTGGGTGCAGTGGATAGGCGATTTTGCTTAGCGCGTAGGAGGTCGAGGGTTCGATTCTGTGTTCATATGTAACTGAAAATGTTTTGTAGAAGACTCACTGTAATCACTGTATGAATATTAAGGCGCCAGATACCGTACCCGCAGACTACGTTTAGCAAATAGAAACAAATAACCGTCGACTCAAATAACTCTCAACCTCCTGCATGCTAACCCAGAACGCTATCTACTGTGCTAACTGCACAGCTCTGCTCTACTTGCCCATAGACGTAGTTAGCGTACATGTGATTACAGTATTGCCAGATGCCAACATTTAACTTCGATTTACTGTCCGAAACATGGGCAGGACGAAATTTTGTGAGAGACCTTCTTGTATTGCCGGTATGTGAGCAATCGCCCTGCGAAGTATGAGTGATAGATTTTTTCTTCACCCTGTGTACAACTGAAATTGAAATGGCATAAAATTATTGATACGTTCAATGAAGATAATTTTTGCTCCTAGCATTGGAAGCTAAGTTTCGTATTGGCTGAGGTCAAGTGAATATCATTTCTAAGCCACACACAGTTTTTCGAGCTCTATCGAAACAGTTACTCCCATCACACGCTACACCGAGAGTCCTCCCAGAGGGGAGATTAATGCACAAAATGACAGGTCAGATGGTACGCAATGGCGTATAAGGTCATGTATAAATGATATTCACTGCTTTAAATTAATAATAACTGAAACGAAAAACAGCACTAAACAATGATAATGAGCCTGGATTTTCAAGCACTATCAAATCATAACATATGCATCTATTCATACAATATTATATCGTGAGGCAAAATGAGGAGATAAAGCAGTAATAATATGCGATACTGAAAATCAGTTCTATAATTATTTCTATTTTGTTCTATAGCAGTACACAAAAAACATTTTTTCCAAACCATCTTCACTTATGCTCATACATTTTTGCACATGGGATAAAGTTTTGCACATAGAAAATAATCTTTCTGTGTCACAGGAAGTAACAGATGCTTACTAAAGTGAAGAAATTACAGACAAAGTCAGATCAGGTTGACTGTATTTTACATTTTCACTACAAAACGTCAATTTGTCTGCTACGTAAACTCAAAATCAGGATTTGATCCGATATCTTTGTTCGTCTTATTTTTTTGCTGCAACTTCAGCTTCTCCATAGGATGATTGCAAAGATTTTTCAACTTCTTCAATAAATGTCAAAGATTTCACCATTTACTTTTTGCATCCAACTTCGTTATTGTCGCAGGCAAACGCACAGAACTTGATTTGATGTAAATCAGATCTTTATTCAAATTGTTTTTCTTGGATGCTACATCCACAAGCTGAATTACTCGCTTCGAAAGTGTTCGCGAACCACAACCGACAAAAAACAATTAAATCACAGTAACTTTAAGATTTTCAATGCAATGGAACAATGACATGTTTACTTCAATAAATTTGCAAAAATTTACCGTGTGTTACCGACTTAACCTCATTAAAATTATCACTGTAGAAGATGGCAGCATTTATCCAGGTACTCCATTTTGTTAAAATGGGTTGTGGTGGTAAAACTTAATCTGGCAGTGTGTTTCTAAATGCGGCAACATTGATAGGTGTTTTCAATACCATCACTACCAAAAAGAGACAGTACATTTCATGTGACTTAACTAATGCTGTCAGAGTTATTAAACCTCTGTATTATGTGCCTCCATTTACCTATATTGTTAAGGATGTCAGCCTGTTCACGTTGTACTTTACACATTCTGTTTCAGCTATACAATGTATCGCATGGGCTAAACATGTAACATTAATGTGAAATATTTTAATTGTTTTCCTGAGCTTCATCATACATGAGGCAGCGCCGTTCAGCAACGACAGGGCCCTTTGGTACTTAAATTTATTGTCACGACATACATTGACTTATGCTGAGCCGAATCGGGATGCCTGAGATTACTAAAAAGTTTACAGACTATAATAAAATACGTGAAATTACTCATGTCCTGCACTTTTGGCTTAATCCATAAGAAAAAAGCATCAGTAAAAGGTGCTGTCATTGAAGTTATTGGAATATACCCACGCAGCTAGAAAAATAATGTAGTACGCATTATCAATGCCTACATTCAACCAATTATATCGACTAGATTTTTGAAACATGTGTTTAATACCCATAGCAAAATCCTGGCTCCACTGACAACTATGTAAGTCTGTAAGTAGGCTGTTTAGGTTTTTATGTTGGTGATGTCACGTAGCGCTCTGTATGAAATTCACTGGCTGTGCTGTGTGCATTCTGTGGCTGGTTGGCATTGTTGTAATATTCGCTATTGTAATGTTGGGCAGCTGGCTGTTAACAGCGCGTAGCGTTGCGCAGTTGGAGGTGAGCCGCCAGCAGTGGTGGATGTGGGGAATGAGATGGCGGGGTTTTGAGAGCGGATGATCTGGACGTGTGTCCATCAGAGACAGTAAATTTGTAAGACTGGATGTCATGAACAGATATATATGTTATGACATTTGAACACTATTAAAGTAAATACATTGTTTGTTCTCTGTCAAAATCTTTCATTTGCTAACTATGCCTATCAGTAGTTAGTGCCTTCAGTAGTTTGAATCTTTTATTTATCTGGCAGTAGTGGCGCTCGCTGTATTGCAGTAGTTCGAGTAACGAAGATTTTTGTGAGGTTATTGATTTGTGAAAGGTATAGCTTAATGTTAGTCAGGGCCATTCTTTTGTAGGGATTATTGAAAGTCATATTGCGTTGCGCTAAAAATATTGTGTGTCAGTTTAGTGTTGATCAGAATAGGTAAAGAGCGAAATGTCTGAGTACGTTGAGTTCTGCTCAGCTGTTTGAAAAACAAATAATGTAAGAGGTTTATCAGCACAGTAATTCATTAATTTTTCTAAGGGGACGTTTCTTGGCCCATCTCGCACAATATCGTTTCACCCCCAAACTTGGCTGAAAAAAAGAATGAAAATATTGTCAGCCTGAATTCAAGCGATGTCCACCGATACGGTATTATGAAGACGAAAAACCAAGAAAGTACGGGCGCACTGTACCGTCATTCAGATACGAAATGCACTTGTACCACTGACCTACATTATTTATTGACACGTGAGCAGAAACAATACCACATTTCACACCTTTTCTAAGACACCAATGTTAAGGGAAATTATGTCTGACAGAAAAACAGCTTAGTGTTTGAATCTAGTCTATAATCATCAGAAATTCTTTTAAAAACATGTTACTTCTTGTGAGATCTGCTTGGAGAACGTGTGCTTCAAGGCATCATGGGGACCCACTCGAAATCGGACAATGTCTGTACGAGCGAATGCCGAGATTAATTGGCACAGAAATGTCGTTTGAAAATGTGTGACCTGCAGTATCCGAATTTTCCTGTTCTTACAAGATTTATAAAATTCATTCGTATCCAAAGTAAACCGCCTCACACAAATCTTGGTAAACTGTTTGGAAGACTGGTTTCCAGAATAAAAGTACCCTCAGTATAAATGCGCAGTCGAATATCTCCATATCCATTAACCACACATGAATATGAGATGCTATGTAGTGCTACCGCAGAAAGGTACAATCGAATTGACACACGTATTTTGTATCCTACGGAAGGGTGGAATTTAGGCGTTTGCAGATTGCTTACCTTCTGACGGCTATTGCATCGTTGCTGCGTGTTCTTACCGCAGTCCACGGTTTTATTAATATTCTGCTGACTGGTGATGCACACACTCATGTTGTACTCAAGTCACCTCGCCTCAGACTGTTGCTAAGCAGCGGCGTGGGCCTCTGAAAAGATCCCTGTATTGTTAAGAACTGCGTCACCACGCGATATGTTTGTTTTCTATAAGAGGGTTTGCGGAAAATAATAGCCGTACAGTTGAGGAAACTATCAAAAAGATTCAAATGGCTCTGAGCACTATGGGACTTAACACCCATGGTCATCAGTCCCCTATAACTTAGAACTACTTAAACCTAACTAACTTAAGGACATCACACAACACCCGCTCATCACAGGAAACTATCAAGCGATAGTAGCGAGAGGGTAACTACGTGAGATGACCGGTGCAGTACCCGCGAGGCTACAGAGTCTCTGGAAAGAAGAAAAAGAGGAGAATATTAAAACGGAGAGGGAAAGTGAAAAATTAGTAAAATCGGTAAGTCAAGAGAAGTCTTTCACTACGTGGAAATAATTAAAGATTTTTTTGTATATCATCTTGCGAAAAAAAAAAATGGCTCTGGGCACTATGGGACTTAACTTCTGAGATCATCAGTTCCCTACAACTTAGAACTACTTAAACCTAGGTAACCTAAGGACATCACACACATCCATGCCCGAGGCACCATTCGAACCTGCGACCGTAGCGGTCGCCCGGTTCCAAACTGTAGCGCCTAGAACTGCTCGGCCACTCCGGCCGGCTCATCTTGACGAAAGATACGCTAATCATTTACCTGATTTTCCCAGGTAAAAGATCGATCTACATTTGTATACCAACATAAGTACACTGACTGTATAGAACGAAAGGGTGTTGATGTGAGCAAGTGTTTCTGCCAAGGTTCTGACGGAGAATCCACCATGAGCGGCGTATAGAATGATGTGCGAAGAAAAATCAAGTCGCAGTTGAAATTTAGGCCTTAATAGCGCTGTATAGGCAAAGAGACTAATCAGGAAATAATCCGATCTTACAAAACAATTAAGAAAATGACTTTTTTCGTTACATCATGGGACGGCGATAGGATTTTAAAATTTTTCCCGAGGTTACTCCCAAGGTAACGCTAAAGAGACCAAATCAAACGCGTTAGGATGTCGACCAGAAACCAGCTGTACACTTAAACAGTCATTCATATATATTCGTAAGGCTCAGACCGCTTTGTTCGTAGGAGTATGCTTTTCAGATCGAATATGAATGAAGAGGAAGAACTGATACAACACCTAAGGACTTGAAGTCTAAGCCTGTGGGCGTTGCAGCTACACATACATTTTTAGGACCGACGTTGTCAGAAATAAAGATGGAAGGTTAACGTTTAAAGTCTGTCGGCAACGATGTCATTAGAGACGGAGCACAAACTCGGACAGGGGAAGTGTGGGTACAGATGTCGACCGTATAATTCATGCGATTTGGTGGGAGGGGGAGGGGGAGGAAATCCCGGAACTCCTTAATCTAGATTGAGGGGGGGGGGGGGTCGTCGGGGAGGTGTCGGGATCTGAATAGACACTCTCACGAGATCTGTGTCCAGTGTCCCCCCATTACGCCACCTCTGTGCGTTACTCTCAGAAATAACTGGCATCGAAGTATCATTCGACAAACTGCTTGACAAAACTTGCAACATGTGTGAAAGATAGTCTATTAAGGAACGAAAATCTCAGTCGGTCTTACGAAATTAGTGAGAGAAACTGTATTGCAATGATAGCTAATCTCCTATCACGTACTTGGTACCAGAACTGCAGATCCAACAGGAACTTTATAGTGACAGTTTCACAACTTCCATTACATCACGGGAGACTCCGGGAGCAACTCTACCGCCTCAATGTGGTCACACGTTTTCCATGTGAATGTGGCGGTGAGAAATTTGTTAATCACATTCAGCTTACGCAAAAAACTAATTCAGCATCTGATGTACTCTGCAGTTTACTAACATACACTCAAACTCCTTCACCGACAGAGGATTGGTATATAAATTTCTGTGTGATTTTACAGTACAAGGACAAACAAGAATACAGCAAAAGCTATTTATTTTTAAATTTATTTATTGTCCTGTTTTTTCCATTATAATACATAGTGCAAACTCGGCGAGAACCGTCTGCTTGAACATAAACGCAGATACCAGACAAGCCTACAGGTTATGCTTGTTATATGTGAACACGAACGGCATATGTGAAATGTCGTCAATTGGTTTAAAGTGTCAGTCGTGGCCAAGACAGTGTTT
This sequence comes from Schistocerca americana, assembly GCF_021461395.2. Lineage (NCBI taxonomy): Eukaryota > Metazoa > Arthropoda > Insecta > Orthoptera > Acrididae > Schistocerca > Schistocerca americana. The sequence goes on along the minus strand of NC_060126.1, from coordinate 163,926,762 downwards.
TGTGCAGTTGTGAGTGCTTTGCGTTGGTGCTAAGTGAATTCGAACCTGAGAAAACTGCTGGGTCTCGTATGGTTGGTGCTTCCGTAACCAAGAGGGATGAAGTATTTGATGTTTCAAGAGGCACCGACCGCTAAGTTGCAAAAATCACAGCAGAAGTAAAAATAAAAAATAAAAAATAAAAAAAACAGGAACGGATCTCCATCAACCGGCACTGGCAGGACCACTGGAATTCCGAAACTATTCATAAGTGATGCTGATGCCCATAACGGGAAAATGTGGTGCTGAAGCCAATGAACATGGACTATGGAAAAATTGAAGTAAACCATTTGATCGGGTGAGTCTTGCTGCACACTATTTACAGCCAACCTCTGGTCGAGTTTACGTCCCAAGAGTGAAACATGGCTGGGGTTCTTTGATGATTTGGGAAGCCATATCGATACTATTCCACAGACCCCGTGGGTACTCTGTAGTTTCGCATCACTGCGAAGGACTATGTGACCATTTAGTGTGATGTACTCCATCCTGTTTTTTTCTCAATGCTGATTGTGTCCTCTAAGACGAACGGATCCAAACCACATAGCTCGTATCGTGCAGGACAGGTTTCTAGCTCAAGGATGCAGTGGTGCACGCCCATGGTCATCACAGTTAGCAGATCTCACTATCATTGAGCCACTGTGGTCTACTCTGGAGAGAAAAGTCCTTGATTGATATCCACGTCCATCATCGTTTTCTGATCTTACCACATTTTGCAGGAAGAATGCTATAATAGTCTTTTGAAAACCATACATGGCCTGTATTTATCAAATACTAGATGATTTGTGCAACTCTTTTAATAAATGAATAAATACGAGGTGTGTTGTCAGTTACCTTTTCATATCAATGAACGTATTTTAATTTCATCAGATGATGAACTTAATTCAAGTTAAATTATTGTAATGTGCAATTGTTGTTGTTAATGATTCTGGCTGTTATACATTTAAATGTTAAAAAATCATTGTGAAGGAGGCGTTATGGGTGTAGCCGAAAGGTCATTAATAAACTGAAAAATAAACATTAAAGTACTCCCATGAGCGTTGCGAGGACGAGAGACTGACCGAGCCCATAACTGGTCTTAAAGAGTTATTCAATAATGGAAAACATTTCTTCTTGGATCTAAGGAATGATGTATAATATAGGTACATATATAGCAATACAACTTGTTTTCATACAATCGTCTGTGACGAAGACTTAAAAGAGAGATATTGGGTACTTGAAGACGTTTTATCATCACATTCTCTTCTGTTTCCAACAGAGGTAATTCAGATAAGAATTACATCTGAAGCACAACAATAAAATGTGTGTGTTGTACTAGACTTAGCACAGGTGGTATTGTGTTACAGTGAAGTAGGCACAGCCGTTATGATGTGTCTGAGAAAATATGCGGCTGCTACAAAAATTGAGGGTTCCTTCTTTAAGAGAAAAAAATGCTTTTTTTAAGAAAAAATTACGTTCTACAATGAGTGCGACATGGATAGTCTGTTTTTCAGTGATATCAATAGAAGGATAGTGCGAATAATCGCAGGTTTGTTTGACTGGCAGAAGAAACAGACAAGACTAAAAATGTTAACTGGCTGAAGTCAAAGCAAGCAGTTGTGCATTCTTCGAGAACCTGCTTGGAAAATGCCAGGGCACATATTTCAGAGAACAAACCGTCAACGTTCATTAGCGCCCTACTTATCCGTCCCGCATAAAGCGTGCAGAATGTAGCCTCGCAGAGAGTCGTAGAACCAGTCGCTCTTCGGACGCTCCAATAGCGAATGGTACAGGAGCAGAATTCATTTTATAGTTCAATAACAAGTATCCTTTCCCACGTAGGTTACAATGATTTGCAGAGTAAAAGCAGGTGCCTTGCCACGGTTGCGTGGTTCCCTCTCGTCGGAGGTTCGAGTCCTCCCTCCGGCATGGGTGTGTGTGTAGTCCTTAGCGTAAGTTAGTTTACGAGTAATTAAGATTACATAGTGTGTAAGCCTAGGGACCGATGACCTCAGTATTTTCGTCCCACAGGAACGTACCACAAATTTCCAGTAAAAAGAGAGTAGCAGAGGTGTAAACCTAGAGGCGATGGATAAAAATATGGAAACACTACAAATACAACACATTAGTTTGCCAAAAACAGTGTAGGAAAACAGTTGGCATTCAAAACAGCTTCCTGAAAGCTTACACTATTCCTCCAACAAAATAGTGGCAAGTTGAAGTAACTAAGTTTTAGGATTTTGAGGTGGTTAGCGATCACCCTTTATTCCAAGATAGGCCATACAGGCTCAATAGTATTGAGATCTGGTGGCCAAGGACGACGCGAGCAGTCATCTTCATTTTCACAAAACCAATGCTGGACGGTACGAGCTGTGTGAATGGGGGCCTTGTCTTGACACTCACCATCCTCATTGGGGAGAAAATGTTGTACCATGGGGTGGACTCGATCAGCTACACTGGTCACATTGTAGGATAACCATATAGCTTATGGAATACCATGATACGGCTGCTCAAATCATCACCGAATACCTTCCACGTTGCACTGTTCGGACGTTAACTGTGTCAGAAGTTAGCTATACTGTACAACAACACTCATCCGATCGAAAAACGTGCTCCATAGTCCAGTTTTCATAGATTCTGTACCACGTTTACCTTTTACGGTCATTTGGATCACTGGATTTGTTTTCGAAATCCAGGTCGCCCAGCAATTCGCTGCTGATGGAACTGCCAGGCTTCACCAGAATGAGACCCAGTTCTGCAGTGACTTTTGCAGCTGTCATCCTCATATTTTCCGTCACGGTCCTTTTCAATGACTATCTGTCACGACCTTTTAACACACTCATTCGTCCGCGTTGTAACTTACTGGATAGTGTTTTCCCGCTTTTCCTGCATGCGGTGCAAATCATCGATACGGCGCCTCTTGAAACACAAAACACTTCAGCTACCTTGCTTACGGAAGTGCCCACCATACGAATACCAACAACTTGACCACATTCTAAGCCACACGTATTGGGAACATACGTAAGGCGCCGGTCGGCACAACTTGGCCAGTATCTGCATTCACGTTCAAGCACACTTTTATCGCGGTGTTAACATATTTTGTCCAAACCCTGTAATGAAACATTGTATTTTAAGCAAAATTAATTTTCGAAATAGCTGCATTTAGGCCTCGTGCTTCGACTAAAATACATCGCTATTGTGAAACATGGTAGAGTTGGAGGGAAAAGGAATCGAAAAAGTGTATTCGTTTAGAGTGGAACTACAAAAAATTAAGTAGATCAACAGAAAATCAGCGAATACACAACACGTGCTGGAGAAAGCACCTTTATTTTCTAAACGTCATAGAAGCGGAATTCTTCACCAGAAATAAAAACACAAGGATGTATGCATAGAAAGAATTCGCCTCATTTCAACACTCCTGCCATTAAGCTGTAATAAAAGACTTTAATTTCCGCTAACACTACCACAAGGGCAAACATTCCAGTACTGGGAGACTCATTTTTCTTTACACGGAGAGGTACACGTAGCTTGTTCACGTGTTTGACGACCGCCAAACTTATTTGTCTGTGCACCCGACAGTAAAACACTAACTGTAATTTATAAGAACAATATTTGAATAAGTTGCGTGCTACAGAAACGAGGCGATTGTCTGCACAATTTTACTACAATGTAGAAAACAAAATGAAGAAGACCAAATGAAGTGTGTCCCTTTCATCTGGAATAATATATTGTCTTACCGGGCCACAAACAAGTCCAAAATCGAAAGCAGGGTCTTCAACAAGGTACAACACTTAGCACTAAAAGAATGTTTATTAGGGGTACCAGAATGACTCCTTATCGGAGAATGCTGCTATTTGTACAAATATACATTATTCCAAAATATGCAAACATTAATAACATAAGAAATCTCGAAAACCTTTTGGAAATGATAAGCACCAAATAAAGAATAGCTGTTGGTCATCAGATTTGAAATGTCGACCCAAAGCACGCCAGCCAGCTAGGTTAACCGTTAAAAGCACGCAGCACTTCTTTGTTCTTACGAACTTTTAACAGGCAGAAACAAGACTGACATTTCTATGTATATAAATTGTGTAGACAGAACAGCTTCGGTGAGATAGGCTCGATCTGAAGGTGTTTCTATAGTAAAATGCGATTTAATTCAATATTTCGTGTATTCATCAGATTCACTACCGAGAGGGTTACAATCTAGGCTTTGGAAGCGTGTTATAACTCTGCTGCTGCAGATGTGGCGGCTCGAACGAAACGGTGGCAAATAACGGAGCTGTTATCCTTCAACGATACATACGCAGCTGGATAAGGCTATGTGTATAGCTGCGATACTTGTGTTTGACCTTACTTTTTCCCTACGGACACGAGGCTAATATAAAGCCCTGTCCTAAATTACCTCTAAACATTCATGTTCTCTTCTTAAGGTACAAATAGACACACACACACACACACACACAGACACACACACACTCAGGAACCCATGACTCTGGAATTTCATAAGTATGGCGTGGAGGGGACAGATAAATGCCAGATACCGGATGATTCAAAAGAAATAAAAGACGTCAGTCGTTTGTTTACAGACTAACTGTAAAAGGTAGAAACACACAGCGGATGGAGCGACATGGCAACTAAACCTAAAGATCAATCATTCTGTGTTGGACAACAGGATCTTGTTCATTGTTGTCGATCTCCCTGGTAACCAGACATCAAACCTTGCGATTTTTTTTCTCTATGGGTACATAAAAAACAGAGTTTTGTCTCACTTATGGCAGGTACTCTTGAAAAACTAAACAATCGAATTATTGAAGCTGTCGAGTCAAGAAACAGGGACCTAATGATACGTGTGTGGGATGAAATGGGCTACCGGTTCGTTGTTTCTAGTGAAACGCAATGGAACTCATTTTGAGTGTACGGTAAAGTGCCTCTGAAAACATAAAAGTATCCAGTGACATGCGAAATGTATTTATATATTTCACATTTACTCTGTAGTAAATAAGTGAAGTCTGTTCTTTCTTTTTGAAACGCCCCGTATATCTTTCATTGGAAATCTTTCAGGGAGATGGAGGGCTGTAGGTAAGCATATAATTTTTTTCAGCCACTAGTTGTAATTTATGCTGTTGTAGTACTATTTATGCAGGATAATTTCGGTGCTTACCTAATTTTTATAGGTTTTCTTGTAGATGGATGGATGGGAGGAAGATAATCTTGACCTGCTGACCTCGTGATGCCATTTATAACAATTACGTCTTGCTAAAAGCTGTGAGATATTTTGTAAATGTTGATGTGACTTACGTTCGAAACATTTATAACTTACATCTTAGAGGAAATTCATCTTACTTCATTGGTTTTATAAATTCAAACGGTTTTCGTCTTGTAATATAATATGTACTTTCCAATCGCATTTCACCTTTATATGTTAAACGCATCTTCAGTGGATGCTTTTAGTTAATCGGTTGTTGTACCAAAATCTGCAGTTCGTCTCATCTAGTTGCAACGTAGCGGTTAACGTTGTTCATCGTAAGGAAAATATCCTCTCACCTTTCAATGATATTTACTTCGACAATCATGTACACAAGCTTTCCCTGTCAGAAGAATGCGTAATGCTCGACAGATAGGAAAAGCTGTAGAGTAAACTAGAAACACTACACATCTCTGCAGGTTACATAAAATATTATCTGGCAACGGGTTAAGTCAGCTATTAATACACCACACGGTTTTAGTTAGTTCAAAGGTCACAGTTTACACATAAAAATTAGAATTTCGCGTGCCTGTCTTTCACAGAAATTCGCGTTCACTTTGTGGGACTCCACCGTCAAGTTTAAATCATAATTCCGCAAAATTATCACATCTATTCAGAGTTCCTTTTACCCGCGTTCGAACTTGATCAAGGATGAGCTCCGGACTGTACATACACTTCATAAAGCAGTTCCTTAGCTCCCGAAAGAAGCGCAATCGTACTGTTCTCTGATTGACTGATACACGTCGTAACCAATCCGATTTCAATATAAAACCCCACAATCTCGCCTTTCTTACATTTGACCAGTCACAGTTTAACAGTCTTTACGTGCAGCTTACTTTTGTTGTCGTTGTTGTTGTATTGGTCTTGAGCCCCGAGACTGGTTTGATACAGCTCTCCATGGTACTATATACTGTGCAAGCCTTTTCATTTCTGAAAATCTACTGCAAATTACGACCTTCTGAATCTGCGTACTGTATTCATTTCTTGGTCTCACTCTACGATTATTACCGTCTCAAACCCCGCCCACCTCCCCCACCCCAATACTAAATTGGTGATCCCTTGATGTCTCAGAATATGTCCCATCAACCAGTCTGTTCTTTTCGTCAAGTTGCGAACAAATTTCGATCCAATACTTCCTCATTAGTTACATGATCTACCCATCTACTATTCTGAATTCTTCTGTAGCATCACCTTCCAAATTCTTCTGTTATCTTCATGTCTACACTTTTTATCGTCGTTCGTGTTTCACTACCGTATATGGCCACACTTGAGACAAATATCTTGAGATAAGATTTCCTGACACTTAAACCTATATTCGATGTTAACAAATTTCTCTTCTTCAGAAACGCTTTTCTTTCCATTGCCACCCTACATTTTACATACTCTGTCATCAGTTACTTGGCACTCCAAATAGCAAAACTCATCTACTACATTCAGTGTCTCGTTTCCTGATCTAATTTCCCCACCATCACCTGATCTAATCTCACTACATTCCATTATCCTTGCTTTGCTTTTTTTGATGTTCATCCTGTATCTAATTTCAGGACACTGTCCACTCCGTTCAACTGCTCTTCCAACTCCTTAGCTATCTTCGACAGTATTACAATGTCATCGGCAATCCTCAAAGTTTTTATTTCTTCTCCTTGGAACTTAATTCCTACTCCAAATTTTTGTTTTAGTTTCCTTTATTGTTTGCTCACTGTACCTACCGGGAATAGGCTACAACACTGTCTCACTCCTTTCTCTAACACTGCTCCTCTTTCATACCCTTCGACTCTTATTATTGCCATCTGGTTTCTGTACAAGTTGCAAGCAACCTTCCGCTCCCTGTATTTTACCCCTGCTACCTTCAGAATTCGAAAGAGAGTATTCCAGTCAACATTGTCAAAAGCTTTATTTAAGTCTACAAATGCTTTAAATTTAGGCTTGCATTTCCTTACCTCATCGTCTAAGATAAGTCGTAGGGTCAGTATTGCTTTGCGTGTTCCTACATTTCTCCGAAATAGAAACTTATCTTCCCCGAGGTCAGCTTCTAACAGTTTTTCCATTTTTCAGTAAAGATTTCGTGTTAGTGTTTTGCAGCTATGATTTATTAAAGAGATAGTTCGGTAATTTTCACACCTGTCAGCAACTGCTTTCTTTAGAATTGGAATTATTACATTCTTCTTCAAATGCGAGCATATCTCGCCTGTCTCAAACACCTTGCATTCCAAATGGAAGAGATTTTCCATGGCTGGCTCTCCCAAGCCTATCAGTAGTTCTGACGAAATGTCATCTACTCTCAGAGCCTTGTTTCGACATAGGGCTTTCAGTGATCTGTCAAATTCCTCTCACAGTATCACATCTCATATTTTATCTTCATCTATGTCCTCTTACATTTCTATAATACTGCATTCAAGTTCATGTTCCTGATATAGACCCTCTGTATACTCCTTCCACTTTTCAGCTTTCCCTTCTCTGCTTAGGTCTGGTCTTCCATCTGAGCTCTTGATATTCATACAGCTACTTCTCTTTTCTTCAAAGACCTCTTTAATTTTTCTGTAGGTGGTGTCTGTTATTTCCCTAGAGAAACATGCTTCTAAATCCTTGCCGACCATTGTAGCCGAGCTGTTCTAGGCGCTTCAGTCAGGAACCACGTCACTGCTACGGTCGCACGTTCGAATCCTGCCTCGGGCATGGATGTGTGTGATGTCGTTAGGTTAGTCTGTTATAAGTAGCTCTAAGTTCTACGGGACTGATGACCTCAGATGTTAAGTCCCATAGTGCTCAGAGCCATTTGAACTATATTTTTATTAATCCATACATTTGACCTCCAACCACTACTCTTTAGCAATTTTACACTTCAATTATTGGACGTTTGATATCCCTTTCACTAGTTTCATTTGTTGCATTTTTCCATTTTCTCCTTTCTTCATTTAAATTCAGTATCTCGTGTGGTATCCGAAGATTTCTACTAGACCTTTCCTTTTTACCTATTTGATCCTCTGCTGCCTTCACTATTTCATCTCTTAAAGCTACCCATTTCTCTTCTAATGTAACCCTTTCCCCTGTTTTAGTCAACTGTTACCTAATGCTCCCTCTGAAACTCTCAACCACCTCTGCTTCTTTCAACTTATCCAGGTCCCTTCTCCTCAATTTACTACTTTTCTGCAATTTCTTCAGTTTTAATCAACATTTCAAAACAAATAAATTGTGGTCAGAGTCTACACCTGTTCCTGGAAATATCATACAATTTAAACCTGGTTTCTAACTTTCTGTTTTACCATTATACAATCAATCTCAAAATCTTCCATTGTCTCCAGGTCTTTTCAACATATACACCTTCTTATATGATATTTAAACCAAGTGTTAGCTACGATGACCGAAGTAAGCTCTGTGCAAAAATCTACCATACGGCTTCCCCTTTCATTCCCCCCCCCCCCCCCCCCTTTCCCGCTCAGTTCTACCCACCTAATATTTTTCCTTCTGTTCGTTTTCATGCTAACTAATTCCCATGCCCCATCACAATTAAATTTTCGTCTCGCTTAACTGTTGTTGTTGTTGTTGTTGTTGTGGTCTTCAGTCCTGAGACTGGTTTGATGCGGCTCTTCATGTTACTCTATCCTGTGCAAGTTTCTTCATCTCCCAGTATTTACTGCAACCTACCTCCTTCTGAATCTGCTTAGTGTATTCATCTCTTGGTCTCCCTCTACGATTTTTACCCTCCATGCTGCCCTCCAGTGCTAAATTTGTGATCCATTGATGCCTCAGAATATGCCCTACCAACCGATCCCTTCTTCTAGTCAAGTTGTGCCACAAACTCCTCTTCTCTCCAATTTCATTCAGTACCTCATTAGTTATGTGATCTACGCATCTAATCTTCAGCATTCTTCTGTAGCACCACATCTCAAAAGCTTCTATTCTCTTCTTGTCTAAACTATTTATCGTCCACTTTTCACTTCCATACATGGCTACACTCCATACAAATACTTTCAGAAACGACTTCCTGACACTTAAATCTGTACTCGATGTTAACAAATTTCTCTTCTTCAGAAACGCTTTCTTTGCCATTACCAGTCTACATTTTATATCCTCTCTACTTCGACCATCGTCAGCTATTTTGCTCCCCAAATAGCAAAACTCCTTTACTACCTTAAGTGTCTCATTTCCTAATCAAATCCCCTCAGCATCACCCGATTTAATTCGATTTCATTCCATTATCCTCGATTTGCTTTTGTTGATGTTCGTCTTATATCCTCCTTTCAAGATACTGTCCATTCCGTTCAACTGCTCTTCCAAGTCCTTGGCTGTCTCTAACAGAATTACAATGTCATCGACGAACCTCAAAGTTTTTATTTCTTCTCCATGGATTTTAATTCTTACTCCGAATTTTTCTTTTCCTTCCTTTACTGCTTGCTCAATATACAGATTGAATAACATCGGGGAGAGGCTACAACCCTTTCTCACTCCCTTCTCAACCGCTGCTTCCCTTTCATACCCCTCGACTCTTATAACTGCCATCTGGTTTCTGTACAAATTGTAAATAGCCTTCCGCTCCCTGTATTTTACCCCAGCCACCTTCAGAATTTGAATTAGAGTATTCCAGTCAACATTGTCAAAAGCTAGAAACTTAGGATTGCCTTTCCCTAATCTATTTTCTAAGATAAGTTGTAGGGACAGTATTGCCTCACGTGTTCCAACATTTCTACGGAATCCAAACTGATCTTCCCTGAGGTCGGGATCTACTAGTTTTTCTATTCGTCTGTAAAGAATTCGCGTTAGTATTTTGCAGCAGTGACTTATTAAACTGATAGTTCGGTAATTTTCACATCTGTCAACACCTGCTTACTTTGGGATTGGGATTATTATATTCTTCTTGAAGTCTGAGGGAATTTCGCCTGTATCATACATCTTGTTCACCAGATGGTAGGTTTTGTCAGGACTGGCTCTCCCAAGGCCGTCAGTAGTTCCAATGGAATGTTGTCTACTCCCGGGGTCTTGTTTCGACTCAGGTCTTTCAGTACTCTGTCAGACTCTTCACGCACTACCGTATCTCTCATTTCATCTTCATCTACATTCTCTTCCATTTCCATAATATTGTCCTCAAATACATCGCCCTTGTATAGACCCTTTATATACTCCTTCCACTTTTCTGCTTTCCCTTCTTTGCTTAGAACTGGGTTTCCATCTGAGCTCTTGATATTCATACAAGTGGCTCTCTTTTCTCCAAAGGTCTCTTTAATTTTTATGTAGGCAGTATCTATCTCACCCCTAGTGAAATAAGCCTTTGCATCCCTACATTTGTCCTCTAGCCATCTCTGCTTAGTCATTTTGCACTTCCTGTCGATCTCATTTTTGAGATGTTTGTTTTCCTTTTTGTCTGCTTCATTTACTGCGTTTTTATATTTTCTCCTTACATCAATTTAATTCCATTTTCCTTCTGTTACCCAAGGATTTCTACTAGCCCTCATCTTTTTACCTACTTCATCCTCTGCTGCGTTCACTACTTCATCTCTCAGAGCTACCCATTCTTCTTATACTGTATTTCTTTCCCCCATTCCTGTCAATTGTTCCCTTATGCTTTTCCTGAAACTCTGTAAAACCTCTGGTTTAGTCAGTTTATCCAGGTCCCATCTCCTTAAATTCCCACCATTTGCAGTTTCTTCCGTTTTAATCTATAGTTCATAACCAATAGGTTGTGGTCAGAGTCCACATCTGCCCCTGGAAATGTCTTACAATTTAAAAACTGGTTCCTAAATCTCTGTCTTACCATTATATAATCTATCTGATACCTTCTAGTGTCTCCAGGATTCTTCCATGTATACAACCTTTTTGATTCCTGAAGCAAGTGTTACCTATGATTAAGTTATGCTCTGTGCAAAATTCTGCCAGACGGCTTCCTCTTTCATTTCTTACCCGCAATCGACATTCACCTACTACGTTTCCTTCGCTTCCTTTTCCAGCTATCGCATTCCAGTCACCCATGACTATTACATTTTCGTCTCCCTTCGCTATCTGAAGTAATTCTTTTATCTCATCATACATTTCATCACTTTCTTCATCATCTACAGAGCTAGTTGGCATATAAACTTGTACTACTGTAGTAGGCGTGGGCTTCGTGTCTATCTTGGTCACAATAATGCATTACTATGCTGTTTGTAGTAGCTTACCCGCACTCCTATTTTTTTATTCATTATTAAACCTACTCCTGCATTACCCCTATTTGATTTTGTATTTATAACCCTGAAGTCACCTGACCAAAAGTCTTGTTCCTCCTCCCACCGAACTTCATTAATTCCCACTATATCTAACTTTAACCTATCCATTTCCCTTTTTAAATTTTCTAACCTACCTGCCCGATTAAGGGATCTGACATTCCACGCACCGATACGTAGAACGCCAGTTTTCTTTCTCTTGATAACAACGTCCTCCTGAGTAGTCCACGCCCGGAGATACGAATGGGGGACTATTTTGCCTCCGTAATGTTTTACCCAAGAGGACGCCATCATCATTTAACCATACAGTAAAGCTGCATGCCCTCGGGAAAAATTATGGCTGTAGTTTCCCTTTGCTTTCAGCAGTTTGCAGTACCAGCGCAGCAAGGCCGTTTTGGTTAGTGTTACAAGGCCAGATCAGTCAATCATCCAGTCTGTTGCCCCTGTAACTGCAGAAAAGGCTGCTGCCCCTCTTCAGGAACCACACGTTTGTCTGGCCTCTCAACAGATACACCTCCGTTGTGGTTGCTCCTATGGTACTGCCATCTGTATCGCTGAGGCACACAAGCCTCCCCACCAATTGCAAGGTCCAGGGTTCATGGGAGGGGGGGGGGGGGGACTCGCTTAACTATCTGAATAAATTGGTAGGTGGTGGCTTTGTGTCTAGTTTGGCTACAATAATGTGTTTGCTATCCTGTTTGTAGTAGCTTATCCGCATTCCTATTTTCTTGTTCATTATTAAACCTACTCCTGCATTACCTTTGTTTCATTTTATTTTTGTAACCTTGTAGTCATCTAACCATAAATCTCGTTCCTACTGCCTCCGAACTTCTCCTACTATATCTAACTTCAACCTACCCAATTCCCTTTTTATATGGTCAAAAATACCGACCCGATTAAGGGATCTAACTTTCCAAGCTCTGATCCAAGACGGCCAATTCTTTTCTCTGATGATATATCTTCTTTGGTAGTTCCCGCTTGGAGAGCTGGATGGAGGACTGGTGACCTCCGGAATATCTTACACAAGAGGACGTCATCATCATTTAGCCATGCAGTAGAGCTGCATGTCCTCGGGTAAAATTACGGATGCAGTTTCCGCTTGTTTTCAGCTCTTCGCAATACAAGAACAGCAAGACCCTTTTGGCTGATGTTACAAGGCTAGTGCAGTCAGTCCTCCACCAGACTGTGGTGCCTTCAACTACTGAAAAGGCCGCTACCCCTCCTCAGGAACCACACTTTTGCTTGGTCCCTCAACAGATAGCTTTCCGTTGTGTTGCACATACGGTATGGCCATCTGTATCGCTTAATCAAGCAGGCCACCCTAGCGACGGCAATGTCTGTGGTTCATGGGGGGAGCAGTTTATATAAAGAACAAGTTCATAAAATCCACAAATTTCAATATACCTGCATCTTTAAACTACTGAAACATCGTAAAATCTTTCCTGTTCCCCTGTCCCATAAAACTGGTAAGCTGCACTTTACAAATTTCCCCCGAGAGTATAATTCACTCTCTCTATGTAACCACAGTTCTCAAGCCCCGTATACTCACCCAATAACAATATTCATATAATAAATTACTTACCATTCACGCTAATAACACTGGCAAAAAAAATTTGAATATTTCCTGCACTTAATGAGTCAAGGTTTTCAGAAATTACTGCAACCAGTCGCCTTTTATGTAGATGTATTTTATTTAACCATGACCGGTTTCGAGCTGCCTAGCAACTCATCATCAGATGGTATATACATTTAGTGCTTTTTTGTACCCATTGTGTGGGTGGTTGAGTATCTGTGGCTAGACAGAAACGAGAACAAATAATCGCTACATGTGGTACAGTAACACGAAATATTTACAGCATAATTTATGTTTAACGTATAAGAACAAATAATCACTACATGTGGTACAGTTACACGAAATATTTACAGTTTAATTTACGTTTTGAGGTGTTACTTACAGATAAATCTTTCTGCAGGTATATATATATCTCTTTTAGGACGTATTTTTGAAACCATTGTGTCTTGTTTTTCACAATTTCACAAGTTAAAACTTTCACTAGATGTATATTACTTTTATGAGGCACTGTTGGAAACATATATCTTGTTTTTCGTAAACATCGCTGAACACACTTAGCCACAGATACGAATACAGGATTTACACATTATAAACAAGCCAAAGATTGCAATATAACTACAGTATCAAAGATTTCAAGTTGACCAGAGGCATTATTAGTCATCACACACACTGACAAGAGATTTGTCTTTATTACATAGAAAATAAATGTAAATTAGCTTAAACTAGTAAAATGTTTATTTATAAATTAACTGTGCAATTTTAACAGGTATATAAAAAACTAGATTTTTTACATTATATTTCAGTTACATTTAAGATAATTGGTATTGAGAGTATTATGACAGCTAATTTCTTGCTCCTTCCATTGGCTGATCTTGGCATATGATGTCTGGGATGAGAGGTTGATGGTTAACTTGAAATAATAAGTGATGCTGATACTTGAAAGGGTGTGGAAAAGGAGTTGGCGGTGGGGGGGGGGGTGGTTGTTGGGGGGGGGGGGGTGTATAGGAAAAAGGAGAGGGGGGGGGGTTGAGAGGGTGATGTGGAGACAGAAGAGGGGGGGGGGGCATTTTGTTTCTGAATGACTGTTCAGTTTTTTAAGTTCAAAGAATCCTTAAAATTCTGAAAGAAGGAGTTATTCGCCAATTCTGTCTGCTCATTTAAAATGGTATGTGGGGAATTATGTTTGTGGGCAAAAATCTCTAATTGTTCGAGAAGATCCACCTTGAATCCCTTGTCTACAGTGTGTAGGATTTGAAGGTTAGTTTTAATGTCTGTTATGGAATGTTTATTATCTGCTAGATGGGTAGCAAAAGTGGATCTATTTAAGTTGTTTAGGCGAAGTGCATCAGTGTGCTCTTTGTATCGGATCTCAAAATTTCTACCTGTTTGCCCTATGTAGTAGCAGGAGCAGCTGTCACATCTTAATTTATATATACCAGATTTTTGGTAGGGTGTGCTGGCTCTTTTGGTGTAGTGGACTATTTTGTTCTGTATTTTGTTGTTAGTGTGAAAACTTATTTTGACATTATGTGGTTTGAATAGCTTAGCAAGTTTGTATGAGATATTGCCGAGAAACGGCATACAAACGAATTTGGTTTCTTCTGCTACTGAGGTCTGGCTTACTGGTTTTGCTTTGTTAGATATAATGTTTTTATCTAATTTTTCAATTATGCTTGGGTCATAAGCATTGTTTGATGCTATTGTTTTTAATATATTGATTTCATTAATTTTTGCAGTAGGATCAGCTTGAATCTTGTTGATACGGTTAAGTGCTGATTTGAAAAAAGCTAGTTTATGCTGATTTGGGTGGCATGATGTATTGTTTAGTATGACATCTGAAGTGGTGGGTTTCCTATATATCTGAAATTTATGTTTGTTGTTGTGATGTGTTATGTTTAGGTCAAGAAAATAGATACCTTTTTGGGTTTGGTGTTCTACTGTGAACTGTATTTTGGGGTGAACATTATTAAGTTTATCAGCTAAGGCCTCAATTTCAGTGGCTGTCCCATCATATAATATCAGGGTGTCATCAACATATCGTTTATAATAAATGATTTTGTCTGTTTCTATTGGGTTTGCTTTAAAGAATTTAATTTCGAGATCATTAATGTAGATGTCAGCAAGAAGGCCAGCTAGACTACTGCCCATTGCTAGACCATCATGTTGAATATATATTTTGTTGTTGAAGGTGAAGTAATTGTGGGACAGCACTAATTCAAGTAAATCCATCAGCTCACAGATTTCCATGTCACTTAACTTTTTATGTTGTAATAAGTTATTTTTTATTATTCGAAGTGTGTCTATTATAGGTATGTTTGTGTACAGGTTGATAATATCAAGGGATGCAAAGTTAGCTGCATTGGGAATGGAAATTTCTCTGATACTGTCAATCAAATCATAGGTGTTTTTTATGGAATAATTGGTTGGGAATGTATAATATTTCTTGAGTATTTCATGCAGTTTTTTAGTCACTTTGTACCCTGGGCTATTTATGGAATTCACAATCGGGCGTATCGGGTGTCCATCTTTATGAATTTTAGGTTGTGATCTAAGCTTTGGTGCTGTAGGGTTCATTATAACACATTGTTTGGCTTCAATGGATGTCAGCAGAAAGTTACAATTTTTTAACATGTCTTTTATTTTAGCTTGGTATTTGGGAGTGGGGTCAGATTTCAACTCAGTTATGTTATTATTCTTGAAAAATTCTAGGGTTTTCTTAATGTAATCAGACTCGTACATTATCACTTATTATTTCAAGTTAACCATCAACCTCTCATCCCAGACATCATATGCCAAGATCAGCCAATGGAAGGAGCAAGAAATTAGCTGTCATAATATTCTCAATACCAATTATCTTAAATGTAACTGAAATATAATGTAAAAAATCTAGTTTTTTATATACCTGTTAAAATTGCACAGTTAATTTATAAATAAACATTTTACTAGTTTAAGCTAATTTACATTTATTTTCTATGTAATAAAGACAAATCTCTTGTCAGTGTGTGTGATGACTAATAATGCCTCTGGTCAACTTGAAATCTTTGATACTGTAGTTATATTGCAATCTTTGGCTTGTTTATAATGTGTAAATCCTGTATTCGTATCTGTGGCTAAGTGTGTTCAGCGATGTTTACGAAAAACAAGATATATGTTTCCAACAGTGCCTCATAAAAGTAATATACATCTAGTGAAAGTTTTAACTTGTGAAATTGTGAAAAACAAGACACAATGGTTTCAAAAATACGTCCTAAAAGAGATATATATATACCTGCAGAAAGATTTATCTGTAAGTAACACCTCAAAACGTAAATTAAACTGTAAATATTTCGTGTAACTGTACCACATGTAGTGATTATTTGTTCTTATACGTTAAACATAAATTATGCTGTAAATATTTCGTGTTACTGTACCACATGTAGCGATTATTTGTTCTCGTGTCTGTCTAGCCACAGATACTCAACCACCCACACAATGGGTACAAAAAAGCACTAAATGTATATACCATCTGATGATGAGTTGCTAGGCAGCTCGAAACCGGTCATGGTTAAATAAAATACATCTACATAAAAGGCGACTGGTTGCAGTAATTTCTGAAAACCTTTTCACACCACAGTCGCAGTGTTCCACATGCACAATGGATAAAAGTCTTAATGAGTCAGTTTCAATTTTGGCTCGAGGAAAACGAATATGACAATGAAACGTTTTCCTCAGCTCTAGTTTCTGTACTATACACTAGGTGGAAGTATTTCATATTACCGGATTAAGAGAAAAGCTACATTTTAATTTGGTTTTCTTTAAACGGTGGTTAAATTTTGAGAGTTCTGAATTGCTGGAAGAATACCTCGCAGATCGTTGGATCTGAAGAGTATCATGTGGTGGCTCCATGAGATAGTCGCCTTTTAGCTTGTCTCTTGTAATGGAGTTCCGGAGCACACCTACACAAAGAACAACAGTAATCCGAAAGAATTGCTTCATTCCAATGGCCCTGATTCTTTGTTCCATAACAGATATGCCCTGATAAAATATTTTCCCATGTTCATCAAGTGACAGCTCCAAAACTAGGAGGGGAAAAGTCTAGGTGGGAGTGGAGGAAATGGATTTTTAGGGACATGTTGCATCCAAGATTATGGTATTTTTGCTGGGGCACTGTCACCAACTGAGAGAGTAGTTAGCAGCTCTTTGGTGCCTAAAAATCCACTAACAATTCGCTTGAAGGCTTCCCAAGCTCCCTCTTCTTTCCCCTGCTTTCCCCTCCAAAACTTGGTCAAATGCAGGATCCTTTACAAGTTCACTAATTTGTGGTCCGATAGAAGTACCTCCCTTAACTTTCACATCACTTAATTTCGGAAATTTCTCTCTTATGTACTTAAAGGTCAGTGTTTCTTGGTTCATACCTCTGACAAAATTTTTCATCAAATCCAGCTAGATATGCGAAGGGTGAAAAAAGAACATCTTTTCGATGCACGAGAGTCTCGGCAATGACAATTTTCTTGCTAGGGTTAAGATTTTTTGCAGGCCAGTCTGTTTTAATATAACGCAATTTCCTATCTCTACTATCCCACACACAAAAGAAGCAGCAATGCTTTGTGTACCCCGGTTGAGAGTATGCCAATGAATTTTAGATCAACACAGAATTTCCATTTGCGTTCACGATATTTGATTGAGTCCGAGAGGGGTGTCATATTTGCATATGTCTCCTTCATGTGAACCGCATGGCGAGCGGGAATAGAATGAAGACGATTGCCATTGCGAAGTAACAAAGCTTTCAAATTAAGCTTGGAGGAGTGTATGAATAGCCTTCATTCAGTTGTATCATGGTTCAAATTCAATGACTTCATCAAACCATTAATATCGCAGCAAACAACAAGGTTGTTTTTCTTCCAAGAATAGAAAGCAGTACAATGTGACGTTTTCTATACTGTGAGACTCTGACATTACTTTCGAAAAGGTTCCATTGCTGTAGTTGAGACACAAAATTATTTTCTGCCTTCTCCTCCGACAGGTCAAGGTCTCGTAATGAGATCACTCAGTTCCGCTTGACTCTGTCAGTTTATCATATTTTCCCTCAAAATCAGGGACATGGGATGTGGAAGGCTTGTTCCACATTGTCTTCATTTTCTACTTCAAACACATTTTCGGGTGAAGTAGGAACTGGTAAAGTATTTGAATGCGGAATGTGTTGATTAGCAGATCGAATATTCGGATACTGCACTGATCTTTTTCTTCATAGACAGTCCTGACATTATAGGTGGAGTCAAGCAGAAATAGCAGTCATCTCTAAGGTTTGTAGGCTCCGCCAAACCACAGGCACAGCAAAAGCCACAGAACGTTATATATTTCTCAACCATTCTCGCAATGTAACTGAACATGCGTTGCAACATACATGTGGAGCCAAAGACTTATTCCTACTTTCATACCGAAATAATGCTGATAGGCAGTTTCCACAAGAGGCGGCAGATTGCTTTTCCGTGAGGAAAATGTTATTTCAAAAATTATTCATTATATTTATACGTTTTCGTTGTATTTTTACTAATCTTACATTAGAAAAACATTCTCAAACGAGAAATTCTGTTTTAATTACAACAGAAACTACATCAAACAGTCACAGCAACAGTACCTATGTTTATGGCTTACAAACAGCGTAAGGTCCTGCAGAAAGTGTCATCACTTCTGTCTCTAAGCTGGTCGTAGTCTGTGTGCCACAAATGAACAGCATAGAGAAGTGAAGATATTTTCTGCAGGGCCTGACCATCATTTTGCAGGACAATCCTCAAGCACGTATAGCCAAGTGCTATACCACCTACTGCACTCCCCTGACTTTGTCCTCGTGAGTTCAACTCGATTTCTAAACTGAAGTAAACAGTTCACGGCATTCGCTTCAGAACTGCTAAAAATTCTTCGGGCAATAGAACGAGCCGCTCGAACTGTCAACACAACTGACACTGCTAAGAGTATCCTGCGGCTTCCACATTGCTGGCAACGAATTATACACAATGCTGGTGACTACTCTGAAGGTATGTAAAACTTTGAAATACGTATCTATTTTGTACGAGCTGTAAATAAACAGTTGCCACTATTAAAGTTTCAACCCTCGTGTATAGGGGAAACTCGGCGATAACTGCATGCTTGAACATAAATGGCGATACTAGTCAAGCCTAAGCTAAGGCACTAAAGTCATACAGCAGAAATCGTGGATAAAGTAGCTTCTGATGTTTGACTTTTGCGTCTTAACTGATAATGTTGCTTAAAATTCGAAGATAATGTAATTTACGTGACTTTAGTCCCTCAAAGAAGATACCATTAGTGCTTGCTGCTGCTGTGGGCCACGTTCAAAATTATAGATAACGACTGTTTCATTTAAAAGACCGTAAGAGTTTTCACATAAAAATTAGGAGGCGTTACTTTTCGGAACGCTCTCGTGATATGTTGACTGTTATTTTGACAACGAAATTCTCAACAAGCCACAGAAGAAAAACAAAAATTATTGACATCAACGGATGTGTGGTCGTCCATGCTTGCAAAAAACACGTGAAATACCGCACTAAAAAGAAAAAAAATATCTACCTAAAGGTGTGGAAAAGAGTAATATTACTGGTTTGTAGGTGTCAGAGATACTCTCCAAGTACTCTGCAATTTGGCGTTGGAAGGCCTGCATTCTCGTTGTCGCCGAGTCGGCGATATCCTCAGCATTTTTGGGGGCCTTCATTATTGTTGTCGGCGATAGCCTCGTCGATACTGCGTACCGGAACTGAGAGGAGGCTATGAACGTGTTAATTACAACAGCAGCACCGTGACACGTGACAGCGTGAAGGAAATGAGAAGGTCGTGAGAAGAACAGCGAACAACGACCGTCAAGCATATTTTCGAGGTCAGGTTCTTCGCGAACGACGGAGGATCAGAACCGGTAGCAGCGTTTTTGCAGAGGATCGCGTAGCAACCAGTACGTGGAAGAAAAGTTTCGCGCCGCGTAATCCTGTTGCCACTGTTCGATCTGATACAGCTCTGTTTATGCCTCAGTGATACCGGAATATTCTTTTCGAATTTCTGATAACGTCACGTCATAATGCGAAGAAAATTTCCTTTATACAGAATAAAACAAACGTTATCCGAGAATTTCTTCGTCTATTCTCTCAGTACCTTCTCGTCTACAACCTTGTCGTTCCATTTAATTTTAAATATTCTCTTACAACACCAAATTCCACAATTTTTCAGTTTCTTCACATATTTCCTTAATTCATATACAGTGTGTCTTATAATTAATGGCGTAAACGCATACAGGTGGAACTACACGATACTAGAGGCAAAAAAGTCTCAGTAAACACAGGATCGAAAATCCATCCCTTATGAGCTTCGAGCAACTTTTCATTTTCAATACTGTGGAACAAATTTCTTGTACTGCAAGTACTTTGCTTTCCATATTTTGGGAAGTGGCAGTATGGACGAAAATAAGAAAAAAAGAGAGTCAGCAAACATGTGCTCGAAAACGCATGTCTTAAAATTTATGAGCACCAGACCATTAGAAGAGTTGTGTTTCAATGTAGCAAAGATGATCAAGTGCTCATAGCACATGTTTACTGGACTTTTTTTCTTGTTTTGGTCCATGCTATCAGTTCCCAAAATATGAAAAGCAAAGAACTTTCAGTAGAAGAGATTTGTTTCACAGTATCGAAGATGAAAAGTTGCTCGTAGCTCTTAAGGATTGCATTTTCGGCCCTATGTTTACTGAGACTCTTTTTCTTCTAGTATCGTGTACTTTCAACTGTATGCGTTTACGCCATTAAGTATGATACACCCTGTATATCGGTGTAATCCAGATGTGCTGTTGTAAAATCGTTTTCATTGATTCCGTATATCAACGCCGTTCCAAAAATACTAATCATATTTCACACGACTGCATATTTTACATATAGGAAGACTAGTTAGTGGCCGCTGCTTCGTTCGCGTCAACAAAGGTCTGCACAGATTTATTTATTTATTTTTGTTTTTATTTTTGTTTTCCTTTAATCGAATTTTTATGGTGTCCACGAACAGCAACCCTTTCCAAACTCTTCACATTAATTAAGGCTACAGAAGCATGGACTTTTCCGAATGTACTTCTCACCAAAAAATAATTCTCATTTCTGAAGTACCAGGTTTATGTCATTCACACTTTTTGCCTAGTTGTGTTGATATATTTCCTTATATTTTATTGAAAAGTGAAATCTCAGTTTTCATAGATTTAGCCTCAATTTTTTTTAAAAATATAACTTAATATTTTCTTAAAAATTTTCATTGCCTATTTCGCACAGTTAGGGGCTAAATGTCCAGAAACAGTGAAACACTTTTTCGGTTTTTATTTCTAACACAGAAGCCAAATACAATTTTTATAGGTTTTCTTTGAAATTGCTTTCTTGGTGAAACTATTGCATGAAATTTTTCATTCCTTGTTCCCGTCCCTTAGGAGATTGAATTTTCAAAAATTCTGATACACGAAACCTTTTTTTATTTCTAACAGAGAATTCAAATATCAATTTTCGTAGATGTAGCTTTGAGAGTGCCTAAGAAATTCTTTAATAATCATTTATTTTCAAAAAACATTTCATGTACTATTATCCCCTCTTAATGGTTGAATTTGCAAAAGTGACTTATCACGTATTTTTAATTTCCAACTGAGAAACTGTATACCAATTTTTGTAGTTCTCCTTCAAATTTGTCATAGCAGTGACATATTTTCAAAAACCATTGCATCCGATTTTTCTAGCTCTTAGGAGTGGAAGTTTGAACAGGCCTTTCTTAAACGATACCTATAGTTTTAGATCCAGACGCTCACCAGATTTCAAGCTTCTATCCTTAGCGATTTGGTCTGGGAGATGTCTGTGAGTCGGTGTGGTCAAATTTTACCCCCTTAGTGGCTGAACTTCCGAAAACGGTGAAAAAAGTATTTGTTCATTTCTAACCGACAAACCAAATACCAGTTTTCAAAGATTTTGCTTAGAAATGCTTTCACAATGAAATGTTTTCATAAAGTGTTTCACCCCCTGTCTTAAGTTATTAGGGGTTGAATTTCCAAAACATTAATTATGTACTTTTTAAAATTTGTAGCACACAAGCCAAATACAAATTTTCATTGACTTTTCTCCATAAATGCTTGCATAATGAAATATTTCCATACGAACTTTCATTCCCTTTTCCGACCACATAGGCGTTGAGTTTCCAAAAACAGTTAATGACATATTATCTTATTTCCAGCCGAGAAGTCTAACTAAAGTTTTCATTGATTAAGCTTTAAAAATGATTTCATAATGAAACATTTTCATAAAACATTCGATCCCTTATTTCGTCTCTTTAGAGGCTGAATTTCCAAAAGTACTGAAACATTTATTTTTTAATTTCCAATGGAGAAGTCAAATAACAATTTTCACAAATGTCGCTTTAAATACGCTTTGGTAGTTCGTTAATAACGATTTATATTCAAACTTTCACAAACTATTTCACTCTAATAGGGATTAGATTTTCAAAAATGCGGACACCCATATTTCTTTATTTTTGACCGAGAAACAAAATACCAATTTCCGTAGCTGTAGCTTCAAAATTGCCTAAATAGGGACATATTTTCAAAAAGCCTTTCATTCGCTTTTTCACCCTCTTAGCGATGGAATATTGAAAAATCACTTTTGAAACGACGCCTGCAAATATTTTCTGCCCTTGGTGGTTTTGCGTTGGGCGATGATGAGTCAGTAAGTGATTGGTTTAGTCGAGACATCGGCTTTTAGATTTAAAGATAGTATTTTTGGGTAAATTTTAAGTTATGGATCGAAACTAACAACTTTTATGTTGGCACCAGTTGTATGTTGCCACTTCACTTGGTTGCTAGTACGGGTCTCCCTGGGGCAGCTGTCTAGCTCGCCGTCTCTTTGTTACCCATGTCTCTCGAGACGAGGTGGTCATAACACAGCAAAGAGATCGTATTTTGCGTTCTCTGGTACAACAGGTAATAATCAGTTACAACTGTGTGGAGTGGTTTTCGTCGAGAATTTGGCACTAAATTTTCATGAGACTTGTTAGGTGGCTCTCGTTTTAGAAAGTGGGCTGCAGTAGCAAGAAATGACTCTAGACCCTGATTTGGTGATATACTCAATAAACTTAGGACCCAATTATCAATTCTGTAGCGTAATCTGGATTCGAGAATCAACGGCAATACAGGATGTCCAATTAAACACCTTGCAGCCGTCTGGTTCCCAAACTTGTTTTGTTTGACTATCAGTTTCAGCGTTTTACTACACTATCTTCAGGCCCCTGACCGATGTGTAGCAAGATAAGATTCTACCTCAGTTCTGATCAAAACAGGTGCCAGCAATACTCGTATTAGTAGATTCTTGCTATGGCGATCACTTAAACCATGATCTGCTGATCGCTATACCAAACATCTAGTAATACAAGTATTGCTGGCACCTGTTTTGATCAGAACTCAGGTAGAATCTTCCTACACGTGGGTCAGGAGTCTGAAAGTGCGTAGTAAAACGCTGAAACTGGTAGCCAAATAAAATAAGTTTGGAAGCTAGACGGCTGAAAGGTGTTGACGTTCTGTATCGAACAGCCGAGTCCCGATCCATCTCTAAGAATATGGACATACAGAGACCAAACGAGAATAGTCAAGGAAGCACAAGCACATAACAAATGGCGCAACCAATGATCGGCAGGCATAGTTTGTATAATTTAACATCCAGTTCTGTGAAAATCACTTACAACGTCCCTTTAAAATTATAAAGTGTAGGAGTGATCAACGTATTGTTAGATATGGTGCAACGGGCGCTTGGTCCTTCACTGTAACCACAATACCTTAACGTGAGAATGACTAAAAGCAGACAATATTTCAACAAGTAATTTGAATAAGAAAAGACTGATCTTACACAGTATAAACTATTAAGAAATGCAAATTTTTTAAGTTAGGCTTGACACCGTAACTGTTATTGATATCGAATGAAACAAAAGGTTTACTATTACCTGCCTCTGTTTATTTGCACCCAGAACGCGTGTCAGACGTTTAAACCTCCATCATATTTGCTATTACCTACCTCACAAAACGGAATACATTCATCCAAAAACCAATAGTTTGTATCCCGTTATCTGTTTATACGATTAAGAGTATATCATTCTGCACACCTCAAATTCTTGTCAATGTATTCCTTCGACATTTACTTAGTTATAACAGATATAACCTTAACAAACAATGGCCTCTGGCATATCGCTCTCCCTCTCATCTTTCTCTGGCTCTGAATCATAGCCTCAATTGTTATTTATGCACAATTTTTTCCACTGATGATAGCGTAATTATTGCATTTACTGTTTGCAACATGACAACTGATTACATAAGTGAGTACAAAGTGTCAGCCGTATAAATTAACAGAAAAGGATGCATTCCCATTGAAACAGTTACTCTAACAAATCTTTCCACCTACTCAGCCATAGACCTACACAATGTTTTAAGACTTACTGCGAAATAAAATTTCTGTTTTTGCACGTAGTAGTTTCGAGACTATATTTTTGTTTACGATGTATGACAGATTGTATACTACAGAGCAAGAAGCCCGTAACCACTGAAGGTATTTTGTTTATCCGTTTTATGTTCAGTTTACATCTATGTTTAGTTTTCAAACACCTCCACGAGCCATATTGTGAAATACTGTTTTGTTTCTCTGCTAGACAGTACCACAGGTTACTCCAAACTCGTAACATAACCCACACGTGATTTTAACACATCAAAATACATCTGATGATGGAGGTTTAAACCATTGAAACGCGTTGAAAACGTAAATACTGACTGGTAACAATAAACTTGTTGTTTCATTCGCTATAATGAAAACCTAAAGACATCAGTGTCATGCTCTTTGCAAGTTATTTCATAGGACGTCAACACACACACTGTTGAAATATTTGCCACATCAACTCTGTATTCAAGAACCAAAGTCAAAACTTAGCTTTATGCCTGAAATTCATACGGGCAGAGAACAAGACATTTATCACAACTAATTTGAAGAAAGTCGGTACGAACTGAGTTATTTCATTATCTGCGCTTTTTGTAACCACTGAATACACAAGAGGGGACTGCTTGCAACAGGAGTTCACAAGATGGTTTCAGACATCGATTTAAATTACTACACCTATTCCCTGTAACCAGTTTACAACATACAAAACAGCACAATCTCCCTGAACCACTGTAATATCTCGCGCCTAAATATCAATTCACTTTGTAATTCGTGACAACTTTAACAAGCGAAATGATTTAGAAAGTAAACGGTGCGATATGAACATCACTCGAATGAAGTGACTCAAAACCTTGCTTATTCGTGAATCGCGTACATTGGATCAGTTGCAGCTCTGTCATTTCTCACGAGAACAAGCATGAAGTTGCATTACTTTTTCAAATATGAGCTGTCTCAACGACGTATCAGCCAAAAAAATACATGAATCTCACATTTGTGACCGACTTTGCCTATATGCCTCTCCGTCCAACAACTTTTGGTCAAATGTCTAGCCACATACGAGTACAAAACAAATTACTGCAATCATTCCAGACATACTCGCAAAAGAATAAAATTTTTGTCGTTGTACGTGTAAGTTAAAATCCATCCAATATTTCAGTCTTTGTTTGTATTGAAGGAATAGTCAAGTAAAATGAGATAAATATTTTGAAACACCGTATATACGGTAAGTGCTCTTTTGCTGCAGAAAACGTTCATCTAATGCCAATTGCTTTACACGTCGGGTGTAATTTTGTTTCTGTAGGTAGCACAAATCTTCTACTTCTATATACGAGACAATTCCTGCTTGTAAACTGCTGACAAAACAATGTACAAATCAGAAATCGATAAAATGATTAGATAATTCAAAGCTTAATTTGGGTTTACAAGACGCCAGGTAAAAAAATTTCACCTTCTGCTTGGTAATGTAAGGAAAAATACGTCCATGACGTTTGCGCGCCTATAGACTGCCGTGGACAACGTGAAACAGAGTAATGTTCAAAGTTCTCAGGAGAAGAATAACTAGAAAAGTACGAATGATGTAAGTAAGAAATAAATAATGGTGTATCTTAATGTCTGATTTTTACCATTTTATGTCGAAGAAACAATGATGAAATTGAAAATGAGCCTCATAGATGTAACTAAAATGCGACAGGGAAATCACTAATCGCTAAATGGGACGACTTTATGGAAGCACAGTCACACTAAGGATTTTTGCTACTAATATTCCGAGAAGATTTTATTGCAGGCCTTGTAAGATCTGCCGACCCTGTTGGGGTACTCAAACGTGTGTGCCCTCCGGCTTCCTCGCCGCCAAATAGAAGGCCAGAAAAAGCAACGAAGGACAACCTGTGCTGAATTGCTTGCGTACTACGAGGCGGTTTTACTGATGTGTCAAGGCAGCAAGACTCTGGGTATACAGATCCTCCCATTATGGTGGCGTAAGACCGTCTCATGAACGAAGATTATCTTGAGAAATAAGGTTTTTTAGCCAAAAGAGTGGGGAACGATATGGTGTACTGGAATCCTGAAAACAACCAACCAGCTCCCAGAAAAAAATGTTGCATTACTTATTGAACGCCCGTTGTACAACAAACGGGGTGTAAGTAGGCTGTTTAGGTTTTTATGTTGATAATGTCATCTAGCGCTCTGCATGACAATCACTGGCTGTACTGTGTGCAGTCTGTGGCTGGTTTGCATTGTTGGAATATTCGCCATTGTAATGTTGGGCAATTGGATGTGAACAGCGCGTAGCGCTGCGCAGTTGGAGGTGAGTCGCCAGCAGTGGTGGATATGGGGAGTGAGATGACGGAGTTTTGAGAGCGGATGATCTGGAAGTGTGTCCATCAGAGAGAGTAAATTTGTAAGACTGGATGTCATGAACTGATATATATATTAGGACTTTTGAACACTATTAAGGTAAATACATTGTTTGTTCTCTATCAAAATCTTTCATTTTCTGACTATGCCTATCAGTATTTAGTGACTTCAGTAGTTAGAATCTTTTATTTAGCTTGCAGTATTGGCGCTCGCTGTATTGCTGTAGTTCGAGTACCGAAGATTTTTGTGAGATAAGTGATCCATGAAAGAGGTAGGTTATTGTTAGTCAGGGTCATTCTTTTGTAGGGATTATTGAAAGTCAGATTGCGTTGCGCTAAAAATATTGTGTGTCAGTTTACTGTTGATCAGAATAAGTAAAGAGAGAAATGTCTGAGTACGTTCAGTTTTGCTTAGCTGTTTGAAAATCAAATAGCGTAAGGGGTTTATCAGCACAGTCATTCATAAATTTTTCTAAGGGGACGTTTCAGGGGTTCAGTTAAATACTGACTGTGCAAAAAAACTCATAGGTCGGACTATGGGTTATTTATCTTACATAGGATTAGCATCAACGCTTTTATAGAAAAGGCACACTGGACTCGTCAGTATTGACACGGTATTGTAAACACACTAAGTCAGCATTTATTCTATTTATTCAAATTTTCGTTGACTTTTAAGTAGTTTCCCTACCACTTATTTGTTGTTCTTGGGACTTGACGTCCCTTTGCGTATGTACATGGTGACTGTATCAAGGCGTAAATGTGGCTATACATTACTAATATCTCCAAAAGATGTTTTGCTAAGGTTCGTCAGTGGAACCTGTTAAAGTGTCTCATATAGCTCATGCTGTAAAGATGCCTTTATGTTCCCCTTCACTGAGATATGTATTCGCGCCCCTAATGCCTCGTACGTGTAGATCCGCTCACAGTCTGTTGTAACGGTATCTGAGAAGCAGCACAAGCTGCAAGCTAATTACCATTGCAAATACTAACACCGCACGAGTACAGGCTACCGACACTACAGACAATCAACTAGGGCACTTGATTAATCCTTGCTGAGGTCTTGGATTATACAGAACCAACTGTTCGTAACCCTGTCGTGATACCCTGATCTCAAGAATTAGTGTCAGACGCTAAGTCATCACTTGGTGCTAATTAGTTCTCGCTTGTGAAGAGTTTGTGTTTTAGAGACGACAGAAGCTGTGACTCCGATTAGGATGTGCTAATAATCTATAAATGCCCTTGAGTATCGCCATGTTGTATTATTTCCTTCAGACGCGTTATTGTAGAAATGATAAGCGAGCATGGTCATCAGCAGACATTTATCCATTAGGGAGCGAGATACTAAAATTGCCCTCTTTTATGCAACTTATTCCATGAAACTGAGATCGTCTCGAGCCCAATACTTAAATGTGACACGTGGCACACAAAATGCAATGTATTCTAAAGCACTGATGGTTGTAGTTTCATTATATTGCTGAAGAAAATTACTGCGATACAAAAAAGTTAAAGCAAAACTCAACACTATCTGATCAAACGTATCCGGACTTGCCCAAAAACATACGTTTTTCTTATTAGGTGCATTGTTCTGCCGCCTAATGCCAGGCACTCCATAACAGCGACCTCATTAGACGTCGTGTGAGAGCAGAATGGGGCACTCCGCGGAACTGGCGGACTTCAAAAGTGGTCAGGTGATTTGGTGTCGCTTGTGGAATACGTCTGTGCGCGACATTTCCACACTCCTAAACATCCCTAGGTATATATACAGCACAAAAGCGTACAGGCCGACCTCGTCTGTTCCCTGACAGAGACCGCCGAAGAGGATCGTAATGTGTAATGGGCAGACATCAATCCAGACCATCACACAGGAATTAAAAACTGTATCAGGATCCACTGCAAGTACCATGACAGTTAGGCGGGTGGTGAGAAAACTTGGATTTCATGGGCGAGCGGCTGCTGACCTGAATCCTACAGAACACCTTTGGGATGTTTTGGTACGCCGACTTCGTACCAGGCCTCACTGACCGACATCGATACCTCTCCTCAGTGCAGCACTCCGTGAAGAATGGGATGCCATTCCCCAAGAAATCTTCCATCACCTGATTGAAAGTATGCCGGCGAGAGTGGAAGCTGTCTTCAAGGCTAAGGGTGGGCAAACACCATATTGAATAGCAACATTACCGATGGAGGGCACCACGTCATTGTAAGTCACTTTTAGGCAGGTGTCCATATTCTTTTGATCACATAGTGAAATATATGAAAGAATAATCATTTTATATTATTAAAAGAACTAAGGATATCCGTTTTTGGAGTTAATGCTATGGAATTACATTCTTATACGATTCGCTCATCCATAAGGAATGAGTTAGGAGATAAAATCTGAAAATGTTCACAAAAAGTGTTTCTGCTCGTACACCAGTAACATTAGGTTACACAGGAAATTAAAAATCTGCACTACAGAAACAGTAGGACTGAGGAAATCGTACTGAATATCAACAAACACTGCCCGCAAAAAATGCTTCTGATTAAAACTCTTCATACTGAAACAGCAAGGAATAAACTTCAAAACGCCCTTGTACAACTTCCACGCTATCTGTAAAGGTGTGATTTTAAAATCCCACGTCTAATCA
Source organism: Schistocerca americana (assembly GCF_021461395.2). Taxonomy (NCBI): domain Eukaryota; kingdom Metazoa; phylum Arthropoda; class Insecta; order Orthoptera; family Acrididae; genus Schistocerca; species Schistocerca americana. The sequence goes on along the minus strand of NC_060126.1, from coordinate 163,897,289 downwards.
TGTGAATGGGTGCAATTCTTGGATTATTTGTATTGTATATCAGAGCCTGTATTCGATCAGGTGAATGTGTGAAACTACGCCTATACTACATCTGCGTTTAAATTCAAACGCAGAAAACCTTTCGCAAAAATTCATGAGAGGTCGCCAGTGAGTTAATAGTCTTCACTCAAGATTCTAGAATGGTGGAATAATCTTCTCTTGTTCCACCTTACTTCCAATATCCCTTGTGGACCATTATGTAGTTCAGTATTGAATGCTATAACACGGATCAAAAACGATATACAGTGCGAACTTCCATCACCAATTTTCGGGGCATGTGAATCGTTATGGCATTGTTGCTGTTCACCTTATGTCGAAAACTAGTTTGTTTTTTTTTCATTCGAGATGCAACAAACAACACATGGACAGAGAAGATCACTATTCGTCATGATAGCGACGTAATAGTCATTCTTAGAAATTCAGCGACAGCCCCCACTATCTCGTCTATCTTCTGTGCTCCTCTCTCTGTCCATCTTTTCCTCCCCCACTTTATCCATCTGCTCCTTTTCCCCTTCTTTGCCCCTTTCTCTCTATCTGTCCATCTCCTCATCATAATATCTGCGTCAATGACCTCCTTGCCTCTCTCTGTCCATCCCTTCTTCCCCCCGCCCCCCTTTCCACATTACCGCATTCACCCTAATAGCTGATTGCTGATTCTTACCTACACAGTTCTTCTTTACATATAGTAAATAACATGTGTGGTAAGTTGGGCTGAAATTGGTCCAGGATGGAAGTGGAGGTTTCTACCTACCGCACACGCGCATGCCACACATATTTCACATGAATTTAATACATTTCGCACATATTAGTACGCATGTTTCTCCTGTATGTCTTGTGAACTTCGCTTTCGTTCGCGTGCATCTCAAATTTTATAACGTAATTTCTCCTCAACTATACGTTGCATTACGATATAACTTTGCAAGTACCTTCAGTAGCGTATTTGATTGCTGACTGCGAAATCTTTTGCAAATAAAATTAGTAGCAAAGAAGTAATAAACGTCATGCCTGATGCCGTAGTTTCTCACACATCTTAGCTTTTATGACATCATATCTCCTGAACCATATGTCATACAGTGGTATAATTTTGTAGATACATTCTGCGACATATGTAAATACTGAATGCGAAATACATCGTGAAGCAAGCTGACAGCAACGAAGTAATAAAGTAAAACGTCAAGCTTGATGTGTCAGATTTTCACACATCTCAGTGTTTATGATGTCATATCTGCTGAACTATGTGTACTACACTAATATAATTTTGCAGGTATGTTCAACATCATATGTGAATAACTTCTGGAATATATGTCACAAAACAGTTAGTACGAAAGAAGTAATAAATTAAAACGTCATGCCTGATGCCGCAGTTTTCTGCATGAACATCCAAACTATAGTAGCAGAAATCCTTCTTTTCCTTTAAACATTTTGTGAGGGTTATCAAAGAGAAACAGTTTCTTAGTTGTTGGAAGTTGTGCGTAAAGTTCGTTGTAAGACGCTAAGAGCTGTCAAATAGTGGATGAATGAATTCAGAGTACTCGCGCATCCTGTGCCACACTCATTTTTCACCTCCCCTTAAATGTGATTTTCGGATAATCCATGTAGATGTAGAAATTATATGTGTACCATGTTTGGTTCAAATCGACCCAGTGGTTTAGGAGGTGATGTGGAATATACGTACATAGCCTACATCCATCTTTATAACATGTATGGACATCAGAATCAAAATCAAAACTTATAGTACAGTCTGATCAAGAGATTTGAGAGACTTGATCTAAAATAAAATCATCCAAAACAATTTTTGATCTGTCTCGATACTTTCCTTGGAATGCTTTTATTTTCGTTGTATTAGTAACGATTTTAAAATTGCGCTTCTAACGTAGTTCGTTCAGCTGATATACTCATCTTTGGAGATAGTCTTCATTCTTCTGAGTAATCTGCACTTAGAAACCGCATTTCGATGACAGGCTAACAATGTCTCCACACTTAACTTCAATACGACTGGAACACCAGTGCATATCCATCTGCAGCGAGAGATGTTGCGTGCATGGGATATTTACTTCGCTTTTGTGCAAGAAGTGCGTCTCGCGTCCCTCCCCGGCTTCTATGGTTATATAACATATGTAACACCAAGTGATCAGGCTGGCAGCAGTACGGCGTTACTGGTGCGTTACGGTATTGAAATCGAAGATATGACTTACCTCCCCTTAACCAGGCAGCTGGCGATCACGGCGCTGGATGCAATTACTATTAACGTGTATGCCCCGTCGGTAAACGACAAACGTCGCAAGAGATTGCGGCTCTACTCAGAGAAAATCGTCACCTTGTCGCTACGATCAATATACCTTCGGTGGCGATTTTAACTGTATGCTCCACCCGAAAGACCATATCCCACACTGTTTGACTTGTCAAGAACTTCGGACATTGGTGCGAGACCCGATCTCTTCAATACTTTGGAGAAAGTGCAAAGTAATCGCCACAGGCCCACATATCTTACTAGTTACTCGGCCAATCGTCTTGATGGCATGTATGTCTCACATGATATTGCGCCGGGAGCAACGCACGTGGAGTAGTGGCCTCTTGCCTTCTCAGACCATAGTCCCTTCATGTGCACGTTCACCCTTCAGGACAACGTATGTGGCGCAGCTGTGGTATGTGGAAGGCGAATATGGTACACCTCTAGGACCCCGAAAGCCGTCAGATTACCGCAAATGCGATCGCGCACTGCCAACACGTCATCCACGCTACCCTTCGACGTTAGCGTGATGAATGGACTGTGCAAGACTAGCATCTTGGTGAGTGCTAACACAACATGGATAGGACATTTCTACAAGATACCGTCAGACTTTGGACTTATTACTCGATGCTTCGCGAATGCACATCTCACATGTAAATTTTCCGGCCTTAAATAGCATAATGTTTAGTTATAACTAACACATTTAAAATTGTGTTATAATACTGTGTGTCTTATTCACTCCAATTCATGCGCAACATTCGGTTTGTTCTTTTACATAGATAACAGACTGAAAAAGTTGCAAGTAAATGAATAATAAAAGTAAATAAATAAAACCCTAACTGCCGTCACCAGACCGACAGATGGCAAGTCGCCGATTTAAAGCCGTAATATTGTTTCTTACTTAGTAAAAATTGGAAGAGGTCGTCCTGCGGTCGTGGCGTCAAGAGCAACCGATCGGTGAAATCCCGTCGACGCACTAAATCGTGTTTGAAAGCCGACGAAGCCGAGGACAGCTAATGGCGGACCTCACTTCGCCAGTTGGTCGATCCTTAACCGCTCATGCAGCCATTGTGGAAACACTTGCAGACCATAATCGATGTTTCCATCAGGAGGGGAATATCGAGGACTGGTATAATGACCACGTTTTGCAGCACGTGTAGCACACTCTCGACAGCACTCTCGTCGCTTTTAGCGGAGATTACGTAGGACGCCATTGAGGATGCGTTAGATAATGGTGTACTTAACAAGTCGCCAGGGCAAGACTGCCGCTCGAATTCAGTCGGACTTCCCTCAACCGCCTGGCTAGTCGCGCGGTCTAAAGCGCTGGTTCCCGAGCGGGAAGGCGTGCCGGACCCTGGCACGATTCCGCGCGGCAAATTATTGCCCAGGCCCAGTGTGCCGCCAGCCTGTTGGTGGTTTTCAAGGCGATTTTCCATCTGCCAGGGCGAATGTGGGCTGGTTCCCCTTATTCTGCCTCAGTTACACTATGTCGGCGACTGCTGCGGAAACACTGTCTCCACATACGCGTATACCATAATTACTCTACCACACAAACATTTGGAGTTACACTCGTCTGGTATGAGACGTTCCCGGGAGGGGGCGGGAGGGTGGGGGAAGGGGGGAGGGGGGAGGGGGGAGGGGGGAGGGGGGAGGGGGGAGGGGGGGCACTGGGGGCTGAATCGCACAATAACCCTGGGCTCGGTGTGGGGCGGCGGTGGGGCGGGTGGACTGCTGTGGCCTGTTGTGGGATTGTGAACCACTGAGGGCTATGGCAGCACGAAGCCTCTCCGTCGTTTCTAGATCGCTTTATCACCTTTTGCGTCCCACCTGTCTGACTATAAGATCTTCGCCGGCCTCCTGGCAGCACTCATAAGGAAGATCCTGCCACTAATCCTTTCAGTGGAGAGTCAAACATGCAAAAAGCCACTGGAGAATGTCGGGATTTGATAGCTGTCACCACATCCTATAGCCTTCGATCTTCAACCACGCTTTCGACAAGTTCCCTATGTCAGATCTTATCTACGTAAGCTTTCAATCTAACTTTCTCGACGCAATTCTGCACCTCTTACGCGGAGCATCATCCTCTGTACTGGTAAATGTACGCCTGGTGGGTCCCTTGCCCGTGTGGCATTCAGTTGGACAAGGATGCCCAATCTCCACGATTTTTTACACGATGTCACTGGAACCACTCAAAGGAGGTTTGTAACGCAGACTTTCCGGGACTACGTTGAGGGGCTACACCTTCCATCATTGCAGAGCTATGCTGATGACATTCTACTTCTGGTCCAATCAAATGACGAGGTGCACTCCGTGCTGGAATGGATTATGCGAGATGAATTGGCGACGAGAAGACACACGAATGTAGCCACCTCTGTGGCGATGCACACTAGAAGGATCCTCCAGGAGGTCTACGTGACGCCCCTCCTACAGGTAGACGTGATCAGATATTTGGGAATTACATTTACTCGAGAAATACGACGCATAGCTACCATGAACTGTAGAAATCTACTGCATGCTATACGGCGGAATGTCCACCAGAAACTATTTCGACGCATGGAGCTCCTAGACCGTGTCCAGTATTTGTATCTTCACGTGGTGACGAAATGGCTCAGGTTCTCCCTCTACCGGCAGCGATGGCACGCAGACTACAGACAGCATCCGGATAGTGCCTTACTGCTGGATTCCTATTTAAGTCAGTTACGACACCCTCACTCATTAGCATACTTCCGTTGCAAGCAATGTGTTGGAGGAACTGAAGCCGACGTCCATGCTACCACCTGTTACTATTGCGCCCTCTCTTGTCCACGTCTCGGGATTCATACTCGAATATAGTTATATCCATCCTGATCTGACCATCATTCGAGCTCTGAAAGAGAGAGACAACTATCTTTTGCTGCTGAGATCCATCCCCGGCAGTGTGATTGAGAATAAAAGCCCAACCACACTACGGGTTGTGGTGTCCAACAACCCTTCCTCCCTACAAGGGTACAAGCAATGTGTTAACATATGATTCACCGGAAAAACGTGATGCGATGCAGGTTGCACCCTATAGGGCTAACGGATTCTCCCACACACTCCAACCTTCTCGACATGGACGAACACCGTTTGACATGAGGAACAGCGTTTAATGTATGGACACTGGTACAGAAGATCCTCGCCTGTTGCCTTAGTGCCCTGTACAACTGCCCCTGGCTCCTCCTATGACTGGAGGATACTTACTTCACGACCGTGAAGACTCACGCTCTCACAGGTTTTCAAAGCATGTTCATTTATTGGTTATTCTACCATGATGAGAAGTTGGTTCTTGACTATTGGCAATATCTCCAAGACAACAATAGCACACTTCAATACAATCCTCGCATTCATCAACGCTATGGAAATTAATTCTGCAGTGTCTTCATGAACGCCCCTCACAGTTAGGGTGTACCGGGCAGAAGACGATCCTGGTAGTGTACCTTGACACGATGCGGAATGGTTATAGACTTGGTACCAACTAACATTGTCAGCGGGTGGGAAGCGCACGTGGAGTGCAGGATTTGTTTATCATTATTATTTTGATTTTCTTTGACCATGTGCTTGTTGTTCAATCAGTAAAATTGTAGGAGTTTCTGTTCCCTTAGTTTTTCTTAGACGTTTTTATTTCACTCGTGCGTTGGAAGATGGATGCGCGAAGTAAACGAGCCATTTAAAAATATTTCATGTTCATATGATTTACGTTATTTAATTTGTTTATAGTGCCTTCTTACTAACAAACGCAATTAGTATTACATTCATATTCCAATTTTTGGAGTTGAAGTATGAAGTAAACACATAATTAAAATAAAATAAAAAAGATAATAAGTAAATGACAATAAAAACTGACGGAGCGTCCAGTAACGGGATGCGGGAGACATCCTGTCCATCCTGTTTCCACCAGCCTGAAGAGATAGAAGAGACAGAGAATAAGAAAGCCGATAGAGCCTCTGCGGACGAAGGATAAAGGTTCGAGTCTCGCTCCGACACACAGTTTTAATCTACAAGACAGTTACGACGTCGGAATAGTTCAAAGAAGGGTAGAAAAAACAACGTGTAGAGTACTAGCTCGTTAAGTAGGGACGAGAGAAAAACACAGTCCGAATTAAAAATGATTTTATGATAATGAGCCGCAGAACATCGACGCTACAACAGAAGACTAGTCGAGAAACAAAAAAGATAACTGAAGTTGAGAAAGACATGTTGGAGGAAGTAAAAGTGCGTAGGATCAAATTATATGGCTGCATCTGGAGAATAGGGCAAAAGCGTTGGTCAAGGAACAAGTGAGATGGAGAAGGAGAAGAATAAGAATAAGACGAAGAAACTGAATAAAGCATGTGTTTTTAACAGTGGAAGAGAAATGCAAAGAAATCTTTAGTAAGAGAATGATACTTGGAAATGAGGATATAAGAAACGGCCAAAGAGTCTGTAAAAACTTCAAACAATCAACTTCTCATGGTCGGTGTTCACAATTATGTAGCTTTTCCAGAGGACATCATAAAAATGGTTCAAATGGCTCTGAACACTATGGGACTCAACTGCTGAGGTCATTAGTCCCCTAGAACTTAGAACTAGTTAAACATAACTAACCTAAGGACATCACAAACATCCATGCCCGAGGCAGGATTCGAACCTGCGACCGTAGCGGCCTTGCGGTTCCAGACTGCAGCGCCTTTAACCGCATGGCCACGTCGGCCGGCGGACATCATATGCTCCGTTAATTGCAGTCTACGATAACAGCGAATATGATGTCTTTTAGAAGATTCAAACAAATAAAAAAGAAACATGTCAGTAACAGTTTTAAGGCTAAATTAAGCACAGACAATATAATGTCACATAATATTGGTGATGTCGCAAAAGAGAGTCGTTATTTTCCACTCACACGCAACATACATCGGAAGCTGTTGTTAATAGAAAATGATTCGTAGCTATCCAGCGGCTGGTTGACGACGTGTCCTGCGTACATGAACGGCATATAAATGGAAATGGAATAAAAAACTGTGCACACAATGCAGCCTTAGTGGGAAATGAAGGAATCACGAACCAACAACTCTGTATATTTTGCAGTCATATCGGAGACGGGGAAATGATTTCCCCAAGCAATCTGCCACGGGTAAGCAAAAAGCAATAAACGGTACGTAGAGGCTTTTTGTTTCTTTCCATAGCTAGACACAAAAATTTCCTGGTACGTCACCCAAACTACACTACTGGCCTTTAAAATTGCTACACCACGAAGATGACGTGCTACAGACGCGAAATTTAACCGACAGGAAGAAGATGCTGTGATATGCACATGATTAGCTTTTCAGAGCATTCACACAAGGTTCGCGCCGGTGGCTCCACCTACAACGTGCTGACATGAGGAAAGTTTCCAACCGATTTCTCATACACAAACAGCAGTTGACAGGCGTTGCCTGGTGAAACGTTGTTATGATGCCTCGTGTAAGGAGGAGAAATGCGTACCATCACGTTTCCGACTTTGATAAAGGTCGGATTGTTGCCTATCGCGATTGCGGTTTATCGTATCGCGACACTGGACTCGCATTCGGGAGGACGATGGTTCAATCCCGCGTCCGGCCATCCTGAGTTGGGTTTTCCGTGATTTCCCTGAATCGCTCCAGGCAAATGCCGGGATGGTTCCTTTGAAAGGGCACGGCCGACTTCCTTCCCGATCCTTCCCTAATCCTATGGGACCGATGACCTCGCTGTCTCCTTCCCGAAATGACCGAACCCCCCCCCCCCCCCCGCCCCCCCCCCCCCCACTATGGGACTTAACTTCTGAGGTCATCAGTCCCCTAGAACTTAGAACTACTTAAACCTAACTAACCTAAGGACATCACACACATCCATGCCCGAGGCAGGATTCGAACCTGCGACCGTAGCAGTCGCGCGGTTCCAGACTGTAGCGCCTAGAACCGCTCGGCCACTACGGCCGACTGATCGAGATCCAATGACTGTTAGCAGAATATGGAATCGGTGGGTTCAGGAAGGTAATACGGAACGCAGTGCTGAATCCCAACGGACGCGAATCACTAGCATTCGAGATGACAGACATCTTTTCCGCGTGGCTGTAACGGATCGTGCAGCCACGTCTCGATCCCTGAGTCAACAGATGGGAACGTTTGCAAGGCAACAACCATCTGCACGAACAGTTCGACGACGTCTGCAGTAGCATGGACTATCAGGTCAGAGGCCATGGGTGCGGTTACCCTTGACGCTGCATCACAGACAGGAGCGCATGCGATGGTGTCATTTTTTCGGATGAATCCAGGTTCTGTTTACAGCATCGTGATGGTCGCATCCGTGTTTGGCGACATCGCGGTGAACGCCCTTTGGAAGCCATTGGTTACAAGTATCGGTCACCTTGTACGCCGGAAATGCATATCCTCCTATTTCCATCTATTGTACTATAATTTTTTTCCTTGTTTTGTTACCTCAAGATATGACATTTCTGTCTCTTTATATGTTGTAATTGTTTTACTGTTTGTATATATATATTTATGCATTTATGTTGGTTTGTTTTGTGAATATTATTTGTATTTATACGCTGGGTCTGGCCTAGGGAAAACTATGCTATCGAACGAATACATCGATAGGTCGTGTGGAGAACCAAAGTGTTTAGGATCTTTGGTAGTGTTAACTCTGTCGCGTCGAGCGCGGGCAGAAGGGGTCAGGCTGGGGTGGTGCAGCGGAGCAGGTGTGTTGTGTGAAGCTCCCGCGAGTTGCCGCGCTTTCGGGGTTTGGCAGCATGTAATTGCGCTCGACTTGCGATGATAGTTTCTGAGATGGTGTCGCGGACGGGAAGCATTAGCTGGCGCACATCAAGAGCCCGTTTCGTCTGGTGACCGTGTCGAGAAGAAGGCGCGCCAACATCCAGCTTCTGCAACAGCGACGGCCGACAATGAGTGACTGTCGCCACCTCCTCGATCGACGGCTTCAAACCTTCAATCAACCAACAAGGAAGACTGGGAGCGCGTAAAGTTTTAGAACTGTATGGCAGACCTCAGCTTTTCAAACTTTTAAAATTGTTGCATCACAGAATTACAGCAACTTAGCATGAACCTTTGTTGCTCATTGTCCCAATTGCATTACCAAGTAGGGTCCCTTCCTTTTCCGGAATGAAATCGAGTGTCGCTGAAATTCAAACGCCAGCATTAAAGTAAAAGCATTCAATTTCACTGCTTTAATTTCGAAGTTCAGTTAAGGTATTCATAGCTGGATACAATATTTAGATTACACAAGCACAAATTAAGAGTGCGAGTTTTGTTTGCATATTTTAGCTTACCTGTGACCCCAGCTCAGCTTGGTACGTACTTAATTTTACTATTGTTAATTGTTCAGAATAATTTAATTCAAGTTCAAAGTTAAATCTCTTATTTCTAAACTGCGTAGATTCAAGTAGCTTTTGAAATGATTGTTGAGGTAGTCCAAGACTAAGACGGAACAAATTCAATTAGTGGAAAAAGAGGATCAGAAGAAGGTGGAAACTTTAAAGGCTTTAGTATCCGAAGTAGATACCAAAGTGACGAAGCAGGCTAATACCTGCGAAGAAAAAAAAAAAGGGAAGAAGAAACGCTTGCGACAACCACTTGCCAAGTAATTACGAGAGTGTCGGAATTAGAAAAGAAACTTGACGAAAAACAGAGCTATGTGCCAATCTGTGCACATAGTTCGGAATTGTTGACGAAAGAGGAGCGGTTCGACCCCTTGAAAAAAGGCGGTACACACGCGACGGATTTCATTAAAAATTGTGAAAGAGTTTTACCCAGATCATGGACTAATGAGAGAAAAATTAATGCGGTTATTGATGTGTTGGCTGGTGATGCCAAGCGTTTGGGCTTAAACCTCAACATTACGAACCTGACTTTTGACGAGTTTAAGAATTTGTTTCTGGCTGAATACTGGTCAGAGCAAAAACAGCAAAGTGTCTGGCGCGAATTTGTCGTGTCGAGGTCTTTCGATGCGAATTCGCGCGGCTCGATGAAGGCGTTTTGTGAGGGCTGGATCCGCAAATTGGAATATTTGCGTGATCGCCGCACGGAATCCGAAATAGTCTGGCAACTCTACATGAAGCTTCCAGATGATACAAAACGCTACGTAGGAAGCAATTATAGGACAATCAATGATTTCCTGGAAAGAGTTGAGGCCGAGGACAATTGGCGCAATAATCGCGACAGTGGTAGAGGCCGTGGTAACAACAACGGGTACCACAGCAACCACAACAACGATAACTATTGGAATAATGCATACCGCAATCTTCTCAGCAATAACAATAATGGTTCGGACCGTAATAACAATTGGTACGATGCAAATAATAACACGAATGACGGAAACCAGTATCATAGTAACGTGATACGGGCTTCACAGAATAGTAATAACGCCAGAGGGTGTGATAAGCCACCTCGGCAGCATCCGGGGAACGTATCTGCTGGGACGAGACAGGGAAACCATTTGCCGCGCCGGTGAGGGGCCGACCGGGCGTGGAGAAATTTTGGAGGCCCAATAACAGGAGAAAACCCAGGTGTCGTCGTTATGAAAATTCCGTATGGAATAATCAACGGCGGGAGAGTGTGCCAGTGTTAAGAGAAAGGAGTGCGCCCACAAGTAGTAGATCAGCTGTATACACGGCAGTAGAAAATACAGGGTGATTCAAAAAGAATACCACAACTTTAAAAATGTGTATTTAATGAAAGAAACATAATATAACCTTCTGTTATACATCATTACAAAGAGTATTTAAAAAGGTTTTTTTTTCATTCAAAAACAAGTTCAGAGATGTTCAATATGGCCCCCTCCAGACACTCGAGCAATATCAACCCGATACTCCAACTCGTTCCACACTCTCTGTAGCATATCAGGCGTAACAGTTTGGATAGCTGCTGTTATTTCTCGTTTCAAATCATCAATGGTGGCTGGGAGAGGTGGCCGAAACACCATATCCTTAACATACCCCCATAAGAAAAAATCGCAGGGGGTAAGATCAGGGCTTCTTGGAGGCCAGTGATGAAGTGCTCTGTCACGGGCTGCCTGGCGGCCGATCCATCGCCTCGGGTAGTTGATGTTCAGGTAGTTACGGACAGATAAGTGCCAGTGTGGTGGCGCTCCATCCTTCTGAAATATGAATTGTTGCGCTTCTTGTTCGAGCTGAGGGAACAGCCAATTCTCTAACATCTCCAGATACTCGTTCTCGGCCGTCCAGAACTTTTCTCTTTGCACAAACACCCATTCTCTGTAAACTGTTTATACCAACGTTTATACCAACATTTAATACACCACCTATCAGGAGGTTTAACACCATACTTCGTTCGAAATGCACGCTGAACAACTGTCGTCGATTCACTTCTGCCGTACTCAATAACACAAAAAGCTTTCTGTTGAGCGGTCGCCATCTTAGCATCAACTGACGCTGACGCCTAGTCCACAGCGCCTCAAGCGAACAAATGTACAACTAAATGAAACTTTATAGCTCCCTTAATTCGCCGACAGATAGTGCTTAGCTCTGCCTTTTGTCGTTGCAGAGTTTTAAATTCCTCAAGTTGTGGTATTCTTTTTGAATCACCCTGTACATTCACTGTCAGTGAGAACAATTTAAGTAGTGTTCCGGAAATCGATTAAAAAGTGGCAGCTGTAACACCCACAGCGGAACTGGAGATTGAGTTTAAGAGTGATTCGCAATTGTTGAGAGAAGATCAGATGTCGGATAACACGTCCGTCATTGAGCGAGGGGATGCAGAGAGGGATGAAGTCTGGTTAAGGCAGTTCGGTCGCTTATACGACGAACTAAGAGATTATAGGGGCCTGTACGAGAGAAGTGTTTATGGGGAGCGCGGGCAGGATTTGCCGCGTCTCGTCCCACAGGAAGATAGTATTTGTGAAGTGATAGAAAGTTCTGGCCCTAACCGGCAGACTTTACTAGAAATAGTTGATGTTAATGGGGAGCACGAGCAAGATTCGTCGTGTTTCGTCCCGCAGGAGTTGGATGTTGAAGTAGTAACGGAAAGTTCTGGCCCTTTACCGAAAGTTATAGTGGTAGAAATAGCCGACCCATCCGACGCAAACCTCCAGTTTAAACATTGCGAGAGTATTAAGGAGAAAGTTTACGAAAATTTTAGTGATAGCCGAACACGATTGGTAGAAAAGCACGTAGATTACAGCGAGCATGAGGTTATAGCTGACGTTATACGGTCAGACGGTAGCAGTGTGGGTTGCGCAGATCCAGAGGAAGTAACTGCAGAAACTACTGGGCACATTCCTCCAGGTAGATTGGAGGATGACATCAATCTGGCCAAAGAGGAATCAACGAAGGTGACAATTAGTGAACTGATAGCAAAGCAACACTCACTAGTTGACGATTTACAGGAAAAGGTTTCGGTATTGGAGGCGAAGCTACAGACTAAGCCTCAGGACAAACGTGTTGAAATTAAAACTGTATGTGAACAGTGGCTGAAAAAGCCGCCAGATAAGCCGGATTTAGGATCAAAGCCGGATGGTTTTTTCTGGAATGACCTGGATATAGACGAGGATTTACTGTGGGATAATAAAGAAACAGTCGAGGACAAGTGTAGACAGATAGTAGTGTCTGTTAATATGCACGGCCTACAACTAAACGTGTTGATTGACACCGGTGCAGAATTGAGTGCTGTATCTGGAAAAATATTTCAGTTGCTGAAAGACAGACCTGGCATCGTAGTTATGCCAGTAACAGGAGTGAAAATTATCGGTGCTACTGGGAAGGCCAGCAAACCGGTCACAAAACAGATTTTTGTCCACTTTGAGATATGTGGGGCACGATTTGAACAAGAGTTTGTCGTCGTGCCAGACTTAACTACGGAAGTAATTATCGGGTTAGATTGGCTATCAAAGTACCGTGCAGTGATTAACTGCGAAAGCAAAACTTTGACATGTATGTCACTAGATAAAACAATGGTAGTTGGTTTTGACGAGGCAGGAGACGGTGTGCATAGGCAATACCAGCCTATACACATTGTTAACTGCCCGGATGACATTGACGTAGGAATGAATTTGAACTGCCGTAACGTGAGGAATTTCGGCATTGACAAAAGTGTAGAAAGTGAATTGGAAGAGATAATCAAATTCCCTCCACGGATTGACATTAGTACTGGTGTGAAAAAAGATCGTTTGCGAGAAGTAATGAAGCTAAAAGCCGATGCTCGCATACGACGTCATGACGCTAAAGCGCGTTTTGCTAAGTTTGCAATCGGAGACTTAGTACTTGTAAAAGCTCATGAGAAATCGAGCGAGATAGACAATGAAATCTCGAAATTTAAGTTTGTTTATAATGGACCATATAAAGTCATTGGTATACCTCACACAAATGCTTATTGCTTAAAGTATCCAAGCTCTGGAAAACTATTAGGTATACGGAATATTGTAGACTTGAAATTGTACCAACCTAGGATCGATTAATACCACACAATGGGTAATTTGTACAGTATGTAAATATAGAGTGTAAGATTTAAGGTTTGCTAGATTGCCATGCTTTTGCCTGACCAAGAGGTCATTAAAGAAGTTGTAATTAATAAGTAATTAATTTTTGATCAAATGATTTGATCAATTGAAAAATCCAAGCTGCTAGTTTAAGTTTTCAGCTGAGTCACAGTAGATTTAATGTAAATATGATTTTGTAACAAGCTGTAAGATTTCATGAATATGTGTTTTACTAGTCATTGCCGATGTACTTAGACGATGTTTTAAGTTTCAGGCTTGTACATGTGTGATGATGGACAGTGTTGAGTTATCCACTGTGATAGTGTTAATGGACTCCTTGAGATTACTCGGGAGTGAGTTTTTCCGAAAGAATTCAATGAAACGGACGTTCTGGAAATGCCGTTACACAGGCGAGTGAGATCAAGCGTGCCGCACAGGCGGGCGCAACAATACTGGCGAGGTGGAGCCGCTGTCGGCTCATGTGCCGCTGTCGGCATTCTTTGCACTTGCGAGTACGGAAGGCGGAGTTGTTTTTCTTCCTAGACAGCTGATGTGAAAGAATTCTGCTGTCAATATTTATGTTTTTGTCGATCTGCTGTATATTATTTTCTTGTTTAGCGTTAAGTGGACTCTCATGGCGAGAGTATTAATTATGAAAAGGTTATATAAAATGTGTATTCTATGTAATTAATTATTAATTTGCGTATTTTGATATACCTGTTTTTTTATGACCATGTACTCTGATTAATTTTGTAAATAGTAGTACATTTCTTGATACTGTTAAGAATTTTGATTTTTTGGATAGCTAAACCATTTTCTATGTTTTCTATGAATTTTAATATGTTGTCACCCTGTTTTCTTTTGTGTAAGATGACAGAGTGGAATAAGATTAGGAGTGTCTCCACTCAATTATTATGGTCTAAAAATTGGTTTATGGTTAATTAGCCTAATGCTAAATTTTCTTGATGTTTTGAGCATATGCATTTCCGCTGGTTTTTTTTCCTTTTTGGGACATTTTCTGAGTGTTTAGGTTACACGAACATCCTCAATGTGGGGCATGTGTAACGCAGGAAATGCATATCCTCCTATTTCCATCTATTGTGCTATAATTTTTTTCCTTGTTTTGTTACCTCAAGATATGACATTTCTGTCTCTTTATATATTGTAATTGTTTTACTGTTTATATATATATATATATATATATATATATATATATATATATATATATATATATGCATTTATGTTGGTTTGTTTTGTGAATATTATTTGTATTTATACGCTGGGTCTGGCCTAGGGAAAACTATGCTATCGAACGAATACATCGATAGGTCGTGTGGAGAACCAAAGTGTTTAGGATCTTTGGTAGTGTTAACTCTGTCGCGTCGAGCGCGGGCAGAAGTGGTGCAGTGGAGCAGGTGTGTTGTGTGAAGCTCCCGCGAGTTGCCGCGGTTTAATTTTTCACTGTCATTAAGGTCGATAAGTGAGGGGGAGGTTACAACCTCTTGTTCGCATTGATGGCACTTTGAACAGTGGACGTTACATTTCAGATGTGTTACAACCCGTGTCTCTACCCTTCATTAGATCCCTGCCAAACCCTACATTTCAGCAGGATAATGCACGACCGCATTTTGCAGGTCCTGTACGGGCCTTTCTGGATGCAGAAAATGTTCGACTGCTGCCCTGACCAGCAAATTCTCCAGATCTCTCACCAATTGAAAACGTCTGGTCAATGGTGGCCGAGCACCTGGCTCGTCACAATACGCCAGTCACTACTCCTGATGAACTGTGGTATCCTGTTGAAGCTGTATGGGTTGCTGTACCTGTACACGCTATCCAAGCTCT
Organism: Schistocerca americana; assembly: GCF_021461395.2. NCBI lineage: Eukaryota > Metazoa > Arthropoda > Insecta > Orthoptera > Acrididae > Schistocerca > Schistocerca americana. Next base: position 163,881,718 of record NC_060126.1, on the reverse strand, counting down.
GTTTGATTCAATGCCCAGGCGTATGAAGGCCGTTATTACGGCCAGAGGTGGTTGTTCTGGGTACTGATTTCTCGGGATCTATACACCCAAATTGCGTAAAAATGTAACCACGGGTCAGTTCTAGTATAATATATTTGTCCAATGAAAACCCGATTTTATCATCTGCATTTCTTCGTGGTGTAGCAATTTTAATGGCCAGCAGTGTATAATTTGTGTACGCGATCTCTGCTGCGTGAGAACGCAACTGGAGGCGCTCTGTAGGTCATTGCTTGTCTACACATGCGCTTTTGCTGCTTCATGATAATGCAATTTGCTCCCACGTGACGTCTAAATACGCTGTCGGAATCAGAAATTGTTACACTATGAAGTGTCACTTCGACATTAACCAAATTTTGGGGAAATGTTGATCATATAAACGGTGTTAAATGAATAAACTTTCAGTCCATTCGGTGACGAATGCACTTTTCTATAGTCGTGGCATAGAAACAAACAACCTCGGATTGTCACCTTCAGCGATTTCTTTTCATGCCGTGTCGATTCTGGAAAACTGCTGACTGCTTGCTATTACGAAGTATGTAACTTCTTGTCGTATCCCAGACTTACTGTGTGACAGATCAGGGGACCTGACAGGCCAGTCAGAGATCGATATATTCAGTCGTTTGTGGTGTGAACTGCATGAAGAGGTCTTGCAGTATCCTGCTAGAATATGCCATTTTGCGCCGTGGTCATTAGGGGAATGACAACAGGGTTCTCGCTACATCTCGCGGGCATTTGTATTCCTTTCAACGGCCAAATCCGTCTAGTTGTCATATCTACTTGTTCCGGGCGTTGGAGAGATATTGTTGTTGAGAATCGTTGGTCCTTACGAACTTTTATCACGTCTCAGTGGACACCTTGGGGTCGATCTTACCACCACAAAAAGCAAAGAGGCTCACCGTTGAACACCACATAATAGCATTCAACGATCCAATTAACTCTGTGTGTACACCCTACATGCCTCCATTCCCTGTGGTATGGTGTTACTCTGCCGGTAACCACTACCCACATTTCAAGTAGTGCAATCCTTGTCATAGCCACTCGACGAATACCAAAATCTTCCCATTTTGTAGTCTTTTTGGGAGGATATTTGCCCTCTGTGCGGCATGTCTTTATGCTGCTCCCATGCCGCTCATGCTAGTGATTCCGCCTGTCTCAAAGTCCGAAAGATGGCGTTAATGCACAAGTGCATGTCATCTAGAAATACTGTGTTGCGGTTACCACCTGAAAAGTTCCTGTAAAGTTGGACTCTCCGACATATTCATTTGTGGAAATGGCTTTTTCTGTACTGAAAGGAGTGTGAGTAAGGTAATGTAAGCATGAAATTGCAATAAATATGACCAACAAGTATGGAAATACGTATATTTTTGATAGCGTTCGGCCAAGTTGCTTATGGCAACTCTTTCCATTTCAGTCAGTGTATTTCAGAGGGGCTTCTAAACCAGGAAACATTCCTCTCGCAAACTTTCAGTGACAGGCACTTCCACCTGCATTGTGCGAGCAGTTGTCGGTATGTATACCAGGGATCGGTGGCCAATGATAACAGTATTAGGTTTACGTACATGCGTATAAGATTTAGCTTAGTTGTATGTTTATGTCCACTACAAGCTGCAAAAAAAAAAACTCTTTCTGAAGTGTAAGGTGGGTTAATGTCACCCTGGCACGACATTTCACCATAATTCTGTCCAACACCACCGTAGACACGTCACACGTAGGGAAGGGCGTCACATTTCCTCTCACTCACAAGTCTTTTGACGCATCTGCGGGGCAGAACCACGACACTCAGCGATAAAATCACAGGGGGTTTTATGGATGCGCGAGGAAAACATTTCAGCAACATGTCGCTCAGAATCTACACGAAAAGCCCTCTAGGGGTGACGTTAAGGACGTCAATGAAGCCACCCCATACATTTCACAGTCGAAAACTACAGTTCACAGCGCGATGAACAACAGGTCATCGTTCTTGGTGACTCGACACTGCTGACACCCATCAGCCCTACGCCCCCCCCCCCCCCCCCCCACTTCAAACCTAACCTACGATTATCGTGGGGCTGCAGACCCACTAACCGAGATCTGACACCCCTCGGAGTGCACTTCTCGCAGATCCATCATATGGGAGTAGATGCGGTACTTGTAAAATAAAGATACCAAGAGTCGTCATATTTCATCAGTTTTTTTAATTATTTAAACAACCAGTTCCGACGCTTCATAAGTATTAACGTGGCATTAGTGTCATATGTAACTCTGTATCTGTTCATGCGTATGTTGTATACGTTTTAACAACTCTTATTCACTTTATTTTATCATTATAATGTCATCGACAGTTGTACACCGAACTTACACGATGTTGTTGAAAAAAAAAAACGGAACATCTTGAACGACTAGAAGCAGACGTTCATATTCTCGGTACACGTACGTTCTGCAGAAATGATTAGCATTTCAGTCATCTCAGTTGAGTATGTCTCATGTTACCTAACAGGCACAGGGTCTACCATGGGGCCTGATAACTTATTCCATGCGTGATTCCATCGACGTGTATACGACGGGAATGGCGTCCTGTGATATAGCCCTCCATGCTGCTTTCATGTGGTTCCTAAGTTCATCTCTGGCGGTTGGTATCGGGTCGCAGCACTGCACCCGCCGTTTCACCATAACCCAGACTTTTTTCGATTGGTGACAACTCTGGTGATCTGGCTGACCAGGCAAATGCCTCATATCCTGTGACACCAACAAGGCAGGTGTTCGTGCAGAAACATGTAGTCGTCCATTTCTTGCTGAAAATTAGCGTCCAGCGTATTACGCAGAAAGGGAATGGTTAGGGTTCACAGGTTATCACTCACGTAGGTCACACCGGACACAGTGCCATGGACACGTACCAAATGTGCTTTGTTGTAGTACCCAATATCGCCGCACCCCATCTAGCGCTATATGTTTTGTGTGAATGCGGTCACTGTGATGCCGTTCCCACTGTCTGCGACGAACAAAAATACGATCATCATTTTCAGACAAACACAACCTGGATTCGTCCGTAAATACTATATGATGCCATTACTGCCCCCTGTGATGTCGTTCTATACATCAATCCCTTCCAGGATGTTTCTGCACTTTTGAAAAATAGTGGGCGGGGTGGTGGGTGACGTGCACGTAACCCATGCCGTAATGAACAGCGACCAATTATCATCTCTGGATAGTTTAAAATGTGTGTTCCACTGTTGCGCCAGAGACGAGGAGGAAGCAGATCTATCCAGCAATACCATTCGGATGAGGTGTCGATCTTCTCGGAGGCTGGTCTGGGTGGTGCTACATGACACATCTCGTCGCGTGCTACGGCCTTCCGTGAACAATTCCGCACACGCCAGTTGCACTGCTGAAACATTTCGTCGCACACGAGTAGCAATTTCGCGGGTGGATGCGTCTCATTCTCTCATGCTAATAATGCGCCTTCTTTCAAACTCCCTGATTTCGCGGTACGATTCAGACATACTTCTGCGAGTTATTTTGCACGTCTGCTCAAGTCACACTGATCCATTACCTTCGCTTTATAGCGACAACAAGAGCCGCAGCCACATTTTACCCGCAGTTGGACCTATTTGCAAGGCCACAAAGGCTCAGTTTCACATAAGGCCCTCCGTCGGCATTTTATCTCTCTTCTTGGCGAGTTTGAGGGCTCAGAAATAATCTGTACCGATGGATCACTGGCTGACGGTCTTGTTGGCCACTCTTATGCTCACGTTGGCCATACTGAACAACGCTCCTTGCTGGATAGCTGCAGCGTTTTCACTGCAGAGTTGGCTGCCATCTACCACGCTCTTGATCACATCCGCTCTTGTGAGTTCTTCGTCATTTGTAGTGACACCTTACGCGGCCTACAAGCTCTCGACCAGTGCTTTCCTAGACACCCTATGGTACTGTTAATCCAGGAGTCTCCTTGTGCCCTCTGCACCAGTGGACGCTCAGTGACCTTTATTTGGACCCCAGCCCATGTCGACATACCAGGCAATAAGCTTGCTGACCACCTGCCAAACAGGCCACCAGTAAACCATCTCTGGAGATTGGCTTACCGGAGGCCGATTGGCGAGCTGTCTTCCGCGATCTGGGATACTGAATGGCGCACTCTGAGTACACCAAATAAACTCCGTGCTATCAAGGAGACGACGAATGTGTGGCGGTCATACATGCGAGCCATTCGCAGGGAATCTGTTGTCCTTTGCCGCCCCCGCATTGGCCACACGTGGCTAACACATGGCTACCTCCTCCGTCGCGAGGACCCACCTTGGTGTCGCTGTGACTCCCTTCTGACTGTCGTGCACATCTTGCTTGACTGCCCAGTTTTAGCTGCTCTGCGGCGGACTTTCCCAGTATCCCACCTTCGCTGTTGGGCGACAATGCCTCAACGACAGATCTAGTTTTACGTTTTATTTGTGAAAGGGTTTTTTATCGTACCATCTAAGGGTGAGCGTTTGGCCTTCTCTCTGGGGCCTCCACCCTTCCTCCATTTTAACTCTGTCACCCTTCCCTTGCATTTGCTTGTCTTTGTGTTCGTCTTTTCCCTACATGTGTTCACCTCGCTTTGTCATTTTGGGGTGGACATTTTAATGTATTGCAGAGTGACCGGCTCATCCTCTTTTATTCTTGTGATCAGCCAACCCTACCATCTGCTCTATGGTTTTAATACAATCTTCTACTTCTCCTCATGGTGTATGTTTTCCCCGGTTATTGTTTGTATCATTCGTTTTCTTTTTAGGTATGCCTCAGCATTCATTTTCCCCCTTTTCCTTTCCCAAACGTACTTTGAGAGTCATTTTACACTGAGCTCTGTTTACGTCTGGGACAAGGGACTGATGACCCTGTAGTTTGGTCCCTTTATCCTTCAAACCAACCATCCAAACGGCAGGTGGTCTGAGGCGCGATGTCGATGTTGACATTGAACCCGCAGTATATACTAATGTATATGACCTGTGAAGATGAACGTCTTATCTCTAGTCGTTAAAGGTGTTCTATTTTTTCTGAAGATGAGTAAATATTTGCTGATTTCTGATTAACAGTGGCCTCAAGATGACGATAATGAAGCTTCGAACCTGGCTGCTTCAATAATAAAAAAATTTTAGAAAGATTTACGGCTTTTGGTATCCTCTTTCTTCGAGCTTATGCAGTGCAGTACGACCGCAATTGTTGCTCTGGTGTCCAGGCCGGAAACACTAGGAACCGTTGAAAGCCGGCGTATGCCAGTCATGATTAGTGTTTACTGACATTTTTAGATTGTTTTCGGTATTTTGTTAGTTCTGGTGTCACCTAGCCCAGTTGACAGCCAGTTTCAGCCAGACTCGTTACCTCGAGTCTCTACACCAGCGGACGTGACAGTTTTAGATGCTTCTAATACTACCAAAGGCGTATCTATATTTAATTAATATGGAAATATACGTAAACAACGTTGCCTGTGAACTCTAACTACGCTGTAGCATTTGGTGCGCTTGGTTTAATCACTTCGCCCACATTTGAAAGTGAATTGCGGACAAATGTGGGGGCACTGATGTCTATAATGTAACGTGTGTGAGGATGTTTAACTATTACTTGGGGGTAATAAGTTACAACGTCGTAGCCCCAACTATGTAATAGATTTCAGAACCCTAATAATCATGTAATGGATCTCACATACGGCATGAAGTACACAGAAAGCAGAGAAATAGTAGTTCGCACTAACGTTGCACATTGCTTATGGATTAATAACTTATTGTCGGATGACTTCGCTCCGCCGATCTGTGGCTGTTTGATATGGTGCTGTGGCATTTAGGATGGTGTCGCCGTTGAGCGATTGTAAGAAGATACACAGTTGCTTAGACAGTTGCTTAAACAATATTTCTAGTTGTGATTAATGGCAGCGTGCTTTAAATGTAGAAAACTTACTGCAGATGAATAGGAAAAACAATGCGCTAATTGTACTGCGGTGCTTGACACAGTCACTTCGATTTAATATCTAATGCCTCGAATACGCAAGGATGGTCTACTTCGGTTTATTTGGAGAATTTTAGGGAAGCATGGGGTCTCTGTAAAGGAGAGCGCGTGTAAGAAGACTTGTGCAACGCATTCATGAATAGTGTTACTGGGTTTGGGATCCCCATCAGGTCTTATTAAAGGAAGACATTGAAGCAATTCCAAGGCACCCTTCTAATTTTGTTACAGGTATGTTAGATCTACACGCGAGTGCAGGGCGGATGTAATTAAACTTTCACTACTTGGGAGGGCGCCATGACGAACTACTAATCGTAGGACAATGAAACTTTGTGGAAATATGTGTAAGGACATGCAGAAGGGAAGTAACGAATAAACAATTGAAAGAGACGCATTTAAATTTCCATATGAGAAGGAAACATACGTTAATTGCGTACCATGTTTGCAATCAAGACTACAGACGTTCAGTGTCAAGAACATGTGCATCCACGACAGCCTGCAACCGCAGTAGAGGCTGCTCTACTGCTTTCCGCAGCCGGCCGGTGTGGCCGTGCGGTTAAAGGCGCTTCAGTCTGGAACCGCGTGACTGCTACGGTCGCAGGTTCGAATCCTGCCTCGGGCATGGATGTGTGTGATGTCCTTAGGTTAGTTAGGTTTAATTAGTTCTAAGTTCTAGGCGACTGGTGACCTCAGAAGTTAAGTCGCATAGTGCTCAGAGCCATTTTGCTTTCCGCAACATCTCAGGTGGACCACGGAACGTTCGACTGTCGTGACACATCTCGGTCACCGCATGAAGGTCGCACGCTGCGTCCAGCATTCTCAGCCATGGGAACAGCAACTTCAACAACTTGTGGTGCATTTCATCGACAGTCTGACCCAGTAGCAATTCCCAAATTGCCATTTAATTCTAACTTCCGAATCATGCACTTTAGTGCGGAAAGAGGACCTCTCCGTTTCCTTTAATGCGTCAGTACTCGGGAAGAGCAACAACACTATTGCTGTTGTTTTGATAAAAAATATGATGCGAGTACAGCCGTGCTCACTTTGTCCAGACCCGTGTTGTCTATAACTGTACAGCATACTCATGCTTGTGTTTGAACCCTACGTCTCCGTACGCGTACCGGCAAGTGAAGACACCAACACTACAAACAACGCGAATCCTGCAGCCCTCAGCCTGAACATCGGTCCTATAAAGTTGGCTACCATACGGTTTATAGTTTTCCGTCTACACTGGCTCAAGTAGCAAAAGTTTAATTACAACCATCCAGTATTACAGCGATACTTCGTGAATTCAAATTATTCTCATGTGCCAAAGAAACTGCTACAGGCATGCGTGTTCAGATACAGAGGTATGTAAACAGACAGAATATCGCGCTGTGGTGGTCAACGCCTATATAAGACAACAAGTGTCTGGCCCAGTTGTTAGATTCGTTACTGCTGCTACAATGGCAGGTTATCAAGATTTAAGAGAGTTTGAACGTGGTGTTATAATCAGCGCACGAGCGATGGAACATCGCATCTCCGAGGCAGCGGTGAAGTTGAGATTTTCTCGTACAACCATTTGACGAGTGTACCGTGAATATCAGTAATTCCATAAACCATCAAATCGCCGACATCGCGGCGACCGGCATAAGATCCTGCAAGAAAGGGACCATCTGAAGAGAATAGTTCAGCGTGACAGAAATTCCGAAAATTGCTGCAGATTTCAATGCTGGGCAGTCAACAAGTGTCAGTGTGCCGACCATTCACGAAACACTACGATGTGGGCCTTCAGGGTCGAAGGTCTACTCGTGTACCCTCTATGACTGCACGACACGAAACTTTACGCCTCGCCTGGACTCATCAACACCGACATTTGGCTGTTGATATCTGGAAACATGTTGCCTAGCTGGACGAGTCTCGTTTCAAATTGTATCGAGCGGATGGACGTGTACGACTACGCAAACAGTGTCATGAATCCATGGACCCTATATGTCCAGGGGACTATTCAAGCCGGTGGCTCGTTACAGAGTGGCTGCAGGAACATTCTTCTGAGTTTAAACATTTCCACTGGTCACCAAACTCCTCGAACATGAGCATTATTGAGCAGACCTGCGATGTCACGCAACGTGCTGTTCAAAAGAGACCTCCTAGTAATGTGAAGGTTTTATGGACAGGCCTGCAGGATTCATGGTGTCAGTTCCCTCCAGCAATACTTCCGACTTTACTCGAGTCCGTGCCATATCTTGTTGCGGCACTTCTACCTGATCGCGGGGGTGCTACAAGACATTAGGGAGGTGTACCAGCTTCTTTGGCTCTTCAGTGTAGAAATACTTGAGGTAAGCCTACGCTTTTTTCCATGGAACACTGTTAGAGGAAATTTAAAAAATGGGCTTTTGAAGCTGGTTACAGAACGATTCTGCGCCGGTAACTAACATTTCTCGTAAGGACCACAAAGAGAAGATAAGAGAAATTAGTGCTCGTATGAAGGCATGCAGACAGTCGTTCTTCTGTTTGCGGTTAGAACATAAAAGGAAATAATTTGTAACTGTGCAACGTTCGACCGACCATGCACCGTACAATATCTTGGGGAATATGTACGTAGATGTAGATGTTTCCTCAGGTTACTTTCAATTTGACGGAAACATAAAGCATTTCTACAAATATCGCACTGTCCAGTACTTGTGCACTTCATTCATTGTTGGCAACCGTCCGCAACTATGCACTTTTCTACAGTAGGTCACATTTGCGTAATAGGCGAATACATGACTGCGGTCCAGAGTAGACAAAACACTGAGGGCTGTAAATATCTCACAAGCTCCGCATTCGAAGTCTGACTCTGCTTGCAAAGTGGATCGACTATCCATTCGGGGGTCAATGCTAGTTGCCTATTGCCTAAGGAACGAAGACGTTACAGCTGCAAATTACACCCTATCGAGGCGGAGTTATTGATTAGTGACAGCTGTCACATGCTGCAATGGAATGTTCTGAAGAAACGAAAACATTGCAAGTGCGCGAGTAACACCCCTGACGGCACGAAGCTCTCCGTGCGTAACAGGCTGCGACAAGAAACTCCGAGGCTGCCAGTTAGGGAGAAAATGAACGACAGACACTGATTTAAAATTGACAAAATTTTTACACCAAGAAAATCAGTGTTATGAAAACTTATAAGTTTTCTTGCTATCATTTTAATTTCAAACATTCGTCTTTGTGCATAGTACTTCACGAAAACTTTTTACAGTCTCTGGAGTGAAACTTATTATACGCTTAACACACTTCAGGAAAAAGTGCAACACCCTCAGCGACTGTCTCCAGTAACAGCAGGGTATAATATATGCAATCTGAGGGATTGTATGCTACTGATTCATTTGTCACGCCAATCGGCAATCAAATGACACCAAGAAGGCCTGTCCGTGCGCCCTCTGTTTTGACTCTGCAGAAAGTAACTCTGCTGAGTTTAGATATGAACAATATGCACAGCAACTAAGCCCCGCTGACGAGCTCATACTATTGTTTAACAGCTGAAGCCATTAAAAGGAGTAAAGCAGTTTGCGATGAGGGAAGCTGAATGAACGTATCGGCAGACTGCCGCAGATGTTGGTCGCAGTAAACGGTGGCGTGCCGCTGGTTTCAGCAGTGCTCTGTGCAACGTTACCACACTCGTAGACTGCGTTACAGAGGCGATACCAAGATCGAGGAACTTATCAAGCGACAGTGGTCTACCAAACACCATCCAGGGAAGAAACGGGTATTTTTCACCTGGTGTGTCACCATTGACCATTGGGAATTAACTGCTTGCAGCAAGGCTAGCGACACGTGTGCCTCTGGTCAGGCAACCACTCACACCACCTCACCACCAAGCGCGGCTACTCTGGTGTCGTAGGAGAGTCGACTGGAAAGTGGAACGGCGCTCTGTTTCCGTCAGTGACGAGAGTAGGTCCTGTCTGTAAGCGAATGATTGACGTACGCATTTACAGCGTACTACTGGTGAGGGGCCTATTCGGGAACGCATTCGCACACGACACACAAATTCCAGATTCGAGATGTGAAGTGTCATCAGTTACAACTCGGGGTCACATTTGCTGTTTAGGCAAGGTAAAGTAAGCAGTGCCAACCTTATTGCACAGGTTGTTAAGCCCGTACTGCTGCCATTTCATTGACGGGTAGGTGACGTGTTTTCTTATCAAGACGATGCACGTGCACATATGGCGGCTGCTGGTACACAAAATCTGCCTTAGTTAGCAAAGTCACCAGATCTGTCATCAACTGGTCGTATCTGGGACGTGATGAAGCGAGAAATCACCCGTTCTTCAGAGCCTGCAATAACTGTTGCTGAAAGGCAACAAAGAGAGCAATATTATTGGGACAGTGTAAACCAGAATGCCGTTCGACTTGTTTTGATCGTTTGCATGCTATGATACACGCGTGCTTAGGGTAGATGTATACTGATTTTAGATAAAACTTTAAATTGCTATCTGTTTTCCGTGTTTTACGGCGTAAAGTCAAGCGGCGGCACGCCAGTCGGGAACAAGAGAGCAGAGAGGGTTGTGAAGAAGATGTCAGCCAATTGCACGCTGACCGACCTCTCTCCAGGACAACAACGTGACAGCTGCGGCCTCTAAGCGAAGAGAACATAAGCACCGCGGCCAACTGGCCACGTCCCTGCTTTACAGCAGCGTCAAGACTTGCAATTAGGGCAGAAGCATCGACACGCGCTACTTTTCTTGTACATTCTATGTAGCTCAAACTTGGAATTGTTATACTGAAGAGATTTCTTATTTTGTCTGTCGCCCTTTGCTAACGACACATCTGTTTAACACCAAGCTAAGTATTGTATTTTTTCCTATTGTAATAAAACTCATTAATACGATTTGTTTGAATGTTGTCAAGCGATCCGAGAAAGCAGGTTTCCTAGGCACCTGATATTGATGAAATATGTCCCTATATGATGTCCCAAGCTACACTCAAGTTATGTGCAAAAAAGCCATGAAAATTTGTCTTGTATTGTAGGAGTTAAGCGTTTTAACAGAAAAAGGGACAGACAGGATAATTTTACAGCTTTATTATTACTACAGTTATAGACACTGTCAGCAACGTATCCTCAAAATTTGTACACATATTTAACGCACGTCCTATGACAGGTAATAAAAATAATAGCTGATAAGCTGTTCGGTAAAAAACGGCATCCATATTATTAATCTACTGCGTCATCTGCTACGAATGCCAAAGTCTGTGGCTGCAAAGTGACAGAACAGCGGTTGGCCAAAAGTATGGAAACACCGCGAGAAATGCAAATGATAGCCAAGCCTGCAGGCTGCGCTGTGCAGTGTTGTAATTTATCACGAACGGCATCTCTGCATGTTCTCAATACGTTGGAAATGTTCTGTGTACTTGCGAGTGAATTGTTTCGGAGCTACGTGACGTCGAACATGGACAAATTGTCACTGTTCTTGTCATGGGTGCTTACGTTGCCATGGTAGCCGAAGTGGTTGGTGTTTTAAAAGGCACATTCGATATTCAGACAAGTTGCCACTGGCAAGGGTAGTCTGATATTTTTTGCAATCAATTTACAGGAAGCAAAACATGGGCTTCTGGTGTTAGAACTCCGAGAATCTCTGCCGATCTTGAATATACACAGACGGAAAAAAAATCGCAACACAAAAAAATTTTTAATGTTTACTAATGACATTTCTGGAAAAGATTTATAGGTAACACTGCAAGATCACATGTAATGTACGTTCGAGATACGCTATTGCAAATGCGAAATGCTGGTACATTGATAAACGGTGTAACAGCCGGAATGTTGAACGTAAGGATGCAAACGTGGATGTAATGTGTTGTGCAGGTGGCGGATGTCAGTCTGTGGGACGAAATTCCTTGCATGTTGTAACTGCTCGGTGAATAAACTTACGGTTAATATTGGTTGTGGAGGATGCTGGAGTTGCCACCCGATGATGTTCCATACATACTCGAGTGGAGACAGATCCAGTGATTGAGCAGGCCAAGGCAACATGTCGACACTCTGCAGATGATTGATGTTGGGTTACAACAGCGGTATGTGGACCAGTGTTATCCTGTTGGTGTTCATGAATGGCAGCACATAAGGTCGAATCACCAGACTGACGCACAAATTTGCAGTCAGGGTGCATTGGCACACTACAAGAGTTCTTGTGCTGTCATACGAAATCGCACGCAGTCCATAACTCCACGTGTAGCTCCAGTGCTTCTACCACACAGAGAGGTTGTTTCCATGCCCTCAGCTGCCCTTCTCCTAAACAACAGTCAAGCAGTATATTGCTCCCTCCTACGTATATCTCGCGAAGAGACCATGAGGATAAAATCAGAGAGATTAGAGCCCACACAGAAGCATACCGACAATCCTTCTTTCCACGAACAATACGAGACTGGAATAGAAGGGAGAACCCATAGAGGTACTCAGGGTACCCTCCGCCACACACCGTCAGGTGGCTTGCGGAGTCCATCACTGGCATCGAGGTAGAACCAGCGCTCATCCCTAAACACAACAGACCTCCACCATACCTTTCAATGAGTTCTCGTTCACTGAAGTCGCAAATGGCGGTGGTTTGGAGACAGTGTAATGCACGCTGCAGGGCGTCTGGCTCGGAGCTGTCCTTGAAGTAACCGATTTGTAACAGTTCGTTGTGTCTCTGCCGTGCCAACTGCTGCTCCAATTGCCGCTACATATGCAATCCGATGCACCAGAACCTTGTAGTGCCACGTGGCCATTCGGAGTTCCGTCTTCTTGCGGCGTTACATTTCCGTGACCGCAGCTGCCAGTAATCATGTGTAGTGATTAGAATCCTGGCAAGTCTTTCTGCAATATCGCAGAAGGAACATAAAACTTTTCTTAGGTCTATTACACGACGTCGTTCAAACTCAGGAAGGTGTTGACGATGGTGTCTTTGCCGGCCTTAAAGGTATTCTTGACTAACATTAACTCACCGCGTCCAGTCTCAAAGATAATTAACGCTCATGATCACTACACCGTGTATTCAGAACAGACCTGATTTGCATCCTCATAGTGGTGCTACTAACGCCACCCTCATGCACCTGGCGTGAAATCTGAATAAACATCATCTTTCATATGTACAAACATGCCTACTAACTTTCGTTTATGTTGTACAACTCCTTCTTTGCGCTGCGACTTTTCCCGTCAGTGTAACTACGGCGAATCATGCTTATTGCCCCTATGTGTTAGACAATACAACGGGGATTTTACATCCCCATTGCACTCGTTCTCTCTTTAAGAGAGAATGCAAACATACTTTCAGGTCGTGTTATGAGGATCAAGTGAGTTGATAATTTTGCATTGACTTTGTAAGTAGGCTGTTTAGGTTTTTTTTATTGGTAACGCCACGTAGCGCTCTGTATGAAAATCACTGGCTGTGCTGTGTGCAGTCTGTGGCTAGTTTGCATTGTTGTCTGCCATTGTAGTGTTGGGCAGCTGGATGTGAACAGCGCGTAGCGTTGCGCAGTCGGAGGTGAGCCGCCAGCAGTGGTGGATGTTGGGAGTGAGATGACGGAGTTTTGAGAGCGGATGATCTGGACAGAGACAGTAAATTTGTAAGACTGAACTGATATATATATATATATATATATATATATATATATATATATATATATATAATATGACTTTTGAACAATATTAAGGTAAATACATTGTTTTTTCTCTATCAAAATCTTTCATTTGCTAACTATGCCTATCAGTAGTTAGTGCCTTCAGTAGTTTGAATCTTTTATTTAGCTGGCAGTAGTGGCGCTCGCTGTACTGCAGTAGCTTGAGTAACGAAGATTTTTGTGAGGTAAGTGATTTGTGAAAGGTATAGTTTAATGTTAGTCAGGGACATTCTTTTGTAGGGATTATTGAAAGTCAGATTGCGCTGCGCTAAAAAATTTCGTGTGTCATTTTAGTGTTGATCAGAATAGGTACAGAGCGAAATGCGAAATGTCTGAGTACGTTCAGTTCTGCTCAGCTGTTTGAAAATCAAATAACGTAGGGGCTTACCAGCACAACAATTCATTAATTTTTCTAGTGGGACGTTACAACTTATACACGTGTATAAGACCAGTATGAAATCCTTTCTGCTTCTGAGTGTATCATGAATCGAAGTCGTAATTTACACCAAAGCAAAGAGGTCAAGGTTTTTTTTCTGTCTCATTTGATGCAGCCCGTTACGAACTCCTTGATTGAGCCTGCCTCTTCATCTCAGAGCAGCAGTTGCACTCTTCGCCCTCCATTGTTTATTCGATGTATTCCAATCTCTGTCTTCCTCTAAAGTTTTTCATCTCCACAGCTGCCTCTAGTACCATGGAAGTTATGGCCTGACGCCTTAACGCATGTCCCATCATGCTGTCCATTGTTCTTGCCAGTGCTCTCCATACTTTCCTTTCTTCTTCGATTCTGCAGAGAAACTCGTCGTTGCTTATCTTTTAAGACCACATGATGTTCAACGTTCTTCTGTAGCAACACATCTACCCTTTGATTCTCTTCCTTCAAGTTGTCCTACTGTCCGCGAGTAGCTACCATATGGTGCTGTGCTTGAAACGGACATTCCCAGACATTTATTGTTCAAATTACGGCCTATGTTTGATAGTATATTTCTTTTGGCCAAGAATGTTCTCTTTGCTAGGCCAGCACATGGTCTATTTTTTATGTCTGCCTTGCTTGTCTCGGTTTATTTTGCTCCCAAGATAGCGCAGTTCCTTAACTTCATCTACTTTCTCATGATCAGTTCTGATCTTGACCTTCTCGCTAATTTTATTTCTGCTACATCTCATTACTTTCATCTTTCTTTGGTTTACACTCAGTCCATATTCTGCACTCATTAGAATGTTTATTCCATTGTCTAACACTTCTACGTCTTCACTAACGGTAGCAATATCATCAGCAAATTTATGATTTATATTCATTCCACCTAATTCCACTTTTGACACTATTTTTGTTTCCGTCATTGCTTCTTCGATATTTAGATTGAATAGTAGAGGCGAAAAACTGCAACCTTTTCTCACACGCTTATTAATCCGAATTTTTTGTTCTTCGTCTTCCGTTCTCAATATATCTTCTCTTTTCTTGTACATACTTTATATTACTCGTCTTTCCCTGCACCTTACTCCTATTTTTCTCAAAATTTCGAGCATCTTGCAGCATTTTACATTGCGGAAAGCTTTTCCCATGCCCACAAACCATATGAACGTGTCTTGATTTTTCTTCAGGCACGTTTTTAACTTTTTTCGACCTGTAAAAAGAGTCAGACAGTGTAAAATGGTACAAAATATTCGAAATTCTGAGAAAAATAGGGTTAAGCTATGGCGAACAATACGAGGAGCGTCTGTCTCGGTGCGGCTGTTTCCGTAAATGAACTGAATTCATCACTCTGGTGGGCTTATTCAAATGTAGCGGAGATTGAAGAATCACAAGTCAGACTGAATGCATAGCATTATGCTAAGAATAAAATATCCATTACGCAAGTTAACCTAACTTTTCTTGTGCACCAACGTATTCCAACGACACAGAGTGAAGGTAACGTAAAATTTTTTCAATAGTTGTAGTTAATAGCGTAACATGATTTTGGGCATTCTCTGAATGCTTTCAGAGTAATTAAAGGGAGAAAGTGGCCTGTGTTCGCGTAGTAATAAAGCATTCTCAGTGCTACAAAACTGTTATAAACTGCTGGCATGAAATATGTGATGGAAAACTCCATTTGAATCTGGGTCACTAACTGACGCATGGCGACAGTCGGATGCCACCCGCAGCGGAACACACCGCAACGTCGCACCGGGACATTCAATTCCAGCGACAGGAATGCCGAAAACGTAAACACAGGCATTTGCAATACGCCACTGGATGAATCTGCAGGGCGAAATTTGCTAGAGATACATTTGACATGTGCGGTCATCCTAAATATCTGGAATGATTTAAACCAAGTTTGGTCCTCACATATGCGTCGCTCACACCGACACACGGAAAACAGTCATCTAAGTTTACAAAATTTTATGACCAAGGAAAGAAACGTCCGCTTAGAAGATAATAACAAAACGACAGTTACTGTGTCTCACAGGCACACATGACAGTAACACTATTAGGATCTTCGTCGACAAATACACTTCTATGGTAGGTATTCTAAGTCTGATGAAGGGATCCTGAATAACACTAGCATAGGAACAGAGAAGTCTATCCTGGATAGTGTCTGATTGCACCAAGGGAAACAACGGTGAATGCTGAATGCAGCGGCGTAGATCCTTACGATGGACTTCGAGAGCGTCCTAAGACGATGGGGTGAGTAACACACACTCGGAGGCTAGGACAAGCTCTCGAAGCCAGAAGAACTGACTTGTGCAACTCTGGCGCTGACTTTATAGCGGACGGCTGCGGAATACTCGAGGTATTATTTTCAGATCATGTGTGTGGAGCTCTCTGCTAGTGCTGGTACTGCCACCTGCGTTTTTGCGACAGGGCGAGTTCGCGACGCTGAGAAGTTGAGACATGAAGGGGCCACATAGGCTGCATGCTTGTCCAAGGTGCCCGAAGGGTTGCCGATAGCTTTTGTGAAGATCTCCGGTATAGCATTCATGTAGTTACGATCTGCAAGAAATACAGCGTGGATTAGGAGCACTAGTCTCCTTTTGGTATGAGGGTTATGGAGAGAGAATGGGAGGAGAAGATGGACAGAAAAAGAGGGGGGAAGGAGGAGATATATTGGCATTAGCAGATTGACAGAGAGAGGGGGAGAGGGGACAGAGAGAGGTATGGGGAAGGGATGGACAGAGGAAGTAAGGAGGAGGAGATGAGCAGAGCCAGGGGGAGAACGACAGAAGAAGACAGAGAGGGGAGGATAAAATCAGTGGAGTGGGGAGGAGGAAATGGACAGAAAGAGGGAAGAGGTAGAGATGGGCTGAGAGAGAGGGGAGGGGAACAGATGAACTGAGAAAGAAATGAAGAAGAGATGTGCAGGAATAAGATAATGGAGCAGATAAACAGAAATAGGGGGAGGGAAGGAGATGGGTAGTAAAAGACTGGAACATGCAGAGAGGTCAGAACAGCCTGAAACACTTGTATGGCTGATAAACTGTTAAGGAAAAATTCGACACTTTGCGCCATTTGCGAGTTAATTATCATTGAAATTAGCAAAGCAGTCCGTTTCGCGTCCGCCGGCCCGATATAATTAGTGTCATTTTTTCTCATAGCGTAGATTATAGTGTAAGAGACAGCTCAGCCATCGCCCGGGATCGATTCTTACTACAGTTCTAGTCCAATCGCTGTCTTGGTCGATTTTAGGAAACCAAACGAAGGACACGTTTGGCGACAGCGTCTCTGATGGGTTGTTTGAAACTGCATGCACGACGTCCTGACTGGCTAAATTCGAGCTAGCTAACTGGGAAGCGGTACAATGTATCCAGATTTTTTTTAGCAATTATTTCTCAGCACAACCTACCCTGCAACACCTTTATAAGTTTTACACACTGTCTCTGATCACCCTGTATACACATTTAGGCAATGCAGGATGCTCGGGTAGTTACTCATAAATAAGTTACAAAATTCTTTGACTGAAAGTAACGGAACAGTAATAAACCAAACAGGTCAGCAGACCAGTATGGATATAGAATTAATGAAAAAAGGAATATTTGTATTTTAAAGAATGGAAGAGCTACAGGCAATGGAGGTATCCCCACGAGATTGGTATTCATAAATTATGTGAACTATGAAGGAATCTTTTTGAAAAATGTACCACCTTATTCGAAATAGGCTATAATTCCATAATACATAAACAAGGAAGACAAGATGGTCGTAATACGTGTAGGGGAAAGAATATCTAGTCCTCTCAGTAGACTTTATGGAAAATTTTTTGAACATTTCTTAGAATCAGAACAAAAATAAATAGAAGCAGACGTTAGAGCTGATACCTCAGTAGTGGATAAGTTTTGCCTATAACAAATAATTGAGAAAGAAATAGCATTACCTCATCATTCAGTGTTTATGGATACAGTAAATGTCTATGTCCGTGCACCAATAATTAGTCTGTGGTGGACTAACGAACAGATGCAATATATCAAAAAATAAGAAATATAATTTCAGTTTTATAGAAAAATTCTCTATAAAACTATTTATCTCTTCTATTTCAAGGTACTAATGATTACGTCGGTGATGTTGCAATTAAATCAAGTCACATAAAATACACGCCGAAGATATTCTATAGCGCCGGAAGGGGAATTATAAAAATATGAGGATTTCAGTGAATCATATAATGATGTACTCATTATCTGCCTTCTTATTTAATTGCCATTCGGAGGGCGTGGGTTCATTTCCAGGTACTGTCGATGATTTTTTCTGGAACATAGTGCACTCCTCCAACGGGAATATGGAGTGCATGACCAGAAATCAAATTACAATAATATAAAAAGATGGATTAAAAGTAAAATGCATGGTAATTGATTAAATAAGTGAATAATTATTATTGGAACAAGCGAAAAGAACAGTATTTGCTAGCCCCAAAATTACAAATGACAGCAAACAATACAAAGGAATTATATAAAAAATAATTCTGGAAATATGTCTATTTCTTTATTCAATGGAATTCTACGTAATAAGGACATAAAAACTGAGACTATAATTACAATTTTTATACAATAGCCAGGAGATTTTATGCAGATCGATTAGAGGTGTACGCTATCAAAACGCAACTAAATTCAAAATTAGTCTTCTTCTACTTCATGAAACGTTTCGGCTGATGCAAGTCGTTCAAATTTAAAATTAATAACTGCAGAAATACTTTTCTGGAGACGTTCAGCAGTTATATCAAGGAAAGGAAACCTAAGACACGAAGTAATCAGAGACCGAACAAACGTTCAAAATCCAGTTCTGGATTTTATTCAACAGAAACACCTTAGAAATTTCAGTTGTCAAAAAAAGGTCCTAGTGAAGTATCATGGAAGATGGACTTTATATCATATGGAACAAAGCAGAGACCAACAAGAAAATTTTTATGGGTTGATGTTATACGGTTGTTAATGAGGCAGTTAAATATTCGTGAAAATTTATGGGTAGAGAGAAAAGTGGAGAGAAATAGTTAGAATTTCTTTGTAATCACAGTTACATATACACAGAAATTCTACAAAAAAATGGTTCAAATGGCTCTGAGCACTATGGGACTCAACTGCTGAGGTCATTAGTCCCCTAGAACTTAGAACTAGTTAAACCTAACTAACCTAAGGACATCACAAACATCCATGCCCGAGGCAGGATTCGAACCTGGGACCGTAGCGGTCTTGCGGTTCCAGACTGCAGCGCCTTTAACCGCACGGCCACTTCGGCCGGCAGAAATTCTACACATATGCACTTGTAACGGAACACCGACCTCCTTTAATTGCAATCGATGCTAACGTTAAATCTCTGAGAGCAATTTTTAGGGAAGTTGTGACCGTGAGATAACAAAATAGGAACACACCAATCAAACTGGGATTCGTTTCCGAAACACTCCATCAGAGTATACCCAACAGTAAACAAGTGGGTCAGGAACAGACGTTCTTCCAGCACAAAAGCAAGTCGTAACATTACATATTCATATCGGTCGCCAGCCCAATTAGGCATCCTCGTGTCAAGCAATATAATAAAGCAGAAAGCAGTTCTAAGGCTAACCTAACCTTCCTTCACATACACACCAAACTTTTTCTTTATATCTGTTCACACTACAACGCAGTAACCAAACATTGCAGATAAATGTGCCACTAACTTGAAAGCCAGACAAACAAATGGCCAATGAGACAGCAATCAGTAACATATACCCTTCAGCAACATGTACCTTACAGGAACTGGATGCAGCAGTTTATAAAACCAGTCACCAACACACATGAAACTAGTAGCGATACTAAACAGGGAAGAGCATGAAATGATTCTGATTTAAATCAGGGTTTCTGTTAAGGATCATACTCTATAACGTCATTGCCTAGTACTGAGTGTATTAACCAACTTGCGTTATAATAGCTAACATAGTAAATATTTCTTTCTTATACTCGGTTTGCAGCAATTGAACAGAAAGCAAATCAAGCTATATCGGCACTGAAGGAGTTATTGTTTTGCTTCATCAACTAACAAACCTAGTACATGAGGGCACTTTAACTTTCATGGCTTGAATAACAATGAAAATTAAGAAAACTACACAAGTATTCTCTTCAGTGCATTTACAGAGTGCCAAATATAAACAAATTAGTGGAAAACTGGTGGTATTGGTGGCGTAATTTTCAGTGGCTGTTAACATGGCGGTGATGCTGTCATGGTAGTTCTGTTGGCCTCGCCCTGTTACAGATCTTCTTGGCGTCGGAATTATACTTTTATAGGGCCAAAAACCATGCCATGATAATAGTATCACCAAATGAACATCCGGGGCCCACAAATAATGCTCTTAAGCTCTTCTGGCCTCAATACGCCAAGAATATGAGCTTCAATGACCCGCTACTGCTAGCGAGATGTTAACCACGGCAATTCTCAGTCCATACAACTTACCTGTCATAAAAGACGTGTTGCCACTTGCGCGCCAACCACACCTTTTCCACTCTGCCACGCTACTTCCGTAGCTGTGGAGCTTCCCTACATCTTTTACATTTAACCCTCCGTTGCCTAACTATGGACTAAGTCATTTACAGTACATTATATAACAATCATTTCAGTTGTTATCTAAATCCTCAAGCACAGTTCAAACAACATCATTCAAAAAAATTCACATAACTGGAATATGTTTACATAATCAAAGAATTTCCATGACAGGTACAACATTCTACATAAGCAGCACTACAAATCTACATAGAAATATCGGTACAGATACAAAATAACTCGAAAAAATGTGTTACACACTGAAGAGCCAAAGAAACTGGTACACTTGCCTAATATCGTGTAGGGCCCCAGCGAGCACGCAGAAGTGCCACAGCATAGCATGGAAGGGACTAGACTAAAGTCTCAAGTAGTGCTGGAGGGTATTCACACCATGTATCCGGCAGGGCTGTCCATCAAACCGTAAGAGGTGGTGGAGATCTCTTGTAAACAGCACATTGCAATGCATTCCAGATATGCTCAATAATGTTCATGTCTGGGGATTTTGGCGGGCAGCGGTTGTGATTAAACTCAGAAGAGTGTTCCTGGAGCCACTCTGTAGCAACTATGGACGTGTGGGGTGTCGCATTGTCCTGTTGGAATTGCTCAAGTCCGTCGGAATACACAATGAACATGAAAGGATGCAGGTGATCAGACAGGATACTTACGTACGTGTCACCAGTCAGAGTCGTATCTAGACTTATCAGGGGCCCCATATCACTGCAACTGCACTCGTCCCACATGATTACAGTGCCTGAACCAGCTTGAACAGTCCCCTGCTGACAAGCAGGATCCATGGATTCATAAGGTTCTCTCCATACCAGTTATAGTATAATAAAATAATGGAATAGATGATAAAAAAATGCGTGGCTTTTTAAAACGTATTGAATTAATGAGATTAATTTTTCGGCGTGAATGACAAGCACAATAAGCTGAGCTATGCCTGGAAATAAGTCCGTATTAGTTCATATTATTTTGCAGGGCGGAGTAGTTTCTTTCTCCGCTGTAGATTTGTGCTTACCATTCTTTATAATACTACGTTTGGTCGCCGCGTTCACCTTTGAAGTCTTGACCGTGTTCCTATTAAGCTTATCGGATCTTCGTAATTTTCCAAAGTACACAGGTGGGCTTCAGTTATTGTAATTATTGTACTATTTGAAATAACAACTCACACGACCTTTCTGTTAATAAAACAATACTGTATTTTTCTAAACGGTGCACATATGAAATCCACACTCCTCACTTATTCATAGCGACCCCAAAATGGCGGTCTACAATTACTCGCTAAAAAATTGACGTGCTTTTCACTCTTTCACTAGCTGAGCGCGAATCCCTCCTTCCTCCTACCGGTACCAGAAAAAATCCTCTGTTTATTAACAACTGAAAGTCAAAAAATACATGACGGTAGGCATAGGCTCTATGATGGGCTACCGCTTCATCTTGTCTCTTTGCCTTTAAGGAAGACGAAAACATAAAGGAAATGCAAAAGGTTTATCACACAGTACACGTCTATCCGCTCGATACAATTTGAAACGAGACTCGTCCGACCAGGCAACATGTTTTCAGTCATCAACAGTCCAACGTCGGTGTTGACGGGCCCAGGAGAGGCGTACAGCATTGTGTCGTGCAATCATCAAGGGTACACAAGTGGGCCTTCGGCTAGAACCGCTCGGCCACCGTGGCCGGATCTAGGAGGTGTCCCACGACTCTTGTCATCTCAGCACAATCAAGAGTTGCATTTCACAACCTGTTCCCTCTTACACGTTAAATTTCTAGTGAATGTCTAGTGGTTGACAACTCGTTCCAAATATTTCCAATCTAGCTATGCTTCCACGGACTGCGTCTCCGCTTCCGCACTCTTTTAGTTATCCAGGTTCTTATCTAGTATCATGAGACTGCCTGGACTCAATTTCAGAGATTCCTATCTCAAACTACTACATAATACTCAGCAGAAATAGAAACTAAAACCTCCGCTTTAGCGCTCAGTGAAGGTCATCAACCCAGATTTTGAAAATTTCTGCTAATATTACGAACCACAGCAGCTGCTATAATTTAATAACAACGGAGTGCATTTAGAAACTTAGTAAACGAGACGAAAGATTACAGATGCGTCCCTTAAAACTCAGCTTGTAAAGTTAATGAGAGCGTAGACTGAAGTATCATTCATTGATATACATTCTTAATTTTTGAAGTGTCCAGGTATAAACAAATGCGATTTTTCGAGGTAGGAAAAGATGACTGCCAAACCAGGAGTAACCGCCTCGTTCCAACTGAATTCCATTTCGCTACGGTCTGATTCACAAGATCAGCGAACGAGTATCTTAATAAACCTGACATATGCCTGCTAGCATAGCAGGGTAAATTGCTATTTGATACTAAGCAACAAGAGCTAACATCCAGACGTTCATCAAACGTCATATCGTATGGCGTTACACAGTATGAACTGTTACATGAGAAACACGTCTTGAGAAAATAGAACTGAGCGTAGAGTTGGAAAATATCATAAATATTATTAAATATAACGGACTACCTGAAGATAATATGCTAAATAAGTCGAAACCTTGAACGCATCCATCTTAATCGTTCGAAAAATTACACTGGTTCCTTGAAGCTTGGAGGAAGGTCGCAAGGAAAGTTGGATGGCAGAGTAATAACCGAGTACTGTCTCCCACACACAGAGGATCAGCTCTAAGTTTCAATTCGGATCAAAGATTTAAGTTTCTACAAATGTTGGCAACAGATTTCCTGACATGGGAGATTCTTCTTGCAATGACAGATTCGATAAACTGCTGTGGCTAAAGACGTTACCAATAAATTCTCATTAGTTCATGCTCTTTCATCGATTTTCGACGAAAAGCCCGTCTTTAAAGGAACAAGTCATGTTCTGAAGTACCGAGCGAGGTGGCGCAGTGGTAGCACACTGGACTCGCATTCGGGAGGACGATGGTTCAATCCCGCGTCCGGCCATCCTGATTTAGGTTTTCCGTGATTTCCCTAAATCACTCCAGGCAAATGCTGGGATGGTTCCTTTGAAAGGGCACGGCCGACGTCCTTCCCCATCCTTCCCTAATCCGATGAGACCGATGACCTCGCTGTTTGGTCTCTTCCCCCCCAAACAACCAACCAACCATGTTCTGAATAGTGCAGATGGCACTAGAATCCCCATCTGAAACCAACTAGTAGTTTACTCTCCAGCCGATGACTTATTGGTGTTGCCCTTTTACATCCAGCTCGTCTCTCGATCCTCAGGAAATCAGCGCACACACATATGCGAAGTGACAGTTTTCGAGAGAAACAGTCATGTTCCAAGAAGAGTTAACGATTGTGACTTTTGTATCGTAGCGCATAGGACTTCTGAAGTAAAGCTGTACCAGATGAGTCCTGTTAAGTGAAGAACTATATACAATGTTAATACTTCGTACACGGTCAAACTTGTTTGTCATGTCGTCTTCTATCTATCCACGAATTCGTCAAACAAGCTCATATTCGATCCAACAAGTTTGTCAATTTAACCTTACTTTTGATGCAGATGCTGTTTATGTACGCAATATTTTGACATTACTGCATTAGTGGGAATGGCTAAAATAGATATAAAACATTCGTGAACTGTGTTTCAAGAAGAAGATAAAAACAAGACTCTGGTCTCGGGAATGGTTTAAAATGAGATAGAAATATACTCACGAAAAACTAGTAAAGAAAACCTCGCACTCGGAACCTAATGATTAGATCAATTTTTTTGCCGAAGCAGAGTTACTTCGTCCTCAATCTGAAAAATAGGACACATATTTGCGAAAATTTAGTCTCTTCTGCTGATGCTCTAATGATAGTTCATTAAAATTCAACAAAGTGGAACATGACGCCAACATGGGAACATGTAGCTTGCATCGTCCCTGGAAGACTCGGATAATTTCGATTCTTTTTTTAAACTTTTGTTGCATTCCCGTTTGTATGTTGTGTATAGAATACTGACCTTACCCATTCCTGTGTAATATATAGCTGGGAAAGATGCGACACCTCTATCATTTTGGTAACGACGAGAGCTATTTTATTTTCATCCTTGATCGTAGTTTCCGTAGTTGTGGAAACTCGCGATACAGTGAGGTAATTTGTAATAAAACTCTTTTGCGCTAAACTTTGCGGGGAATAATTAACACAAACAACGTCCATCATCTTGTAAAATTTCCCGTCAGTAAAAACTTGTCTGTAACACATCAGATGCTGTCTGTTGTTGACAGACTTATGAGACAGCACAGTATACGGTTAACTATATGGCTAACATAGAATATCTGACATTATTTGATCGTGTGCGGTGTGTTTAACACCTTGGAAGAAAACTTAGACACACATCACCGAGAAATGTCACGAGAGAAATATAGCAACAGAACAAACAATCACTCAACTCAAAGAAGCTGAGGTTCTACACACGGTTGTTATCAACCATGGAAGATATTCTCTTAATTTTGTTTTTTCAGCTTCAGTATCCAGCCGGAAATTCTTAGAATATTCGCTTCAACGTTTCTCGTGTTTTTTCTTTTCTTTTTTTTCCGAGTGAAATCAGTCCCGGATCCCTCTTCTACATATATTTTGTCATTGTCCACCTACATTAGTTCATGTTGGCAGATCTCTCTCACTTTCTTAAATCCACCTTAACTTTCAGTGCCATTTACTGTAAAAACCTAAATCTTCATAATGTCTATGTCATTTCTTTTACCTTGATGCGCATTTCCTTATTAAATATCGAACTAACCTTACAATTAACGTGTCTGATCGTTACAGAGTCAAATTTGAATCCTATATATGGTTTTTATGACATGTTCCACATCCACAGAGGTCTTCTTTCTGCTGATCTGCGTCCATTTATTTAATTAATTTAAACTCCTGAGTTGTCATGTAATCACAATGAAAGATTCAACAAGTACATATATTCCTCCTTGTCCTACCACTCGTTACTTACTCTTTATAGAAATGTTTCGTGAGGTAACAAATACTGTCAATCTTCGTATTACAACACTCACTGCTATCTGATATTGTCAATTTTGCATCCAGGTAGTAGAATCGTGAAGGCACGAGCCAAATGCGAGGGCTTCACTGTCGAAAGAGAGCCACTTGATGAAATACGGAGGATCAGCATTACGCCAAACCACCCCCTAAGAGTTGCAGCCGACCTGCTGGTCGGTAATCAATGAAAACTGGAAAGCTTCAGCACGAGACAAACGTGACATTTGTGGCGGCCACTTCATAACAAACCTACTTAGGTGATAATAAATACTGGCCATCGTGTCAGGCTGTCTTCGGATTAGCGATTCATCGGATCAGCGAGTAATTAGATCAATTTGATCGACGTATAATTAGATCGACGAGTTACTGAATTGTTGAGTCATCTGTTCGAAAGTCACTGGATCAACGAGTCATCAGGCATGTCATCGGATCTTTAGATCATAATACTGATAAGTCATCAGAGTGACTAGTCAAAGGATCAACAAGTCACGGGATCAATAAGTTATCTAGACAGTGTCTGCTGTAGCGTTGGCTTCCTCTGTGAGAACGCCACCACTCAACCATCGTCCAGACAGGTGAGCCTCTCTGGTGAACCAGCCACATCACTGATGCACCGAGGGCCGAACTGAGGCCCTCCCAGGCAACGAGCTACGGCAGCCACCAGTGCCAGACGCTCATCACAGCTGGTCAGGCTGCCAGCAGGTGCTGCACTCGCCCTGACCATACCAGGATGCCATCACCAGATTCTGACGCAGTGCTGCTACCAGGCCGTCACAACGTCAGCCTGCCATCGACCCGAGCAGGTCGTAGCAGTTACTGACATATTTATGATGATGCTTCGTTGCCAAAGCTGTGTGTTCGGGGCTCATCAACCAGCACCCACATGATGAGAACATGGGTTACTAATATAAACTGTTGGTAAGTAAATAAACGGTTTTTACTTTTATCAAATTGATTATGACTCTCCTTGCTAGACCAGTCCCCTCATGAGAACACTCACACCCACTACGAATCTCTTTATCTCAGAGAAGTCTATCTAAGCATCGAAGAAACTTATGTACGTTCTTCTGGGACAAAAATCTTAAGTTCGAAGTAGTCTGTCAAATCTTTTGTTCATTTTAGTCGTTTCCTGCTACACAAGTAGCGAGCATTTCTTTTAGACAGTAAGAATGGGAGAAAACATACGAACTCCAAAAGAAGCAACGATGTGAGTTGTTCAAAGTACATGTGCTGTCGCAATATACACTGAAGAGCTAAAGAAATTGGTGCACCAGCCACTGGGCCATCGTGTAGGCACCCCGCAAGCACGCAGAAGTGCCGGAACACGACGTGGCATGGAGTCGACTAATGTCTGAAGTAGTGTTAGAGGGAACTGACGGCATGAATCCTGCAAAACTCTCCCATAAATCCGTAAGAGTACGAGGTGGTGGAGATCTCTTCTGAACAGCACGTTACAAGCCATCCCAGACATGCTCAGTAATGTTCATGTCTGGGGAGCCTGGTGGCCAGCGGAAGTGTTTAAACTCTGCAGTAATCCTTCACGCGTGGAATTGCCCAAGTCGGTCGGAATACATGGACATGAATAGATGCAGGTGAAAAGACAGCATACCTACGTATGTGTCACCTGTCAGAGTCGTATCTAGACGTATCAGTGGTCCCATATCACTCCAACTAGACACGCCCAACACAATTACAGAACCTCTACGAACTTGAACAGTCCCCTACAGACATGCAGGGTCTATGGATTCATAAGGTTGTCTCCATACCCGTATACGTCCATCCGCTCGATACAATTTTAAACGAGACTCGTCCGGTCAGGCAACATGTTTCCAGTTATCATCAGTCCAATGTCGGTGTTGACGAGCACAGGCGAGGCGTAAAACTTTGAGTCGTGCAGTCATCAAGGGTGCACGGGTGAGCCTACGGCTCCGAAAACCCATATCGGTGATGATGTTTCGTTGAATGAATACTTGTTGATGTACCAGCATTGAAATCTGCAGCAGTTTGCGAAAGGGTTGCACTTCTGTCGCCTTGAACGATTGTCTTCAGTCGTCGTTTTTCCCGCCCTTACAGGATCTTTTCTCCGGCCGCAGTGATGTCGGATGTATGTTGTTTTACCGGATTCCTAATACTCACTGTACCCTCGTTAAATGGACGTACCGAAAAATCCACACTTCATCGCTACCTCGGTGATGTTGTGTCCCATGGCTCGTGCGCCGGCTATAACACCACGTTCAAATTTACTTAAATCTTGATAACCTGCCATTGCGGCAGCAGTAACGGATCTAACAACTGCCGCAGACATGTGTTGTCTTATTTAGCCGTTGCTGGTCACAGCTCCACGCCGTATGCTACATGTTAACATATCTCTGTATTTGAATACGTATGCTTAAACCAGTTTCTTTCGCGCTTCAGTGTAGTATTAGGAAACTTATCAGAACAGACTCTAAGAAAAGCGTGCTTCACAGCAGTCAATAAGAAGATATCGATACAGAACGAAATAATACTAAGACATGCGTCATCGAAGCAGCCTCAGAAGCACTTGGGAAAAGGAAGAAACAGATGTGAAGAAACAACTCTGGACCTAGAACACAGTAATTAAAAAATCCATTAAAGAAAATTATTTGAAATTTCTACAGCAAAAGTTCAGAGAGCTGGGAAACATGCAAACTAAAAAGGAACGCTGAGAATCAAATAGTGCGTCACGCAAACCAAAAGTTTTCGGATTTGTACATAAGCGTCTTACAAAACGTCGAACACATTGTAGAACAATGTGCATACAGAGTCATGAGAGCCACGGACAGGGAAAGAAAAGACACTGCCTAACATCATGGCTAATGAACAATTCATAAATCATTACACAGATGTGATGTACACAGATTGCCGAAGACGACGCTAGAGAATGTATGTACAAAGTACCACTATAGTCATTTACTATGGAGGAGCTACAAGAGGCTTCGAAAAGCGTGAAAAACAGAGCAACTACCGGAATAGACGGAATAAACGCAGAACAGATTAAACATTGTGCACCATTACTAAATTAAAGACCTTTAGAATTGATAAATATATCCTGGACAATCTGCTGTATCCCACACCCTTGATGTACAGCAGAAGTAAGCTCTCTTTTCAAAACAGTGAAAAGTAATGACTTATAAATACTGGCTGCTAAATATACTGAGAGGTAATCAATAACCACATAAAAAATCACAAAAGCTATTATTTCTGAAAAACAAAATGAATTTGTATGAAGTCGTTGAAGCAAGAACAATGTGTTTGTGTAATTAAAACGATTACAAAAAGACACAGAGAATTCAAGACTGAAAGCCATGTGGCCTGTACAGATCTAGAGAAGGCTTTTGACCCTGTCAGGCGTGACAGCTTAAGGAAAGTTTACGTCAATTGAGGATATTTTTATCACCTAGTAGAGGTAATGAAATGTCTTTACACAAGTGCACACATTTAATAAATACAAATGAGAATCAATTATAACAAACAATTATTAACGACGATATAAGACAAGGGTGTCAACTGTCACCTACCCTTTTTAATACTACATCGACATCATTCTTTGTAAATGTAAATGGAAAGTAAACAAACGAATTTCGGTAACGAATGAACAATACCTGAAATACGCTTCTAATTGCAGGTGACATCGTTATTACTCAGAAGAATGAAGATTAACTCCAAAGATTAGTATATCAGCTCAACGAACTAGGTTAGAAGCGTAAGTTTAAAATCGCTACTAATAAAACAAAAATAGTAGCATTCCAAGGAAAGTATCCAGACAGATAAAAAATTGTTTTGGATAATTCAGTTTTAGATTAAAACTCTCAACTCTCTTGATTAGGCTGTCCTGTAAGTTTTGATTTTGATTCTGATGTCCATACATGTTATAAAGATGGATGTATGTACGTATATATGTATTTCGGTATGTTCCACATCACCTCCTAAACCACTGGATCGATTTGAACCAAACATGGTACACATATCATTTACTGTTTTGGAGCTGCAAATTGAGTGTGGCACACGATGCGTGAGTACCCTGAATTCATTCATCCACTTTTTGATAGCTCTTAGCGTCTTACAACAAACTTTACATATAACTTCCAAAAACTAAGAAACTGTTTCTCTTTGACAACCCCCGCAAAATGTTTAAAGGAAAAGAAGTTTTTCTGTTATACATTCTCGCTGTTCATTCAGAAAACTGCGTTATCAGACATGACGTTTTAATTTATTGCTTCTTTCGTAGAAACTGTACTTGAGACATATGTTGCAGAAGGTATTCACATGGGCTACAGAACGTACCCGCAAGATTATATTAGTGTAGTACACATAGTTCAGCAGATATGACATCATAAACACTGGGATGCGTGAAAAACTGTCACATCAAGCCTGACGTGACACTTTATTACTTCTATGCTGCCATCTTTTTCCACAACATATTTCGCATTCAGTATTGACATATGTCGCAGAATGTATCTACAAAATTATATCATTGTACGACACATGGTTCAGGAGTTATGACTTCATAAAAGCTAAGATGCATGAGAAACTACCGCATCATGCATGACGTTTAAATTTATTACGTCTTTGCTAATAATTTTATTCGCAACACATTTCGCAGTCAGTAACCAAATACGCCACTGAAAGTACCTGCAAAGTTATATAGTAATGCAACGTATAGGTGAGGAG
Source organism: Schistocerca americana (assembly GCF_021461395.2). Taxonomy (NCBI): domain Eukaryota; kingdom Metazoa; phylum Arthropoda; class Insecta; order Orthoptera; family Acrididae; genus Schistocerca; species Schistocerca americana. Next base: position 163,851,462 of record NC_060126.1, on the reverse strand, counting down.
AAATGACGTCATAAAAATTGAGATACACGCAAACGAAACTGCAGGGAGAAATTCACCAGAGATACAGGACAAACATGCGTACTAATATGTGCGAAATGTATTAAATGCATGTGAAATATGTGTGACATGCGCGTGTGCGGGCGAAGCTGTAGGTAGAAAGCTCCCCTTAAGTCCCTGGACCAATTTCAACCAAACTTACCACACATGTCATTTACTATCTGTAAAGAAGAACTGTGTAGGCAAGAAGCAGCAAACAGCTATTTGGAGGCGATAATGTGGAAATGGGTGGGGGAGGGAAGGGATAGACAGAGTGTGGCAAGGAGGACATGGACGCAGATATTATGATGAGAAGATGGACAGATAGAGAAGACAGAGAAAGGAACAAAGAAGGGGAAAAGGAGGAGATGGATACAGTGGGGGTGGGGGAAAAGATGGACAGAGAGAGGAGCAGAGAAGGTAGAGGAGATTGATGGGGCAGGAGGAGATGGATTTCACTGAGTCTTCCATGTCGAACACTGTCGCTGAATTTCTAGCAATGGAACCTCCCCATCGCACCCCCCTCAGATTTAGTTGTAAGTTGGCACAGTGGATAGGCCTTGAAAAACTGAACACAGATCAATCGAGAAAACAGGAAGAAGTTGTCTGGAACTATGAAAAAATAAGCAAAATATACAAAGTGAGTAGTACATGCGAAGACAGGCAACATAAAGGCTCACCTGAACTCATGGGCGCCGTGGTCCCGTGGTTAGCGTGAGCAACTGTGGAACGAGAGGTCCTTGGTTTAAGTCTCCCCTCAAACGAAAATTTTTTCTTTATTTTCGCAAAGTTATGATCTGTCCATTCGTTCATTGACGTCTCTGTTTACTGTAGTAAGTTTAGTGTCTGTGTTTTGCGACCGCACCGCAAAACCGTGCGATTAGTAGACGAAAGGACGTGCCTCGCCAATGGGAACCGAAAACATTTGATCGCAAGGTCATAGGTCAACCGATTCCTCCACAGGAAAACACGTCTGATATATTCTATACGACATTGGTGAGGGCATGTGCGTCACATGACAGGAATATGTTTTCGACACACCTAACCTGTACACTTGGCGAATGGGTAAAAAGATTCTTCTACATTGCCCGATTTAGATTTTCTTGTGGATGTGAGAATTACTCCCAAAAAAGTGATGAAAACACAAGAGTTTGTCACATAAACTGCAACAAATGAATCCAACAGTTTCACAGTCTCACACTTTTCCCTGTGCTGTGTCAAAACATATGTTTTTAACGTGTGTAGACCGTCAAATCCTGCATATGTCCAAGTAAATCTGAACATGTATTGGAATTTTGGAGAGCGCAGTTGATTATGTGTGAGTGCCTGAACTTTGATAATTGTCTGAAAATAAAAAATAAAATTTTACGTTCGAAGGAAGACTTGAACCAAGGATCTCTCGTTCCGCAGCTGCTCACGCTAACCACGGGACCACGGCGCTCCTGACCTTAGATTATCCTTGATGTTGCCTATCTTCGCATGGACTACTCACTTTGTATATTTTGCTCATTTTTTCATAGTTCCACACAACTTATTCCTGTTTTCTCGATTGATCTGTGTTCAGTTTTTCAAGGCCTATCCATTGTGCCAACTTACAACTAAATCTGAGGGGGGTGCGATGGGGAGGTTCCCTTGTAAGAATGACTATTATGTAGCTATGATGACGATTACTGATGTTCTCTGCCCATGTGTTGTTTGTTGCACCTCGAATGAAAAAAATCTAGTTTTGGTCATAAAGTAAACAGCAACAATGCCGTAAATATTCAAATGCCCCGAAAATTGCTGACGGACGTTCGCATTGTACATCGTTTTCGACTCGTGTTATAGCATTCAATACTCAACTACATAATGGTCCACAAGGGATATTGGGAGTAAGGAAGAACAAGAGAGGATTCTTCTACCATTCTGGAATCTTGAGGGAAGACTATTTGTGGTGTCACCGCCAGACACCACACTTGCTAGGTGGTAGCCTTTAAATCGGCCGCGGTCCGTTAGTATACGTCGGACCCGCGTGTCTCCACTATCAGTGATTGCAGACCGAGCGCCGGCACACGGCAGGTCTAGCACTCGCCCCAGTTGTACAGCCGACTTTGCTAGCGATGGTTCACTGACAAATTACGCTCTCATTTTCCGAGACGATAGTTAGCATAGCCTTCAGCTACGTCATTTGCTACGACCTAGCAAGGCGCCATTACCAGTTACTATTGATGCTGTAAAACATGTACCGTCGAGAGCGATGTTCACCAATTATGGATTAAAGTTAAGTATTCCACAGCTACGCCCTTTTTTGCTAGTCTCATTTCCTTGACCTGTTCGAGACCTCACGCCAGCCTGCGTGAGCTAAAACGCGTGCCTGTCGGTTTCCTCTCATAGTGGGTTGGCTCTCTTGCCAGTCCACAACACTATTAACTCTCATTAAGTTTTATGAAAGATTTTCTGCCATTGAATTTAACCACGGATTTAGCATTAGCGAAGTTTCACACATTCACCTGGTCGAATACAGTCTCTGGCATACTACACAAACAACCCAAGAATTGCACCGATTCACATGATTAGACCTGAGATTTTAAAATCACATCTTTAGAGATAGCGTAGAAATTGTACAAGCGCGTTTTGAAGTTTATTCCTTGCTGTTTCAGTATGAAGAGTTTCAATCAAAAGCATTTTCTGCGGGCAGTTTTTGTTGCTATTCAGCACGATTTGCGCTGTCCTACTGTTTCTGTAGTGCACATTTTTAATTTTAAGTGTAATCTATTGTTTCTAGTGTATAAAAAGAAATCTCTTTTGTGAACATTTCAAAATTTTATTTCCTAACTAATTCCTTATGGATGAGCGAATCGTATGAGAATGTAATTCCGCCTGCCGCGGTGGCCGTACGGTTCTAGGCGCTTCGGTCGCAGGTTCGAATCTCGCCTCGGGCATGGATGTGTGTGATGTCCTTAGGTTAGTTAGGTTTAAGTAGTTCTAAGTTCTAGGGGACTGATGACCTCAGATGTTAAGTCCCATAGTGCTCAGAGCCATGTGAACCATTTTGAGAATGTAATTCCATGCCATCAACTAAAAAAACTGATATTCTTAGTTATTTTAATAATAATAACACATAATTCTCTCATATACTTACACTATGTGATCAAAAGCATCCGAACACCTGGCTGAAAATAACTTACAAGGTCGTGGCTCTCTCCATCGATAATGCTGGAATTCAATATGGTGTTGGCCCAACCTTAGCCTTGATGACAACTTCCACTCTTGCAGGCATACATTTAATCAGGTGCTGGAAGAATTCTTGGGGAATGGCATCCTATTCTTCACGGAGTGCTGCAGTGAGGAGAGGTATCGACGTCGGTCGATGAGGCCTGACACAAATTCGGCGTTCCGAAACATCCCAAAGGTATTCTATAGGATTAAGGTCAGGACTCTGTGCAGGCCAGTCCATTACAGAGATGTTATTGTCGTATAACCACTCAGCCACAGGCCGTGCTTTATGAAACCGTCCTCGATCGTGTTGAAAGATGCAATCGCCATCCTGAATTGCTCTTCAGTAGTGGGAAACGAGAAGATGCTTGAAACATCAATGTAGGCCTGTGCTGCGATAGTGCCACGCATAACATCAACGGGTACAAGCCCCCTAAATGAAAAACACGACCACACCATAACCCCACCGCTTCCGAATTTTACTCATTGGCACGACACTTTGCTGGCAGATGACGTTCACGTGGCATTCGCCATACCCACACCGTGCCATCGGATCACCACATTGTGTACCGTAATTTGTCACTCCACACAATGTTTTTCCACTATTCAATCGTCCAATGTTTACGCTTCTTGCACCAAGCGAGGAATCTTTTGGCATTTACTGGCGTGATGTGTGGTTTATGAGCAGCCGCTCGACCATGAAATCCAAATTCTCTCACCTCCTGCCTAACTGCCATAGTACTTGCAGTTGATCCTGAAACAGTTTGAAATTGCTGTGCGATGGTCTGGGTAGATGTCTACCTATAACACATCACGATCCTCTTCAACTGTCGGCGGTCTCAGTCAGTCAACTGACGGGGTCAGCCTGTAAGCTTTTGTGCTGTAGGTGTCCCTAGGCCATTCTGCTCTCTCACGACGTCTAATGACTACTGAGGTCGCTGATGTGGTGTGCCTGGCATTAGGTAGCAGTAAAATGCACCTAGTACGAAAAACGTATGTTTTTGGGGATGTTCTGATACTTTTGATCAGATAGTGTTGAGATTTACTTAAGTTTTTTGTATTGCAGCAATTATCTTCAACAATATAAAGAAGAGACAACCATAAGTTATTTAGAATACAATGCATTTTGTGTGCCACTTTCCACATTTAATTATTGGGCTCTAGACGATCTCAGTTATACCGAATCAGTTGCATAAAAAAGGACAATTTTAGTATTGGGCTCACTAATGGATAAATTTCTGCTGCTGAACATGCTCGCTTATCATCTCTACAATAACGTGCCTGAAGGTAATAATACAACATGGCGCTACTCATTGGCATTTATAGGTTATGAGCACATACTAATCGGAGTCACAGCTCCTGTCGTCTCTAAAACACGAACTCTTCAAAAGCGAGAACTAATTAGCACCGAGTGATGATTTAGCGTCTGACACTAAATCTTGAGATCAGGATATCACGACAGGGTTACGAATAGACGGTCTGTATAATCCAAGACCTTAGCAAGGATTAATCAAGTGCCGTAGTTGATTGTCTGTGGTGTCGGTAGCCTGTACTCGTGCGGTGTTAGTATTTGCAATGGCAATTAGCTTGCAGCTTGTGCTGCTTCTCAGATACCGTTACAACAGACTGTGAGTGGATCTACACGTACGAGGCATTAGGGGCGCCAATGCAGATCTCAGTGAACGGAACATAAAGGCATCTTTACAGCTAGAGCTATATGAGACACTTTAACAGGCTCCACTGGCAAGCCTTAACGAAACAGATTTTGGAAGTTAGTAGTAAGGTACAGCTACATTTACGCCTTGGTATAGTGACCGTGTACATAAGCAAAGGGACGTCAAGTGCTAGGAACAACAAATAAATGATAGGGAAACTACTTTGGAGTCAACGAAAATTTGAATAAATAGAATAAATGCTGACTTAGTGTGTTTACAGCATCGTGTCACGTATCATAATACTGGCGCGTCAAGTGTGAGAGAGACATTTCTTTTATAGTACACACTACGTTGACGCTAATCACATGTAAGATAAATGACCGACAGTTCGACCTATGAGTTTTTTGCACAGTCAGTGCCTAATTGATCCCAGTTTGTTGTACAACGAGCGTTCAATAGGTAATGCAACTTTTTTTTTCTGAAAGCTCGTTGATTGTTTCCAGGATTCCCGTACACCATATTGTTCGCCACTCTTTTGGCTACAAAACCCTATTTGTCAACATAATCTTCGTTCATGAGACAGCCTTACGCCACCATAATGGGAGGATTTGTATACCCAGATAGTATCATTCTATTGGCCGATGTCGGAGTCAAAGTCTTGCTCTCTTAACGAATCAGTAAAACTGTCACTCTCCGCCTCGTAATACGCAAGCAATTCAGCACAGGTTGTCCTTCGTTGCTTTTTCTGGCCTTCTATTTGGCGGCGAGGAAGCCGGAGGGCACACACGTTTGAGTACCCCAACAGGGTCGGCAGATCTTACAAGGCCAGCAATAAAATCTTCTCGGAATATTAGTAGCAAAAATCCTTAGTGTGACTGTGCTTCCATAGAGTCGTCCCATTTAGCGATTAGTGATTTCCCTGTCGCATTTTAGTTACATCTATGAGGCTCATTTTCAATTTCATCATTGTTTCTTCGACATAAAATGGTGAAAATCAGACATTAAGAAACACCATTATTTATTTCTTACTTACATCATTCGTACTTTTCTAGTTATTGTTCTTCTGAGAACTTTGAACATTACTTTGTTTCACGTTGTCCACGGCAGTCTATAGGCGCGCAAACGTCATGAACATATTTTTCCTTACATTACCAAGCAGAAGGTGAAATTTTTTTGCCTGGCGTCTTGTAAACCCAAATTAAGCTTTGAATTATCTAATCATTTTATCGATTTCTGATTTATACATTGTTTTGTCAGCAGTTTACAAGCAGGAATTGTCTCGTATATAGAAGTAGAAGTATTGTGCTACCTACAGAAACAAAATTACACGCGACGTGTAAAGCAATTGGCATTAGATGAACGTTTTCTGCAGCAAAAGAGGACTTACCGTATATACGGTGTTTCAAAATATTTATCTCATTTTACTTGACTATTCCTTCAATACAAACAAAGACTGAAATATTGGATGGATTTTAACTTACACGTACAACGACAAAAATTTTATTCTTTTGCGAGTATGTCTGTAATTATTGCAGTAATTTGTTTTATACTCGTATGTGGCTAGACATTTGACCAAAAGTTGTTGCGATTAGTGAGTAATGAGTTCCCTGTCTCATTTTAATTCCTTCTATGAGGCTCATTTTCAATTTCATCATTGTTTCTTCGACATAAAATAGTGAAAATCAGAGATTAAGATACACCCTTATTTATTTCTTACTTATATCATCCGTACTTTTCTGTTTATTATTATTCTAAGAACTTTGAACATTATTCTGCTTCACGCTGTCCACGGCTGTGTGTAGGTGCACAAACGCCATCGACATATGTTTCCTTCCATTACCAAGCAGAAGACGAAATTTTGTTTATGGCATCTTGTAAACTCAAATTAAATTTTTCAAATATCTAATCATTTTATCCATTTCTACTTTGTACATTATTTTGTCAGTAGTTTACAAGCAGGAATTGTCTGGTATATAGAAGTAGAACATTTGTGCCATCTGCAGAAAGAAAATTACACGCGACATATAAAGCAAGTGACATTAGATGAATGTTTCCTGCAACAAAAGAGCACTAACCGTATATACGGTGTTTCAAAATATTTATCTGATTTTACTTACACGTATAAAGACAAAAATTTTATTTTCTTAAGAAGCACTCAGTTTTATTCAGTTATATCTTCTGTACAAATGCACATACAATATTGGAGCACATTTAAGAGTTATGTTTATAATCAACGTTCTTTTCATTCATAAAAGCTCAATGTGGCCTCCATCGGACTAGCGATGAACATCCACGTCATGGTCAGACTCGTCCCATTCTTCTGCGAGTATGTCTGCAATTATTGCATTAATTTGTGTTATACTGGTTTGTGGCTAGACAGTTATTCGAACGAGAGCCACATAGGCAAAGTCGGTCACAAATGTGAGATACGTATATCCCTTATGGCTGATCCGTCGTTGAGACAGCTCATATTTTCACGAATTACGAAGTTAATTGACATTTAGGCGCGAGATATTATAGTGGTTCAGGCACATTGTGCTGTTTTGTATGTTGTAAACTAGTTACAGGAACTAGGTATAGTAATTTAACTGGATCTCTCAAGTCATTTTGTGAGCACCTGTTGCAAGCAATCCCCTCTTGCGTATTCAGTGGTTACAAAAAGCGCAGATAACGAAATAACTCAGTTCGCACAGACTTTTTTTCCAAATTAATTGTGATAAACGTTTTGTTCTCTGCTCGTTTGAATTTCAGGCTTAAGGTTGACTGTGGTTCTTGAATACAGAGTTGATGTGGCAAATATTTCTACAGTGTGTCTGTTCACGTCCTATGAAATAAATTGCAAAGAGCATGCCACCGATGTCTTTATGTTTTCACAATAGGGAATGAAACAACAAGTTTATATTTTAACCGCGTTTCAAAGATTTAAACCTCCATCATCTGGTATATTTTGATGTGCTAAAATCACGTGTGTGTTACGTTGTCTTTGGTTAAGTAGGTGGAAAGATATGTTAGAATAACTATTTCAACGGGAATATATCCTTTTTGTTAATTTATACGGCTGACACTTTGTACTTATTTGTCATGTTGCAAGCAGTAAATGCAATAATTATAGTACCATCAGTGGCAAAAATTGTGCATAAATAACAATGTAGGCTAGGGTTCAGAGGCAGAGAAACAAAAGAGGGTGAGCGAAGTTTGGTTATGGCAGAGCCGAGGGTTTGTTAAGCTTATATCTGTTATAGCTAAGTAAATGTCGAAGAAATACATTGACAAGTATTTGAGATACGCAAAGAGATGTACTCTTCATCGTATAAACAGATAACGGGATAGAAACTGTTGGTGTTTGAGTGAATGTATTGAGTTTTCTAAGTTAGGTAACAGCAAATATGATGGAGGTTCAAACCTCTGAAACGCATTCTCGATACAAATAAATAATGACTGGTAACAGTAAACCTATTGTTTCATTCGATATCAATAACAGTTACAGTGAAGCCTGACTTAAAATGTTCGCATTTTTTAATAGTTGATACTGTATAAGTTCAGTCTTTCATTATTCAAATTATTTGCAGAAATATTGTCAGCTTTTGTCATTCTCACGTTAAAGCATTGTGGTGACAGTGAAGGACCACTCTCCCATTGCACAGTATACAACAATACGTTGGTCACTTCTACACACTATAGTTTTGAAGGGATCTTATAATTGATTTTCACATAACTGGATGATGTTCCATCATACAAACTATGGCTACCGATTATTGGTTGCGCCATTTGTTATATGCGTATGCTTTCTTGAGTATTCTCGTTTAGTCTCAGTACGTCCATCTTTTTAGAGATGGTTGCGGGACTCGGCTGTTCGATACAGGACGTCAACACCTTTCAGCCGTCTTGCTACCAAACATATTTTATTTGACTACCAGTTTCAGCGTTTTACTACGCAATCTTCAGGCCCCTGACTGACGTGTCGGAAGACTTTACCTCGCTTCTGATCAAAACAGGGGCCAGCAATACTCGTATTAGTAGATTTTTGCTATAGCGACCAGCAGATGATGGTTGAAATGGTCGCCACAGCAAGAATCTACTAATACGAGTATTGCTGGCCCATGTTTTGATCAGAACCGAGGTACTATCTTCCTACACGTCGGTCAGGGGCCTGAATATGGCTTAACAAAATACTGAAACTGGTAGCCAAATAAAATATGTTTGGGAACCAGACGGCTGCAAGGTGTTTAATTTGACATTCTGTATTGTCGTTTATTCTCGAAACCAGATTACGCTACAAAATTGATTATTGGGTTCTAAGTTTATTCAGTACATCACCAAATCAGGTTCTATAGGCATTTATTGCTATTACAGCCGAGTTTCAAAAATGGTAGCCACCTAACAGGTCGCATTAAAATTTAGTGCCAAACTCTCGACGAAAATCACTCCATGCGGTTGGAGCTGATTATTTATTACCAGTTTACCAGAGAATGCGAAACACTTTCTGTTTGCTGTGTTATGGCCACCTTGTCTCGAGACACAACGAGCCGGCGAGCTAGACAGCTGCTCCAGGGAAACCCCTACCAGCAACCACGTGAACTGGCAACTTACAACTGGCGCCAATATAAAGTTTTTAGTTTCGATCCGTAGCTTAAAATTTACCCGAAAATACTATCTCTAAATATAAAAGTCGATGTCTCGACTAAACCAATCACTCAGTGACTCATCAGCGCCCAGCCCAAACCCACTAAGGACAGAAACTTAATATTTGCAGAGATTGTTTATCTTAGACTGCAGGCGTCGTTTCAAAACTGATTTTTCAATATCCCAGCGTTAAGCGGGTGAAAAAGGGGACGAAAGACTTTTTGAAAATATGTCGCTATTTTGGCAATTTTGAAGCTGCAGCTACGGAAATTGTTATTTTGTTTCTCGGTCAGAAATAAAGTAATGTGAGTGTCAACATTTTTGAAAATCTAATCCTTATGAGAGTGAAATAGTTGATGAAAGTTTGAATATAAAACTTTATTAAAGAACTATTAAAGTGTATTTAAAGCGACATCAGTGAAAATTGTTTTTCGACTTCTCCATTGAAAATAAAGTGTACATGTTTCAGTAGTTTTGGGAATTCAGCCCCTAAGGAGATGAAATAAGGGACAGGTTGTTTTATGAAAATGTTTCATTATGAAAGCATTTTTAAAGTCAAATAAATGAAAATAAGAAAATATGTCATTTACTCTTTTTGGAAACTCAATGCCTGTGTAGGTGGAAAAGGGAATGAAAGTTCTTATGGAAATATTTCATTATGCAATCATTTCTGGAGCAAAATCAATAAATATTTGTAATTGGCTTGTGTGCTACAAATTTTAAAAAGTACATAATTAATGTTTTTGAAATTCAACCCCTAATAATGTCAAACAGGCGGTGAAATTTTTTATGAAAACATTTCACTGTTGAGCCGTGGTAAAAAATTTCTGTTTTGACGGGCACGCCGCAGTGCTTTGTGTGAAGCAGTCGCCCTCCGTTTCTGGCGATGGCGCCGCTGTGGTAATCGCAGCTTTGGTGTCTCCCTCTGGTGGGAAAGCGGAAAGGTTGCCTGTTCACGTGCATTTAAGGAGCGCTATCAGCTCGTCTGGGGGTCAGTCGGAGTGAGACTAGGTCAGTCTCGCGTCACCAGTTGTTGGTCTGTCTCTCGTTTGCATTTGTGCGGCAGTTAGCGTCTGTCTGTCGTTGGAGTGCTAGCATGTCCGTCGTTTGGATCAAACCTTAAGACCAGAAAATGAGAGTCTTGCCACTCCGCCAGTAACAGTACTCAGCTGGTGGTCGCCCGGTCGGGGCTGAGTTCCTGCACCTGAGACTACGTGTTAGGCCGCCAGTCTGCTCGAGCTACTCGATTGGCCTTTGGATTGGTCGGTTGATTGGTCGCGCACTGAGACACGAGGTAACTTGTCCACCTTCAGCGTCGGCGCATGTGAGGTCCCCACGTGAGGCCAGTGGGCAGCGCCGTATAGAAAGGGGTAGTGACTTCGAGGTTCATAAGAGAGCAACAGGAGCGAAACCACGACATCGGACTGGCCAGGGCGAGCTGCGACGCCGTGCGACGGAAGATCGGCGCGCCTTCCTGCGTCCGTTGAAGCGGCTGGGCCGGCCGGTGTGGCCGTGCGGTTCTAAGCGCTTCAGTTTGGAGCCGCGTGGCCGCTACGGTCGCAGGTTCGAATCCTGCCTCGGGCATGGATGTGTGTGATGTCCTTAGGTGAGTTAGGTTTAAGTAGTTCTAAGTTCTAGGGGATTGATGACCTTAGTAGTTAAGTCCCATAGTGCTCAGAGCCATTTGAACCATTTTGAAGCGGCTGGCAGCGGACGGTTCGGGAGAGCGTTGGGGGTGCTGCGCCAGGTCTTCGCCAGAAATCGCAGTTTATTAGAAATTAAGCGATTGGAGATATGTTGTTTCATTTACTTGTTAAATTCTACTTGTTTTCTTGGTGAGGTCACCTGCTGCTTTGTTTTGGGGTCGTCCCACCATTCTTCTCCGTTCGCCCACCCTCGGGAAGGTGGTTATTGTGAATTGGGTGGTCCGTTTTTCCCTTGTGGAATTGGGGAGGTTTAGAGCAATCTGCGGTTCGGGTTGTTTAATAACCCCCCTCCCCCACGCTGTCAATCTGCCATGCGTTAATAGCTGCCTCTGTCATGTTTGTCGGATTCGGTGTTAACGAATTTATTGCTTAAAGGCCGAATTCTTGAAATATGTTTCTATCTTGCCTTTCATCTTGCGAGGTGGTATATGTGTAATGTAGAGCATGTTGTACATTTTATGTAAGTCTGTATTTTATGGGTTTCATTTAAATAGTCATTTTAGGTTACAAGCTTGCCACCCTTCCACCGTAAGAACTGTCTTTTAAAAACAAGTTGCACTTTCGGTGGCAAGGAAGTTTTTTTAATGTGAGTGCTTTGTACCATTTCCATCCCTCCTACGGGGTGCATTGTTTACATGTTTGTGTAAGTTGTTAAATTTTTTTGTTTAAAGTAATCTGGTGTGTTGCAGGTTTGCACCAGTGTACTCTTTCAGAGGTTGTTGTGAGCGGTCATGACTACGGCCGTGTTGAAAGGGAGCAGGCAAGCTTCTCCGCCCGAAGGCTCCTACTGTTAATATTGTTCTTTGCTTCTAAATAAAACTGTAACATGATATTTCGGCCGGCCAGAGTGGCCGAGCGATTCTAGGCGCTATAGTCTATAGCCGCGCGACCGCTACGGTCGCAGGTTCGAATCCTGCCTCGGGCATGGATGTGTGTGATGTCCTTAGGTTATTTAGGTTTAAGTAGTTCTAAGTTCTATGGGACTGATGACCTCAGCAGTTAAGTCCCATAGTGCTCAGAGCCATTTCAACCATTTTTTGATATTTCGAGGGTGCTTTTCTGCTTATAATTTTAAATATGTTTTGAAAAAGCTTTTAGGAATAAAATTCACATTTGTTAAAAGTAATTTTCCATCAGTTACTTCCTGGCAACTACTTCCACGCTCACCTAGTGCTATTAAATGTGTCAATGTTCTTGATGAATCGCCAGTAAATAAAGTAAATTCTTGAAAAAAAATTGAAAGTAAATTCACGGTTCAATTGTGAAAGCATTTTTAAGCAAAATCTTTGAAGACTGGTATTTGGTTTGTCGGTTAGAAATGAACAAATACTTGTTTCACCGTTTTCGGAAGTTCAGCCACTAAAGGGGTAAAATTTGACCAGACTGACTCATCGACTTACCATCGCCCAGACCAAATCGCCAAGGACAGAAACTTGAAATCTGGAGAGCGTCTGGATCTTAAACTGTAGGTATCGTTTAAGAAAGGCCTGTTCAATCTTCCACTCCTAAGAGCGAGAAAAATCGAATGAAATGGTTTTTGAAAATACGTGACTGCTATGATGAATTTGAAGCAGAACTACAACAGTTGGAAATTAAAAATATGTGATGAAGCATTTTTGGAAATTCAACCATTAAGTGGGGAAAACAATGGCTGAAAGTTTTTTGAAAATAAATCATTGTTAAAGAATTTCTTAAGCATTCTCAAAGCTATATCTGCGAAGTTGGTATTTGAATTTTCTGTTAGAAATTAAAAAAATTACCTGTATCAGAATTTTTGAAAATTCAATCTCCTAAGAGCGTGAAAAGGGAATGAAAAATTTTATGAAATGATTTCACAAAGGAAGCAATTTCATAGTAAACCTATAAAAATTGTATTTGGCTTCTGTGTTAGAAATAAACAAACGAAAAAGTTTCTGTAAATTTAGTCCCTAACTGTGTGGAATAGGGAATGAAAATATTTAAGAAAATATTTAGTTTATTAAAAAAATTTTGAGGCTAAATTTATGAAAACTGAGATTTCACTTTTCAATCAAATATAAAGAAATATGTCTTAGGGGATGAAAATGTCTGTTGAAATATCACCACAAGAACGCAAAAGTTGTGATGAACAAAAACATGGTACTTCAGCTATGAGAATTATTTTTTGGTGAGAAGTACTTTCGGGAACGACCATGCTTCTGTAGCCTTAATTAGAGTGAAAAGTACGGAAAGAGTTGCTGTTCGTAACAGCATAAAAATTCGATTAAAGAAAAACAAAAATAAAAACAAAAAATAAACCAGTAAATCTGTGCAGGCCTTTACTGACGCGAACGAAGCAGCTGCCACTATGTAGTCTTCGTATATGTAAAACATGCAGTTCTGTGAAATATGATTAATATTTTTGGAACGCCGTGTATTTGCGGAATTGATGAAAACGATTTTGCAACATCACATCTGGATTACATCGATGTACAGGGTGTATCATAATTAATGGCGTAAGCGCATACAATGCAAAGTACACGATACTAGAAGCAAAAAAGTCTCAGTAAACACACGGTCGAAAATGTATACCTTAAGAGCTACGAGCAATTTTTCATTTTCGATACTGTGAAACAAATCTCTTGTACTGCAAGTTCTTTGCTTTCCATATTTTGGGAACTGGTAGTATGGACCAAAATAAGAAAAAAAAAAACAGTCCAGTAAACGTGTGCCTTAAAATGCATTCCTTAAGAGCTATGAGCACTTGTTCATCTTTGCTACTTTGAAACACAGCTCTTCTAATAATCAGGTGCTCGTAATTTTTAAGGTATGCGTTTTAGAGCACACGTTTGCTGGACTTTTTTTTTCTTATTTTGGTTCATACTACCCAAAATATGGAAAGCAAAGAACTTGCACTACAAGTAATTTGCTCCACAGTATCAAAGATGAAAAATTGCTCGTAGCACTTAAGGGTTGCATTTTCGACCCTATGTTTACTTTTTTGCTGCTAGTATCGTGTAATTTCACCCGTTTGCGTTTACGCCATTAATTATGATACAGCCTGTTCATGAATAGAGCGTACATGTCAAGAAACCGAAAAATTTTTGAATTTGGTCCTGTAAGAGATTATTTAAAATTAAATGGAACGATAGGGTTGTAGATGAGAAGGTACTGAGAGAATAGGCGAAGAAACTCTGAATGACGTTTATTTTGTGCTGTATAAAGGAAATGTTTTCGCATTATTGCTACAGGTGACGGAATCAGAATGTCGAAAAGAATATTCCGGTATCACTGAGAGATAAACAGAGCTGCATCGGCTCGAAGACTGGCAACAGGTTTATGCTACGCGGAACTTTTCCTCCTCGTACTGATTGCTACGTGATCCTCTGCAACAACGCTGCTATCGGTTTTGATCCTACGACGTTCGCGAAGAACCTGACCTCGAAAATATGCTTTACGGCCGCTGTTCGCTGTTCTTCTCACGACCTTCTCATATCCTTCACGCTGGCACGTGTCACGGTGCTGCTGTTGTAATTAACACATCCATAGCCTCCTCTCAGTTCCGGTACGCAGTATCGACGAGGCTATCACCGACAGCGATGATGAAGGCCCCCGCAAATGCTGAGACTATCGCCGCCTCGCCGACAACGAGTATGCAGGTGTAGCCCGCCCGGTTGGCCGTGCGGTCTAACTCACGGCTTTCCGGGCGCGAAGGAGCGCTGGTCCCCGGCACGAATCCGTCCGGCGGATTTGTGTCGAGGTCCGGTGAACCGGCCAATCTGTGGATGGTTTTTAGGCGGTTTTCCATCTGCCACGGCGAATGCGGGCTGGTTCCCTTTATTCCGCCTCAGCTACACTATGTCGGCGATTGCTGCGCAAACAAGTTCTCCACGTACGCGTACACCACCATTACTCTACTCGTCTGGTGTGAGACTTTCCCTGAGGGGTCCGCCGGGGGCCGAACCGCACAATAACACTGGGTTTGGTGTGGGGCGGCGGAGGAGTGAAGTGGACTGAGGTAGTCGTTGTGGGGTTGCGGGACCACTGCGGCTGCGGCGCGGATGGAGCCTCTCCGTCGTTTCTAGGTCCCCGGTTAACATAACATAACATAAAACAACATGCAGGCCTTCCAAAACCCAAATGCTGAGTACTTGGAGACACCTACAAACCAGTAGTATTATTCTCTTCCACAATTCTAGGTAGCTCTTTTTTCTTTTTTTCTTTTTTAGCGCGGTATTTCATGTGTTTCTTGCGAGAATGGACAACTATCTATCCGTTATTGTTAATAATTTTTATTTTTATTCTGTGGCTTGTTGACATTTCCGATGTCAAAATTTCAGTCAACATATCACGAGAGCGTGCCGAAAAGTAACGCCTCCAAATTTTTATGTGAAAACTGTTATGGTTTTTTTAAATGAAACGGACGTTATCAATTATTTTGAACGTGGCTGACAGCAACAGCAAACACTAATGGTACCTTCTTTAGAAAAACTAAACTCGCATAAATTACATTATGTTAGAATTTTAAGCAAACATTACGAGTTAAGACGCCCAAGTCAAACAGCAGAAGCTACTTTATCCACGATTTCTGCTGTAAGACTTGAGTACCTTGCGGTTGTTATTGTTGTTGTAGTCTCCAGTCCAGAGACTGGCTTGATGCCGCTCTCCATGCTACTGTATCCTGTTCAAATATCTTCATCTCCCAGTACCTACTGCAACCTACATACTTCTGAATCTACTTAGGGTATTAATCTCTTGGTCTCTCTCTACGATTTTTAGGCTCCACGCTGCCCTCCAAAACTAAACTGGTGATCCATTAATGCCTCAGAACATGTCCTACCAACCGATCCCTTCTTCTAGTCAAGTTAAGCCACAAATTTCTCTTTTCCCCAATTTCATTCAATACCTCCTTATTAGTTATGTGATCTACCAATCTAATCTTCAGCATTCTTCTGTACCGCCACATTCCGAAAGCTTCTATTCTCTTCTTGTCTAAACTATTTAAGGTCCACGGTTCACTTCCACATATGGCTAAACTCCACACAAATACTTTCAGAAACGACTTCCTGACACTTAAATCTATACTCGATTTTGACAAATTACTCTTCTTCAGAAACGCTTTCCTTGCCATTGCCAGTCTACATTTTATATCCTCCCTACTTCGACCATCATCAGTTATTTTGCTCCCCAAATAGCAAAACTTATTAACTGCTTTAAGTGTCTCATTTCCTAATCAAATCCCCTCAGCATCACCCGATTTAATTCGACTACATGCCATTATCCTCGTTTTGCTTTTGTTGATGTTCATCTTATATCCTCCTTTCAAGACACTGTCCATTCCGTTCGACTGCTTTTCCAGGTCATTTGCTGTCTGACAGAATTACAGTGTCATCGGCGAACCTCAAGGTTTTTATTTCTTCTCCATGGATTTTAATTACTACTCCAAATTTTTCTTTTGTTTCCTTTACTGCTAGCTCATTATACAGATTGAACAATATCGGGCATAGGCTACAACCCTGTCTCACTCCCTTCCCAACCACTCTTCTCTTAAATGCCCCTCGACTCTTATAAGTGGCATCTGGTTCCTGTACAAATTGTAAATAGCATTTCGCTCCCTATATTTTACCCCTGCCACCATCAAAATTTGAAAGAGGGTATTCCAGTGAACATTGTCAAAAGCTTTCTCTAAGTCTACAAGTGCTAGCAACGTAGGTTTGCCTTTCCTTAAGCTATCTTTTAATATAAGTCGTAGGGTCTGTATTGCCTCATGTGTTCCAACATTTCTACGGAATCCAAACTTATCTTCCCCGAGGTCGGCTTCTACCAGTTTTTCCATTCGTCAGTAACGAATTCGTGTTAGTATTTTGCAGCCGTGACTTATTGAACTGATATTTCGGTAATTTTGACATCTGTGAACACCTGCTTCCTTTGGGATTGGGATTATTATATTCTTCTTAGAGTCTGAGGGTATTTCGCCTGTCCCATGCATCTTGCTCACCAGATGGTAGAGTTTCGTCAGGGCTGGCTTTCCCAAGGCTATCAAGAGTTCTAATGGAATGTTGTCTATCCCGGGGACTTGTTTTGACTTAGGTATTTCAGTGCCCTGTCGAACTCTTCACGCAGTATCATATCTCCCATTTCATCTTGATCTACATCTGTTCCATAATATTGTCCTCAAGTACATCGGCCTTGTATAGACCCTCTATCTACGCCTTGCACCTTTCTGCTTTCCCTTCTTTGCTTAGAACTGGGTTTCCATCCGAACACTTGATATTCACAAAAGTGGTTCTCTTTTCTCCAAAGGTCTCTTTAATTTTCCTGTATGCATTATCTATCTTATCCCTAATGATATATGCTTCTACATCCTTACATTTGTCCTCTAGTCAACCCTGTTTACCCATTTGGCACTTCCTGACGATCCCATATATCCGACGTTTGTATTCCTTTTTGCCTGCTTCATTTACTGCATTTTTTATATTTCCTCCTTTCATCAGTTAAATTCAGTATATCTTCTGTTACCCAAGGACTTCTACTAGGTCTCGTCTTTTTGCCTTCTTGAACCTCCGCTGCCTTCACTACTTCATCTTCCAAACATATCTATTCTTCTTCTACCGTATTTCTTTCCCCCATTCTTGTCAATCGTTCTCTAATGCTTTCCCTGAAACTTCAGATTCTGTCAGTTTATCCAGGTCCCATCTCCTTAAATTACCAGCTTTTTGCAGTTTCTTCAGTCTTAATCTACAGTTCATAACGAATAGATTGTGGCAGAGTCCACATCTGCCCCTGGAAATGTCTTGCAATTTAAAGCACGGTTCCTAAATCTCTGTCTTTCCATTACACGAGTATAATCTATCTAAAAGCTTCCAGTATCTCCAGGCCTCTTCGATTTATACAACCTTCTGTCATGATTCTTGAACCAAGTGTTAGCTATGATTAAGTTACGCCCTCCGCAAAATTCTACCAGGCGGCTTCATCCTTCATTCCTTACCTACTACGTTTACTTCTCTTCCTTTTCCTACTATCGAATTCCACTCACCCATGACTATTAAATTTTCGTCCCCCTTCGCTATCAGAATAATTTCTTTTATCTCATCATACATTTCATCAATCTCTTCGTAATCTGCGGAGCTAATTGACATATAAACTTGTACTATTGTGGTAGGCGTGGGCTTCGTATCTATCTTGGCCACAATAATGCGTTCACTATGCTGTTTGTAGTAGCTTACCCGCATTCCTTTTTTTATGCATTATGAAACCTACTCCTGCACTACCTCTATTTGATTTTGTATTTATAACCTTGTATTCACCTGAAGATGAACAGATAGAGAAAGTGTATGAGGATATTGAAAGGGTAATGCAGTATGTAAAGGGGGACGAAAATCTAATAGTCATGGGCGACTGGAATGCAGTTGTAGGGGAAGGAGTAGAAGAAAAGGTTATAGGAGAATATGGGCTTGGGACAAGGAATGGAAGAGGAGAAAGACTAATTGAGTTCTGTAAAAAGTTTCAGCTAGTAATAGCAAATACCCTGTTCAAGAATCACAAGAGCAGGAGGTATACTTGGAAATGGCAGGGAGATACGGGAAGATTTCAATTAGATTACATCATGGTCAGACAGAGATTCCGAAATCAGATACTGGATTGTAAGGCGTACCCAGGAGCAGATATAGACTCAGATCACAATATAGTAGTGATGAAGAGTAGGCTGAAGTTCAAGACATTAGTCAGGAAGAATCAATACGCAAAGAAGTGGGATACGGAAGTACTAAGGAATGACGAGATACGTTTGAAGTTCTCTAACGCTATAGATACAGCAATAAGGGATAGCACAGTAGGCAGTACAGTTTAAGAGGAATGGACATCTTTAAAAAGGGCCATCACAGAAGTTGGGAAGGAAAACATAGGTACAAAGAAGGTAGCTGCGAAGAAACCATGGGTAACAGAAGAAATACTTCAGTTGATTGATGAAAGGAGGAAGTGCAAACATGTTCCGGGAAAATCAGGAATACAGAAATACAAGTCACTGAGGAATGAAATAAATAGGAAGTGCAGGGAAGCTAAGACGAAATGGCTGCAGGAAAAATGTGAAGACATCGAAAAAGATATGATTGTCGGAAGGACAGACTCAGCATACAGGAAAGTCAAAAAAACCTTTGGTGACATTAAAAGCAACGGTGGTAACATTAAGAGTGCAACGGGAATTCCACTGTTAAATGCAGAGGAGAGAGCAGATAGGTGAAAAGAATACATTTGTAAGTAGGCTGTTTAGGTTTTTTTATTGGTAACGCCACCTCTGTATGAAAATCACTGGCTGTGCTGTGTGCAGTCTGTGGCTGCTTTGCATTGTTGTAATACTCGCCATTGTAGTGTTAGGCAGCTGGCTGTGAACAGCGCGTAGCGTTGCGCAGTTGGAGGTGAGCCGCCAGCAGTGGTGGATGTGGGGAGAGAGATGGCGGAGTTTTGTAATTTGTGATGAACTGCTATATATATTATGACTTTTGATGATATTAAGGTAAATACATTGTTTATTCTCTATTAATATCTTTCATTTGCTAACTATCCCTATCAGTAGTTAGTGCCTTCAGTAGTTTGAATCTTTTATTTAGCTGGCAGTAGTGGCGCTCGCTGTATTGCAGTAGCTTGAGCAGCGAAGATTTTTGTGAGGTAAGTGATTTGTGAAAGGTATAGTTTAATGTTAGTCAGGGCCATTCTTTTGTAGCATCTTTGATGATCCATCAATACCATTATTTCTACAAGGACTGCAGTGGGTCTGCACCTCTGGTGGCCCACCAATACCGTAATCTTTGATGATCCATCAATACCATTATTTCTACAAGGACTGCAGTGGGTCTGCACCTCTGGTGGCCCACCAATACCGTAATCTCTACCAGGACTACAGTGGGTCTACTCTGTGATGACCTACCTACGAATATTCTTCAAAACTTCGACTGACTCTGCGGTGGGTTTGCTCTGTTGTGGCCCATTACCTGTCAGCATGTCAAGATGGTTCAAATGGCTCTGAGCACTATGGGACTCAACTGCTGAGGTTATTAGTCCCCTAGAACTTAGAACTAGTTAAACCTAACTAACCTAAGGACATCACAAACATCCATGCCCGAGGCAGGATTCGGACCTGCGACCGTAGCGGTCTTGCGGTTCCAGACTGCAGCGCCTTTAACCACACGGTCACTTCGGCCGGCGCATGTCAAGAGTCAGCACTGTCTTTCCGTTGGAAGGACGACACTACTTCTTCAAGACTGCATGGAAATCCACTACTTCTGTGTGCAATTTCTTTTACTAATGAGACTTTGTGAAAAAAAACTGTAATTACTATTATGGTGAATGATCAGGACTATCTTTATAGACTGTGAGAAAATTTTAGCTTTTGACCAACTTTGTATCAATAAGTGTGTGCATTTGATTTCTTTGTTATTGTAATTGTGGAAAAAAAATTTTAACAAATATGTATTGGCCAGTGCCCAAAAAAATTTGTAAAATTTTTTTGGGTAGCATGGGGGCTATGTAAGTAGGCTGTTTAGGTTTTTTTGTTGGTAACGCCACCTCTGTATGAAAATCACTGGCTGTGCTGTGTGCAGTCTGTGGCTGCTTTGCATTGTTGTAATACTCGCCATTGTAGTGTTAGGCAGCTGGCTGTGAACAGCGCGTAGCGTTGCGCAGTTGAAGGTGAGCCGCCAGCAGTGGTGGATGTGGGGAGAGAGATGGCGGAGTTTTGTAATTTGTGATGAACTGCTATATACATTATGACTTTTGATGATATTAAGGTAAATACATTGTTTATTCTCTATTAATATCTTTCATTTGCTAACTATCCCTGTCAGTAGTTAGTGCCTTCAGTAGTTTGAATCTTTTATTTAGCTGGCAGTAGTGGCGCTCGCTGTATTGCAGTAGCTTGAGCAGCGAAGATTTTTGTGAGGTAAGTGATTTGTGAAAGGTATAGTTTAATGTTAGTCAGGGCCATTCTTTTGTAGGGAATTTTGAAAGTCAGATTGCGTTGCGCTAACAAAATATTGTGTGTCAGTTTAAGCACAGTCCTGTATAATTGTTCAAAGGGGTGGTTTCACATTGAAAGCCTCTATGAGTGTGAAGATTTGTCTGATGTGATAGAAGAAGAAACAGGAGTCGATTTAGAAGAGGCAAGGGATCCAGTATTAGAATCGGAATTTAAAAGAGCTTTGGAGGACTTACGGTCAAATAAGGCAGAAGGGATAGATAATATTCCATTAGAATTTCTAAAATCATTGGGGGAACTGGCAACAAAACGACTATTCACGTTGGTGTGTAGAATATATGAGTCTGGCGACATACCATCTGCCTTTCGGAAAAGCATCATCCACACAATTCCGAAGACGGCAAGAGCTGACAAGTGTGAGAATTATCGCACAATCAGCTTAACAGCTCATGCATCGAAGCTGCTTACAAGAATAATATGCAGAAGAATGGAAAAGAAAATTGAGAATGCGCTAGGTGACGATCAGTTTGGCTTTAGAGAGGCAATTCTGACGTTACGGCTAATAATGGAAGCAAGGCTAAAGAAAAATCAAGACACTTTCATAGGATTTGTCGACCTGGAAAAAGCGTTCGACAATATAAAATGGTGCAAAAAAAGTAGGGGTAAGCTATAGGGAGAGACGGGTCATATACAATATGTACAACAACCAAGAGGGAATAATAAGAGTGAACGATTAAGAACGAAGTGCTCGTATTAAGAAGGGTGTAAGACAAGACTGTAGCCTTTCGCCCCTACTCTTCAATCTGAACGTCGAGGAAGCAATGATGGAAATAAACGAAAGGTTTAGGAGTGGAATAAAAATACAAGGTGAAAGGATATCAATGATGCGATTCGCTGATGACACTGCTATCCTGAGTGAAAGTGAAGAAGAATTAAATGATCTGCTGAACGGAATGAACAGTCTAATGAGTACACAGCATGGTTTGAGAGTAAATAGGAGAAAGACGAAGGTAATGAGAAGTAGTAGAAATGAAAACAGCGAGAAACTTAACGTCAGGATTAATGGTCACGAAGTCAATGAAGTTAAGGAATTCTACTACCTAGGCAGTAAAATAAGCAATGACGGACGGAGCAAGGAGGACATCAAAAGCAGACTCGCTATGGCAAAAAAGGCATTTCTGGCCAAGAGAAGTCTACTAATATCAAATACCGGCCTTAATTTGAGGAAGAAATTTCTGAGGATGTACGTCTGGAGTACAGCATTGTATGGTAGTGAAACATGGACTGTGGGAAAACCGGAACAGAAGAGAATCGAAGCATTTGAGATGTGGTGCTATAGACGAATGTTGAAAATTAGGTGGACTGATAAGGTAAGGAATGAGGAGGTTCTACGCAGAATCAGAGAGGAAAGGAATATGTGGAAAACACTGATAAGGAGAAGGGACAGGATGATAGGACATCTGCTAAGACATGAGGGAATGACTTCCATGGTACTAGAGGGAGCTGTAGAGAGCAAAAACTGTAGAAGAAGACAGAGATTGGAATACGTCAAGCAAATAATTGAGGACGTAGGTTGCAAGTGCTACTCTGAGATGAAGAGGTTAGCACTGGAAAGGAATTCGTGGCGGGCCGCATCAAACCAGTCAGTAGACTAATGACAAAAAAAAAAAAAAAAAAAAAAATTGACCTGACCGGAAGTCTCGTTCCTCCTGCCTCCGAATTTCACTAATTTCAGCTATATGTAAATTTAATCTATCCGTTTCCCTTTTTAAATTTTCTAACCTACCTGCCCAATTAAGGGATCTGACATTCCACGCTCCGATCCGTAGAACGCCACTTTTCTTTCTCCTGGTAACAACGTCCTCCTGAGTAGTCCCCGCCTGGAGGTCCTATTGGGAGACTATTTTACCTCCGGAATATTTTACCTAAGAGGACACCATTATAATTTAACCATACAGTAAAGCTGCATGCCCTCGGTAAAAATTACGGCTATAGTTTCCCCTTGCTTTCCAGCCGTTCGCAGTACCAGCATAGCAAGGCCGTTTTGGTTAGTGTTACAAGGCCAGATGAGTCAGTCTTCCAGACGTGCAAATGCAACTACTAAAAAGGCTGCTGTCCCTCTTCAAGAACCACACATTTGTCTGGCCTCTCATCAGATACCCCTCCGCTGTGGTTGCACCTACGGTACGGCTATCTGTATCACTGAGGCACGCAAGCCTCCCCAACAATGGCAAGGTCCATAGTTCATGGGGGGAGTAGCTTAGCTCATAATATATGCTTACGATTCTAACGTCACGTGAATTATGTGACTGCTTCTTCTGAAGAAGATACCCTTAATGGTATGGAAACCTGGTTAAGGCTTCTTACAATAATCTTTAGGCAACCTGTTGGTTGCATTTATCATTTATTGAGACGCTGTTAACATTCTACATCTTTATTCTACGTATTTATTTCCCAACATGGTTTCCCTGACGACGAACACATTTCTCCCAACAAGCGCAAAGTTTGTTGATGGCGTAACTATAGAATATCTGACTTCACTTCTGCTTGCACAGCATCATTACTATCAAAGATACGTCTTCGAAGGTGCTCCTTAAGTTCTGGAAATAGGTGAAAATTGGATGGGGCGAAGTTGGGACTGTAGGAGGACGATCGATGGCAGTGAAACCCAGGCGTCGGATTGTTGCAGATGTCATAGCGCTCGTGTGTGAGCTGGGATTTTCATGCTGAAGGACAGGGCGCGCCATGTGTCGACTAACTCTTCGAATTCGAAACTCAATTACAGAACGCTGTTTCACACGCACCGACTTAGTTGCTCTACACAACGCCATGTTACACGCTACAATTCGGAGCTCTCTAGCCGCAAAGGGCTGGAAATATGTAGACGTTAAGAATAAAGTTGTAGAATGTTAAAAACGTTTGATTAATTTTAAAAGCTTAACAGCTTTCACATAAAAATTCGGAGGCATTAGTTTTCAGAACTCGCTTGTGATTAAAAGATGATATGCCACAGCCTTTTAGTACTGCAGTTAATGACGTTCTGATGGTACTCTATATGTGAATGGTTCTTTCTTTGATGGCTAGTACACTGGAAGAAAGTAGAGCGACAGGTGGACTGGTACAGGCCGGGGTGGCCGAGCGGTTCTAGGCGCTACAGACTGGAACCGCGCGACCGCTACGGTCGCAGGTTCGAACCTTGCCTCGGGCATTGTGTCCTTAGGTTAGTTAGGTTTAACTGGTCCTAAGTTCTAGGGGACTGATGACCTCAGACGTTAAGTCCCATAGTGCTCAGAGCCATTTGAACCATTTTTGAACTGGTGCGGCCAGTTTCCGCAGCAAATGTATAGATTCCGGTTTTATAAATTCAGACGGCTTTAGCTGCAATATTAAAATTTGTTTTGCAGTTGCGTTTGGCTTTTTATATTTAATTCATTATTGCAGTTGCTTGTATGTCCTGCCAAAATCTGGTTGTCCTCTCACTTGGTCATAGGTCAGGGCATGCACTACCACCTCACTTCGAAAATTCGGCACGTATAATCGTCGAGATTGTTATCCTATTTCTCAGACTTATAACCCATTGAAGAAGCCTCAGTAGCTTCTAGTCCAGTTCCAATTCAAAGAAAGACACTTTCGTTAAAATAGAATCGTGTTTCCAGTCACGGATTAATACTAAACATGTAATAGAATGGACAATAGTGATCATGGGCCTATTGATAGATTAGTTAGAAAGTCGACGTAATCAGTCAGTTAAATCATTAATATCAGTTTTCCCTTTCCAACAGAATCAAATGGCTCTGAGCACTATGGGACTTAACATCTGTGGTCATCAGTCCCCTAGAGCTTAGAACTACTTAGACCTAACTAACCTAAAGACATCACGCACATCCATGCCCGAGGCAGGATTCGAACCTGCGACCGTAGCAGTCGTGCGGTTCCGGACTGAGCGCCTAGAACCGCGAGACCACCGCGGCCGGCCCAACAGAATCCACCGATGACATGCGTAAGTAGAATTGGTCCAAATCATCGACTGGTAGGGGGAGGGGGAGACTCATTTTTCATTGGAAAAACCACGAGACGGCGACATTCAATAAGGTTCGCGGCTGTTACGTTCAAATTTCAGCTGCAGACACATCGTTGTGTAGGGACACTGGTTTCTCCGCCGCTCACTGACCTGTCGCCACAACAGGATTGCCAACTGAAAAGCCAGGAGGTCGGGCCACCCCACCGGCCGGAAACAGCAGGAAGCCTCTTCATTGCTACCATCAGCAGAGTTGTATATAGGAACCCTGTGTACAGGATCCTTTTTCATCCATAGGAAGCATACTGTTGTGCTGCGCCAGACTTTACTAAACAATGGAGAGACGCGCTGCGACCCTTATTTGGTTACAGTTGTTAGTCGGTGTTAATATCGTTACTGGTAGTAGTGCTGGGTTTTTGCGCCATTTTCTGGCACATGAGTTCGCGTCCATCACGTTGGAAACAGCGTTGTGAAGAGACAGGCAGCTTTAGTTACTGTGGTTCCCAATAGAATGCTGGTGGCTACTTCGGTGATTTTTATGATGCGATTACGCCGCTTGCACCGCGACCAGTAGGCGCAGCAATTTCATCAATCCTGACGCGGTAAGCTTCCTCTCGCTGTCCTTATCTTTGCATTGGTATCCGTAACTAATCACAGCTAACAACGTTCTATCGTGATACTCACCTCCAAGAGCTAAATACTAGAAATACTCCAAATACTACTCTCCAGAGACGGAATGATTTATCATTTTGTTTATTATAGATTTCCGTGTACTTTTCTCGTTTTGCTGAAAGACGTCTGTGTGCCAAGTAATCCAGAATTGCGTACCTCCGACTTTCTTTTTTATTTTTACACACGAACAATTAAAATTGCTGTCCGTTACTGGTCTGTAGTTTCCTCCTTTTCCCCTTCCTTCTTCATGTTATCAACTCCAGCAATCGAAACACTTGCATTAAGTGAACAGGTCTCACGGCCCTATGGTCAGCGGTCAGAAGTTGGCAAGAGAAAAATCTTTTATGTGTAAACAGGGAAACTGTGACAAACAGTACCGCTGATTCTATCATTCATTCAACGCTTTGGCGTTTACGCCACATCACTGCCCAACTTTATTACATTTTCATTGCTATGTTTCATTGCACAACACACGAAGATTTTGATACGGGAGACTAGCGAGTAGATAGTATCACAAGGCAGACTCATCGAACGACGAGCCAGATGGTCACATAGCGTGAGAATGGCAAGGCGAGCAGGACCAGAATCGTTCTGGAGCAGAGAGAGGAAGTGAAGATACCCGTACGATCATTTCTCGAGTGTACCGTCAATATCAGGAATCCAGTAAAACGTCAAATCTCAGATATCGCTGCGGCCGCAAAAGGATCCTGCAAGAGCGGGACCAACGACGACTGAAGAGAATCGTTCGGTGTGACAGAATTTCCGCAAATTGCTGCAGATTTCAATGCTGGGCCGTCAACAAGCGTCAGCATGCGAACCAATCAACAAAACATCATCGATATGGGGTCTCGGAGTCGAAGGCCTACTTGTGTACCCTTGATAACTGTACGACACTAAGCTTTACGCCTCGCCCTTGCCCGTCAACACCGACATTGGATTGTTCGTGACTGGAAACATGTTGCTTGGTCTTATGAGTCTCGTTTCAGATTGTATGGGGTGGATGGACGCGTATGGGTATGGAGATAATCTGATGAATTCATGGAACCTGCATGTCATCAAGGGACTGTTCAAGCATCGTAATGGTATGCGGCGTGTGCAATTGGAGTGATATGGGACCCCTGACAAGTCTAGATACGACTCTGACAGGTGACATGTAGGTAAGCATCCTGTCTTATCATCTGCATCCATTGATGTCCATTGTGCATTCAAATGAACTTGGGCAATTCTATCAGGGCAATGCGACACCGCACACGTCCATAATTGCTACAGAGTGGCTCCTGGAGCAATCTTCTGATTCCCCGCTGGCCACCAAACTCCTCAGACATGAACATTATTGAGCATATCTGAGATGCCATGCAACGTGCTGTTGAGAACAAATCTCCAACCCTCGTACTCTTACGGAATTATGGACAGCCCTGCAGGATTCATGGAGTCAGTTCCCTCCAGCACTACTTCAGACAACATTCGAGTACATGCCACGTAATGTTGCGTGCTTGGGGGGGGGGGGGGGGGGGGTATACGGGGCATACACGATATTAGGTAGGTGTTCCAGTTTCTGTGTATTACACTTCCCATCCCTTGCGCATGATAGCGTTAAAACGTGTAACAGGCATCTACGGATTGGTTTTGATTTCTTGTTTTCACATTTTACTTACTTCGTTAACTAAATAGTTGGAAACACTTCACTGCTCATTCGGTGGTTAATTCAGATTTATGGCTCAAAAACTGCGATAGTTTCTGCTGTAATGCTTGTTTTCTTGGCGTCACTTGCCTTGTTCCTGAGCACCGAACAAACAAACTGTTATTACGACAAAACCCGTTGCAGTTCTCACACTACAGTCTGAAGATCTTGCCATATCAACAGGGAAGTTCCTCACATTTTAATTTAATGGGAAGCAAATATGAAAACAAGGAAACCAAACTATCTCGGTAGCGAATATTTTCAGAATTTTTGTAAGCGAACCGGAAGTACGTACTCTAATGCATGACTTTGAGGTGTAGCGGATTGTATCGCGCTTTTGTAAGTCGGACGGTAGCGAGCAGACAGCTACGTAGATTAGTCACGATTCTAGTAGGACAGAAGTACTCTCTGATCCAGCAGCGGATGTAAGTAGTTTCGGCTGTGACCGAAAGGAGTTAGCATCTTACGGACCTCAATCATACGTAGTTAAGCCGGGACATTTTGAAAAAAAAATCTCTTCTGTGAATATTACGTCTTCTATCAATTACTGTGGAATCAATCAGTTTAATTACACTGTCCAACAATGAAAATGTTTCGTGTTCAGAAATAGTTATTTCCTATGTATTTCGTATGCTGAATTAAAAAATCACGATAAAAATTACAGATTAGTTCTTACTTTGGAGATAAAGTGGTATTTCATTTTTTTATAGCCAACATTTTCAGTTTGGGGGAAATTTTGCTTTCGGAGTTGGGACACTTGTCCGACAACAAAACACAAATGCTCTTACGCTGTTTGTAAGTCATTAACATAGATACTGTTGCTGTGGCTGTTTCGTATAGTTTCTGCTGTAATTAAAACAGAATTTCTGGTTTGAGAATGCTTTTCTAATGTATAATTCGTAACAATACAACTAAAATGTGTAAATAAAATAAATAATTTATGTTACAATTGTAGTGAAATAACATTTTACTCACGGAAACACAATCTGACGCCTCTTGTGGAGACTGTCCATTAGCATTAGTTCGCTATGAAGGTAGGGATTCAGGATAAGTCTTGGGCTCCACATGTATGTTGCAACGCATGTTCAGTTACATTGCGAGAATGTCTGAGAAATAAAAAACGTTCTATGGCGTTTGCTGTGCTTATGGTTTGGCAGGAGCCTACAAACCATACAGATGACTGCTATTTCTGCATGACTCCACGTGTAAAGACAGGATTTTCTAAGAAGAAAAGATTAGTTTAGTATCCGAATCTTCGATCTGCTAATCAACACATTCCGCGTTCAAATAGTTCACCATTTCCTACTTCACCCGCAAATTTGGTGTTTGAAGTAGAAAATGAAGACAATGTGGAACAAGATTTACACATCCCGGTACCCTGATTTTGAGTGAAAAGATGATAAACGCACAGACTGAGTCAAGCGGAATTGAGTGAACTCATTACGAGAACTTGACCTGTCAGAGGAGAAGACAGAAATGATTATGTCTCGATTACAGCAATGGAAACTTTTCGAAAGTGATGTCTCATCTTACAGTATAGAAAACGTCACATAGAACTGCTTCCCTTTCTGGGAAGAAAAACAATCTTGTTGTTTGCTGCGACATTAATGGCTTGATGAAATCGTTGAATTTGAACCACGATACAACTGAATGGAGGCTATTCACATACTCCTCCAAGCTTAATTTGAAAGCTTTGTTACTTCACAATGGCAACCGTCTTCATTCTATTCCTGTTGGTCATGCGGCTCACATGAGGGAGACATATGCAAATATGACAGTCCTCTTGGACTCAATCAAATATCGTGAAGACAAATGGAAAATCTGCGGTGATCTAACATTCATTGCCATACTCTCAACTGGGCTACACAAAACATTGCTGCTTCTTGTGTATGTGGGACAGTAGTGACAGGAAATCGCGTTGTATTAAAGCAGACTGGCCTGCAAGAAATCTTAACCCTAGCGAGAAAAATGTCATTGCCGAGCCTCTCGTGGACCAAAATGATGTTCTGGGGGGTGTGCTCCGGAACGTCGTGGAAGACGGTTGTCGGTTGACGCAGCGAGTGTGGGACTGGACCTATCGCATGGAGATATACAAGTTGGCTCTGAACGGAAGACGCCGTAGCAAGCAGCGGGAAGCGGGCGTCCTGTAATTTGTGTGAAGGAGTAACGATTTTGCATTGGATGTCCTAGTGGTTCCCGAGAGTTGCGGTGCCTGCTTTGGGAGAAGAGAATTGGTAAGAGCTTGTGTCTACGCTCTTTTCCGTACGATGTTGCTGCCTGCCGTGATAATCAGGCGCTTGTATTGACTATACGGGAACTGATGTAAAATTACATTTGTGATTGAGTCTCACTTGTACTGTGACAATTTAGAGACGAAAACTGTAGTGGCTTCATTAGGTCTGGCTCTTTGCTGTGCAACTAAAGGAGTCAGTTATTTGGAGTAATTGAGGGAGCACCATTATGTTGGTATAAGTGATACATTCTCCACGTTTTGTCTATGGCTTTGCGAATTGAAATCGTGGGGGAGTACACGCGTGAGTAATTTGCTATTGTATTGATGGTTCAAATGGCTCTGAACACTATGGGACTCAACTGCTGAGGCCATTAGTCCCCTAGAACTTAGAACTAGTTAAACCTAACTAACCTAAGGACATCACAAACATCCATGCCCGAGGCAGGATTCGAACCTGCGACCGTAGCGGTCTCGCGGTTCCAGACTGCAGCGCCTTTAACCGCACGGCCACTTCGTCCAGCTGTATTGATGGTTATGTTGTAAAGACTGTTCTCTGGTGTGTTATATCACGCGCTGGTTTGTAGCCAATCTAAGCAGAAGTTACCATTGCTACTTGCTTATGTGCTATTGTCCTTATGATTGGCGTTGTTTGTCTTTTGATTGTGGGTGTGTTGACGTTTTTTTAAAAAAATACGGCTACTGTTCATAAGGGTTGTCTAGTAAGGAAATTGCTTAAACTTTTATCATATGCTGGTCTGTTTGCCTATCACATTGGCTTTCTATGCAGTATCTGAAGGAATGTGGTTCAAGATTGTAGGCTGACTAGTATTTGAACTGGTATTGAGCTTAAGGGCGAGATCAGCATCCCGCAAACCCGAACGCTGCGCGTGGTTAAATGTTCCGCTATTGGGGAGCCGGCTCTCTGTTCTTGGATTGTGTAAGCATACGTGATGAGTGCATCGCTGTAGTTTTTCGCGAGCTAAATTGCGGGGTGTCGGTGCCGTCCTAGGGCTAGACTTGTGATGTATGTTATGTTGAAAGGGAGCCGGCCGAAGTGGCCGTGCGGTTAAAGGCGCTGCAGTCTGGAACCGCAAGACCGCTACGGTCGCAGGTTCGAATCCTGCCTCGGGCATGGATGTTTGTGATGTCCTTAGGTTAGTTAGGTTTAACTAGTTCTAAGTTCTAGGGGACTAATGACCTCAGCAGTTGAGTCCCATAGTGCTCAGAGCCATTTGAACCATTTTGTTGAAAGGGAATTAACTGTACCAAACTTAAGAGAGCTTTTAGTTAGTTTTAGGTCTGTACATGGAATGATGTTGATATTTTGTCGATTGCGACGATAACTTCCTGTGTGGGGAGATCCCCTGCGGGACTTGTATTGTACTGTTGCAGTGCAGTCCATCTGAAACGTGCTGCTTAAAACTTGGGACTGCAGCTGTCTGATGTTATATATTACTGTTTAATCTTAAATGTCTTGGATGTAATGTAGTTGTTGAGGATTATGTAATTTTGATCGCTGGTTCTTTAAAGGAAGTATTTCGTTTTAAAATATGTGCTCGCTCAGAGCCTATTTAAATATGATTTTAACTCATCATTCAAATTTTCTAGTCTTACCTTCTTAAAAGGCTTTCAGTTAAATGATTGCCATTTGCCTGTTTAAATGTGACTTAAAGGAAAAGAAAATTATTTTGTAATTTGTACTGATTGTTCCTTTTGGGTAATACCTGACTTATGTGTTCAATAAATGAGTGTCTAGTCAATGGTGATACACTGTTCTATTGCTAGCCTACCCCTTCCACTCCACAGCCTATTGAGCTGCTTTGTGTCGAAATTGTGTTCAGAACACCCCTCTGACATGACACCTCAGAGTACATCATACGAAATGCTCACATAATCCTTCGCAGTGATGCAAAACTGCAGGATACACACGGGGTCTCTGGAATACTACCGATATGGCCTCCCAAATCATCACCGAACCCCAGCCATGTTTCACTCTTGGGACGTAAACTCGACCAGAGGTTGTAAATAGTGTGCACCAAGACTCATCCGATCAAATGGTTTTTTTCCATTTCTCCATAGTCCATGTTCATTGGCTTCGGCACCACGTTTTCCCGTTAAGGGCATCAGCATCACTTATGAATGGTTTCAGAATTTCAGCTCGTCCTGCCATTCCCGGCTGCTGGAGATCCGTTCGTATTTTTTTTCTTTTATTATTATTATTATTTCCGCAGTGATTTTTGTAGCTGCCGTCCTCTTAGCCATCGGTGCCTCTTGAAACATCAAAGACTTCATCTCCCTTGGTTACGGAAGCACAGGCCAACCATATGACAACCAGCAGTTTTCCTACTTTCGAATTCACTTAGCACCAACACAACGCACTCACAAGTGCACAAAACACTGTTCTGACCACGATTGACTCTTGCA
Source organism: Schistocerca americana (assembly GCF_021461395.2). NCBI lineage: Eukaryota > Metazoa > Arthropoda > Insecta > Orthoptera > Acrididae > Schistocerca > Schistocerca americana. Next base: position 163,819,291 of record NC_060126.1, on the reverse strand, counting down.
ACCTATTAAAGACTTTACATATATGTCATTATTGGTCACAACAACAAGCTTAACCTGTAGGCTTGGCTAGTATCTTTATTTATGTTCAAGCATGCAGTTCTCGCCGAGTTTCCCCTGTATACGAGGGTTGGAACTTTAATAGTGGCAACTATTTATTTACAGCTCGATGTTCCGAAGTTTTACTGACCTTCAAGGTAGTCTCCAGCATTGTGTGTAACCCGTGCCAGTGGTGTGGAAGTGGTAGGATGCTCTTAGCAGTGCCAATTGTGTTGACAGTTCGAGCGGCGCGGTCTATTGCCCGACGAATTTGTAGCAGTTCTGAAGCGAATGCCGTGAAATCTTTCCTTCAGTTTAGACTCGAGTTGAACTTACGAGGGCTTAAGTCAGGGCAGTGCAGTAGGTGGTATAGCACTTAGCAGCCCCATCAGTCAAACAAATCAGTAACAGCTTGCACTGTACGTGCTTGAGCATTGTCCTGCAAAATGATGGTCAGGTTCTGCAAAAAAGTATCATAACTTCTGTCTCTATGCTGTTCATTTTTTGAACACAACCTACGACCAGCTTAGAGACAGAAGTGATGACACTTAGCCCGATCCGCTCGAACTGTCAACACAACGGGCACTGCTAAGAGTATCGACTTCCACATCACTGGCACGGGTTACACACTCTGCTGGTGACCACTTTGAAGGTCAGTAAAACTTTAAAACGCGGATCTATTTTGTACGAGCTGTAAATAAATAGTTGCCACTGTTAAAGTGCCAACCCTCGCATTATTATGGAAAAAAACTGAAAAATAAATAAAATTACAAATAAATGGCTTTTGCTGTATTCTTATTTGTCCTTCTGCTATAAAATTACACAGGAATTTATACACTAGTCCTCTGTCGGTAAAGGAGTTTGAGTGTATGTTAGTAAAATTGTAGCCATAGGACATCAGATGCTGAATTATTTTTTTGTGTAAGCTAAGGGAAATGTGATTAACAACTTTCTTATTGCCAAATTCACGTGGAAAACGTGTGATCACATTGAGGCGGTAGAGTTGTTAGCGGAGTCTCCCCCTATGTAATCAACGTTGTGCAGCTTTCACTCTAAAGTTCCTGTTGTATCTGCAGTTCTGGCACCAAGTACGTGATATGACATTAGACACCATTGCAGTACAGTGTCTCTCACTAATTTCGTAGGACCGATGGGGGTTTTCGTTCCTTAATGGCCTATCTTTCACACATGTTGCAAGTTTTGTCAAGCAATTTGTCGAATGATACTTCGATGCCAGTTATTTCTGAGAGTAACGCACAGAGGTGGCGTAATGGTCACACACTGGACGCGCGCTCGTGGGGGTGGCTATTCAGATCCCGGCATCACCCCGACGCCCCCCGCCCCCCCAATGTAGATTAAGGTATTCCGGGATTTCCTCCCCCTCCCCCCAAATTGCATGAATTATACAGTCGATATCTGCACCCACACTGCCCCTGTCCGAGATTGTGCTCCGTCCCTAATGACCTCGTTGTCGACAGAAATTAAACGCTAACCTTCCATATTTATTACTGACAACGTCGTTCCTAAAAGTCGATGTGTAGCTGCAACGTCCATACAGCAAGGCCTTAGGTGTTGTATCAGTTCTTCCTCGTCATTCATATTTGATCTGAAAAGCATACGACTGTGTTTTAACATCTATTGCTATACTTCGTTCGTTACATTTCTTACTCTTACGAACAATGCATGTCTGAGCCTTACGAATATATTTGAATGACTGTTTAAGTGTACAGATGGTTTCTGGTCGCCACCCTAACGCTTTGGATTTGGTCTCTTTAGCGTTACCTTGGGAGCACTTTCGGAAAAAGTTTTAAAATCCTACGGCCGTCCCATGATGTAACGAAAAAATGTAATTTTCTTAATTTTAAAAAAAATGGGCTATTTCCTGATTAGCCTGTTTGACTATACAGAGTCGTTAAGGCCTAAATTTCAATTGTGACTTGATTTTTCATCGAACATCATACTATACGGCTCTCATGGTGGATGCTCCGTCAAAACCTTGGCAGAAGCACTTGCTCACATCCACTCCCTTTCGTTGTTTACATTCAGTTTACTTATGTTGGTATCCTAATGTAGACTGATGTTTTACCTGGGAAAAGGAGGTAAATGATACGCGAATCTTTCGTCAAGATGATTTACAAAACAATCTTTCATTATTTCAACATAGTGAAAGACTTCTCCTGACTTATCAATTTTACTAATTTTCCCATTTTCCTTCTCCGTTTTAATATTCTGCTTTTTTCCTTTTTTCCTTCTTTCCAGAGGCACCTTAACCTCGTGGGCACTGCACTGGTCGTCTCATCTAGCCACCCTGTCGCTACTATCCCTGGATAGTTTCCTCAACTATACCGCCATTATTTTCCGCACACCCTCTTTGAGAAAACAACATATTCACAGGTCACACAGTTCATAACAATACGGGGGTCTTTTCAGAGGCCCACGCCGCTGCTTAGCAACAGTCTGAGGGGAGTTCACTAAAGAACAACGTCGGTGTGTGCATCACCAGTCAGCAGAATATTAAGAAAACCGTGGACTGCAGTACGAACACGCAGCAACTATGCAAGAGCCGTCAGAAGGTAAGCAATCAGCAAACGCCTGAAGTCCTTCATTCCGTACGGCACAAAATACGTAAGTCAGTTCGATTGAACCTCTCTGCGGAAGCACTACACAGCATCTCACATTCATGTATGTTTAATGGATATGGAGATATTCGACTGCGCATTTATATTGAGGGTACTTTTATTCTAGAAACCAGTCTTCCAAACAGCTTATCAAGATTTGTGTGTGGCAGTTTACTTTGGATATGAATGAATTTTATAAATCTTGTAAGAACAGGAAAAACTGGATACTCAACGTCCTCAAAGGACGCTTCTGTTTCAACTGATCTCGGCATTCGCTCGTACAGACATTGTTCGATTTCCAGTGGGTCACCATGATGTCTTGAAACACACGTTCTCCAAGCAGATCTCACAAGAAATAACAAGTTTTTAAAAGAATTTGTGACAATTATAGACTGGTTTCAAACACTAAGCTGTTTTTCTGTCAGACATAATTTGCCTTAACACTGGCGTCTTATAAAAGGAATGAAATGTGGTGTTGTTTCTGCTAACGTGTAAATAAATAATGTGAGTCAGCGGTACAAGTGCAGTTCGTATCCGAATGCCGGTACAGTGCGCCCATACTTTCATGGTTTTTCGTCTTCCCTGTCAATAGAGATCGCTTTAATTCAAGCTGCCAATATTTTGATTCTTTTTTCAGCCATCTCTCGCGATGAAATAATATTGTGCGCGGTAGGCCTTACATAGTTATCAGTGGAGCCAGGGTTTTGCCATTTGGGTTGTAAAAGCATATTTCAAAGATATCGTCGATATAATTGCGTGGATGTAGACACTTATAATGCCTACTACAATGTTTTTCTGCCTGAGTAGGTATATTCCAATAGCTTCAATGATAGCACCTTTTATTGATAATTTTTTTTTTCTTGTGGATTAAGCCAAAAGCGCAGGACATGGCTAATTTCGCGTATTTTGTTGTAGTCTGTAAGCTTTTTAGTGATCTCAGGCGTCCGGATTCTGCTCGGCAGATTTTGGCAGAAGTTAACGTATTTCGTAACAATAAATTTAAGTAACAAAGGGTCCTGTAGTCGTTAAACGGCGTTGCCTCATATATGATGAAGCCCAGGAAAAAAATTAAAATATTTCACTTTAACGTTACATGTTTAGCCCATGCGCTACATCGTGTAGCTGAAACAGAACGTGTAAAATACGACAATGTGAACACGCTGACATCCTTCACAATAAAGGTAAATGGAGGCACATAATACACAGGTTTAACAACTCTGACACCATTAGTTAAGTCACATGAAATGCGCCGTCTCTTTTTGGTAGTGATGGTATTGAAAGCAATGTTGCCGCATTTAGAAACACACTGCCAGATTTAGCTTTACCACCACTACCTATTTTAACAAAATGGAGTACCTGGATAAATGCTGACATCTTCTACAGTGATAATTTTAATGAGGTTAAGTCGGGAACACACGGTAAATTTTTGCAAATTTATTGAAGTAAACATCTCATTGTTTCATTGCAGTGAAAATCTTAAAGTTACTGTGATTTAATTGTTTTTTGTCGGTTGTGGTTCGCGAACACTTTCGACGCGAGTAATGCAGCGTGTGGAAGTGGCATACAAGAAAACTAATTTGAATAAAGATCTGATTTACATCAAATGAAATTCTGTGCATTTGCCTGGGACAATAAGGATGTTGGAAACCAAACGTAAATGGTAAAATCTTTGACATTTATTGAAGAAATTGAAAAATCCTTGCAATCATCCTATGGAGCAGCTGGAGTTGCAGCAAATAAATAAGAGGAACAAAGTTATCGGATCAAATCCTGATTTTGAGTTTATGAAACAGACAAATTAACGTTTTGTAGTGAAAATATAAAATACCGTCAACCTGATCTGACTGTCTGAAATTTCTTCACTTCAGTGTGCACCTGTTACTTCCTGGGACGCAGAAAGATTATTTTCTATGTGCAAAAATGTTTTCCTATGGGCAAAAATGTATGAGCATAAGTGAAGGTGATTTGGAAAAAATGGCTTTTGTGTACTGCCAAAACTGACTTTCAATACCGCATGTTTTTATTGTTTTGTTGCCTCATTATGCCTGAAGATATAATACTGTATGAATGGATGCATATGTTATGATTTGATAGTGCTTGAAAATCCAGGCTCATTATCATTATTTAGCGCTGTGTTTCGTTTCAGTTATTAGTAATTTATAGCAGTGGATATCATTTATACATGACCTTATACGCCATTGCGTACCATATGACCTGTCGCTTTGTCTATTAATCTCTCCTCTGAGAGGACTGTCGGAGCAGTGACTGACAGTAGTAACCGTTTCTATAGAGGTCGAAGACTGTGTGTGACTCCAAAATGATATGCACTTGACCTCAGAAGATACGAAACTTAGGTTTCAATGCTATGTGCAAAAGTTATTTCCGATGAAAGAATCAATAATTTTATACCATTTCAAATTCAGTTATAGACAGGGTGAAGAAAAATTCGAGCACTCGGACTTCGCATGGCGATTCCTCACGTACTGGCAATAAAAGAATGCCTCACACATAATTTCGTCCTGCCCACGCCACAGACAGTAAATCGACGTTAAACGTCGTCAATCTGGCAACACTGTAATCACATTATGGCAACTACCTCTATGAACAAGGAGAGCAAAGCTGTGCAGTTAGTGCAGTAGATAGCATTTTGAGTTAGCATGCAGGAGGTTGAGGCTTCAGTTCTGGATAGAGGGTTATTTGTTTTTATTTGCTAAAAGTTGTCTGCGTGGTACGGTACTGGCGTCTTAATCGTCATACAGCGATTACAGTGGGTCTTCTGCAAAACATTTGTAGTTACATACTATGAATACAGAAATGGAAATACAATCGTTTTCATTGGTCATCTTTTAAAGAAGTCTTTTGCACGTTGTGGACGCAAATTGTTTCACCCCCCTGCATCTACTAGATTCCAAGCCTGTTTTGTGTGTATCCTCCCCCACTGGTCCCATAGAAATTATTTGCAAACCACGTTGCTAGTCTTACTGGTGAAGGCCAAACGAAATGTAATGGACCTAAGCTTGGCAAGTATAGTAGCTGATATGGAAAATGGAAATGAGCGTTTGGCTTCATTGGCCTGGAGGCCCCTTACGGGGCAGGTCCGGCCGCCTTGGTGCAGGTTTTATTACATTCGACGCCACACTGGACGACCTGCGCGCCGGATTGTAGTTGGTATTAATCGATGGGACTGTTGGAGAAGGGTACACACAAAACAAGTTTGGAGTTTAGTGGATGGAGTGGTGCAAAACTGGAGTGGTGCGAAACCGTTCACATCCACGCCATGCAAATGACTTCTTTAAAAACTTACCTATGAAAACGATTCCTGTGTTCGTAGTAGGTAACTGCAAATGTTATGTAGAAGACCAACTGTAATTGCTGTCTTAGCAAATTAAAATAAATAAGCCTCGATCCAGAATCGAACCCTCGACCTCCTGCACGATGAGCCAAAAAGACTATCCACTGCACCAATTGCACAATGCTGATCAGGTGTACTGACAGAGACAGTTACCGTACACGTGTTTACAGTGTTGCCAGACTGCCTATCTTTAACGTCCATTTACTGCCTAAAATATGCGCAGGATGACATTTTGCGAGAGACGTTTTCGTATTACTTGTATATGACGAATTGCAATATTAAGTCCGTATGCGCGAATTTTATCTTCGCCCTGTATATACCTTTTCCAAACTTAAACTCCCTGTGTCGTCTGCTTTCATTTACACAATATTGTCTGCTAACTAAGGCTGACTAAATGCTTCGCATTTGTTTGCATCTGGGGCCATGGGACAAAGTCCCTAACTTTCCCAGTCTTTCTTCTTTCTGTGGTTTGCACTATCTAATAATCAGTTTCTCGTCTTGAGTTTCTGCCAATGGCGATACATTTCTTCCATTTAAGATCCAGCTTGTTGTAATATTTTTCCTTGTACATTCATTTCGTTTTCTGAGTACCGCATCCTACTGCAGCATCATATTAAAGGCATGCCTCTTACGGTGCGTTTACGCTCCCACCTCGCTTTTCTCTTTAGAATATTACACGAAAATCTAGAAGTGGTAAATGCAGCAGATGAAGTAGATGTCGATAAAAACTGACGAATTATCATCTGAGATTGAATAGGCCTACGAATTGCTGCCATGACTCATCTCTATTCACGAAAATCTTAAAGCGCCTGTCACAGTGTACATTGATTACTACAAACGCCAGCTTTTGGCGTGGGATGATTTCAATGAACTTTGACATCAATCGCTCCCTCCATGCAGTTCCATAAACTGCCGCTAGATCAACAAAAATTGCAGCAGATTTGAGACCTCGTTGAAATCCAGCTTCTGCTAGAGTTGCCAATGTTAAAACCTAGTCGCAGTAGGTTTGATGTTTGCTAAAGCCACCTTTTCGACGAGGATTATTTGATCAATGACCTCCTGAATGGGATTTAGAATAAACCTTTCTAGTAGTTCTTGTACCGTTGAGTGCTTAGTTTACAACTGCATAATATCCTACGGAATTTTGAAATCAGAGAACTTCCATTTTCAAAGTTTAAGATCTCCGTAACTTACTGGAATACTAATAACATATCTTGTTCAATGGGTGTTTTGTAACGCTTTAGAATGAAAAACGAAAAAGTATTAAAAACATGTTTATTTGGTAACAAACGTATTTTTGTACAAATGTATAAAATGGAAAATCAGTAATGACTATTCTTTCAGTCTAAGTGAGTCTATGATGGGAGTGTAGTTTTCACTTTGGTGGGAAGATGTCATTGTATGGCACCTTGTGAAATAAGTTATTGGAGATGTCCTTAAAGGCCACAGAAAATGCTTCTTCAATTGTCGGCCTGAGCTCCTTCAGGATCTCTTCCCAGTTGTCGTTGAGGAACTTGTTCATGTTGTCTCCTGCAATGAAAGGCAAACTGATTAGCAAGGAACAGCTTACAGCGTATTAATCCCAAGGAAATAATTGACATGTAGTCACGTACTTGGGTTGTGTGACTCAAAATTAATTTCATCAGGAAATAAAACATTCAGTAGCTCCCAAGACGCGATGTAGAAGCACTACATTTGCTAGTGCAGGTGGTCCAGAGCAGCAGAGGTAAAGACTGAAATGTCGTACTTTTGACTAAGTGGGGACTGTGAAAGGCGTTAGCAGAGAACAGTAGTCGGAAATAAACTATTACCAAAGTCTACTATATAGTCACGACCCTCTCTGATTTGAAAGCTATTACCGTTTGGCAGTTAGAGGGACACTAGCACTCCAAACGGTGAGAAAGGAGGCAGTCACATGCTTCGTAAAGATGATGTACGTTTTTATTCATTTATCTAAGGAAATAGCTGTTCAATAAATTAATAAATCAAAAGACGTGAATTATCGTGAAACGTAAAAACAACCGAATTTAACTGATTCAGCGACATAAGCTACAACTTATTCGAGAAGAAATACATTCGCATATGTGTACAACTGCAGTTTACTCTGCTGACAGCAAGAGAATATTAATACAGTTTCATGCATGAGAAGCATGTAATTCTGTTGTGGTCTGTTCTTGTTACGATAGGCATTTCTCTTGAGGTGTAAACTTTTTTTAAGGAGTCTAATGATCCGCCCATTCTTATACTTTATTCGACTTTCTAATAGACGAATATTTTTGTAAATATAAATAGTTCTGCTTCAACAGTGAATATGCAGGATATTCTTGCAATTTGTGCGTCAGATGTAGCAAGAATAGTGGAATTGTTTCCTTCTGCGTTGGGAAACAGTTTTATTGCTTTTGACGTTTTATTACGACGTTTGCCGGCCGCTGGTGGCCGAGCTGTTCTGGCGCTACAGTCTGGAACCGCGCGACCACTACAGTCGCAGGTTCGAATCCTCTCTCGGGCATGGATGTGTGTGTTGTCCTTAGGTTAGTTAGGTTTAAGTAGTTCTAAGTTCTAGGGGACTTATGACCTCAGCAGTTGAGTCCCATAGTGCTCAGAACCATTTGAACCATTACGACGTTTATGTGGTTTACCCTTCAGTTACGGATGTGGTGATACGCTACGTAATGTAGCTATTACGTTCCACACATGTCTGCTACGTTTCACATTCACTGATTTAGCTACAAGTGTAGCGAGCAAAACTTCGCGTTGTTGGGTAGATTCGAGACATCTTTGTGTAAAAGGTCATGTCATCTGGTGTTTACTAGCAAATTTTCGTTATTAAAGGAAAACTACATTTTTCAGTTAATATCTAAACGTTACAAGTTAATCTTAAATAAACTGTCCTGTAATGCACCGTTTCACACTTCGCAGGGTCCTTAGGAAACTAAAGAATGACAAATGTGGTGTCAATTTTTAGTTATCCTCCATCTTTATGGAATTACATACGCTCTCTATTGTGAAAACAATCTGATAAATCAGTTTAATCGGTAAAATTGTATCATGTTCAGAAGTGTCACTTGCTGACCGCTTGGTGCGTTGCTAAAGGCAGAGGGTAACAAAAACGAGACGTTGACACCACTGTTAAGTTAGACCATTGGCCGTCAAACCTTTCTGTTCAAGAGCGATACTGACCTTGTGCAGTAGCACCTCGGTCCGCATTTGCACCGATCTTATTATTAATTGGCAACCTACGTAAATTAGAGGTTCATTAGCCACCAGTAAGGGCGCGAGAACTTGACCGCGGGCACCCTAGTACTGATCATTAAAAGTCGGCACCACTCAAAATACTTCATGTAGACATTTCTCTGCTTCATATTGCTGCCAACCTCGGCGACACCGAAGTTATGACACTGTGATTATCTGACTAAGTATTGTTGTGTTGTCTATGTGAGATAATGATTAATTGATTAATTACGAGTTTTACTTATACTTAAATGCGTTATGTTTTTAATGTCAATTTTTTCTTCTATCTGTTGCGTTGTAGTGCAACAGACTTGATTTAATTTCACCGAGCGGCGAGGCGCAGTGGGTAGAAAAGTGAACTCTCGTCCGGGAGGACGACAGTGCAAATCCGTGTCCGGACATTCAGATTTAGATTTTCTCTGAATTCCCCCAATCACTCCAGGCAAATGCCGCTATGGTTCCTTTCAAACATTCCGAATTTTGGCTTAAACGTTAATAACTTCGATGTCGACGAGAACCTATAAACACTAATCTTCCTTCCTTAATTTAATTTCGTGATCCTTGTTACGAATATATACCGTATTTTCAGGTGACAGTCTGAGTCAAAATTTATGCTATAGCGGCTGATCGGTACGAGGTGCTGACGGTACGAATCGCTGACAGTCGTGAGTTGTCAGTACTGAAAGACGTATTCCTCTGTCTCTGAGGTAAGTGGCCAACTTTAGTTATTTTACTACCGAAGTCACCAACTCAATTAAAATTAAGCATATATTAAAATCTTACTGCCTCAATTGTCTTTGGACGTTATTGAGTGGGAAAATTACTCTCTTAAGAAGCTCTTAATGCGAGTCGATGTTCTGGATTCGGCTGTTAGTTGCTAGATGCGTATTATTAGAACATACGGCTGAGAACCGCGGACCACATGAATATTTTACCCGCTGGCCGTAGTTTAACGAACACTGAGTTAGACTGTGTCATTACTTACACACGATATAGTACTACATACAATGACGGAAATGGAAAGTGGTATGCGGTGAAAACCTTGTTCGAACGCTACCAGACTGCTACTCCAGTATTTTCATGCCTGTGTGAAATGTTAATTAAACCCTTATTCTTGTGCTATCTTTTTTCAGAAAAGAAAAGAACCATTCCTGTGGCTACTCGGCGTGTATAGCGTCATTGTGAGCTTCGAAGTGGACGTCGATTGGCTTGAGGGACATGAGGAAAATCGTTTTGACAGATGAGTACAGAACAAGGTGTGATAAAGTGGACTCAGAACATTGCGGCAAGCAGAGTATGAAGGTTAGACAGCGAGAAGATCGAAGGACAGTTCCACTTACTCTGACAAATAGACGGATGTACTGACAGAGGCTACAAGGCGTACTCACTTAATGCTGGTTTAGGGTCTCGAGCCGCCAGGTGTTTCTTTACTAGAGACATCATACATACATATGCTGAATGTAGAGGAAGAGTCACTTAGGATATTAGTGGGATCTGTGACGTCCAGCGAACAGTCTCGATTTTGTTTGCGTCTCCGTAGACGAGCTGGTGAAAGGTCACAGGTTGCAGGGACTTTCGTGACCCGTACTTCTCCAACTCCGAGAATCAAGGTCTGGGGAGATATTGAAAATTCCAAAAGGACTGTTTGGAGTTGTTGAATGGAAGCTGAATTCTCCCCGGGATGCAGCAAGAACGGTAAATCCCGGGAATGTAGCCGAGTGACGTCGTCGAGCACTGCCGATATTTTGCCAGGAGCACAACTCTGCCATTTTCAAGGCAAAACTGAAGGAAATAAGTCATGTGCAAGTGAAATTAAAACCCGGTTTCCACGGAAACCAGGTAACACGCACGCACTGTAAACACTAGCGCTATCACAAACCAAAGATGACCGATGTCGGAAGCTATCGATAGTGAAATTAATGATCAACAAGTGAGACAGCATCTGTTTTTTGACAAGGAACAGAGCAGGATTCCACGCAGAATTTAAACAAAAGCCGCCATCTCTATTAACAGGTTTACTTGCTAATCTAATTTCAACAGCTTCCTCAATAACACTATCCCAATAGCTGGAAGTAAATGTCAGAATCTCAGTGTTGCTATATTCCATAGGCTGACCTGTGCCAAGATAATGTTGTGCAATGGCGGGTTTGCTCGGCTGTTGTAAGTGTGTGTGCCGCTTCTGCTCAGTATACTGGTCCTCCACAGTCCTGATACTACATTTAACTTGCCACAACTGCAAGGAATACGGTAGACACCCGCCTTGCACAAACCAAGATCATCCTCTGCGTAGACTCGAAGGACACTAATCGTAGATGATGGTTGGAAAATATACTTCACATCATATTTCCGCAAAATACGACCAATTCTATTCGAAACGCTGTCTGCGTAAGGAAAAAGACACGTAAACTATGGTGCCACCTCGGTATTATCATCATTCGTCCGGCGCACAGTTGGTCGATAGCGCAACACACATCTAACCTGTCTTTCAGTTCAACCAGTCTGACGAAAGCGACTTCGAGATGGGCTAACTCAGCTGATAAATTCTCATGGTCCGAGATGACTTGGGCCTTCCGAAGCAATGTACGGTGTACCTCTTCACGTTGAGCTGGATACTGACAACTGTCTGCCTGCAGATACAAATCAGTGTGAGCAGGCTTCCTGTAAACAGCGTGACCCAAAGTACTATACACCTCACTCCAGACCAACACACCAAGGAAGGGAAGACAAGCCCATCTATTGTGAAACGAATATTCGGATGGATTGAATTCAGTTGTTCTAAAAAGTCATTCAAAATTCTTATTGCCATGGGCCCAAACAACAAAAGTTTGGTCTACATACTTAAAGAAACACGCAGATTCCAAAGACGTCGACTCCAAGGCCCGTTCCTAGAAATATTCCATAAACAAATTGGCGATAATAGGTGACAATGGGATTTCCATAGCAACAACATCTGTCTGCTCGTAGTACTTGACATTGAATAAAAAGTAACTCGAAGTCGACACATGTCCAAATAGGTTCGTTAGTTCAGCACCGAACCGAACGTCAATCAACCGTAACAAATAAGATAGAGGAACACGGCTGAATAGAGGGCCCACATCAAAACTTCCTAGAATATCAGAGCCATTCAAACGCATTCCCTCTAATCGATGTAAGGCGTCCACCGAGATCTTAATGTTGTGTTCATACCGACCAACTATAGGGCTCAACAAAGTAGCAAGGTATTTTGCTACACGATATGTCGCAACAACGATGTTACTTACAATCGGGCCAAGAGGAACCCCTTCCTTGCAGATCTAAGTGAGGCCATATATCCTAGGGGGAAGAGCACGAATCGAAATGAGACACTTGATGGTCTTCAGGGATAAGGAACTTTTCTTCAGGAGGCTGTTAGTCTTTCTCTCAACACTTCTCGTGTGGTGGCACCGATTCTGGAATACGTTAAATCAGAAAGTAAACAAAGCATCTTCTGAACGTAATCCCGCTTGTCCAAAACAGCGGTAGCATAGCCCTCGGCCACAGGTAAAATAAGGACATCCGGATCAACCCTAATTAAACGAAAAGCAGCCGTCTCAGTCCCTCTGATATTACTCTTGGGTGGACGTGCCCCAGTCAGTACATAACATACCTCCCTCCTTCGCAATCTCAGAAGGTAGTTTAGAAACAGCCTGTTCAACAAAAGTGATAAAATGTACCACTGGCAAACGCTTGGAAGTCGGTGCACAGAGCTTACTTGCTGCAGTTTTGCCTTGAAAAAGGCAGGGTGTGCTCCTGTCGAAACATCGGCGGTTGTCGACGGCATCAACCGGCTGCGGTCCCATAAGTTATTTGAAGATTGTAAACGCCGGGAGAAAATAAGGCCTCATGGTAATTCCTATTGTCATATCCTTCATGAAGAAAGTAAGAAGTGGCATATTCTGAATCTACATCTACATTTGCTATTTCGGCAGTTAAATAACTGATGATGACCGATTTACAGAAGACATGGAACAAATAATTCACAGTAATAAAAAAACGTTTATGAAAAGACATATTTGTTGATATTGAATGGAAGTTCAGATGTTAGGAAATCTCTTTTGAAGATGTCTGTCTGAAGTGTACACTTGTCAGGAGGTGAAAAATGGACGATACGCTATTCTGACAATACGAGAGTAGTAGCCTCTGGAATGCACTGATACAGAATGAAGACGAAAATTAAATAGGTAGAATGAGTAACTGATTAACATGTATTAAGTCTAACTTAAAAAAATTAAAGAAATTTATTGCACAATTTGATTGAAAGATGAAATCGGTTGATATTACTCAGGCAGGCAGTTAATGGAAGAGGCCTCACCCACGCCATTTGATACAATTGAAATTCCACCCACCTCCCCACCTCTCCTTCTGAAATTAGGAAGTAACTAAACTCTCTCAAGAATGAAAGTTCACATGGAATTGATGGCATTTCCAGCAGGATAATAAAAGCTTGTTCCCAAAAAATAAGTTTTGATTCTCAGCCACATATGTAATAGCTCTCTGAAGCAGGGTATTTTCCCAGATAGACTGAAGTATGCCATTGTTAAACCACTGCATAAAAAAGGGGATACTACTGCCCAATCTCTCTTCTGACTGCCACATCCAAAATTCTTGAAAAAGTAATGTACTGTAGAGTAGCTTCACACCTTTGTAAAAATAAAGTTTTAACAAAATGTCAGTTTGGTTTCCAGAAGGGTTTTTTACTAATAAAATATTAAATCTTCTGAGTAACCGGAAGTCACTTGTTGGGATTTTTTGTGATCTGTCAAAGGCTTTTGATTGTGTAAATCATGGAATACTTCTAGATAAACTCAAGTACTGTGGTATGAATGGGACAGTGCTCAAATGGTTTAAATCATACCTAACTGGAAGAGTGCAGAAAGTTGATATAAGCAGTTCACATAATAGGTAAAAAATTCGTGATTTCTCAAACTAGGGAACAATCAAGACTGATGTACCGCAAGGTTCGGTCTTGGGTCCTCTGCTGTTCTTAATATACACTCCTGGAAATGGAAAAAAGAACACATTGACACCGGTGTGTCAGACCCACCATACTTGCTCCGGACACTGCGAGAGGGCTGTACAAGCAATGATCACACGCACGGCACAGCGGACACACCAGGAACCGCGGTGTTGGCCGTCGAATGGCGCTAGCTGAGCAGCATTTGTGCACCGCCGCCGTCAGTGTCAGCCAGTTCGCCGTGGCATACGGAGCTCCATCGCAGTCTTTAACACTGGTAGCATGCCGCGACAGCGTGGACGTGAACCGTATGTGCAGTTGACGGACTTTGAGCGAGGGCGTATAGTGGGCATGCGGGAGTCCGGGTGGACGTACCACCGAATTGCTCAACACGTGGGGCGTGAGGTCTCCACAGTACATCGATGTTGTCGCCAGTGGTCGGCGAAAGGTGCACGTGCCCGTCGACCTGGGACCGGACCGCAGCGACGCACGGATGCACGCCAAGACCGTAGGATCCTACGCAGTGCCGTAGGGGACCGCACCGCCACTTCCCAGCAAATTAGGGACTCTGTTGCTCCTGGGGTATCGGCGAGGACCATTCGCAACCGTCTCCATGAAGCTGGGCTACGGTCCCGCACACCGTTAGGCCGTCTTCCGCTCACGCCCGAACATCGTGCAGCCCGCCTCCAGTGGTGTCGCGACAGGCGTGAATGGAGGGACGAATGGAGACGTGTCGTCTTCAGCGATGAGAGTCGCTTCTGCCTTGGTGCCAATGATGGTCGTATGCGTGTTTGGCGCCGTGCAGGTGAGCGCCACAATCAGGACTGCATACGACCGAGGCACACAGGGCCAACACCAGGCATCATGGTGTGGGGAGCGATCTCCTACACTGGCCGTACACCACTGGTGATCGTCAAGGGGACACTGAATAGTGCACGGTACATCCAAACCGTCATCGAACCCATCGTTCTACCATTCCTAGACCGGCAAGGGAACTTGCTGTTCCAACAGGACAATGCACGTCCGCATGTATCCCGTGCCACCCAACGTGCTCTAGAAGGTGTAAGTCAACTACCCTGGCCAGCAAGATCTCCGGATCTGTCCCCCATTGAGCATGTTTGGGACTGGATGAAGCGTCGTCTCACGCGGTCTGCACGTCCAGCACGAACGCTGGTCCAACTGAGGCGCCAGGTGGAAATGGCATGGGAAGCCGTTCCACAGGACTACATCCAGCATCTCTACGATCGTCTCCATGGGAGAATAGCAGCCTGCATTGCTGCGAAAGGTGGATATACACTGTACTAGTGCCGACATTGTGCATGCTCTGTTGCCTGTGTCTATGTGGCTGTGGTTCTGTCAGTGTGATCATGTGATGTACCTGACCCCAGGAATGTGTCAATAAAGTTTCCCCTTCCTGGGACAATGAATTCACGGTGTTCTTATTTCAATTTCCAGGAGTGTATATATTAATGAGTTGCCATTCTATATTCACGAAGTCGCAAAGCTGGTACTTTTTACCGATGATACAAGTATAGCTATCACACCCAACAGACAAGAATTAACTGGTGAAATTGTAAACGATATTTTTCAGAAAATCATTAAGTGGTTCTCTGCAAATGGGCTCTCATTAAACTTCAACAAAACATAGTACATACAGTACCACACAGTTAATGAAATGACACTATTAGTAAATGTGGCCTTAGATCAGAAATCGGTAGCTAAGGTAGAATATTCAAAATTGTGTATGCATTGATGAGGGGTTGAACTGGAAAAAACACATTAAGGATCTGCTGAAACGTTTGAGTTCAGCAACTTATGTTATTAGGGTCATTGCAAATTTTGGCGATATACATCTCAGTAAATTAGCTTACCAAGCCTATTTTCATTCTCTGCTTTCGTATGGCATGATAATCTGGGGTAACTCATCATTGAGTAAAAGAGTGTTCATTGCACAAAAGCGTGTAATCAGAATAACTGCTGGACCTCATGCAAGATCATCCTGCAGACACTTATTTAAAGAGCTAGAGATCTTCACTGTAGCCTCACAATATATACATTCACTTATGACATTTGTTATTAACAATCCGAACGAATTCAAAAGTAATAGCAGTGTACGTGGCTACAACACTAGGAGGAAGGATGATCTTCACTACTCAAGGTTAAATTTCCCCTACCACCACAAAAAAATTAAAAATATTAAGTGTCATGTAATATTTTGTGTGATGTAATATATTGTATAGACACCTTTTATTAATCTGACGCGTTCCACATCATTGCGAAGTGTAGTATTCATGATATATGGAACAAGTACTAATCTAATCTAACCCGAGGCGTCATGGGATCATAAATTTGGTACTAGAGGGAACTGTTTGGAGGGGAGGGGGGAACTGTTAGGGAAACCAAGGCTTTAGGTTCAAATGGATGCAGTTTGCTGTAGTTACACAGAGATGAAGAGACATGCACGGGATGAAGTAGCGGGCGGAGCTGCATCAAACCAGTAATCGGGCTGGAGACCACAACAGCAGCTCATGGTTGCAGTAGAGTGCGATAGTTCTCACCGAGTGCCTTGTCTCCGTTGAAGAGGTTGTTGAAGGTGAGGTAGACCCGGTCCGTGGTGAAGCTGATCTTGAAGTCTTTAACGTCCAAGTAGATGGTGCCGTCCTGCTGCAGCGGTGCGCCCTTCAGCAGGAGCTCCACTGCGGTGTTGGCTGGAACAGTAGCAGTTGCTTCACTGATTGTACTCCCTGCTGACGGAAAAACGTTGTGAACTACTGACATTTCGACAAATCATCTATATGGTATCGATGCCGACGATATAGGGAAGGTGAAGTATCAGGGACGATCAAACAGTTTCCGTTCGAAGACTGTACAATCCAGAATCGGTATGCCAATCAGACAAAATCGCCGTGAGCACAGAGGTAATCACCCGACTGACGCACCAGATTGAGGATATCGGTCCGCAATGGTGGTTTTCAACAGACGTGAAGCCCCTCCCACATTCTTCGTTCTTCGGTGGACGTCTCCGGATGTTTGCCCTTAGGCAGCCAAGAAAGGAATGACAGAACGTTGGTCGAGTTCCGACACATTTGGTAATGACGTCGCCGTTAGTTGACCGTTTCGCATTTACCGCACGCACGTTGGAAAGACAAGAATGCCACAGCAATCTTTTGCCTACTTGTCGGTGCTTATCTACCAGCATCAGAGTCGCGATGCGTTGTATATATGCTACAGCAACACTCTCGCACAGAATATTTTCATCGCCACTTATATTTATATTTTCGGTTCGTCATAGATTAGATACACTACTGGCCATTAAAATTGCTACACCACGAAGATGACGTGCTACAGACGCGAAATTTAACGGACAGGAAGAAGATGCTGCGATATGCAAATGATTAGCTTTTCAGAGCATTCACACAAGGTTGGCGCCGGTGGCGACACCTACAACGTGCTGACATGAGGAAAGTTTCCAACCGATTTCTCATACACAAATAGCAGTTGACCGGCGTTGCATGGTGAAACGTTGTTGTGATCTACATCTACATCTACATTTATACTCCGCAAGCCACCCAACGGTGTGTGGCGGAGGGCACTTTACGTGCCACTGTCATTACCTCCCTTTCCTGTTCCAGTCGCGTATGGTTCGCGGGAGGAACGACTGTCTGAAAGCCTCCGTGCGCGCTCTAATCTCTCTAATTTTACATTCGTGATCTCCTCGGGAGGTATAAGTAGGGGGAAGCAATATATTCGATACCTCATCCAGAAACGCACCCTCTCGAAACCTGGCGAGCAAGCTACACCGCGATGCAGAGCGCCTCTCTTGCAGAGTCTGCCACTTGAGTTTATTAAACATCTCCGTAACGCTATCACGGTTACCAAATAACCCTGTGACGAAACGCGCCGCTCTTCTTTGGATCTTCTCTATCTCCTCCGTCAGACCGATCTGGTACGGATCCCACACTGACGAGCAATACTCAAGTATAGGTCGAACGAGTGTTTTGTAAGCCACCTCCTTTGTTGATGGACTACATTTTCTAAGCACTCTCCCAAGGAATCTCAACCTGGTACCCGCCTTACCAACAATTAATTTTATATGATCATTCCACTTCAAATCGTTCCGCACGCATACTCCCAGATATTTTACAGAAGTAACTGCTACCAGTGTTTGTTCCGCTATCATATAATCATACAATAAAGGATCCTTCTTTCTATGTATTCGCAATACATTACATTTGTCTATGTTTAGGGTCAGTTGCCACTCCCTGCACCAAGTGCCTATCCGCTGCAGATCTTCCTGCATTTCGCTACAATTTTCTAATGCTGCAACTTCTCTGTATACTACAGCATCATCCGCGAAAAGCCGCATGGAACTTCCGACACTATCTACTAGGTCATTTATATATATTGTGAAAAGCAATGGTCCCATAACACTCCCCTGTGGCACGCCAGAGGTTACTTTAACGTCTGTAGACGTCTCTCCATTGATAACAACATGCTGTGTTCTGTTTGCTAAAAACTCTTCAATCCAGCCACACAGCTGGTCTGATATTCCGTAGGCTCTTACTTTGTTTATCAGGCGACAGTGCGGAACTGTATCGAACGCCTTCCGGAAGTCAAGAAAAATAGCATCTACCTGGGAGCCTGTATCTAATATTTTCTGGGTCTCATGAACAAATAAAGCGAGTTGGGTCTCACACGATCGCTGTTTCCGGAATCCATGTTGATTCCTACATAGTAGATTCTGGGTTTCCAAAAACGACATGATACGCAAGCAAAAAACATGTTCTAAAATTCTACAACACCTCGTGTAAGGAGGAGAAATGCATACCATCACGTTTCCGACTTTGATAAAGGTCGGATTGTAGCCTATCGCGATTGCGGTTTATCGTATCGCGACAATGCTGCTCGCGTTGGTCGAGATCCAATGACTGTTAGCAGAATATGGAATCGGTGGGTTCCGGAGGGTAATACGGAACGTCGTGCTGGATCCCAAAGCCCTCGTATCACTAGCAGTCGAGATGACAGGCATCTTATCCGCATGGCTGTAACGGATCGTGCGGCTACGTCTCGATCCCTTAGTCAACAGATGGGGACGTTTGCAAGACAACAACCATACTGCACGAATAGGTCGACGACGTTTGCAGCAGCATGGACTATCAACTCGGTGACCATGGCTGCGGTTACCCTTGACGCTGCATCACGGACAGGAACGCCTGCGACGGTGTACTCAACGACGAACCTGGGTGCACGAATGGCAAAACGTCATTTTTTCGGATGAATCCAGGTTCTGTTTACAGCATCATGATGATCGAATCCGTGTTTGGCGACATCGCGGTGAACGCACATTGGAAGCGTGTATTCGTCATCGCCATACTGGCGTATCACCCGGCGTGATGGTATGGGGTGCCATTGGTTACACTTCTCGGTAACCTGTTGCTCGCACTGACGGCACTTTCAATAGTGTACGTAACATTTCAGATGTGTTACGACCCGTGGCTCTACCCTCCATTCGATCCCTTCGAAACCGTACATTTCAGCAGGATAATGCACGACCGCATTTTGTAGGTCCTGTACGGGCCTTTCTGGATACAGAAAATGTCCGACTGCTGCCCTGGCCAGCACATTCTCCACATCTCTCACCAATTGAAAACGTCTGGTCAATGGTGGCCGAGCAAGTGGCTCGTCCACAATACGTCAGTCACTACTCTTGATGAACTGTGGCATCGTGTTGAAGCTGCACGGGCAGCTTTACCTCTACACGCCATCCAAGCTCTGTTTGACTCAATGCCCAGGCGTATCAAGGCCGTTATTGCGGCCAGAGGTGGTTGTTCTGGGTACTGATTTCTCAGGATCTATGCACCCAAATTACGTGCAAATGTAATCACATGTCAGTTCTAGTATAATATATTAGTCCAATGAATACCCGTTTATCATCTGCATTTCTTCGTGGTGCAGCAATTTTAATGGTCAGTAGTGCATATCAGAAAGGGTGACTCTACTTCGAAAAACAAAACCTTGTTAGTCCGAAGACAAGAAATTGTTACTTGTTGTATTATATTTCCGTTATTGTTGATTTATAAATATGTTTCAAGGGATTTGTTTAATTTTTGTGTGCAAGAACTGTAATATATTTAATAATAGGCGGCATGTCTCAGTAAACCGAGATCCCTCTTCGTACAATGAATGAAAAACTATTGTTTTAATCAATGATAACCATTTTCGGTCTGACTAGGACATAATGTTCGAATCAGGTCCTGCAACGTGCAGTTTATTAGTAGCGGTCACTACTGACAAACCGCACCTTACAACGTTACATCTGAAGACGATCTGCTAGTCAGGTAAAAACGGATCATCATTGTTAGAAAATCAATAGTGACCCTGAAGGTATTTTTCATTCTTTGTAATTTTTTATCAGATTCAAAATAAAGAAAATCTATGGAGCTACGGAGTGGCACTGAAGTTAATGTAAGCTTTGAGTAAAGGCAAATCTTCTGAATCGCAAATAGGAACGACAAAGCAGCAACGTTAATGTATATCGTGATTTAAATTGACAAGTGAGCTGTGCTACACTTCAGACATTCAGTTCTAACAGGATGAACAGTATTTTTCTATTTCTTTTTCAGTAATGATGATGCCACCCCTTGAAAATGGGGTCTTAGCTGGTACTGAACTTGGAATACCACTCAGCTAGTTTCTTGCTAACAAGTAACAATGTCGGGTACGCATGCTCGAGATTTTCCCACATTTACAGGATTGGCCCTCTGATTGACAGCTACAGGAGATGCCAAGTCTGCTAACTCGAGGTTGTCAGAACAAGGTAAAAGACGCCTCCATTTTCCTGGTCGTGTTCATTTCGAGCGGCTTATGATGTTATCTTACTCTTTCATTTCTCTCTCTGTGTCTGATCATGGTGCCTTTACTGACAGCGCTCCAGGGAGATGTTCAATCTAAATTATAGTTCTATGAGATAAATTTCGCTTCAAAGGTGAACCTAGTGTCCAAAACCATTGGCACAGTGACTAAACGTGACAGCTCACTGTCCTTAAACCTCGTATCAAATTCCTTCAAAAATCCAGCTGTCAAGTTGCTGGTCAGGGTTAAAATTGTACAGTATGTAAAGACTGACGTCAGGAAACAATGTAATAGTGAAACTGCTGTATATGCTATGACATAGGGGTCTATGCATGTTGCTGACAATATCTGACGAAACCAAAATTTGTTCCATCTTGTAGGGTGTGGAGTTCCGGTGGGCCTCAACTCAAATGCGATTTTAAAAGTTTCTCCGTTTAGAAATCCTGTCATCTTTAGCTTCTGTCTCAAATGCATTTATATTTACTGTTATTTTTGTGAATTTGACAATCTCTCATCTCCTTAATTATTGTCATATGAATCTGATACTGGAAATTCTTTATGAAATCGTGTTGTTAAGTTTATTTGACAATATATGCTAGAGAACTGTGATTACTTACACACAATGTCCAGGAAAAATATATAGAAAGTAAAAGTATAAAAGCCCGACAGATGGGGGCAATGGCCGATATCGTTAGTATAATAGAAATGTCGAAATATCGATATTATTTCTTCGGAGCCTATAGGCGACCAGGAGTACCAGAATCTGGAAATACAGCATATATAGACCAAGAGAAAGCAGTTGAGCACTTTTTGTTCGGTCCACCATTTACGCTTTCCATAAACTTCAATCCAGAAGTGCCATTCCTTTCACTTTTAGTTCGTCTTCTTTGGTAAAGGAATTTCGGAAAACCGTGAATAGTAACTTCACTTGAGTGGCATTGCCGTCGGTAACATTACTATTACTATTGTGAAGTGAAGGTTTTCTTTGTGTCTTGCCGCTGGTGTAATTAACATACCAGCAGAGTCCATTTGGATGTTCTATCAGATTTCAAGAGAGAGTTTCTATGTAGAAACTATTAATGATGCTGTGGTATATCGAGAGGTTGTACCAATGGAAAATTGTACTGAAATGCAGGAGGATCTGCAGCGAATTAACGCATGGTTCAGGGAATGGCAATTGAATCTCAATCTAGACAAGTGTAATGTGCTGCGAGTACATAGATAGAAAGATCCCTTATCATTTAGATACAGTATAGCAGGTCAGCAACTGGAAGCAGTTAATTCCATAAATTATCTGGGAGTACGCATTAGGAGTGATTTAAAAGGGAATGATCATATAAAGTTGATCGTCGGTAAAGCAGATGCCACACTGAGATTCATTGGAAGAATCCTAAGGAAGTAGGTTACAGTACACATGTTCGCCTACTGCTTGAATACTGCTTACCAGTGTGGGATCCGTACCAGGTAAGGTTGATAGAAGAGATAAGAAGAGCCAACGGAGAGCAGCGCGCTTCGTTACAGGATCGTTTAGTAATCGCGAAAGCGTTACGGAGATGCTAGATAAACTCCAGTGGAAGACTCTGCAGGAGAGACTCTCAGTAGCTCGGTAAAGGCTTTTGTTGAAGTTTCGAGAACATACCTTCACCGAAGAGTCAGGCAGTATATTGCTCCCTCCTACGTATATCTCGCGAAGATATCATGAGGATAAAATCAGAGAGATTAGAGCCCACACAGAGGCATACCGAAAATCCTTCTTTCCATGAACAATATCAGACGGGAATAGAAGGGAGAACCGATAAAGGTACTCAAGGTACTCTCCGTCACACAACGTCAGGTGGCTTGCGGAGTATGGATGTAGATGTAGATGTAGATGTAGATGTTGATGTTGATGTTGATGTAGAAAGGAATCTCTCATTGAAATCCGCGCTAAACTTCGACCTTCTGTAAAACATCGACAGTCTTGGACATTTTGTTTTCTTTTCAGTCTGGCATGCTTTTTTCTTTACTGCTGCAACACTGTTCTGAGGCCCTTTGTGTACCATGGGGACCTGGTCCGCTTCTTATTTATTTGGTATTAATTTTTCAACTTCTGTCAATGTTATTTCCCTGAATTTAAGCCTCATCTGGCCTATATTTATATATTTAATACATTTATTTTGGAACGAATGGAGACTGTTCCTTAGGAAGGTCTCAACTGAATTTGTATTTGCTTAGTTTTAAACAGAAATATTTCGCATACATTTTTGGTCGCTTTAGACATTACGATGCTGACTCTCGCTTCAACGACCTTATGGTCACTAATCCCTGTATCGATCACGATGCTCCCTATTTGTTCAGTACTACTTGTTGCTAAGAGGTGGAATATGCTATCGTAACCATTTACAGTTGATGTAGTTTTACATACTGGCTGGGTTATTATTCGTTTCTTTCGAGTGTGTTCACTCCGTGAGAGTAATCGAATGAAAACAGTCGTTAAGGATCATCATTGTTTTTCATATTAACTGAATTGTTTATTCTTTCTTTTAATGTGAAACCTGTCTGTAGTTTCTCTGTCGGTTGAACCACGTATTTGTTTCCAGAATGGGATTTTCACTCTGCAGCGCAGTGTGCGCTGATATGAAACTTCCTGGCAGATTAAAACTGTGTGCCGGACCGAGACTCGAACTCGGGACCTTTGCCTTTCGTAGGCAAGTGCTCTACCATCTGAGCTATCCAAGCACGACTCACGACCCGTCCTCACAGCTTCAATTATTTAAGTACCTCGTCTCCTACCTTCCGAACTTCACAGAAACTCTTCTGCGAACCTTGCAGAACTAGCACTCTTGGAAGAAAGGATATTGCGGAGACATGTAAATTGCGGCCAACAGTGATAAGGAGGTACAGAGTTTATTTTTATTTATTTTTTAAAGGTGGAAACATTTTTAAAAAATGAAAATAAACTATGTACAAGGACGGCACTCGTATCACTGCTGGTCGCAATTTATATCTATTTAAAGCTCAACAGTGACCTTCTCCTTCAGTATTGGAAAGTCCTACTTGGAAAGCGAGCGAAGCAACTGCGTGCCTATTGTAAAAGATTGCCTATACTTTTTCTGTTCGGCATAATATACCAAACTTTTGCTGGCATAGAGGATGCAATTTTTGTAATTGCTCTTGCGCTGCAATTCTATGTAATCGACCTTTTTTTGTCAATGGGTGGTAGTGTGTACAAAAACCGGTAGCCAGTAGGAAAAATAATCTACTACTGTAGGCTAAAACATATAATTTTTCAGTGCTCTATAGAGCGCTCTTCCACCGAGAATATGTCGGGAATGTGTAATTGAAACATGTGAAGCAAAATTTGTTCCAAAATCGTTGGGTTTCGATCAAAAACAGCGCGTAACGCAAGTTTCTCAGGAGTCACGAGCTCCTATTAACAACGATGCAGAATTTCTGAAACGTGTCATAGCAGGTTATGAAACACGTCAAACAAAGGCTCAGTCGTTCCAGAGAAAGCATTCTGGATTGACAAGACCGTAAAAAGTTGGACAAGTGCGCTCAAATATTAAGATTATGCTCACCGTGTTCTCGAATTTGACGCCACAGTGCACCTTGAGTTATAGCCACAAGGTCGAAAGATCCATAACGAGTACTACTTGCAAGGGCAACGCCGTTTGCATGAAGGATTCCGAAAAAAAAGAAGCCTGGATTTGTGGAGAGACAATTGATGGCTTTTGCGCAATGATAATGCAGCTCCTCATATTTCTTGTTCATAAATTTTTGGGCAAACATAATAATATAATGATGGCGCACCCCCCATATTCGCCAGACATGGCCCCATGTGACTCTTTTCTGTTGAAAAAATAAATAAAATCTTGAAGTTCCGCCATTTTATAAGCATAGATGAGATTAAAAGTTATCTCGAAGATGGAGTTTCGTATGCGTTTCTGAGACTGGAAAAGGCGCTGGCATAGGCGTGTAACCTCTGATGGTTACTGTTTTGGATGGGATAACATAATGTACACGAATAAATTGAATTATTTTCATAAAAGAAAAATTCCCGAACACACCTATTACCGGACGGACACTTCATGAGTGTGATGTGTTACACCTGCAAGATAGTCACGCTTTGGTGATGGATACTTACAGACGGTGATGTTGCAGTCGCCCATCCCCTGGATGGGCAGCGCGAGCACCTTCCCCTCCAGTTTGTAGTTGCCGTTCATTGTAACAGGGGAGGCAGCGTGCGCGATTATCTTGATGTCGTAGCTGCCGGGCGTCATCCTGCGAACATGTCAAACCGCATGACGTCACTGACGCACAAACACAGTGACAGTACTGCACAGTCAGAACATACGAGATTCTCGTAGATTCTCAACTCAAATGTTCAGAATGAAACCGACACAGCAAGATCAGTCTTAATCATATCCTTGTATATTGGTTGTATACGTGACTGTTGACTTCCGGTGTCAGTGAAGGGGAAGAAGAAATCTTAACCATTACATCTATGTCTATGTCAGTAATCCGCAAGCCAGAATCGCGTGTTGCACAAGGAGATCTTCATCACGTGTAGATGTCACTACATTCCTAACGGGTCCATGAGGTGTCACCTCCTCGAAGAAAAACGGACCGAGAATCAACGGGCTTGTGCAATCTCATCACACAGTCACATAAGCTGCGTGCAGTGGAAGTTCCGCACAACATGTTGCAGAATAGAACCCGCTATGCGACGGTTCTGTGCATTCACTGCTGCAGTCTGGAACCGCGAGACCGCTACGGTCGCAGGTTCGAATCCTGCCTCGGGCATGGATGTGTGTGATGTCCTTAGGTTAGTTAGGTTTAACTAGTTCTAAGTTCTAGGGGACTAATGACCTCAGCAGTTGAGTCCCATAGTGCTCAGAGCCATTTGAACCATTTTTTTTGTGCATTCACTGCACCGTGCAGAGGAAAATGTGCCTCATCCATCAAAAGAATATTTCCCAGCCACATGTCATCGTTTTCTACGCATGCCAAAAAACGAAGGGCAAATTCACGACGTTGAACCCTGTCTTCTGGCTTTATTGGGTGCACATTATGAATAGTGTAGACAAACCACTGTAAAATGCAACTCAAAAATCTTTTAAAATGTTGACCAGGGGAAAGATGATTCCCATGGTGCAGCTCGAGCACTTGCTGCAGAATTTGGTGCATGTGCTGCAGGGTTGGCTACAGCTATAGCAACTCCATCAACAATTACCATGAGAATGGGACATCTGCCTCTCCCTGCTGCACGACCCAGTTAAACTGTTTCTTCCAATTTCTTGATCGTATTCTTTAGCCCATTTATTGACACGTGCCTCTTCGCAGCTATTTATGTGGCAATATTCCCACAATGCATACTGTTCTTGTTGTCGTTCTGGTGAAACAACTTTACCAGCAGGGGACAGTCTTCCTTCTCAAAAGCCACTGGGATTATTTCAGAAAACTTTAACCTTCTTATCGCTTTAACACCAATAGTGGTTTCACGAAAGAAATTAACACATCTTGCCCAGCGACAAGCAGCATACTGACGTCAAAACAGAAAACATTTCACATTCTGACTGCTTACAGCGCCATGTTTCCACCTGGTGGCAGAAAGTGAAACTACACTCCTGGAAATGGAAAAAAGAACACATTGACACCGGTGTGTCAAACCCACCATACTTGCTCCGGACACTGCGAGAGGGCTGTACAAGCAATGATCACACGCACGGCACAGCGGACACACCAGGAACCGCGGTGTTGGCCGTCGAATGGCGCTAGCTGCGCAGCATTTGTGCACCGCCGCCGTCAGTGTCAGCCAGTTTGCCGTGGCATACGGAGCTCCATCGCAGTCTTTAACACTGGTAGCATGCCGCGACAACGTGGACGTGAACCGTATGTGCAGTTGACGGACTTTGAGCGAGGGCGTATAGTGGGCATGCAGGAGGCCGGGTGGACGTACCGCCGAATTGCTCAACACGTGGGGCGTGAGGTCTCCACAGTACATCGATGTTGTCGCCAGTGGTCGGCGGAAGGTGCACGTGCCCGTCGACCTGGGACCGGACCGCAGCGACGCACGGATGCACGCCAAGACCGTAGGATCCTACACAGTGCCGTAGGGGACCGCACCGCCACTTCCCAGCAAATTAGGGACACTGTTGCTCCTGGGGTATCGGCGAGGACCATTCGCAACCGTCTCCATGAAGCTGGGCTATGGTTCCGCACACCGTTAGGCCGTCTTCCGCTCACGCCCCAACATCGTGCAGCCCGCCTCCAGTGGTGTCGCGACAGGCGTGAATGGAGGTACGAATGGAGACGTGTCGTCTTCAGCGATGAGAGTCGCTTCTGCCTTGGTGCCAATGATGGTCGTATGCGTGTTTGGCGCCGTGCAGGTGAGCGCCACAATTAGGACTGCATACGACCGAGGCACACAGGGCCAACACCCGGCATCATGGTGTGGGGAGCGATCTCCTACACTGGCCGTACACCACTGGTGATCGTCGAGGGGACACTGAATAGTGCACGGTACATCAAAACCGTCATCGAACCCATCGTTCTACCATTCCTAGACCGGCAAGGGAACTTGCTGTTCCAACAGGACAATGCACGTCCGCATGTATCCCGTGCCACCCAACGTGCTCTAGAAGGTGTAAGTCAACTACCCTGGCCAGCAAGATCTCCGGATCTGTCCCCCATTGAGCATGTTTGGGACTGGATGAAGCGTAGTCTCACGCGGTCTGCACGTCCAGCACGAACGCTGGTCCAAATGAGGCGCCAGGTGGAAATGGCATGGCAAGCCGTTCCACAGGACTACATCCAGCATCTCTACGATCGTCTCCATGGGAGAATAGCAGCCTGCATTGCTGCGAAAGGTGGATATACACTGTACTAGTGCCGACATTGTGCGTGCTCTGTTGCCTGTGTCTATGTGCCTGTGGTTCTGTCAGTGTGATCATGTGATGTATCTGACCCCAGGAATGTGTCAATAAAGTTTCCCCTTCTTGGGACAATGAATTCACGGTGTTCTTATTTCAATTTCCAGGAGTGTATTATCTTTTCAGACTATTGCGCGAGCGCACCGGGCTAATGAACAGACCTGCGATGCTTTGGTGCCATCGAATGTATACAGCCCACACTGCGGTACTCGGAACACCATCCCTTTCATTATAACCACTCAGTATTTTGGCATGAACGGGGGCGAGTAGATAAATTCTTTTATTTACTGTGTCACTAAGAAGAAATGGTTCAAATGGCTCTGAGCACTATAGGATTAACATCTATGGTCATCAGTCCCCTAGAACTTAGAACTACTCAAACCTAACTAACCTAAGGACATCACACACAACCACGCCCGAGGCAGGATTCGAACCTGCGACCGTAGCGGTCGCGCGGTTCCAGACTGAAGCGCCTAGAACCTCTCGGCCACTCTGGCCGGCCACTCAGAAGAACACAGCGCCTACTCGTCACCGCTGATTTCGTCCAAATGTATGCTATACACAGGTCTTGGCCAGAAATGAAAGTTACATAAATGTAAGATCCAGATGGCCGAGTGTTTAGAAAAACTAGAGTTTTTGGCATGGGTCGGGCGAGGCATGAGCCATTTGTGTTAGTATAGCTCCCAGACTGCGCTTGGCATAGCGAGAAGAGTGCAGGATGGTAATCCGAGAGTTGTGGAGTCGAGTTCTCATGCAGAAAATTCTTCTATTTTCAATTTTTAACGTTACTTACACTGTAAGTGAACCCATGCAATGCTAAGTACATTATATTTACTAATCGTTTCATAAAAGGAACCAAAATGAAATGTAATCGTAAATTTATAACTGCAAATACATTTGCGGGGCGGTATTTAAGCTGAACACGAGAACTTCGGATGTAAAATTAGGTACTTTTATAATTAAACGTTTGATGTCTTACATGTGTTGGGTGATATTGATCGTAGAAATAGGTGAAGCAGTAATTTTCTCTACACACATCGTTAACGCTGCATTTTTAAAATTACATTGTTGCTTAAAGTTTCTATAGAAAAATAAACTTGGTTTAAATTCATAACAGATTCTCTCTCATCACACAATTTGGTAATAAACCACGCCTAACGCATCCTTTTGCCTATAATCGGCTAGGATAGCTGCTGATGTAGATACAATGGAATTATTTTGATGTAGCCCCCCCGGGAGGTGATTTGCTTTTCTCTCTCGATGAGATGAGAGCTGTTTCGAAGCTTTTTGCTGAATGTCTTTACTTAACGATGAAACTACACTCCTGGAAATTGAAATAAGAACACCGTGAATTCATTGTCCCAGGAAGGGGAAACTTTATTGACACATTCCTGGGGTCAGATACATCACATGATCAAAATGACAGAACCACAGGCACATAGACACAGGCAACAGAGCATGCACAATGTCGGCACTAGTACAGTGTATATCCACCTTTCGCAGCAATGCAGGCTGCTATTCTCCCATGGAGACGATCGTAGAGATGCTGGATGTAGTCCTGTGGAACGGCTTCCCATGCCATTTCCACCTGGCGCCTCAGTTGGACCAGCGTTCGTGTTGGACGTGCAGACCGCGTGAGACGACGCTTCATCCAGTCCCAAACATGCTCAATGGGGAACAGATCCGGAGATCCTTCTGGCCAGGGTAGTTGACTTACACCTTCTAGAGCACGTTGGGTGGCACGGGATACATGCGGACGTGCATTGTCCTGTTGGAACAGCAAGTTCCCTTGCCGGTCTAGGAACGGTAGAACGATGGGTTCGATGACGGTTTGGATGTACCGTGCACTATTCAGTTTCCCCTCGACGATCACCAGTGGTGTACGGCCAGTGTAGGAGATCGCTCCCCACACCATGATGCTGGGTGTTGGCCCTGTGTGCCTCGGTCGTATGCAGTCCTGATTGTGGCGCTCACCTGCACGGCGCCAAACACGCATACGACCATCATTGGCACCAAGGCAGAAGCGACTCTCATCGCTGAAGACGACACGTCTCCATTCGTCCCTCCATTCACGCCTGTCGCGACACCACTGGAGGCGGGCTGCACGATGTTGGGGCGTGAGCGGAAGACGGCCTAACGGTGTGCGGGACCGTAGCCCAGCTTCATGGAGACGGTTGCGAATGGTCCTCGCCGATACCCCAGGAGCAACAGTGTCCCTAATTTGCTGGGAAGTGGCGGTGCAGTCCCCTACGGCACTGCGTAGGATCCTACAGTCTTGGCGTGCATCCGTGCGTCGCTGCGATCGGGTCCCAGGTCGACGGGCACGTGCACCTTCCGCCGACCACTGGCGACAACATCGATGTACTGTGGAGACCTCACGCCCCACGTGTTGAGCAATTCGGCGGTACGTTCACCCGGCCTCCCGCATGCCCACTATACGCCCTCGCTCAAAGTCCGTCAACTGCACATACGGTTCACGTTCACGCTGTAGCGGCATGCTACCAGTGTTAAAGACTGCGATGGAGCTCCGTACGCCACGGCAAACTGGCTGACACTGACGGCGGCGGTGCACAAATGCTGCGCAGCTAGCGCCATTCGACGGCCAACACCGCGGTTCCTGGTGTGTCCGCTGTGCCGTGCGTGTGATCATTGCTTGTACAGCCCTCTCGCAGTGTCCGGAGCAAGTATGGTGGGTCTGACACACCGGTGTCAATGTGCTCTTTTTTCCATTTCCAGGAGTGTAGATAACGCATGGTTGCATTACCTGCCGGGGGCTACTCGTAGGATAAAGTGCAACTAACAGAATACTGTGACACGTACACTTTAATTACTATTCTGTCTTGGAAAGGTATTAGCAAGGAGCGTCGTGGACGCTATAAGTAGAATCTTTTCTCGGAAATTTATTTGCAATTCAAATTTTCCTCTGCGTTTCTTTTTGATGCATGATATGAAAATTTTAATAAATGCAATATGTATACCATTATTTCGGTTTATTTGTAGTGCAAATAGCGTAAAAATTTAAGAAAGAAAACCTCCCGCATATAGAGTGGACCCCACAACTCTGAGATTACCAATATGTACTCTGCCCGCTGCACCAACCGGAGCCTAGAATCTAAACGGTTTACACGTCGGTCGACCCACGCAAGAATGCTTCTTTTTCTAAACACTTGGCCATCTGAACCACCTACGTCTGTCACTTTTATGTCTGACCAGGCCCTGCACATACCATAAATTCGGACGAAATCGTTGATGAAGAACGGCCGCGGTTCCTCTCTCAGTATAGCAATCGCCATCGTCCAGTTCACTCTTTGCAGTGATTTTTCGTGCTGAGTACTCACTCAACGGCGTCAATGACGAAGCTGCCGACGCCGGAGACGGTGACGTCAGAGAAGTCGAGGTTGACGGCGACCGGCTTGTTCTTCTCCTCGGCGATGCTGAGCGCCACAATCTTGAGCGGGTCGATAGGCTGCGTGCCGAGACTGCGAACACCTGCGCATAATGACGACGTCAGATTTCCTGTGGAGCTGCAACGCCGTCCCTTATAGGTGCGTAATAGGATCTATAATTCTGGGAATATACGTAAATAAATTTTCCGATAGGGACAGCAGCCCTATCCGATTGTTCGGCGTTGATGCTGCCGCCTACGAGAATGTATCTTTGTTCGACGAGCAGAAGGAAGTGCAGAAAGCTTTCAACTAAACTTCCGCTTGTTGTAGACAATGGCATCTCGCTTTAAATGTGGATAGATGCAAGACAAGATCTATAACAAAGAGAAAGCACCCAATAGTATTCAATTACAACATCAGTGATTAACATGTCTTTTACGTTAAGCCGTTTAAATATTAAAGGGTAACTCTAAGGTGCAAAATGAAATGGGACAAAGTCCTACGTCGTTATTAGGCAAGATTTTTGAAACAGATCTGGGAAAATCTAGTTCTTTTCCAAAGGAAATGGTATACAAGAGCGACCATTTCTAGGATGTTGCCAGAGAGTCTAAAAGTAAGGAAGGAACGTTAGAGTTTAACGAAATCGTTAGACAGGGAGCAAATAGTAGTATTGTGTTAGTGTGTGTGGAAGGGGGGCGGGATGGTTGTCGGCTAGGGGCCTTCGAGGATGAGGTTGTTATCAACCATACGAAATTAGGAGAAAGTAGTGTTGTTAAAGCGAGGAAGATGGGGTAAAGAGATCTCACACATGATCACCCGCATAGTCTCTCTAGCTCACATAATGAAAGATTGCATTAAAATTATTCAGATGGTCTAAAATTGTTAAGTCAGTCTAAGTAAAACAACAGGAAAAATAAAGTAGATTGAAGGGAATTTGTGGTTAGCTGATCATTTGCAGAGAACATCGGGATATGTGCGAATAGGGCGCGTGCACTGAGGTTTCTGTAAAAACTTAATAATGTATATAGACAGTCCATCCAATCAGGACATCAAGAATTTGGACGATATTTGCCCATAAATGTCAATCAAATTCACCAACAGTCGTGAAACTTAAGACGTTTTTTATTTTATTTTATGTGGAAGGCGATCAGTTTCATCATTTCACTATGCCACCTTCAGACCCCATATGTATACGCATCTCTCCAAGACGGCGTAGTGAAGTGCTGAAACTGGTAACCTTCAAAATAAAATAACATCTTAAGTTACGCGGCTGCCGTTGAGTCACATGGACACTGACAATTACTTAACCAGCTGATGTCCCCGGGCCATGATGCCTGTTGTCAATATCCATACATGCATGACAACGGTCGAAGAAGTTCTATGACTTTCAAGAATTTTTTAATTTAAAGTTTTTTTTTTAGTTTTTTGTGCAAATTTACATTCACCATTGGAATTTTTCATTTAATTCGTTAATTTTGGACGTACATTAACGTGCTATATTAAATTGGGATTGCAGGTGGACTGACTTCGTCCGCTCTCTATGTTGCAATTACCAGTAAGATTTGACGGAAGTCTCCAGAGAAGAAAACGGTAAGGCTGGCCATTGTTGTTATATAAACGTCCAGTTGTTCTGTGGAAGACTTCAATGGATGTTTTAAGGGATACTGGACCTTATCCGAAACAATGGAAGTGCAATCCTGTATCAGTTACCAGTATTACCTTGCTTCAAAATATTACAGATGCTGTACATTTAGTAGGCATAGATTGTCGGTACAGCAGTGGAGCAGCCTGACGCCTATCACTGCTAGATGGCAAACGTATCGTTCTCACAGCTGAAGGATACTTCATTTCGTAGTAGCTCAGTCAATTAGCACGAAGTATTTGTAAATCACACACACAAACCTTCCTCGTGAATCACTCTACGTATTGCTGAAAACCAGATCAAAATCCCTACACTACGTCCAGAGATTTTTGGCAGGTTACGAATGTAATGCAACTCTTTAATGCCAAAAACATATTTTTTTTATTTGATATAATTACAAGTCGACTACTTTCGGATCTTCCTTTACTTGACTGTGAAATCTACCTTCTTGCCAAATTTCATGATTCTAGATCAACAGCGACTACTCTATATGTTTTCTTGAGTGAATTTGCGATTATCACTTATAGCGACATATATGGCCGTAACTTTTGATTTCATGGAATTCCTTACATTGACAAGGAACTGGAGACATAAATTTGATACGTTTACACATTCTTGAGAAAAATGGTCTTAATCGTCGGACAGATAGACACACACACACACACACACACACACACACACACACACACACACACACACACAGATGGACAATAAACTGATTCTATAAGTGTTCACTTTTTACTGATTTTGGTACGAATAAACCAGCCACCCTGATAAGACATTACAAACGTCACCCTAAATTATCAGGTAACAGGAGGCATGTCGTACAAATTTTGGAAAGACGTGCCACATTCATATGATTGTCATTTAAAATTAATGGAAAATCAGTTGACGAATGATCTGCTGTCCTCTTGTATGAATACAAAACACCCTCTGCTAAAATGTGGTGTACCGTAAACTGTACGCCACAAGCACCACACGTGGGAGAATCCTCTCAGCGGAGTAAGAAGCTAAGTCTTCTTCCCATCCACGCATGTCTCTGTACCTCGACGGCGAGGCGTTGACATGTGGAGGGATGGCACACTGACCTAACTGAGGATCGCGACATGCCTCCTTGGCTGCTACGTCCACCCTTTCGTTCCCCTTACTGCCCATGTGCTCTGGCACCCAGCAGGAAGACATCTCCTTCTGCAGGCTCTGTAGATGGAACAGGGCGTCCTGTATTTTTGAACTACTTTATCTGCTTGTTACAAGCGTCGTAGACAGTAAAGGGCAATCGGGGAGTCGGAACAGACGAGAAATTCTGCACTCGCAAGTCGGATTGTCGACGTACAGAGAAGGAAACTGGGCGGTGAACTTTCTAAAGCATCATACCGGCAGCTGCCTCAAGCGATTTAGGGGAGTCACGGATAGCCATATGGGTTTTGAATCGTCGTTCTCGTGGGAGGACTCCACCGCCTCAGCATTGGCTCATCTCGGTCACACGTAGTGTTTGGGGTTTTTATTAAGTAGGGGTGACAGCAGACATCAAGCAAACTCAGGGGCACCCTTCTCATATTTTAACACGCTGGATTAGCTCATACTAATGTGTATCAGAGGTATTAAATGAGAATGTTTGGAAATAACACAACGTTACTCAGGTGAAACCCTGGCGGATCACTTTAGGAAATCAGTAAACGACTAAGATTGTGCGAAAGTTTTTCTGATACAGACGTATGGCTCTAGCAGGAATTTACGAGGGTAATATAGGAGAGATTAAGATGAGCACAGAGTCAGAAAAAAATTATTTTTCTGTCACTCAGTACGCGAATGCAGTTGAATAGAAGATCGTTAATATTGGCACTGGATTCTCTCTACCACGCACTGCACAGTGGAATGCGGATTAAGTATATAACTGTAGATGTACAAGCCATATTCGTATGTACAGTATAAAAGCTGTCTAGTTACCAGCACTTACTGATGTAGAGTCTCTTCACATTGCGGTACTATTTTCAAACCCATAATCATCGGTTACAGTACCTATACAGCTACGATTGAAGACCTGGAAAATAACTTTATGTACAAGACTTTTTACGCACTCTGTGTTGTTAAAATGTTACAAAATTCTTACGGAAAATACTATTTTTCTATCAGCTTACAAATGAAATATGAAACTTCTGTTTCATTGCAAAATTTTACTGTTTAGTGTCAGGCTAAAAGATTAGAAAATATGATACTGTATATGGTAATATAAAATAAAATGCCAGGAATTTTAGTAGATCTTCTAACTGGTTGAGAATATGGCGTATAGTCCCGAAGTAATGGAATGGACGATTCACTTAACACAGAATATGAGTTAGTGACAGACAAGTATAAGACAAATTTGATGAAAATGCTAAAAACGAGACTAGTGATATGATTGATATCTAAAGTGGGAAATAACAACAAAATTGAAAGAAATGTCCTACGCAGAAATTAAGATCAAAATCGATCACGTAAACACAATTAGTAGTACCAGAAGCAGTTGTATAAATGCTGCCAGTGTTAACTTTATTAGTTGACAGCCAGTATTATTTACTCACATTGCCACTACAGACACGTGTATCATGTTAATACTATATCAATTTAATACTATATTGGTGTCCAAAACTAAAGCAACAAATCTCTATTTCCCCGTCCTGTGTCTAATTCGCGATATAATCATACAGATTGTCAACAGATGTCCGTACGGTCGTGTTCTGCACAGAAGATGGCATTCCGGTCAACGGAAAACCACGCCAATGATGACGTCAGGGGACCTATAAAACTGAGTAGTGTTTGCCGGGTAGTCATACATCCACAGTTGGTGTATACACAGTCCCAGACGGTGGAGTATCACACATAGAACACGTCTACCAAACTCTCTGTGGTGGAGGACCATAGGAAGAATGGAAACAGGACAACTGATGTGACCCGAAAGCTTAGTGTGAATCGTTCTGTTATTTCTCGGATGTGGCGACAATTTATAGAGACCGAAAAAGTATCCAAAGACCAGTTCAAAGCCGACCACGTGTGATATCAAAAAGAGAGGACCGTTACTTGGCTGTAAGGGCACGACGGTACCGTCTTAGTACTGCACGGCAACTGGCATCTAACCTCGCAGCATCCACTGGATTGTTGTATCGAGACAAACGGTGTACAGAAGGCTTCGGCAGAGTGACCTTTTTTGGCGGAGACTTGCTGTATGTGTACCTCTGATGCGTCTTCACAGAAGGGAACGTGTTACGTGCAGTCGTCAAGATGCCACCCGCACAGGCGAACGGTGGGCCAATGTTCTTTTCGCAAATGAGTCCCTATCTAATCTGGAGAGTGATTCTCGACGCATTGGCATCTGAAGGGAATGTGGAACACTAATTTGGAATCCAAACATTGTGAAAAGAGACCAATATCGAGGAAGATTCTTAATAGCGTGGGCAGGGATTTTGTTGACCACTCGAACACTTCTTCATGAAATTGTATTGGTGAATCGGCACAGGTACCATGACGAGGTCTTGGGACCTCACGTACGGTTGCTGCGAGGTGCTGTTAACACAGTCGTCGTACTGATGGACAATAATGCCCGAACTCATAGAGCACGAGTGGTTGATGTTTTCTTGGAAACGAAAGGTAATGCACGCATGGCGTGGCCTGCTTGCTCTCCCGATTTGAATCCCATGGGGCATGTCTAGGATGCAATAGGGAGACAGGTTGCATCACTTCAACATCCACTAACCACTCTCCAAGACTTGAGAGCAGCTCCACAGCAAGAATGGGCTTTATTGCCTCAACATCACATTGATGAGGCTATTCACAGCATGCTCCATCGTCGTCAAGCCTCTATTGCTGCCAGAGGTGGTCACACCTCATTTTGAGCACAACAACCGGTTGTCGGAATGTATGTGCAAGTCTGTTAAGTTGGAAAAAAACAAAAAACATTTTCGTCTACTGTTCTTCATGTTGCAGTTATTTACGTTCTGTATTCTATACATTATTTCTATTTTGCTATCACCTGTTTATATTGTTTTGTCCCGAAATAGTCCCAACCTTGCAGAATTTCCATTTGTTGTTTTAATTTTGGACACCGTGGTATTTGTCACATTAAAATTATGTTTTAGGGACCTGTGACGTAAAAGAGGTATTCGGCGCATGAAATACTGGTCCAATGTAAGAGAGGCCTGATGGTCTTAATCACATCAGATTAAATAAATAAAACACTTAAATAAAATGAGGAATGTATTCCTTACCAGAACAAGGGCAAAACAATGGCATATCTGCTACAGCACACAAAAACATTTATTCTATCAGGGAAAGAACCAGAGTAGACTAGCACTGATAAAAAGGGCTTTCCTGCCCAAGAGAAGTCTACTAGTTTCAAACATAGGCTTAACTTGTGGTAGTGAAACATGGACAATGCGAAAACTGGAAAGAGAATCGAAGCATTTGGGATACGGAGTTACAGACGAAAGTTGAAAATTAGGTGAACTGATAAGGTAAAGAATGAGGAGGTTCTGCGCAGGATCGGATAATCTCTGGAAAACACTGACAAGGAGAAGGGACAGAATGATACGACATCTGTTGAGAAATCAGGGAATGCCTTCCATGGTACTAGAGGGAGCTGACTGTAGAGATCAGAAACTGTAGAGGAAAACAGTGATTGGAATACATCCAGCAAATAATTGACGACGTAGGTTGCAAAACTTGGCACAGGAGAGGAATTCGTGTTGGACCGCATCAAACCGATCACGAGACTGCCGATTCAAAAAAAAATCGTACTAAAGAATGCAAAACCGAACGTAGAAGATGCTGAGTGGTACAGCTTTATAGAAATGGGAAGATTAGAACATGACAGGAAGATATGGAGAAGGCATAAAAAAGTCGAAAGATTAATGACTCGCAAAATATAATTTGATAGCACTCTTCAGCATTTTTGTTTCTGATTTCAAACCGTCCGTATTGTCACAACTTCAGATATTTTGTGCCCTTTCTAATTAATAGTGTATTGTTTGTATTTGATACCTTGAAGGAAATTCTCGTGTGTCACATTGCAGTATTATTAAAGGCTATGTGCTTTTGCCGCAGCAGAGGCCATAGTTCAAATGCATACCTTTCACAAGCGTCGGTACAGAGTCCTGGAGCGCAATCTTGAGACACTGGACGTACTGTGGATCGGTCTGCTTGCACGTCTTCATTTCAGCAGCTGAAAAGAAAAGATAACGAATTACTACTTTGTCGGTGGTAAAAAATTACATTATGGAGCTGAAAAAGAGATAAAATGAGCCTTTATAGCTGATTAATACACACAGTGATGGATGTGGAAGGTGGTAAATCGTGAACACCTCGACCGAACGCTACCACAATGGCGCTCCATCATTTCCATGTTTTTGATGTATATTGATTAAAATTGCATTCTTATACGAGCTTATTGTAAATATTTCAGAACAGAAAAATTTGGTTGCTGCAGATAATGAATGGTGTAAGTGACGGTGTGACTAGCATTACAGGAAGTGTTCGGGAGGAAATAACAAAAGCGCGTGTCCAGGCGATGTGCATGTGCTCCTTATCGTCATCATAAGAACTTTGAGAAAGGTCGAATCATTAGTATAAGGGACTTGGGAGTGGCTTGCAGGCAGATTGGACAGACGGTAGACTGGAGTACAGAGCCTGCAGAACGTCTGGTGACGATTTAGAGTCTGGACAACAGTGTGGCAAGGAAGGAAGGCTGTAGTTCTTTTACACCACGAGATGATGTCATGACTGTTCGACTGGCCGATGCGATTAAGCCGATGACAACAGCTGTTAATCCGGGCGACAATTACAGTCAGAGTTCCACCACGCCTGTCGGCAACCGATTGCTGAAAGATGGATTGGATTTCCATGTGCCGACCGGAGTGGCCGAGCGTTTCTAGGCGCTATAGTCTGGAGCCGCGCGACCGCTACGGTCGCAGGTTCAAATCCTGCCTCGGGCATGGATGTGTGTGATGCCCTTAGGTTAGTTAGGTTTAAGTGGTTCGAAGTTCTAGAGGACTGATGACCTCAGAAGTTAAGTCCCATAGTGCTCAGAACCATTTGAACCATTTTTGATTGCCATGTATCTTTTATCGCTGACTCTACACCACAGTCAACTGGGACGCTGAATGGCATCCTGCGTTGTTCGGTGATGAGTCTCGCTAACCGTCTGTGGCAGTCAAATCGACACCAACATTTCCGTAAACGACCAGGTTAAAATGGCTCTAAGCACTATGGGACTTAACATCTAAGGACATCAGTCCCCTAGACTTAGAACTACTTAAACCTAACTAGCCTAAGGACATCACACACATCCATGCACGAGGCAGGATTCGAACCTGCGACCGTAGCAGCAGCGCGGTTCCGGACTGAAGCGCCTAGTACCGCTCGGTCACAGCGGTCAGCCAACGACCAAGTGAAAGGTCACTGAAAGCTGCGATTCTCCGAGATCAACCCCTCTCCTACCGCTCGAACCGTCATGTGAGGAGTCAGTGGATGTGACAAAACGACTGATCTAGCATTTGTTGAAGGATCGCTGAATACTCTCTACTTTTTGGCAAGAAGAGTAACGTCTGTTTTAGCATCCTTCATTATCACTGCAGCAAATGGCGTATTACAGCAGGCTAATGCAATCACTGCTCTTCAGTCACATCACAATCGCCTAGCAGAATGTACAGATACTCGACTGGCAGAACAAGCCCCGTGATTTATCGTCAATCCATGTCTGCAATCGGATGAGGAGACATATACTTTCATGTCAGCCTCCGGACTGCGGTATTCGTTAACTGACACAACATGTTTTTCTGGCACAGCATGAACTTCCTCAAAATGACATTCGCAAGCCGCTTGCTTCCATGCAACAAAGAGTTGTGTTGTTGTTGTGGTCTTCAGTCCTGAGACTGGTTTGATGCAGCTCTCCTGTGCAAGCTTCTTCATCTCCCAGTACCTACTGGACCCTACATCCTTCTGAATCTGCTTAGTGTACTCATCTCTTGGTCTCCCTCTACGATTTTTACACTCCACGCTGCTCTCCAATACTAAATTGGTGATCCCTTGATGCCTCCGAATATGTCCTACCAACCGATCCCTTCTTCTAGTCAAGTTGTGCCACAAACTCCTCTTCTCCCCAATTCTATTCAATACCTCGTCATTAGTCATGTGATCTACCCATTTAATCTTCAGCATTCTTCTGTAGCACCACATTTCGAAAGCTCCTATTCTCTTCTTGTCTAAACTATTTATCGTCCATGTTTCACTTCCATACGTGGCTACACTCCATACAAATACTTTCAGAAATGACTTCCTGACACTTAAATCAATACTCGATGTTAACAAATTTCTCTTCTTCAGAAACGCTTCCTTGCCATTGCCAGTCTACATTTTATATCCTCTCTACTTTGACCATCATCACTTATTTTGCTCCCCAAATAGCAAAACTCCTTTACTCGTTTTGCTTTTGATGATGTTCATCTTATACCCTCCTTTCAAGACACTGTCCATTCCGTTCAACCGCTCTTCCAAGTCCTTTCCTGTCTCTGACAGAATTACAATGTCATTGGCGAACCTCAAAGTTTTTATTTCTTCTCCATGGATTTTAATACCTACTCCGAATTTTTCTTTTGTTTCCTTTACTGCTTGCTCAATACACAGATTGAATAGCATCTGGGAGAGGCTACAACCCTGTCTCACTCCCTTCCCAACCACTGCTTCCCTTTCACGTCCCTCGACTCTTATAACTGCCATCTGGTTTCTGTACAAATTGTAAATAGCCTTTCGCTCCCTGTATTTTACCCCTGCCACAAAGAGTATAAGAATGTATCCCTGCCCTTTAGGGTCACACCTTATACTGATGTTATTGATGCATTTCAGGCTCGAATGTAATGAACATTTAATCATTAACTGCCGTGTTTTGTTGGAGAAATAGTACCCTTAGTCTAGTGGTAGCACCTTTGCCTAATCGCCCTGGGTTCCGGGCACGATCCCACTCACTGCTTAAATTTTGAAATCGTTGGCAATTGTTGTCGGGGAATGCCGGTATAAGGAGGCTCGCTTGTTCTGCCAACTGCCTTGTCACAGAGGCCGGAGGAGCGGGCAGAGCTTGTCAGAGCAACCTCTTGTTGTTGGGGTGGGAAACAGCTCGTATTAGGCGAAGGAAGCGAGCAGAAAACAACAGATACCTCGACGTTAAAGAGACACAACGAGGAGCCGCAGGACATGTGGCCTGAAGTTGGAAAATTGTCATGATACTGTCTCCTTTGGCACAAGATTCCGGATTAGTCCCCTCTTCCGATCTCTGGTAGGGTACTGCCAAGGAAGACCGGGAGAAAAAGACTGAATAACCAATGAGAGGGTAACACACTACTAGTTGCAGTGTGGAATGCCAGAAGTTTGAACGTGGCACGGAAATTTGAGTATTTTAAAAGGGATACGCGAAGACTTAGTCTAGATATAGAGGGGGTGAGAGAAGTGTTCAATTTATACATCGAACAAGCGGTGCTTAATTAAACCAAATGTTAAAGAGTAGGATTAAAATTCAAGGTGGAAGGATATCAGTCATAAGATACGCTCATGAGATTCCTATTCTCACTGAAACTGAAGAACAATAACAGAACACTTTCAAAGGAATCAACAATGTACTGAGTATAGAATATGGGCCGAGAGTAAAGCGAGGAGACACGAAAGTAGTGAGAAGTAGCAGAAACGAGATTACTGATAAACTTATCGTCGGTACTGATGACCGCAAAGCAGACGAAGTTAGGGAATTCTGCTATCTTGGAAGCAAAATTTCAGATAACGGACGAGGCAAGGAGGATATGAAAAGGAGACTAGCAGAAACAAAGAGGGCATATCTGTCGAAGACGGGTCGCCATGTATCAAACATCGGCCTTAATCTGAGAAAGACTTTTCAGAGAATGTACGTTTGGTAGATTGCACTGTATGATAGTGAAACATGGACTGTGGCAAAACCAGAAAGGAAGGAAATCAAAGCGCTTGAGACGTGGTGCTTCAGGAAGATGCTGAATATTAGATGGACTGATACTATAAGGAATGAGTAGGTGCCTAGCAGAATCGACGAAGAAAATAACATGTGTAAAACGCGGACGAGAAAAAGTGAAAGGATTATAGAACTTGTGTTAAGACGTTACGGAATAATTATCATGGTATTAGGGGGAGCTGTAGAGGGTAAAAACGTTAGGGGAGGGCAAGGACTGGAATACATCAAATAAATAATTGGGGACTTACGGATTAGCGGCGGAAGTGCTACATAAGGCGGGTACTTCATTGTGTACCACATTCTATTTCAGCCAGTGTTGTAGGGTCACAGTATCTGTGGTGTCACCGCCAGACACCACACTTGCTAGGTGGTAGCCTTTAAATCGGCCGCGGTCCGTTAGTATACGTTGGACCCGCGTGTCGCCACTATCAGTGAATTGCAGACCGAGCGCCGCCACACGGCAGATCTAGTCTAGAGAGACTCCCTAGCTCTCGCCCAGTTGTACAGTCGACATTGAAAGCAATGGTTCACTGTCTACATACGCTCTCATTTGCAGAGACGACAGTTTAGCATAGCCTTCAGCTACGTCATTTGCTATGACCTAGCAAGGCGCCATATTCAGTTACTATAATTACTATCTTCCATAATGTATTCTGAACAGATAATATTGTGAATCATGTATGGTCAAGAGCGACGTTCATCATTAATGGATTAAAGTATCAAACTAATTACGTCCGCTTTCTAAATTCTCATTCACTATCATGTTCCAGACCTCACGTCAGTATAGTTCTTCCCTCCTCACGCCAGCTTGCGTGAGCTAAAACACGTGCATTACGGCCTCCACTCATAACACGGTGTTGGCTCTTCTGTTAACACAAAAGTATCCCCACTCATATTCTTGTATTTCTCCGGAACCCGACCTGATCTTTCACGAGGTTGGCTTCTACTAGTTTTCCGTTTCTCTGTAAAGATTTCGTGTCAGTATTTTGCAGCCATGGCATTTAAATGACGGTTTGGTAGTATTCAAACCTGTCAATAATTGCCTTTTTTTAAACAATCCTTCTTGAAGTCTGAGTGTGTTTCACCTGTCTCAAATGTCTTGCACAGAAGGTGGAATACTTTCATCATACTTGGTTCTCTCAAGGATCTGACTAATTCTGATTCAATGCTGTCTAGTGATCCATTACTGTTGTATATGATTGCCAATGAACTGCAAACAGCGACAACCGCAAGGCGGCTAGTTATACCCGACCGGAGTGACTTCAAGTGGAAAGGCTGTCAAAATTAGACATAGGAAAAATCAATACCAGACAGATTCAAAGATGAATTCTTGGGAAATATATATCATCCACGAAAGAGACAGCTCACAACATCGTCGTTCGACCGATTCGTGAATACCGCTCATCTGTTTGTGAGGGTAAGGAGCTAAAGAGAATATTCTAAGGAGAAGAACGCATTTCGTTATAGATACGTTCATTGTCTAGGGAGCATTAACAGCGATAGTCATTGCAGTGGCTGACGCTATAGTAGGCGCTGTGCATTATGTACAAGTTTACTGCTGAAATGCAGAGAACGTACGTTCCTAGAAGTCAGTCAACGTATTAATTCGTTTTATACAGATCTCACAAGACGACCGAGACAGGAAAAGTACATTAATTCGCAGCTCATACGGATGGTTACCACCAGTCGTTCTCTCCTAGCGCCATCCACATATGGGATAGGAATGGTGGGGATACGATGGTGGATGGGTGGCTTGCGTACTGTAGAGATAGATGTCAACCGGGCGTACAAAGTGAGATGCAGTTTGATGCTGCTTTTAAACTGTGGGTGCAGAGACAACCTTGGAGACAGGACAACCGCACCAATAAGTAATGTTCTTGGTTATCAATAAACCGCTTCATGCCGGCCGGTGTGGCCGAGTGTTTCTAGGCGCTTCAGCCTGGAACTGCGCGACCGCTACGGTCGCAGGTTCGAATCCTGCCTCGGGCATGGATGTGTGTGATGTCCTTAGGTTAGTTAGGTTTAAGTAGTTCCAAGTTCTAGCGGACTGATGCCCTCAGAAGTTAGGTCCCATCGTTCTCAGAGCCATTTGAACCATTTTGAAACGGCTTCATCTGTATTTATCCCTTTATTTATACATGGCTACCAGTTTCATGGCACTAGGAGCCACGTCTTCAGGTGAACCTCTGCAAAACAATATATAACGAAGGAGTAACAACCCTAACACATCCACTGATATGATAATTCTCTAAAAATATTTGAAATTTTTAAAAGTTTCTTTTTTTTTAATCTTGTAAATGCTTTTACATAAGAATGTTAAAATACTCTTACTCACATAACTAAAAAGTTAAAGTTAAGCTCGGAACTTGGAAGCCAGTATTCGTTATTTGTCAAAATAAAACAATGCTAAAACAGCTGGATGCATGTATTCCTATCCAGTACGATTGATGGAGCCTAAAAAAATTATACCATAGTGATCCACTGGTAAGGTTAAAATATATGA
The DNA here is from genome assembly GCF_021461395.2 of Schistocerca americana. Classification (NCBI taxonomy): domain Eukaryota; kingdom Metazoa; phylum Arthropoda; class Insecta; order Orthoptera; family Acrididae; genus Schistocerca; species Schistocerca americana. The sequence goes on along the minus strand of NC_060126.1, from coordinate 163,774,787 downwards.
GAAACTATTAAGGCTAGCATGAACAAACCAAGGAGCGATTGCAGTAAAATTGAGGGATATTCTAAGTAACCTGGACTAAATGCGTCAGGTAAATAGCTTACTGACGCGCAAATAACACACTCATCACTTCTTCGGTCTATATGCAACTGGGGACGCGGCCGCGTGCTGTCTCTTTAGTGCCGACATGAAAGAAAACAAAAATGGTTCAAATGACTCTGAGTACTATGGGACTTAAAATCTGAGGTCAACAGTCCCCTAGAACTTAGAACTACTTAAACCTAACTAACCTAAGGACATCGCACACATCCACGTCCGAGGCAGGATTCGAACCTGCGACCGTAGCGGTCGCGCGGTTCCAGACTGAGGCGCCTACAACCGCTCGGCCACTCCGGCCGGCTGAAAGAAAATAGCTGGGCCATAGGCCGCTCTGGCATGCGCTGATGATGCGAGGCCACAACTGAATAATCGGTGATCTTTTGGCGGAACTTATGAACGGTGAATGAGAGTAAGGAATATTGCGCTATCCAAATACAAAAACGATTTAAAAACAATAGAACATGATAGTGTTCATTTTTTAGGGACGCCAGTGGATTATGCTAATCTAAAAGAAAATCATAAACCTATGGCGTTTAATAACGTACAAGAGGAACATCATATGGTTATATAACGGGAAATGAATAGATCCACTAACAGCGTCCCCTAAATAAACCTTAAGAGCTTTACAAAACTTCAAAATTCTACAGTTATTGTCTCTAAAATGTTATAACAAAGACTGTAGTGAATTTTGATACTTTTTAATTACAGTTAAAAGTTGATAACTTTTTTAAAAACGAGCATGAAAGGAAGATACACAAGAAACCTAAGGTAATAAAGGGGAGGTGATGAGGTGAGTAGTGAAGGGAGAGGTAGGAAGGGAGAAATATGCGAAGACCCAGGAAAAAAGGAGAGGAACCGGGTAAAAGAAAAAGAGAGTATTATGCCAACTAAGTTAGAGATTCGAAATTTACCAAAATGCTAAGGTCCTTTAACTCTCTTTGTCCATTTAGCGATTGGTGTGGAAAACGAGTAATGCGTTGCATAATCTCAATCTCTTCTAAGATGTTTAGAGTGTGGCTCTTGTTTTCTCGGCGTAAAACTTTTAAGTTACTACGGATATCGATGACGGAATGCCCTTACTTACGGAAGTTCATAGTCATCTAAGAATAAAGGACAAAATACAGCTAAAGCTGTTTATTAAAGCGCGAGACCTTGGATTCCGGTCCTCTCTGCCTCAAAACAAACAAAATGCCTGTTTAGAGACTGGCAGACCAGCTATGCTTTTGTTTCATTCTATTTCTCTTCTTTTTAAATGGGTAACTTCTTATTTAAAAAAATCATAGCTTCTTCATTTCTCAATCTCACTACACTTTTTTGAATAATTGAACTTGTAAAATAAGCTCTGTCATTTTCTTAAAAAAATATTATCAAGTGATAATATACATTCCTCATTTCTCAATCTCAGTTACACTTTTTTGTACAATTGAAATTGTGAAATAAGCTCTATCCATTTTTTTTTAAATTATCACGTAATAATATTTTTAACACGGTTGCAGTTCTCTCGCGGAAAATACGTCAGCTATAGTGAAAGTCATATGTCTTAAGACTGTTCCAGGATAACACCCATAAACGCCACACGGAACACGCAAGAAAGGCGGTAACTAAACCATATGCTCAGGGTCATGGTGTTTCTTGTTGTTTTAGCAACAGTGTGTTCGCTATAGCGGTGTACTAGTAAGATCTGGAGACCAGCGTTAAACTTGCGTTTTATTGTTTTTTATCCTGCCTAGTGGTGTATGAAGTCAGTTTATCTATGGCCGTCGAAAACGTTGCCTCACCTGCATCTACTAATTGTACTAAAAATATGTCACGTGAAATGTTAACGAAATTAAAACAAGAGGCTCATAATGCTGTCATACATGCCAAGTAAGACTTGAAGCTGAAAACTGATCTATTTTGATAATATTCATGGCCCATAAAGATCAAAGATCGTAAAAGATTTTAACAGCTTAGCTATTTGGAGTAAGCAAATCATATTACCACGTCCACACCACAGTCACATCCAAATCCGAAGGCAGGGCCATCAGAGAAGTACATCGCTTAGAACTGAGAGACAGCGACAGACAGCCAGAACAGAATAGACCTCCTGAGTTGGGAGTGCAAGCATTTACACAAACATCGAATGTTTCAAAGTACACGAACAAAAGCACCTTCGGGAAGTGATAAATGCTAAATAATTACTGGGGATCGGGTATGAACTGGTGACCCACTAAGCTGCTTTGCATGCACCAAAGATCACCACAGTATACCTGAATGATTCAGTTTTAGTTTGTGAAGTTGCCAGAGGACGTCATGAAAAACGTGATGAAGAGGTGAATTTTCTACAAAAGTGTTTTAAGTATGAAGTAAGAATCTTGAAACAAAATAGGACAGAAGAATTTTTTCTACAAATAATTTAAGATCATCTCTTTCCCCCTTTCAGTCACATAAATTTACACAATTTTCCACAGAAGTGTGTCGTACTGAAAATAAAATGAAGTTTCTTATTTTTTTAAATTACTCTCCTGTAATATTTATTGGTGTGGAGTTGCCCTTTTTTCCCCCTTGGCCTACGTGCATTTACTGGGATGGATTAGAAAAACTTTCAGATCAATGCTTGCTGTAAGGAATGACTGCTTATCCACTACATAAACAACTTTAACGTTAAGAGTGTAACTAAGACGATGATATGGTAGTCCTGGCGCACAACCGCAAGGCATTTAACTTCCGCTAGAGTGTAACAGGGGGAAATGACCAGGATATTAGTCTGGCTATCGCATCGATGAACGATTATCGTAATCAATCAAAAATTACATAGTGTTACTCTTGCAGAGCCATTTTTAAGAGGAACGACGATATAAATGCAGTTGTAGCCAAGTGGAGGCCAGACTAATACAGACTGGAAGAAAAGTCTTATCTACGTAGCTCACGTACAAAATACTCCTCAGACTGATTGGTCGTCTGTATGGGATACTCAGTAATTTGATATAATGCTAGAATGTAGTCTTCCAAATACATGCTGTTCGGATAATTGTTATTGTATCTATGCTTTATCAGAAAGTTTAATGACTTGCCACAGTTACTGAAGGCGCTTAGTGTGAGTTATAAAGGACTTTTAGTTTGGCCTTCACCGCATACTGGTATAATGGAAAGTGACGAGCATTTCTGGTTCCAGATAAAACACACGGTCTTGTCATACCGGTTGGGAAAGCCGGTTTACGTAGTCGAGGATAACAGGACAAACTCCATCCGGACATAGCTCTGAAGAACTTGCTTTCAGACTCTTTTATGTCTTTATTCTCGTTTACACGACCTACTGTAACGAGGAATCTGTTCGGGTGCGCATACCGCAATAATGCTGACTTTACCGTAAAACACTGCGCCGTTACGGAAATACACGGACATCCACAACTATATTACTATTTCCGTCTGTCGTTGCGTTACAAGCGATTGATAGTGACGATTATTAGTGTTTAAGTCAATATTATTACCGGGACGGAATGACACTGCGCCGTTACGGAAATACACGGACATCCACAACTATATTACTATTTCCGTCTGTCGTTGCGTTACAAGCGATTGATAGTGACGATTATTAGTGTTTAAGTCAATATTATTACCGGGACGGAATGACACTATTTCGCCTAGAACGCGCAGTATCGTAGGGACGGTAGATATTTTGTTGGCAGCTGCAGGGGCAAAGGATGACGGTTGGCAGTCTTTCGGCTTTACAGACCAACTACACGTGTATCGTGCATTTAACGAACCGACAGCAGACTTACTTCTGAGTCATCTCCGTTTCATTTACATTAACAAAGATCGCTTCCGGAATTACAGAAAATTGTCATAACGTTTCATGAAGACTCTTCTAGTACACTTCATTCAATGGAATCTCTTCGTGGTCAGACTATAATTCTTGTATTACCTACACTGATTAACCAAAATTTAATGCCTAAATGCTTAATACACTACTGGCCACTAAAATTGTTACACCACGAAGATGACGTGCTACAGACGCGAAATTTAACCGACAGGAAGAAGATGCGGTGATATGCAAATGATTAGCTTTTCAGAGCATTCACACAAGGTTGGCGCCGGTGGCGACACCTACAACGTGCTGACATGAGGAAAGTTTCCAACCGATTTGTCATATACAAACAGCGGTTGACCGGCGTTGCCTGGTGAAACGTTGTTGTGATGCCTCGTCTAAGGAGAATAAATGCGTCCCATCACGTTTCCGAATTTGATAAAGGCCGGATTGTAGCCTATTGCGATTGCGGTATATCGTATCACAACATTGGTGCTCGCGCTGGCCGAGATCCAGTGACTGTTAGCAAAATATAAAATCGGTGGGTTCAGGAGGGTAATACGGAACGCCGTGCTGGATCCCAACGGCCTCGTATCACTAGCAGTCGAGATGACAGGCATCTATCCGCATGGCTGTAACGGATCGTGCAGCCACGTCTCGATCCCTGAGTCAACAGATGGGAACGTTTGCAAGACAACAACCTTCTGCACGAACAGTTCGACGACGTTTGCAGCAGCATGGACTATCAGCTCGGAGACCATGACTGCGGTTACCCATGACGCTGCATCACAGACAAGAGCACCTGTGATGGTGTACTCAACGACGAACCTGGGTGCACGAATGGGTAAACGTCATCTTTTCGGATGAATTCAGGTTCTGTTTGCAGCATCATGATGGTCGCATCCGTGTTTGGCGACATCGCGGTGAACGCACATTGGAAGGGTGTATTCGTCATCGCCATACTGGCGTATCACTCGGCGTGATGGTATGGGGTGCCATTGGTTACACCTCTCGGTCACCTCTTGTTCGCATTGATATCACTTTGAACAGGGGACGTTACATTTCAGATGTGTTACGACCCGTGGCTCTACCCTTCATTCGATCCCTGCGAAACTCTACATTTCTGCAGGATGATGCACGACCGCGTGTTGCAGGTCCTGTACGGGCATTTATGGATACAGAAAATGTTCGACTGCTGCCCTGGCCAGCACATTCTCTAGCTCTCACCAATTGAAAGCATGTGGTCAATGGTGGCCGAGCAACTGGCTCGTAACAATATGCAAGTCACTACTCTTGATGAACTGTGGTATCGTGTTGTAGCTGCATGGGCTGTACCTGTACGCGCCATCCAAGCTCTGTTTGACTCAATGCCCAGGCCGTTATTACGGCCAGAAGTGGTTGTTCTGGGTACTGATTTCTCAGGATCTATGCACCCAAATTGCGTGAAAATGTAATCACATGTCAGTTCTAGTATAATATATTTGTCCAATGAATACCCGTTTACCATCTGCATTTCTTCTTGGTGTAGCAGTTTTAATGGCCAGTAGTGTAGCACGTTGCTCAATCTTTGGAACTCTGTACAGCTTTTCGAAGGTACGTGGCACAAATTGTCTTCGCATTGCTCACTCAGTTCCTGAAAACTGCTGTCCAGTGCTCCGTGGTTCGCTATCTGACGCCCCATAGCATCCCAGATGCGGTCCATCAAGTTTAAATCGTGCGAGTTTTGTGGCCTAGACACAAACGGGAGTTCACTATCATGCTACTCAGGCCACTGCAGGACGATGCTGGCCTTGCGACACGGACAATTACCTGCTCTAAAAAACCATCGCTGTCAGAGAAGACATGGAGCATCATGGGATGCAGGTGGTCCGCATTATAGGTCACGTAGTCTATAGGTTTCATGCTGTCACCGATTGCTACTACAGATTGAACTGAAGGTTATGTGAACGTCATCCATGGTATAATACACCCCACTGGCCTACGTGCATGCCGAGGTGCGTGCTTCGAGCAGTCGTTCGCCTGGATAATGGTGTAATTGGACATGACTTCGACCTCGTGTAACAACAAAAGTGACTCTACAGACAAATCGACACTTTCTCATTGTTCCACGGCCCAATATGACTAATCCGGTGCCCATAGCAATTGTAACAGAGGATGACGTTGGGTCGACACGGGAACGAGTAGGAATCGTCTGCTTGAGCAGCCCCATGTTTAGCACTACGCGCACAGACGTGTCCACCGAAACACTTGCGCCAGGACCAGTACTGTACCGTGGGATCGTATCTGCCACACATTGCTGTCTGCTCTGCTTTGCAGAACTGGGAAGCAACCGAATTCCACGTTCTGTAATGACATCCAATACATTGTCGCTTCTTCAAGCTTTCACCATCCTTCCACCAGTTTCCATAGATGCTGACGACAGTAGCACACACACAGCCGACCAGTTCCGCCGTTTCCGACATTTCCGTTCCTAGACACTGGATCGCAATCAGTGCTTCCTGAAAGTCGTTTGTGTTAGTGTATTTTTCCACTTGTGTTTCGTGTAATCACCATCGTGATCCCCATTCGTCTTTGCTCCTCTTGTATGGTCATATACTCATTATGTCCCCTAGCCGTCTTCAGTCTCGCGGTGGATGGAGATGTAATATTTTGGCTCAACAATGTATATCATAAACAAAATTTCTGAACGAACACTTTTTTGTTTGTAAGTTAATTTTAAGTAAAAGTAATTCTGTTTCAGTAATTGACAACATACACTCTCTCCATTGTCAGCTTAACATGGATGGAAACATCACACAATGTATCCCTCTGCGATATCTGATACGTTACTGCATACTGTTTTTCGCGTAACTCTGACGTATTTTACGTTTTTATTGTAATTGTTGCATGTGCTTTGGTCAAATGTGGCCACTTTAAAGGACGCTAGAATTCGTCATTATTGTTAGCCTACTGTTAAATACTCTGACATGGTGTTTATACACCACATGTTGAAGTCAAATGAATTAAATACTTGCACGGAAAATAGAGCAACAATTCTCTGAAACTGGTATCAAATATAAATAAACTTTAGCAGTTACACGGTTAAATGTTTTCCTCTTTTATAATTAAGAGGTGCAAGAACTGATCCGCAAAATTACATAAAGATCAATATCCTTAACACGCCCCCTCGTACCATGGACCTTTGCGTTGGTGGGGAGGCTTGCGTGACTCAGTGATACAAACAGCCGTACCGTAGGTGCAACCACAACGGATGGGTGTCTGTTGAGAGGCCAGACAAACGTGCGGTTCCTGAAGAGGGGCAACGGCCTTTTCAGTAGTTTCAGGAGCAACAGTCTGGATGATTGACTGATCTGGCCTCGTAACAGTAACCAAAACGGCCTAATTGTGCTGGTACTGCGAACGGCTGAAAGCAAGGGGAAACTAGAGCCATAACTTTCCCCGAGAGCATCCAGATTCAATGTATGGTTAAATGATGATGGCGTCCTCTTGGGTAAAATATTCCGAAGGTAAAATAGTCCGCCATTCGGATCTCCGGACAGGGACTACGCAGGAGGACGTTGTTATCAGGAGAAAGAAAACTGGCGTCCTACAGATCGGAGCGTCGAATGTCAGATCCCTTAATCGGGCAGGTAGGCTAGAAAATTTAAAAAAGGAAATGAATAGGTTGAAGTTAGATATAGTGGTAATTAGTTAAGTTCGGTGGCAGGAGGAACAAGACATCAGGTCAGGTGAATACAGGGTCATAAATACAAAATCAAATAGGAGTGATGCAGAAGTAGGTTTAACAATCAATAAAAAATAACAGCGCGGGTCAGCTACTAGGAACAGCATAGTGAACGCATTATTGTAGCCAAGATACATACAAAGCCCACAACTACCACAGTAGTACATGTTTACATATCAACTAGCTCCGCAGAGGACGAAGAGATTGAAGAAATGTAAAATGAGATAAAAGAAATTACTCAGATAGTGAAGGGAGGTGAAAATTTAACAGTCGTAGGTGACTGCAATTCGATGTTAGTAAAAGGAAGAGAAGGAAATGTAGTAGGTGAATGGGGAATGGGGGTAAGGAATCAAAGAGGAAGCCGCCTGGTAGGATTTTGCACAGAGAATAACGTAGTCATGTCTAACACTTGGTTTAAGAATCATGAAAGAAGGTTGCATGAGTGGAAGAGGCCTGGAGATACTGGAAAGTATCAGGTAGATTATATAATGGTAAGACAGAGATTTAGGAACCAGGTTTTAAATTGTAAGATATTTCAGGGGCAGATGTGGACTCTGACCACGATCTATTGGTTATGAAATATAGATTAAAACTGAAGACACAGCAAAAGGGGGGAATTTAAGGAGATGGACCCGGATAAACTGAAAGATCGAGAGATTGTAGAGAGTTTCAGGGAGAGCATTAGGGAACGATTGACAAGAAGGGGGGAAAGAAATACATTAGAAGAATATAGGGTAGATTTGAGAGATGAAATAGTGAAGGCAGCGGAGGATCAAGTAGGTAAAAAGACGAGGGCTAGTAGAAATCCTTGGGTAACAGAAGAAATGTTGAATTTAATTGATGAAAGGAGAAAATATAAAAATGCATTTAATGATGCAGGCAAAAAGGAGTACAAACGTCTCAAAAATGAAATCGACAGGAAATGCAAAATGCCTAAGCATGGATGGCTAGAGGACAAATGAGGATGTAGAAGCATGTAGCAGTAGGGGTAAGATAGGTACTGCCTACAGGATAATTAAAGAGACCTTTGGAAGAAAGAGAACCACTTGCAAGAATATCAAGAGCTCAGATGGAAACCCAGTTCTAAGCAAAGAAGGGAAAGAAGAAAAGTGGACGGAGTATATAGAGGTTCTATACAAGGGCGATGTACTTCAGGGCAATATTATGAAAATGAAAGAGGACGTAAGTGCAGATGAAATGGGAGATATTATACTGAGTGAAGAATTTGACAGAGCACTGAAAGACCTAAGTCGAAACGAAGCCTCAGGAATAGACAACAATTCATTAGAGCTACTGACAGCCTTGGGAGAGCCAGCCCTGACAAAACTCAACCATCTTGTGAGCAAGATGTATGAGACAGGCGAAATACCCTCAGACCTCAAGAAGTATAGAGTAATTCCAATCCCAAAGAAACAAGTGGTGCCTGGTGTGAAAATTACCGAACTATCAGCTTAATAACTCACGGCTGCAAAATGCTGACACGAATTGTTTACAGACGAACGGAAAAACTGGTAGAATCCGACCTTTGGGAAGATCATTTCGGATTCCGTAGAAATATTGGAACACGTGAGTCAATACTGACCCTATGACTTATCTTAGAAGATAGCTTAAGGAAAGGCAAACCTATGTTCCTAGTATTTGTAGAATTAGAGAAAGCTTTTGAAAATGTTGACTGGAATGCTCTCTTTCAAATTCTGAAGGTGGCAGGGCTAATATACAGGGAGCGAAATGCTATTTACAATTTGTACAGAAACCAGATCGCAGTTGTAAGAATCGAAGGAAACTGTGGTTTGGAAGGGAGTGGGACAGGTTTGTAGCCTATCCCCGATATTATTCAATCCGGATATTCAACAAGGGGACCTGGAAGAGCGGTTGAGCGGAATGGACAGTCTCTTAAAAGGAGGATATCAGATAAAAATCAACAAAAGCAAAACGAGGATAATGGAACGTAGGCGAATTAAATCAGGTGACGCCGAGGGAATTAGATTAGGAAATAAGACACTTAGAGTAGCAGATGAATTTTGCTATTTGGTCAGCATAATAACTGATGATGGTCGAAGTAGAGAGAATATAAAATGTATGCTGGCGATGGCAAAGCTTTACTGAAGAAGAGAAATTTGTTCACATAGAGTATAGATCCAAGTGTGACGAAGTCTTTCCTGAAAGTATTTGTATGAAGTGTAGCCACGAATAGAAGTGAATTATGGCCGATAAACAGTATAGACGAGAAGAGAATTGAAGCTTTCGAAATGTGATGCTACAGAAAAATGCTGAAGATTAGATGGGCAGATCATATAACTAATGAGGAGGTACCGAACAGAATTGAGGAGAGGACGAATTTGTGTCACAAATTGACTAGAAGAAGGGATCGGTTGGTAGGACATGTTCTGATGCATCAAGGGATCACCAATTTAGTATTGGAGGGCAGCGCGGAGGGTAAAAATTGTTGAGGGAGACCAAGAGATGAATTCGTTAAGCAGATCCAGAAGGACGTAAGGATGTAGGGTGCAGTACTTACTTTGAGATTATGAAGCTTGCCCAGGATATAGTAGCATGGAGAACTGCATCAAACCAGTCTCTTGACTGAAGACAAAAACAATGACGTCCTTAACATCAGTTTGTTGCGAAATTCGTGAACATATTCTGAACTGAGCTGGAAAAGTTTCTGTCCACAAATCAGCAATGACTGAGAAAGCATCGCTCATGCGAAACTAAGTTGCAGTTTTCTAACACGATATCCTGCGAACCGTGGATGAAGGGCAACAGGCAGATTCCATATTCCTGGCTTTCCGGAATGCGATAGACATGGTAGCCCATTGCTAACTGTTAGCGAAGGTGTGAGTGTACAGCTAGGCTCCAAGATATATGAGTAGTTTGAAAACTTCTGAAGTAATAAAGCGCAGTACGTCGTCCGCGACGGCGAGTGTTCATAAGAAACAAGGATTTCTTCAGGAATGCCCCAGGAAAGTGTGATTGGACCGCTCTTATCCTCTACTTACGTGTACATATATGATCTGACAGACAGGGTGAGAAGCCATCTGCGGCTGTTTGCTGATGACGCTGTGGTGTGTGAGGATGTGTTGTTGCTAGATGACTGTGAGAGAATACGAGATAGTTTAGAAAAAATGTCTTATCGTTTGACGAATAGCAGCTTCTTCTAAATTTAGAAAAATGTATGTTAATGTAGTTGAGTAGGAAAAATAATATAATGTTCGAATGCAGGGTTAGAAGTGTTCTGCCTGACACCGTCATGTCGATTAAATATTTGGGTGTGACGTCGCAAAGCGATATAAAATGGAATGAGCATGTAGGAACTGAACGGAAGGTGAATTTCCGACTTCGATATATTGAGAGAATTTTAAGAAAGAGTGGTTCATCTGTATAGAAGGCCGCATCCAGAACACCAGTGCGACTCATTCTTGAGTACTGCTCGAGTGTTTGGGATCCCCATGAGGTTGGACTAAAGGAAAACACGGAAGAAATTCGAAAGCCTGCTGCTAGATTTGTTACCTGTAAATTCAGTCATCACGCGAGTGTTACAGAGGTGTTTCGTGAACTCAAATAGGAAATCCTTAGAGGGAAGACGACGTACTTTTCACAGAACACAACTGAGCAAGTTTAGAGAACCAGAATTTGAAGCTGACTGCAGAACTGTTCTGCTGCTGCCGACGAACATTTCTCGTGAGGACCACGAAGATAAGAGAAATTAAGGTTCCTACAGCGGTTTCTTTTTCTGCACACAAAAATTCAATAATAGCACGCTGCTTGTAGCGTGAGTCGTATGTAGACACCATTTTGACCCTCTACTACGGCTCTGCCTTCTGCCAGAACGGTTTGAAACTTCACCGGCGCACATAAAAAAACATCAAATGTGAAGCACCGATGAGGACGTTTGTCTATGATTATTAATGGATTTTTAAAACAATGTGGGCATTACTTATTGAACGACTCTCGTACATTTTTTGAATGAAATAGAGCGTATACTTCTTGGCAGATTAGTTGGCCAAGAACCTTTCAGAAGCTATTTATAATTCTTCAGGATGGATAGAAGCAAAATCTACCTTCTCTGTATCAGCGCACACTAGAAAACCTTCCTCGAAGAATAAATGCTATAACGAACAGCTAAGTGTATCTAGAGGCTGTTGACCACATAATGCAGTTGCAGGTTATCAGTCGCTGCATTAAGGCACATTCGCACACGAATAAACCAATCTCACAATGCAGCTGTTTAGTCGCCCTGAAGAGAATAGCTGTAAAGACGGTCGAAACGTCAGTTTTAAAATCGTTTTATAACTACGTGGCCCAACGCTCAAAACTATTTTAGACGAACTAACACCGAGTGAGGAAGCCTACGAATTTAAACAGAGCTTTCTTTTATTGGAATAGCGGCTCAACGTCGTCTGCAGTCAGACTGAGCCGATAGACAACGTTCCTCGGTAGTTCGCTACTGCTGGAAAAAGATTACGGTACGTCTGAAACACATCCTAAACAAAATGCTACATTCTGTATTCTTCAATAGTTGTTCCACACAGTGAAATATACACGTACACAAGCTATTCCGAACCTCTGGCATGAAAATTATACAGAGGAAAGGGACATTAAAACGTAATATTTTTAGATACGGAAGCAATGGTGGCGATGTGACGTCTTGAATGAGCAATGTGTTAAAAATTCGTTTATTAGCTACTTACGTTTCACAACAAACAATGGCTTGCAGCATCAGATTTGGCGACGTCTGTAAAAACAGTACACAGTTATCGGTGGTGTAGACACGGTGGTGTTTCTCACTCATTACATTTAGCTGACGAGTAGCTGATCTGGAGCATTGCTAGTTAAGCAGACTTACAGACACACTGTTGATGTATCTTGGAGCGGGATGTAGTGCCTGACAGTGAAACTAATATTATGAGAAATTATTCATCCACACGTGGACGCCAGAAAAATTTTGAAGAGAATCAGCATCCGCACATATACTTCGCAAGCATCTTGTGGTCCGTGCCGGAGGTTACATTGTACTTCAGCCAGTCATTGCATTTCCCGATTCGCATTCGCAATTGGAGCGAGGGAAAAACGACTATCTATGTTCTTCCGTACAGGCCCCCTTTTGTCTTATTTGCTCGTACAGTCGTCATATAAGAGGTATATTGGTGGCAGTAGGATCATTCGACAACTTGCCGCATATGTATATTTTCTAAGCTTTCTTAATAATTTTTGCGAAAAGAAATTCTCCTTCCTTCCGGTGATCCCAGTTTGAGTTCACGGAGCATCTCAGAAATACTCATCGAAGCTACCGGTAACAAATCTAGCAGCACGCCTATGAATTGCATAAATACGTTCCTTTAACCCGACCTGGTGAGGAAATGGCTCTGAGCACTATGCGACGTAACTTCTGAGGTCACCAGTCGCCTAGAACTTAGAACTAATTAAACCTAACTAACCTAAGGACATCACACACATCCATGCCCGAGGCAGGATTCGAACCTGCCACCGTAGTGCCTTGTGAGGATCCCAAACACTTGATCAGTATTAAAAAACGGGTTGTAGAAATGTTCTGTACGCAGTCTCCTTTATATATGGACCAGCTTTCCTAGAATTGCCTCAATTAAACCTAAGTCGACCATTGACCGTCTCTACCACCGACTTGTATGTTTCTATTTCTCGTCGCTTTTTCAACGTTACACCTAGTTATAGAATCGACATGGGTATGTCAAACAGCACAGAAGTAATAACATGTTCGAAATTTATACAAGCGTTTTTCATGCTGATCTTCCTTAACGTAAATTTTGATACGTTTAAAGCAAGCTGTCATTCATCACACCAAACGAAATATCTACCCAAGTAAGCCTACATCCTCCTACAATCCTCAAAGGCGACACTTCCCGCGCTCTCCAGCGCCATCAGCAGACTCCCGCAGACCAATGCCAACAATCTCCATCAAATCGTTTATGTATGTGGAGAACAAGAGCCGTCCTGTCACACTACTGTGGGGCACTGCTGACCATCCCTTTGACTCCGCTAAACACTCGCCGTTCTGGACAACATACTGGTTCCTATTATTTAAAAAGCCTTCGAGTCGCTCACGTATCTGAGAACCTGTTCCATATGCTCGACCAGTTGTTAACAGTCTGCAGCGTGGTACAGTGTCAAATGGTTACCGAAAATTTAGGAATAAGAAATTTACCTGTTTTCCTTAAGCCATGGTTCATAGGATAACGTGCGAGAAAAGGCAAGCCTTTCTCACTCAAGAAAATTTATTATATTCGAACTAAAAACACCTATAAGAGTTCTGCATCAAACTGACGTTAAGCATATTTTCCGGATCTGTACCTGTAACCATCTGTGCTTTTTTTTCAGTCTCTTCAACTTTCCCCTGGATGGGAGATTCGCAGATTCGCTATAAATGTAAACCATGTATCTGACCAATGCCGTAGAATTCTCTCTATAAACCTTGAACGGGAGTTAATCGTGGCCTGGCAGAGGGGTTGAAAAGTCGATTATTCTAGAACTTTGTACAAGAACAACTACGAAGTTTTCCACTCAGATACAATGGCTACGAAATCCTGAAGACTTATTTAATGACAAATTTCTCCCAGCGGGAATGCTAATAAGTGAAATTAATACACTCCTGGAAATGGAAAAAAGAACACATTGACACCGGTGTGTCAGACCCACCATACTTGCTCCGGACACTGCGAGAGGGCTGTACAAGCAATGATCACACGCACGGCACAGCGGACACACCAGGAACCGCGGTGTTGGCCGTCGAATGGCGCTAGCTGCGCAGCATTTGTGCACCGCCGCTGTCAGTGTCAGCCAGTTTGCCGTGGCATACGGAGCTCCATCGCAGTCTTTAACACTGGTAGCATGCCGCGACAGCGTGAACCGTATGTGCAGTTGACGGACTTTGAGCGAGGGCGTATAGTGGGCATGCGGGAGGCCGGGTGGACGTACCGCCGAATTGCTCAACACGTGGGGCGTGAGGTCTCCACAGTACATCGATGTTGTCGCCAGTGGTCGGCGGAAGGTGCACGTGCCCGTCGACCTGGGACCGGACCGCAGCGACGCACGGATGCACGCCAAGACCGTAGGATCCTACACAGTGCCGTAGGGGACCGCACCGCCACTTCCCAGCAAATTAGGGACACTGTTGCTCCTGGGGTATCGGCGAGGACCATTCGCAACCGTCTCCATGAAGCTGGGCTACGGTCCCGCACACCGTTAGGCCGTCTTCCGCTCACGCCCCAACATCGTGCAGCCCGCCTCCAGTGGTGTCGCGACAGGCGTGAATGGAGGGACGAATGGAGACGTGTCGTCTTCAGCGATGAGAGTCGCTTCTGCCTTGGTGCCAATGATGGTCGTATGCGTGTTTGGCGCCGTGCAGGTGAGCGCCACAATCAGGACTGCATACGACCGAGGCACACAGGGCCAACACCCGGCATCATGGTGTGGGGAGCGATCTCCTACACTGGCCGTACACCACTGGTGATCGTCGAGGGGACACTGAATAGTGCACGGTACATTCAAACCGTCATCGAACCCATCGTTCTACCATTCCTAGACCGGCAAGGGAACTTGCTGTTCCAACAGGACAATGCACGTCCACATGTATTCCGTGCCACCCAACGTGCTCTAGAAGGTGTAAGTCAACTACCCTGGCCAGCAAGATCTCCGGATCTGTCCCCCATTGAGCATGTTTGGGACTGGATGAAGCGTCGTCTCACGCGGTCTGCACGTCCAGCACGAACGCTGGTCCAACTGAGGCGCCAGGTGGAAATGGCATGGCAAGCCGTTCCACAGGACTACATCCAGCATCTCTACGATCGTCTCCATGGGAGAATAGCAGCCTGCATTGCTGCGAAAGGTGGATATACACTGTACTAGTGCCGACATTGTGCATGCTCTGTTGCCTGTGTCTATGTGCCTGTGGTTCTGTCAGTGTGATCATGTGATGTATCTGACCCCAGGAATGTGTCAATAAAGTTTCCCCTTCCTGGGACAATGAATTCACGGTGTTCTTATTTCAATTTCCAGGAGTGTATATCCCCGTGGATAAAAACTTACAAGCAAATACGAACAAATATGTATCAGTGGACAGAAACTCGATCGTTAAGGTTAGGAGGAACTGGCTGAGCTTCCCGACAAAGAATTACATGCGCAGCAGACTATGAGGAGATGGAATTGGATCGCAGAGGAACGGTATACCGATAAGTATCCTTCAGCTGGCTCGTATAGTGGAGAGCACTAGTGTAGCGGCGATTACGCCAATATCATATACAATGCGAATAAGCAACGTTATCAAATGTCAATCAGTTCACGCATTTTATCGTAATTTATACCATGAGACTGCCACTCACCGCTCTGAACAGTTAGTATATCACGTAGGTCACAAAGTCGTGGCATAATGATATGCACGTACATATGGCGGCAGTACTGCGTACGCAAGATACAAAAGGTAAGTGTATTCATGGAGCTGTCATTTGTACTCATGTGATTCATGTGAAAATATTCCCCATCTGCATGTGGCCACACGGCGGGAGTTAACAGACTTTGGAAGCCTAATGGTAGTTGAAGCTATACGCATGGGACCTTCCATTTCGGAAATCGTTAGGGGATTAAAGATTCCGAGACCCACGGTGTCAAGAGTGTACCGAGAATACCAAATTTCAGGTATTAACTCTCACCACGGACAACACAGTGGTCGACTGCTTTCACAGAACGCCAAAGGACAGCGGCGTTGGCTTCGAGTTATCACTGCTAACAGACAAGCAAAACTGCGTGCAATGACAGCAGAAATCAGTGTGGGACGTACGACGAACCTACCCGTTAACACAGTGCGGTGAAACTTGGGGTTAAGGGGCTATAGCAGCAGCGCCTCTCCTGGACTCATGACCACAGTGTTGGATCCTGAGACACTGTGCGAGCTCATGGTGGCCCCATAATGGCGCGAACCATGTGTGCATTGAATGGACTGGGTCCTCTACTCCACCTAAACTGATCATTGACTGTAAATGGTTACGGTCCGTTACTGGGAGACCATTTGCAGGCATTCATAAACTTCACGTTCCCAAACAACGCTGGTATATTTGTGGATGACAATGCGCCAAGTCATCTGGTCACAATTGTTCGCAATTGGTTCGAAGAACATTATGGACAGTTCGAGCGAATTATTTCGCTAACCAGATGGCCCGACGAGAATCCCGTCGAAAATATACAGTACATAATCAGGAGGTCAGTGCACGGGTAACTAATTATGGACGACTATGGAGACAGCATGGCTCAATATTTATGCAGGGGGCTTCCAATGACTTCTTGAGTGCATGCCTCGTCGAGCTGCTGCAAAAGGAGGTCCGAAACTATATGAGGAGGTATGCCATGAAATCTGTCGCCTCAGTATAAGTCGTTTTGTTTGTTTAAGTAATATCCAAATATCCCATACCAACCAACTGTTCCTAATCTCAATGTATTCAATCTAGAACCTTCGAAAGCTTCATAATTTTGACCATGTGTACCAGGCGGAAATGTATTTTGATCAGTGGTTTAAACTTGCAACTGTGGTTGTCTAGTGGGCAGGGCACTAGACTCCGGTCTTGGAGATCTTGGTTTGAGGCCTGATTAGGGGCAGGAAAGTTTCCTCGTTCCAGTCTCTTTAGGAAGACCCCAGCTCTACTCAGTTTGATATCAGATCAGTACTGGAGACCTTTCGCAGGGCTAAAAAGCGGCCGGAGGAACGGGCCTGTCTCCATACGCCTTCCAGTTCTGCTGTGAAGGAAGACTGTACTCTGCTCACAGTCAAGCCGACACCAGGTCACCGGTCTGCGCAACAGACGTTATCTTTTCCTTTCCTAGCTAAAGTTTGGCTCCTCCCGTATCGATGTACAACATTATCTCACCAATATTCTAACAAACTTCTCGTAACTGTGTTTTGTTTCACTACACAGTTTCAAGTACAAAGGTTCTGCGCTAAACAGTATGGTACTACAGCAGCAGACCAACTCACGCAGCTGGGCAGGGGCAGCTACAGCAGCAGCAGCCATCAGCAAGACGACAGAGACGGCGGAAGACGGAGGAGACACCATGGCGGGAGTAGTCCGCGGGAGTGACGAAGGCGGTGAACACTACCGGGCCTTTTGAGGCTGGAGTGACTTTTATTGCGCTCCGTCCAGAACTCGTCAAGGTGACAACGTGCCACCCTCTGGCTAGCTGGCCAATCAACGGTCTCCGCGGAAACACGTAACTGGGCCTCTCGCGCAACTGCACTCCCAAGGACAAGTGCTAAATTTACCGGAGCATCCACATTTTTGCATTACAAATATGCTGCGAGCATTGAGGACAAAGAAACTGCTGTGCCAAATACAGAATGCCAGGAAAGCATGAAACATTGACAAAAACATACTGTCGTTTGATCATTGAACAGCGTCACGTAGACAAACAGCTGAAAGAGTTGAAAACAAATAAGTCACCAGGTACGACTGGAATGTCAGTTCGGTTTTGCGAAGAGTATCTATGTCATTGGCGCCTTACTTAACTGGCATTTGTCCCAGCAAAAAGTCCTAAACGACTGGAAAAAAGGACAGACGAATCCTGAGTATGAGAAGGGTAAAAGAACCGACCCTCAACATTACGGACCAATATCCTTAACATCGGTTTGCTGCAGAATTCTTGAACATATTCTCATATTCGAGACGGAAAAGCTTCTGTTCACAAACCAGCAGAGCTTTAGAAAGCCTCGCCCTTGCGAAAATCAGCTTTCTCTTTTCTCACATGATATCCTGAGAAGTATGTATGAAAGCCAACGGACACAGTACATACAGATTTCCGAAAAGCAAAGATTACAATTAGCACGTACGCGTTGGTAGTACGGAGTGCCCATGAAAATTTTCGTCTTCGCTGCTTCACTGTTCTGCTGTGTTTAGATCATTTCTTTCTCAGCAATCTGTTTTGGCTTTTGTCGGTTCAGCATGTAATATTTACTAACACGATTAGGCTCTCTTACCAATTTTAGATGATGGCTCCTAAAATCCATCAATGCCCCTGGGTATGGAACAAAATACGTAAACTTAGGTAAGTGACTAGGCACAGCTGCGGCGCCCATCTCAGATGCTTCGTTTGTTTTCTCACGCAACACATCGTTGAAAATACTTTTCTGTTATTACGAGAAGGGGCATCAAATCCATTGGAGGAAGCCGCCGGCAGCAGCCAACAAGGAGAAACTCCAATATCTGCACTCCTACTTCTGTCTTTCCTTGTTTCTCCCTTTTTCGTTTATATTCTCCCTTTTTCTCACCTCACATTTTCATTATTTCCAGTTCTGAAATATTCTTTTGTTTAAATTTAGAGCCTTTCGTTAGCGGTTGTACCTGGGTTGCTATGTACAGTGTATTCTACAGCCCGGATATGATCGCACTTCTAGGTCAGTGATTACTTAATGCGCAGTACTCGTGTATCCTACATGCCATGTCCAGGTATTTTTCTTGGCTAGAATAATACGAGGACGTGCTGAAAAGAAATGCCTTAGATTTTTTTATCTGAAAACTCTTATAGGTTTTTGAAGAGAACAAATGTTATTAACATCCTACATGTTTATTCGTCACGTATGCATATTTGCAGTCCTCTGCTGCTAGAGGGCTCCGTACTGTAACTACGTCTGTGCGTGAGAAACAGCGAGATGCAATTGGGTTTTGAATTCAAAATTTCGTTGACACATGGAGCGCCTTCTTCTGCTGTTTGACAATGTCAGATCACACTCGAGAGCAGCGACATCTGCAACTATCCGACGCCTTGCGTCCACCGTCGTCGATCATTCTCCATACAGTCCCGACTCGGTCCCATGCGAGTTTCATGTGTTTCCAAGACTTAAAGAACACCGTCGAGAACCTCACTCTGGTAGTGACGAACCAGCGCAAGCAATGGTGAGGTTATGCTTCCGTCAACAATGTCAAACATTCTACAGCGACGGTATGAAAAACTGGTCTCTCGTTGGGAGAAATGTATTCGTCAACGGGGTAACTAAATTGAGAGATAAATACCTAAACATGAAGAATAAATATGTTCAATGTTAATAACGTTTATTTTGCTTAAAGAGCTTTAAGAGTTTTCACACAAAAAATTCGAAGGCATTACTTTCCAGCACGCCCTCGTACTTTTCATGTGATGTTTCTGAGATGTGCTGTAATACTACTCTGCAGATCAAAGCCACATTGGTTCTACACCGTTCACATATGACGCTGTGGGGCAGCGTATTAAAAAAAAATTGCACTCTCTAGATTTTTCAGTCCCCGACGAATGTATTTTGTTCAAAGTTTCTTCCGTTAGTATAGTTTCATAAACTACTTTGTAGCAGTTTCATGTTATGACTGTTGTCAACATAGGGTTGTGAACGTTCTGCCAGATTATGATCCAGTCCTTAGATGGAGTCTTTACTTACATAAGGTTGACTATTATAATGTTGCTCGTCAGCTAGTGTAGTTTGGACGGTAGTTCAATGCGGCATTGTGAGGCAGTTATTTCCGGTAGAATCGTCCTTGGTTCGCCCTGTTTATATATACCCCAAATTTATTGGAACTTGTATATTGTTCAGTATTACGTCTTTAAAGCCCACTCAGTGCGCTGTCTGAATATCTGTGACACAGCTGCCTGCTGTCCATATCAAAAGTGTCTTGCATTTTGTTTCGACATCCGTTAAGACTAAGGCTCCAATTTTCTTGTAAGAGAGTCATAACATTTATCCTCACTTTGAAGATTTCACTCTACAGACGCACCGGCCTACTGCAGCCATTTATTTTCCTAGCTAGTTTCAACTAGTGGAAGTATTTCTCCAACGTAATATAGTTTTGAAACGTCGCCTTAGAAAAATTATCAATGACTGTGATAGTAAACTTCTACG
This sequence comes from Schistocerca americana, assembly GCF_021461395.2. Lineage (NCBI taxonomy): Eukaryota > Metazoa > Arthropoda > Insecta > Orthoptera > Acrididae > Schistocerca > Schistocerca americana. The sequence goes on along the minus strand of NC_060126.1, from coordinate 163,754,297 downwards.
TTATTTAATACAAAGACAGCTGAGTAAAACTGAACGTACTCAGACAGTTTTCTCTTTACTTATCCTGATCATCACTAAACTGACACAGAATATTTTTTAGCGCAACGCAATCTGACTTTCAATAATCCCTACAAAAGAATGGCCCTGACTAACAATAACCTATACCTTTCTTGAATCACTTACCTCACAAAAATCGTTACTCGAACTACTGCAATACAGCGAGCGCCAATACTGCCAGCTAAATAAAAGATTCAAACTACTGAAGGCACTAACTACTGATAGGCATAGTTAGCAAATGAAAGATTTTGATAGAGAACAAACAATGTATTTACCTTAATAATGTTCAAAAGTCATCATATATATATATATATATATATATATATATATATATATATATATATATATATATATATATGAGTTCATGATATCCAGTATTACAAATTTACTCTTTCTGATGGGCACACGTCCAGATCGTCCGCTCTCAAAATTCTGCCATCTCTCTCCCCACATCCACCACTGCTCGCGGCTCATCTCCAACTGCCCAACACTACACTAGCGAATATTCCAACAATGAGTCCAACCAGCCACAAAAATGGTTCAAATGGCTCTGAGCACTATGGGACTTAACTTCTAAGGTCATCAGTCCCCTAGAACTTAGAACTACTTAAACCTAACTAACCTAACGACATCACACACATCCATGCCCGATGCAAGATTCGAACCTGCGACCGTAGCGGTCGCGCGGTTCCAGACCGTAGCACCTTTAACCGCTTGGCCACCACGGCCGGCCCAACCAGCCACAGACTGCACACAGCACAGTCAGTGATTTTCATACAGAGCACTACTTCGCGTTACCAACATGAAAACCTAGACAGCCCACTTACGGTTTTAATAGTTTTTGTTGTTGACAAAGTCTACCTTCTGTATCAAATTCGGTACTCTGACTAAGATGTGTCGCCAGACAGTCTCTCGTAATCACTAAAACTTTCTCCCAGTTGTCCGGCGTTGTTTTTAGACCCCAGCCGCTCGTCTTTATGCCTAGTAGCTTCGTGTTATCGCAGCAGTGAGTAGAGTGTTTTCAAATGTCTCTCCCGATCGGCATTGGGCTAGTTTCGCTGAGGTTTAGGTTACAGCAAGACGCTTTATCACATCACGTGAACTGCTGACACCAGATGTAGCACCCCGGTGACCGGACGGTATGTTGGGTGACGGTATTTGGTCGTCGACTTCAGTTTCAGACCCGTTGAGGACGGGTCACCCGTGGTCCGGTGGGAGACGCCCTTCTCTCTGCCTGAAGGCGTTAAGATAACGTCATTAACATACAAGCATTTATTACTCCAAAACACACTATGTCGTTTTTCCCGGCAGCCAGCAGTAGCTCAGGGCAGCAGGGCGCTAGCCTCGCCAGAATGCGCTTACATTTGCGAGCGCCGCGACGCCTTGGCCACTGCAAAGCGCGCGCTCAACGCCCAGTGACGTCACGGCACGTTGGCTGCAGCTTTGGCGGTACTGTCTGCTTTGCCTCTGGAGTTAGCAGCGCGAGGCAGTGGGTTGCCAGGGCGACCAGAGCGCTCTCGTGCACGTCACAGGCAGTGCCCTAGTAAGCAACCACTGGCTCTGCACAGAGTGAGTAACATCAGATTGTGTCACACTGGGACCTCTGAAAGAGGTAGGACCCACAGCCTACAGTAACAGAAGGCTGGCGGCGACTGCAGCATGCCACTCCACGATGACAGTTATTGACTGCTCCCTGGCCCACCTGTTAGGCCTCCGAAAGACTTAATCATGAACGTCGTACACAGCTTCCCCTCAAAGTCTTTATTCTAATTTCAACACTGCGGCTTGCAATGGCAAAGTCCCACTCGCAGGACTCGCTGTTCCATCAGAGCTTGAAAGTGGTCTCCACACAGAGAGGATAGACTGACACAGGTCCTACCTCTACGTTTGCTGTTGCCGGCCGGGGTGGCCGAGCGGTTCTAGGCGCTACAGTCTGTAACCGCGCAACCGCTACGGTCGCAGGTTCGAATCCTGCCTCGGACATGGATGTGTGTGATGTCCTTCGGTTAGTTAGGTTTAATTAGTTCTAAGTTCTAGGGGACTGATGACCTCAGAAGTTATGACCCTTAGTGCTCAGAGCCATTTGAACCATCTACGTTTGTTGATGTGCAAACTGAGTACAAGTAGATCAAACCACTGAGCAAAATTAATATTTATACGGGAACTATCTCATATTCAATGACATTGCGAGGTGACAATGATTTCACTAGGCCTGCTTTTCCCGACTGCTCAGCTTTCTGGCCTCTTCGGCAGTTGCCGAAAGGCGTCTTAACTTCGCCTTTCAGAAGTAGAAATGGACGTATTCCGCAACGTAGGTACTATGAATGATCGTTGTTACGCCCGATTTGCGGCTTGTTACTTCACTCCACGTCGTCAAGACAATAACAGTAACCTTCCACCTCTATGATGTCATTTGCTATACTGGTGTTCTAGACAGCCAGCTCTTATGGTGTGTAACAATTCCCTCCGTTTTGTGGCCGCATTTCATGTAACATCGGCAGTCCTTCCTTGGTGGCATTCCGACTGTCAATTGCGTACTGACGTTATGCGTAAGTAGGTTACAGTACACTTGTTCGCCCACTGCTTGAATATTGCTCACCAATGTGGGATCCGTACCAGGTTGGGTTGATAGAGGAGATAGAGAAGATCCAACGGAGAGCAGCGCGCTTCGTTACAGGATCATTTAGTAATCGCGAAAGCGTTACGGAGATGATAGATAAACTCCAGTGGAAGACTCTGCAGGAGAGACGCTCAGTAGCTCGGTACGGGCTTTTGTCGAAGTTTCGAGAACATACCTTCATCGAGGAGTCAAGCAGTATATTACTCCCTCCTACGTATATTTCGTGAAGAGACCATGAGGATAAAATCAGAGAGATTAGAGCCCACACAGAGGCATACCGACAATCTTTCTTTCCACGAACAATACGAAACTGGAATAGAAGGGAGAACCGATAGAGGTACTCAAAGTACCCTCCGCCACACACCGTCAGGTGGCTTGCGGAGAATGGATGTAAATGTAGATGTAGATGTAGACATCTACATCTACATCTACATCTATACTCCGCGAGCCACCTTATGGTGTGTGGCGGAGGGTACTTATTGTACCACTATCTGATCCCCCCTTCCCTGTTCCATTCACGAATTGTGCGTGGGAAGAACGACTGCTTGTAAGTCTCCGTATTTGCTCTAATTTCTCGGATCTTTTCGTTGTGATCATTACGCGAGATATATGTGGGCGGTAGTAATATGTTGCCCATCTCTTCCCGGAATGTGCTCTCTCGTAATTTCGATAATAAACCTCTCCGTATTGCGTAACGCCTTTCTTGAAGTGTCCGCCACTGGAGCTTGTTCAGCATCTCCGTAACGCTCTCGCGCTGACTAAATGTCCCCATGACGAATCGCGCTGCTTTTCGCTGGATCATGTCTATCTCTTCTATTAATCCAACCTGGTAAGGGTCCCATACTGATGAGCAATACTCAAGAATCGGACGAACAAGCGTTTTGTAAGCTACTTCTTTCGTCGATGAGTCACATTTTCTTAGAATTCTTCCTATGAATCTCAACCTGGCGCCTGCTTTTCCCACTATTTGTTTTATGTGATCATTCCACTTCAGATCGCTCCGGATAGTAACTCCTAAGTATTTTACGGTCGTTACCGCTTCCAATGATTTACCACCTATGGCATAATTGTACTGGAATGGATTTCTGCCCCTATGTATGCGCATTATATTACATTTATCTACGTTTAGGGAAAGCTGCCAGCTGTCGCACCATGCATTAATCCTCTGCAGGTCCTCCTGGAGTACGTACGAGTCTTCTGATGTTGCTACTTTCTTGTAGA